>NC_138869.1:40058766-40658766 GCF_965194805.1 Balaenoptera borealis
GGAACGTCCACTCAGGTAAGGGCCTAATACCCTCTAAGGCTGGCCTGGGTGACTACTGGTTGACACAGGGCCTGTGGTACAGCGACAATGAGGTTGCTAGCCGGGGCCTCTCCAACCCAGCCCTGCTCAGGAGTGGGTGTCATCTGCCCAAGCACGCTGGTGCATTTAGTTACCTGTTCATTCAGATATTGGTTGCCACTCAGGCCCTGTCCTGGGCACTAGGGACACAGGCCCGCATCCCACTGGGGGCCCCAGAAAGGCACATGCAAGAAGCAAACCCAGATCTCTCTGATTTCCAGGTCACACTCTCTTCAGATATCATTCCATGGGAGACAGAGCGTCCAGAATAACAGGTAGCAAAAGAGGAGAGGATAGAGGAAGGGGCTGTTGACAGAACCTTGACCCTGGCCACATACTGGGCTCTGCCCTGGCTGTGGGGGGAAGTGACTCTTGTCTCGCCTAGCTGGTGGCAGGGCTGGGACTCAAATCCACTTGTGTCCGATTAGGAGGCAGCAGTGCAGACCCTGTCTTTTCTAAAAGAAGAGGCTGGAGAGGACAAGGTAGTTTGAGGGGCACTGCCAGAGTGGGGCAAGGGGGGCCGATATCCCAGCAGGGAGGAGTTCAAGAAGGGTCCATTGTTCCAGCTTTGAATTTCTCCCAGAATGGTGGGTGTGGGGAGGGGAGCCATTTGCCTTCTCCACGTCCCTCTTCTGGGGTGGGTCCCAGAGCCCTGGCTGTGGGGACCCATGGCACTGCTTGAGAAAAGACTGCATGTGTCAACTTTTCCAAAGCTGGAGTTTTCGATAAGCTGTACAGCTTCCAACGAGATTAGGACCACCTGGACCTCTTCATCCTCCTCATCTTCCTTATCCATCCCACCGTACGACCTGGGGACCAACGCTACCAGACGTGATGTCACGTAAGCCGCTTTCTGACCCTCTGAGGGCCTAGTTTCCTCAAGATGAACCTGCCCATAGAGTTGGATGAGATAAAGCACCAAGCACAGGGCTAGGCACAGACCAGGGAGAGTTGCTGTAAGGTATGACGTTAAATAACGTGTCCTTTATTTTTACTGAATTGGATTCATTACACTCTGGAGGCTGGCTCAGGATGGAACGTTCTAGAAAGGGAAGGTTTCCTCCATTCCCAAAGCCAGGAGTAGTCCCTTGAGCTGTTTCTGATCTCCAAATCTGGACTCAGACACAGCTGCAGGGCCGGACTGGACCCTGTCTCCTCAGCGTTTTCCCTAATAACATGCTCTTCTGGTTGAAAAATCTCTTTGCAAAGGCTCTTCCAGATTGGGTGTACGTGTGGCAGGGGTTGTGGGATTGGAGCTTGGTGGGTGGCAGGTGGCAGTGATGGCTGGAGGGCTTGCTGATTGCTTTGAATCCTGACTGCCTTTCCCCTTTCTGTTCCTGGCTGTCCCTGCACTAACGCCTGCGTCAGGGCCATCAGCTACCTCAGTTCTTTTTTTTTTTTTTTTTTTTTTTTTGCTACCTCAGTTCTTGATGAAGTGTCTCATGACATGGACTTAAGAATCAAAGGTACCTCCAGGCAGCAATAGATTCTGGCCCTATAGCAGGGAGACCCCGGGAGGGGAGAGCCCGGGGAGCTCTACAAACCTGTCACGTGGGTTTCTCCATGGAGCGGGAGCCCTGCCACACCCATCTGCCACTCCATTCCTCAGCCCGCCCCTCCCGAGGAAGGGGCTGCCTAAACCCAGACTATTTCTTCTTTCAGAAACAACCACGGCAGCCCCACACCCCGGTAAGTGCCAGCTCCCCTCAGCCCCCCTCCCCGTCCTCACCCCCAGCCTGCTCTACCTTCCCCCAGAACCACACCTGCTGTCCCAGCCCCCATCCAGCCTCCTTCCGTCATCCTGCCGCTGCCTGGGCAGAGCGTGGACCGGCTCTGTGTGGACCTCAAGCGCTCTCAGGGACCGACGAACCTGCTCTCAGACCCTGGCCAAGGTGAGAGGTGCACACCCAGTCATACACCCAGAGGGACCTGGGCACCATGCACCCCCAACTTCCCACCCCGGAAAAAACGGTGGGAAACCTGCCCACAGAGACTCACGGGCAGTCCTCGTCCCAGGTGGTAACGTGGCCACGCCCCTGAGCACCGACACTTGTGCTCATACGTCTTCCCCACAGACCTTTCACTTGGCACCACATATGCAGGCCTGGGTGGCCTGCACCCCAGGGTGACCAGATGTGGGCTTGCCCCCAGGCACTGCCATACTTCAGGTGTGGGGAGACAGACCTGGGCACAGAGCAGCACAGGGGCCTGTGGTCTGTGCCCAGAGCACCGTGGAGACGAGCCCAGAGGAGGAGATGAGAGCTGTCCTAGGGTCAGGGGAGGCTGCACAGGGTCATATGGGGGTGACTGGGCCTTGGCAGAGAAGTGGGGGGTCCACAAGGTAGAGGAAGGGGTAGGCAGAAGCACAGAGCCCTGAAGGAGGCTGGTGGGGCTGTAGGGGGTGTGGAGGAAACAAATGGGGGGAGGAGGTAGGTACGCTGGCCAGACCTGCCCCCGAGTCCCCAGAAGGGTGGAGCTGAGCTGTCAGGTCAGACGTGGGGACACACAGCACTCGAGATGCTCAAATGCACAGCTGCAGAGCCACTCACAGTCAACGAACATCTGCGGCCCCCTCGTTTCCCCCAGACCCTCACACACTGTCTCCCGCTTCATCACGCCAGGCCCAGAGTCGGTTTGCTCCCTGAGGCTAGGGACCACTGACTTTCCCTCCCGCTCTTGGCCACGGTGCCCAGCTCAGGGTCAGGCACACTGCAGGGGCTTCACGCGCGTTTACTGACTTCACACGAGACCTCCCTCCTCAGAGGACTCGTCTGAAGATGGCTGTCACCCAAGACTCGGGGGCCCCTCCAAGGCCATAGGGAACCAAGGGATGAGTGGAAAGACTGTGGGAAGCAGGCCCACAGTGTGAGGGGAGGCTGGGGAAGGGGACCGGAGGTGAGTGGGTGAAGAGCGGCTCCGGGGGTTGTAGCGGGGGGGACCACCTGTTCAGGCCAGTGCCCAGCTGGGACCACAGCTTCGACCTCTCTGCTCCCGGCCCTCTCAGGGATTGAGGTGACTGGCCACTATGAGACAGAGAAGGCCCACTTCTCGTGGATTGAGGTGACCTTCAAGAAACCCCAGCTGCAGGTTCGTGCATCCCCTGAGCACGTGGTAGTGACTCGGAACCGAAGAAGCTCTGCATACAAGTGGAAGAAAACTCTGTACTCGGTGATGCCAGGGTAAGCCACAGGCTGGGGACCAGCGGTGACGCCTCACCCTACGTTAGCTGGTGATGGGACGCCGCAGGCCTGGGGAGGGAGTGGCTGGGCATGAGTCCTCTGCAGTGGGCCGCACCCACGGGAGGGGCAGAGATGCACAGAGCCCTGTACATACCCCTCCTGCTCTGGAGGGTGCCAAGGGATTGTCCCGGGGACCTGGCTACCCTCACACCTAACCCAGGTCACTGTCCTGTGCAGGGCACGGTGTGGTTTGGAGCTGCTCTGCTGAGTGACCCTAGGCAGGCTGCTTAGCCCCTCTCACTTCTAACTAGGGATAATCATCCAGCCCTGAGTCGGAGGGCTGAGGGGATGGTCCAGTGAGAGAATGTGGTTGCGGAGCACTTTGCCCACAGACAGTACGGTGCCCACTGGGCATGCGGGAAGGTGCGCTCTCTACATGGTGAGGTAACCCTGACAACGAGAGGTTGGAGAGTGCTGTCCATCAGGGGAGGTTACAGTTGTCATCCTTAACTTTGAAGCTCTATTGAGGAGAGACAGGTCCCTCTGACATCAACACGGGGCAGCTGGTGGGTAGTGGAGAAGGATGGCGACCTCTTCTTGTGGGGCTTCCCCTGTGTGGAGCCTTGCAGAGGTAGCTCTCCTGCTCTGGGAGTCACGAGGGGCCTGGGAGAAAGGCCAACGACCCTGGCCCTGTTCGAGACATGTTCTCTGAGCCCCCAGCTTGTGCTGAGTATGGAGAGCCTTGTCCGCTCCCTCTCACCCAGCCCCTCCGAAGAGACTGGTTCCCACTTGATACATGAGTGCACACCTGGCAAATCTGAGGGGCTCACCTGAAAAGCTCCCAATTTCATAAAAGATCTTAGTTTCCTGCTATCTGGTAGACAAAGATCAATAGCATTTCTGTGCCTTGGACATACACACTAGAAGATGGAATAAAGGATTCCTATCAATTGTGGTGATTGAACGTCCACATACTTTCATGAGCTACAGAAGATGCACATAAAGAAAACTAGACCACGGCTTTTACACTGAACTCTGTCAACAAGACGGTGTAAGTTTAGGGTGTTTCCATTGAAAATAACCTCAGAGTCACAGCAGGGTCTTATTCAACATGCTTAAAGGAGTCTAACGTTCCTAAGAAAACAAAAGTGGTAATAATTTCAAAGATTATTTTAAGTAAAAAAGGAAGGCATTCGAGAAGGACTTGCCCTTCTAGACCTTAAAACACATGATTAAACACTGATCATCAGAAGAGTGTGGCACTAGCCATAAAAACAAAAGAGACAGAGGAAATGTATCCTTGAACCCCTAAGTCATATAATTCATGAGAAACCAAATCTAAGAAAACCAGAGGGAGAGGAACCGTTATCTCATGTTATAAATAATCCTGGGATAGGGGACTTCCCTGGTGGTCCAGTGGTTAAGACTCTGCGCTGCCATTGCAAGGGGCACGGGTTTGATCCCTGGTCAGGGAACTAAGATCCCGCATGCTGTGCGGCAGGGCAAAAAAAAAAAAAAAAAAAAAAAAAAAAAAAAATATATATATATATATATATATATATATATAAAATGCTGGGATAACCAGGTATCAGTAAGTTAACATCCGTCCCAGTTGACTGAGGAAACTGAAGCCCAGAAGATTGAAGGGACCTCCCACCAAAGGCCACACTAGGAGATCCTGAGGACAGGAGGGCAGCCCCTGCCCACTGCCACGCTTCTGCCCAGGTCCCCTGCGGGCACCTCCTTGCCTCCCTTCCTGCTCAGGACGCGGGTCTCCCCACAGTCTCAAGATGACCATGGACAAGGCGGGGCTCCTGCTGCTCAGCAGCCCTGACAGAGTGACCATCGGCCTGCTGTCCTGGGACGGCCCTGGGGAGGGGCTCCGGCTCCTTCTGCGGGACACTGACCGCTTCTCCAGCCACGTCAGTGGGACCCTTGGTACGTGGCTCGGGACGTCATCAGAAGCCGCCTCTGCCTGTGAACAGGCGGTGCCATCACCTCTGCATGTCCCCCAGCCTCCCTCTGTCTTTATTCCTCGCTGACCCGCCCTTTGTATCTCAGGCCAGTTTTACCAGGACGTGCTCTGGGAGCCCCTGGCAGCAGCAGATGACAGCAAGCGAACACTGAAGGTCCAGGGGCATGACCACTCTGCCACCAGGTGACTCAGCACAACAGGCCACTGAGCCCGGCCAGGGGTGGGGCTGGGAGCCGGGCTCTGGGACCCCCACTCCTCTGTCCCTGCCTGGGAATTAGACAGTCAGGTGTCAGGCTAGACAAGTCTGACCCAGCTTTCAGTGGCCCCACAAAAGGTGGTCAACTCAGACCCACAGAAAACATACCAGCCCAGAGATCACTAGAGTGAGTTGGGAGCAGTAGGAAACTCCCCCTGAATTCCCAGAGCCCTGGCCCCTGGAGACCACACATAGCTGGGTGCCCTTGGGTGGCCAGGCCTTGTCAGCCTGTGCTGGAGGGAACTCTAAGGGACCCCAAGACCCTCCACCTTCCACATTCCTATCCCTAGCTGTCTCCCTCTCTTCCCACCCAACCTGACACATGCTGACCACCTGTCTGTCTGTCCATCCCAGAGAGCTCAAGCTGGATTACCAAGAGGGGCCCCCGGGAACAGAGATTTCCTGCTGGTCTGTGGAGCTGTAGTTCTGATGGAAGGAGTTATGCCCACCCCCCATGCCACCTGCTGGGTGCAGATGGCTGCCACCCTGCGACCACAGGGCCACCTGTGGGTCCTGTAACATCATGGGGAGAGGTATTTACGCTCATTAAAATAAAGAGAGGTGGTGTGAACCCAGGGAGTGGGCATCTCTGGTCCCATCTGGCCAAATCCCAGAGCCTCAGGATCACGTCCTGGACACGTAGCGTTGTGTAACATTAGAATCATCCGCCATCAACCCCTCAAAGGCCTGTGGCCAGTAAGGCCCGTGGAGAGTTTTCAGTCTGGTCCCTTCATTTCTCAGGCAGGGAAACTAAGATTTAGAGAGATTTAAACCACCCAGTCAAAACGTTGCTCTTGCTGGGGGCCTAGGGCAGGAGAACACTCTTGGGAGCAGCGTTCACTCTGCTTTATGGTGACATGGTCCGTGAAAACCAGTTTTGACTCAAAAGAAAAAAAGTGACCTGGGTAGAAGTTCGTCATTCTCAGCAAACTTTTGGGCCCTTTTGCAGTGGGATTTGCCAGACATAATTTGATTTTCACACCTGTGCTCAGGAACAGGCCTGTCTTCTCACCACCTTGCAGAGAAGCTGGCAGTGGAAGACAGAGGAGACAGAGATGAGGCCCCAGTCCCAGGAGGGAAGCAAGGGTCTGTTCCCAGGAGCCTGGGCTGTTGAGGGTCTCCTCTCCTGTTTGTGCCCCAGGGTTAGGCACCCCAAAGATTCCACCCAATTCTTGCACAGGCAAAGCATACTTTCAAAACATTTATAATTATTTCACCTACTTCTTCAAAAATGACACAAGTCTTTGGCTTACAAATAAAAAGCATAAAGAGAGTAAAACCAAAAAACATGAGAATGAAAATAAGAGAAAAGAGCCAAGCAGGAGGAGAGTTAAATCAGAGACACCAGTGTAGGGGAAGCTGTAGCAGCAAAAAAGCTTTGCTCTGAGCTTCCTGGCAGCCAGGGTAAGGCAGCAAATGAGTTCATTTGCTTGCTAAGAGGGAGCAAATCAGATCAGGGAGAACATTCTTTTCCCAGCTCTTGAGCTATACAGGGCATTTGCTGAGTGAGTCTTTCTAGAACGGTAGAAGAGAGGCCGGTGGGAAGGAGGGGTCTCCAGCAGCAGGTTTGCCCAACACTCAGGAACACTCTTTCCTGCACCACTGCCTCCCCATCAAGCCTGGGTGGCAGGCAGGGGTCTCAGGCAGAGTCACTTTGTGAGGGTCACTCAGAGGGGCTCAGACAAGAGCTCAGCGAGACAAGGGAGCAGCTTCGGGGGCTCCGCTGGACTTGCTGTGGGGCTGGCCCTGACATACCGGCACGAGACACCACCACCTGGGCTGGGCTCTGGCATTTGTGCCACAACAGCGGGGTCCTGGGTGACTTTCTGGCCCAGCCAGCACCTGAAGTGCGTGAGTTCTCTGTGAACAATTGGAAGTAGGTCCATGCACGTCACTGTTTTGTTCACTGCATGCTTTCCAGCACCTGCTTGGTCCAGGTCCTGGGCCCCGTGCTGCAGGCACATTGGGCACCTGCCAGACACAGCTGCCACCCAGAGAACAACCAGGTGCCACAAGGAGCCCAGAGGGAGACATCTTGCCCAACCTGAGGAATATCAGGGGAGGCTTCCTGGTAGTGTCATGGTTGGGATTGGATTGGGGTCGAGTTTTGAAGAATAAAGAAAAGTTAGCCCAGTGGAAAAGGAGGGCAGGGACACAAGGGCCAGAGCCAGGACACTGCACTGAGTCCAGGAAGGTAAAGGGAAGCAGTGCCGTGGGGTGAGGTGGAGGGGTTGCTGGCGAGGTGGGGAAGCAGCCCCAGGCCAGCACCAGCTGCGTACACCTCGCCATGGAGCTTGGCTTCTATCCTGAAAGCCCAGGGAGCCTTCAGAGGCTGTAGGCAGGGACAGGCACAGCCAAGACGAGGTGGGACTGGGCAGAGGACAGACCTCCCTGACTATGTGTTGGAGGAGGGGGCAACATTTGGGCTGGGCACATCCTACTGCCTTTCTCCCAGCCCGCTGGGTTTGGTCGCTAGCTGGAGCAGCAGGACAAAGATAGGCACCTCAGGAGGACCAGAAGCTACCGTGCCGGTGCCTCTTCACACGCTCCGTCTGGCAGGATCCTTCTCCCCATTTCATAAATGTGAAATGTCCCTGGTTTAAAGCTACATGGCTCCTCAGCTGACCTGGGACTGCCCACTTTAGGGTGTCGCATCCCAGGCCCGGGCCCTTTCTGCCAGCCCAGCCTGGACCTCTGCCGCTTTCAGTCGGGGGCCATGTCTCATGTGGCCCTCTCTCTAGAGCAGTAGCAGTGCCTCGGGGGGCTCCTCTGGTGACGGATGTTCCCTCCTGGATTGCCCTTCTCCAGCCCTCTCCAGGCCCCCAAGCCAGTGCGGGCCCTGGGCAACCCTGTCCTGGCTCAGACGGAGGGGCCCCTGGAGGGGGAGGTAGCAGAACTCCCTGGTGAGCCATGGCCAGACCCCACTCCACCCCACCCCGTTGGCATTCGAGACCCTTCCCAATCTGACTGCAACCTCCTCCAGTCTTGCTGAGTCCCCTGCTCTGCTGTAAGCGAAGCCACCCAATGCTTCCTTCAGCCGGGTGCCTTCCGCCCAGCGTGCCCTCAGCCCCTCAGGCAGAGAGAACAGCAGAGGCAAAGGATCTGGGGAAGGAGGGATTGTGTTTGCAGAAGTGGAAGCAGTTTGTGTGCCTGGAACGCAGACAGTGAGAGGGAGCACGTGGCGTGGGGGGCTGATGAAGCTGGAGAGACCGCAGGAAGGACTTTTGTCTTTGTCCCAAGAACCCTGGGTGGGAGATGTCATTTTTAGGGTTTCAGGCAGGGAATGATGACCAGGTCTGCACTGCAAAAAAGCTCTCTCTGGAAGCGGGAGGGCTGGGGAGGGGCAGTTGCTGTTGTCCGGGTGGGAGAGGGTTGTCCAGGCTGAGAGCCCTCAGAGCCCCTTCTCTAGGAACCTCTGTCTGACCCCCACCCCACCCAGGACTTACTGTGAGGGTGCAGCAGGTGGTCACCATGAGGAGTGACTGGAGGATCCCAGGGATCCCCAGTCCAGCTGAAGGGAAACTTGGGCACCCATGCAAGCAGGACCTGGGTTACTAAACTATGTGCTCCCAGATCCTAGCCCAGAATGTTGGGTTTACCTGCTGAATAGATGGGTTGTTGGGGGGGGCGGGGGATGGGCGGGCGGATGGAAGGGTGGGGGGCGTGCACAATTAGCTGCAGGCTGGGTCTGCCCTGGAGCACTCTTTGCTGCTGAGTCATAGAAGGAGCTTCAGGCCTAAAGGTCCTGATAAGAGCTTGTGAGCCATGACCCCTGACTTTTCCTCTGACCCTCCTGAACTCTGAAATGCAGTCAGTCCTTCCCGACTTCTCAGAGCCTCTTTGCTCCCGAGTCAATTCTTGATTTTTCCCTTCCCCAACCGTCATGTGTTTGACTCCCCATAGTACCACCCCAACCAACTGCGTGTTTCGGCCGCATCAGTGGAGAGGCCCAGGAAGTTGCCTTCCTAGCAGCCAGCCCTTCCTTGGAGCTGCCTGTTCCCTGGAGCAGGGGCTCATGGAAGCATGCAGACACTGGTAGCCGTCCGGTTTCTCCTTGGCCTTTACTGTCACAGCCCTCCATCAGGCCCCACTCTGTGCCTCTGTTCCAGACGCCAGGCAAGCCCTGCCAGCGGTCTCAGTAGGAGCTGGCATGTCCACTCAGAACAGGTTGGGGACAATGTAGTCGCTGTGGACGCCGTCAATCAGCCCTTGCCCATTGTTGTGGACGAACCAGCAGGCAACATTTGTGCCAACGCTGACGTCCTTCCTGTAGTCCTTCTGGGAGCCCCTGGGAGAAAGGAGAGAGATGCTGTGATACACGGGGTAGGCAAGATGGCTGCTGCGCTCAAGGGCCTAAGGTTGAACAGGGGTGTGAAGTTGCCAATTCTAGGAGTCCAGACTCTGGTCAAGAATGAGGTCTTGTGGTTACTCCTCCTAGGGGGTCAAATTTGGCCTTTTCCCAGTGAGAGGGGGCCAAGACCCCAGAGGGAAACAAGGATGCCCCACAGACGGCAAGAGCCAGCTGGGCTGCTGTGCGTGGGCAGAGAGAGCTCCTTCCTCCTGTCTTGTGACAGGGCAGGGTGAGGACGTCAGCAGAGTCTCCTCACCTGGTAACCGTCAGCCGATGGTTCTTCACCACCATTGTGGCATCTGGCTTTGTGGGGTCAGAGCCTGGGTGGACGTCAGACACTTTAAAGTCAAAGGGGTGGAAGAATTGTCCTGGGAATAGAAACATTCACACTGTCAGCCCTGCCACCACCATACGTGACATGGCCACTGGCCTTCCAAGGTCGATGCAAAGGCTGGATGGGGTGTTGAACCCTGGGTCCAGGGTGACTAGGCTGGCCCTTTGCGTGGCTTTTTCCCTCCACCATGTGGCCTGAACAACCTGAGGCTTGAACATTTCGCACCCAGCAGCCCATGTGTCTGTGCTGACATCCGATGACTGTCGACCACATAGAAGCCCAGGAAGTCATGGTGGATGGGTTGTTTCTTCCACACCTGATGCAAGACAACCACAAAAGTAACCCCATCTCCAAAGGAGACCACCATGTTCTTCTTCCTGTTGATCGTCACAGACAGCCTAGGAGAGAAGAGGAGGTCAGCAGTGAGGCCTAGTGGCCATGACACCAGGCATCTGAATCAAGGGTATCTCAGCAGGAGACATGACACCTGAGAGCACACAGACTCCAGAAACCATGTCAGGGGTGTTGGAGAGAAGACGCTCATGCATGTTGACTATTCACTCCACTGAGTGGGTCCCTGCTCCTCTCTAAGCAGGAGAGGGGGCTGTCCTGGGGGTCTGAAGGCCCGGGATTGAACCCCAACTCGACCACTGGCTTCCTGTGTGACATTGGGCCAGTTCTGCCCCTCTCTGAGCCTCCGTGGAACTAACACCGCTGCCCTGCCCACCCAGCTTGGGGTGATCTGAAGACGTAGGAGAGGCTGAGGAGTTTGAGAACAAGCAAGTTCAGCCAGACACGATGCACGTAGGGATCTTTGTCGCTATCAGCTTGCTTGCCAGGTCCACCTAATGCTTTCGTCCACACAGCCCTTCCCTCAAGGTCAGTCCTATGAATTGTCTAGCTACCAATACTGCCTCTGATGGGGGCCCCAGGGGTTGGTGGGGGGGCCACCATGGTCACCCTCCCCTAGGCAGGGGCTGAACTCTGAGGCCACTGGTCTTTCCTGTGAGCCCTGTGGATCTTCTGTCCTGAGATTTGTTCAAATCCCTCCTTAGACCCTTGCACTATAGCACCTCTCAGAGACCCAGTAATGGGGCTTTACCCATCCTGTGTGACCATGACTGTGTCCAGCCAGCTGAACGTGCTCTTTGCAGCCCCATGCCACAGGGTGATCGTCTCCGGTGTCACCTCAATCTGGAAGTCCATCTGAGCATTGGCAATGCCCAGCTTGCCAAAGTAAGTCTTTCTGGTCTGGGAGTCCAGGCTGCTTCTCTTCTCACCAATGATCTGCCCGTTAACTGTGAGGCCTGCCAGAGGGGCAGGGTAGCAAGAGACCAGCAAGACCTTCTGAGTCCAGGCTGGTCTTTAGGGACGCACCTTCCCCTTCAGCCAGACCTACTGAGGGGTAGCCCAGTGGGGGCCCCATTGAGAGACCAGGACTTCAGAGCCAACCCTATCTGTTCCTAGACACATGGGGGTCACGCTAGTGGCTGAGGGCCCACTCTGTGGATCTGCCCCTTGCCTGGGCCAGTGTTGTTCAGAGAAAAAATGATTCCCTACGCACACGCTGGGTCCTGCCTGCACGCCCAGGCTGCACTTAATTCTAACCATCTCCCCAACACCACTGGCCCCGGGGGCACTAGGTGAGCCTGTGGCTCTGGGTGGAATCTGTAATCCCTACAGGATGCAATCTGCGCATAAGATGGGTGACTTATGGGCAGAGTGAGGAGCTAGTCCATGTGCCTATCCTAGGGACTCCAGGCCCTCCCAGGAAGAGACCCTGGCCCCAGCCCGCAGTCCCCACCTGTGACAGGGTCCTGAATGAGGCGCAGCACTGTGCCTGGGTCTTCGTCGATATTGAAGCAGATGGCATCGTCCTTCTCTGGAACTTGGATGATGAAGTGGGGGTCCCCATCCACTGAGTGCACATAGAGAAGGGGCTGGCTCCCAGGGTCTCTCACTGTTCGGGGGCCCTCCCCTTGCCTCCTAGTCCCCATGGGATGGACCCCTAGACAGGTGGGAGGCGCTCGGCCCTGGGCCCTGAGCCTCGCCCCAGGAGGAGCTGGGGAACTCACCGTAGTAGGGTGTCTGGGGAGGCTGGGAGTTGGCTGTGGATGCAAAGGGAGAGAGGGCTGAGCTAAACAAGCAGGCGGGGGAGGGTCCAGGACCCCCACCCAGAGTTCGGTTCATGCCTCTCCCGTTCCTGCTCCCTAATGCTCTTAAACCCAGACCTTCCCTCATCCCCTCAGGACCCCCCAACCATCTGCCTGTCCCAGAGAGCTGATTCAGGAAAGACTCCGGAGGGGGACGGCACAGGGCCACGCTCTGTGGCAGCTGGCACATACTCACTCAGGTAAGCCATGGAGGGGATCACTGAAAAAAGAAGCCAAAGGGCAGGCGTGAGCAAGGTCTAGGGGTTCCCTCCCCCCAACCCCATGCCTTCTGCCTGTCTCAGGGCTGCTGGTCCCCAGTGGGGCCCCAATGCTGACAGATAGAGGGTGGCAATATGACCCCCTAAGTTTAGGCTTTAGAAATGGAACATGCCTAGGGAACTCCTTTCTAGGGCTGGTGGGTAATATGGGTGTAATGTTAATACTGGGGCTCAGCACTTCCACGTAGCTAAAATGCAAGCCATTAGGTCGTCAGTTTCTCTGTCAGGAGCAATGCCGTCCCCCACCCCTGAACTCCCACCCCCAGGGTGGGATGAGGCTCACAGGTGATTGCTGTCTTTGGTAGTAAAACACCCACCCAGACGCACGTGCGTGCACACACACACACACACGCACCGTGACTACATTTCACAGGGCTGTTCAGAGGGCAAAGCCATGACCCATTCCAAATATACTGCTTGGCTAGGACAGCCTGTATGGATAGAGACAAGGCAAGCCGGTAGGGGCTGGGGAGGCCCTGCCTGGTGGTGGTGGGTTTGTGGGGGGTGATGGTCAAATTTTACAATGAGAAAAGCGCAAAGTGCTGTGAATTCCAGCGCAGGCGCTGGAACCAGGCTGCCTGGGCCAAAGTCCCAGCTTGGCCTCCTGTTGACTGAGTCACTGAGCAAATAGATTTAACCTCTCTGTGCCTCAGTTTCCTCACTGTAAAATGGAACCATGAGAGGACTCCCTTAAAGGATTGCTGTGGGATTAGTCAAGTGCTAATTGAGTTGCTAATTTTTGTAGGTCACAGAATACTTTCATACTGATTGTCCCTCCTTGGGCGGGGGAAGCTACCGGATGAGAACCCTTAGGCTCAGAGTGGAACAGAGCCCAGCCCCAGGCCCCTGGTGAGTTCACAGCAGAGCTGGGAGCTGAACCCAGGTGTCCTGAGGGCCCCTCCCCAGGCAGTACATCCCCAGCATGATTGGAAAGGCCTCCTTGGTCTTCTCTTGTCGTCCTCCTGGGACACCCACCCAGCTGTGGCTAAAGCTCACCTTCTGCATCCACAGGCCCTGGGAGGGAGGAAGAGGAGAAATGCATTAGAGGCCACAGACTCCTGGTGTCAGGGCCAATGTGACCACCTTACTGCCTGGCCAGCCAGCCAGCCCCAGGCCTCGTGTGCCCTCTGCAGGAACCAGGAGCTCCTGGAGGCAGAGGCCTGGCCCAGACCGGCTCTTTACCTCCCAGTGCCAACCCCCCATCACCTGTGCCAGTTGCAGGGACACTCAGGACCCCCCTCTTGGGGTCTGGTTGAGGAGGCCTGGTCCCAGCCTCCAGCTCTCAGGGCCTCTTCCTCTCACAGTCCCCAGGCGCCTGCTCCAGGCCTAACTTTTAGGTCAGAAGTGCTTCTTCTTGTCTCACTGAACCCTTCCATGCTGCAGCCTAAGTCCCTTTCCTGGAAATGACCCTGGGCACTGTGCCCTTTTAGAGACTTCGAGGCTCCTGTTCACACTAACGGCTTCGCTCCCTCTACAACACCCTCCCCATCCCTTGGCCAGTTTTCCTTCGATGCCCCCAGGACCTGCGCTTCTCAGCAGGTCTGGTCTCCTCAGCCTGGCCCTCTTCTCTTCAGGGCACCTAAGGCCAGGGGCCTGGAAGAAGGCCTCCGAGTTCTGGCCCCCATCCTCCGTGCCCACCTTCCCCGGGCTTGTCGGCAATGGCTGTCTTATTCTCGTTGTCCTCAGGCTTGGTCACCACCATGGAGGTCAGTGGAGTCACGAAGTGGTACTTGAGGGACAGGTCCAAGGCCTGGGCTGTGAGGTTCTCCTTCTCCTCGCCATGGGCATTCTTGCTGTGGGGAGGGGCGGGGTGGGAGGGTCAGCCCAGGACCCTCCTCCACCCCTCCCAATGGGGTCCCCCAGGATAGAGCCCACTAGCACTCAGAAAAAACTGGTTCACCAGCTCCCTGGGACAGACAGACATGCCCTGATTCCTCTCTGGACCTCTGTTTCCCCACCTGAAAAATACAAGGGGCTCAAGATGGCCACTGCAACAATCAGTCATGATAGTGTTCACATGCTGAGCGCCAGCGGCTTTCCTGGCCAAGCCCACTTAACGGAAGGCTGACATGGCCCTCTCTCATGGGCCCAAGCTCTGCTCCCTGTGGCTGAGGGCTGGGGTCCCAGCCTCTGGTTGTGTTCAGCGTCAACATCTCTGTGGGCCCATGCTGGGTGCGGGGAACAGGATGCTGAGGCCCACCCCTGCCCTCGAGGTGCTCCCAGGCTGCTGCTTGAGCCCCAGATGATGGACCCGGCTCTACTCCAGGAAAAACAGGCCATGGGGCCTGGCCAAGAAGAGGGCAGGGCAGCTGGAGTGGGCGTGGAGGTGCACTTCCTGGGGTGTAATTTCCTCCTCGTGGGCTCCCCCGGAGCACAGCCAGCACAGGGGGCTTCACAGGTAAGTGCTGGGACAGTGCCAGGGGCTGAGTGCAGGGCCCGGCTGTGTGAGGGGTGGGCCAGGCAGGGTCACCGTCTCTCCAGCAGCTGCTCGATAGTGAGGTAGGCCCAGAGCCGCTCAATGTAGTTCCCAAAAATGTAGTCCCGCTCCTTCAGGGCCTTCTCCATCTCCTTCACGTCCACCTCCTCAGTGAATGTCAGGTCGTTGATGGCCTGGGGCAGGGGTGGGAGGAGGTGAGAGGCTGGAGGCCTGGAGCCAGGAGCCAGGTGGGCCTTGTTCAGGAGCTGCTGCTGCTGGGCCGTCAGCCAGGAGGCTGGAGCCCTATCCGTGCGGATCCCCCATCCCCGGCGCACAGCCGGGCCCCGGCCCAGCTTACCCCGTGGCCCTTCACGTCCGCCTTAAAGCTGTTCATGTCCTCAGCTGCCAGGCGCCCAGCCACCACAATCTCAGAGCCGTCGTAGAAGTGCTGGTAACTGTTCCGGGTGAGGTCCAGGATGGCATTCTTAGGGTACTCCACCTCCACATCTGTCAGCAGAGGGTTGGCCACCTCCTCATAGAAGCCCTGGAGTCCAGATAGGGGGCCTGGTCATCTCAGGCCACCAGGGCGGGCAGAGAGAGGACAGGGGGGGCAGGCTCCCACTGGCGCCTCTGTGGGTTGTTGAGTCTCCCGGGCTGGGCCAGTCCTGGCTCCTGATCTCCACTTCCACGTGGCCCTGACTGTGCCCTTCAGTTTGGGGGAGCCCTTCCTCATCGCGTTCCCCCCTCCCCCCAGGTAGAGACTGGGAGGAATAGAAAAGGAAAGGACAGAGTTCTTGGCACATAGAAAGGACTCAAGAAATGTTTGTTAGAGCGAAAGTAAGAAGAAAGGGTGGAGGCCGACTAAAGAAGGCGATGTGGGGTGAGAGCATGGAGACCCGGAGACTGACAGGAGGAAGGCCGGGGGGTCCACTGCAGAGGTGGAGAAGCAGTCACCTGTGCCAGGGAGGAGGGGGAGGGTACCAGATTTAGCAAATGAAAATACAGGGCATGAGTTAAACTTGAATATCAGGTAAATGACAAGTTACTTTTTAGTATAAGTACAGCTGTCATGGGATGAATTGTGTACCCTCAACATACATGGGTTAAAATCCTTACCCCCAGTACCTCAGGGCATGACCTTATTTGGGGAAAGGGTCTTTACAGAGGTAATCAAGTTAAAATGAAGTGTTCAGGACAGACTCCAATCCAATACGACTGGTGTCCCTATGAAAGGGGGAAATTTGGACCCAGAGACAGACATGCACACGGAGAAGATGATGTGAAGATACAGGGAGAAAATGGCCATCTACAGGCCAAGGAGAGAGGCCTGGAAGAGATCCTTCCCTCGCAGCTCTCAGAAGGAGCCAGCCATGCCGACACCTTGATTTTGGACTTCTAGCCTCCAGAACTGTGAGACAATAAATTTCTGTTGTGGAAACCACCCAGTTTATGGTAATTAGTTAAGGCAGCACTAGTAAACTAATACAGTGTCCTATGCAATATCTGGAGCATGCTTGCTAAAAAATTATTTGCTGTTTATGAGAAATTCCTATTTAACTGGATGTCTTCTGTTTGATCTGGCAGTTCTACAGAGGAAGCAGGTCTGTTCTGTGTAGCCCACAGACAAAATCAGAACCAGTATAGATGGGTAAGAGATAACCAGAGGTAGATTTCAACCCAAGAGGAAGTTCTTTCTAATAACCAAAATTGTCACACAGTGGAACAGTTTCCTGAGGAAGTAGTGAGCGCCTCATTCCCAGAGGTGTGCAAGACAAGGCATACCTGCAACTGCAAGTTGGCATCGGAATCCTCATAAATGCGGCGGGCAAGCCCATGGTTCTCCAGGGCCATACGCTCCAGGAAGTTATAATTCAGATTGTTGCCAAAGCCCAGGTTATATAAGGGGAACTTGCCACCAATGGCGTTCCGCACATTCTCTTGGATTTTTTCAGGTCTGCTTTCACCTGCAGGAGAAGGAGGTGTTCACGCTCCAGCCACAGCCCTGGCAGCTGTCAGGAGAAGCTCTGTCTGGACAGATCTGACTCCTACACGTGCAGAGTTGGCGGAGTCATGGCCACCAGCCCTTGTAGAGGCAGATGTGGGAAGGCCTGGCAGGGAGACAGGGCCCTGCCACTGAGGGGCTCACAGACCATGGGGGACCCTGGAGAGAGCTGCCCAAGGTCTTGCAGCACGCCAGCTACAGAGCCAGGAGCAGCAGCCAGAATTACACCCGCTGCCTCACCCACATTGGCGTCCCCGTCGGTCAACATGATGACGATGGAGGTGCTCCTCTCCGGGACTCTGTACTCCTCCCGGGCCTTGTTCAGCATGCTGATGCCCCTCAGCAGCGCGTCGTTGATGTTGGTCACTGGCACACAGACAGACAGACGGCACCGTGGGAGGGTGTCCTCAGGGTGCCAGGGTGGAGTAGGTCGAGACAGCAGGCCCTGCTTACGTGCCCAGGGACCCTGCCTGCCCATGTGTGGTGGTACTCAGTAAATATCGACTGAATGACTCAGTGAGTGATGAATGAATGACTTAGTCTTTCAAATGAGTAAAAGGACCAGCCTCTCAGGGCTGCCGGAAGGATAGATGCACATGGTGATTGTAAGAGCAATTTGGAGAACAGTCAAATGGACTCCCAGCTCCTCTCACAGGGAGGAGTGGGGAACAGTATAGACGTCACTTGTCATCTTTCATACAAAACTGCCATGGATAAGGGTATCTTGCTGGGGCTGATGGGGCACCAGGATCACAGGTTAGAAACAGAAAGAATGGGTTTCCGTAGACCACAGAGAAGACACCCCAGTATCAAGCCTGAGGACTCCCCACTCCCACTTCTACCCCGAGCCAGGGGCTGCAGGACCTGGACCAGCAGAGTCTCTGCCCCAAGGCAGGAGGGAAACAGACTGCTCAGGCAGAGAGGAGTGGCAGGATGTGGCTCCCTCCCCTCTGTTCTTACTTCCTTGATCACGAATATTCATCACAAATTTCCTGGCCTCCTGGATGTTCTCAGGAGTGGCTTGAACTAAAGTGTCTTTCCAAGTGGTCACACCTCCACTGAACAGGATGAAATTCAGGTAGTCATCCTCTTTCACATCCTCCAGAATTTTGAGGAGGGCATCCTTTGTCTGGGAAGGAGAAAGACAAGCAGACAAGAAGATGTCTTCCCAGCCTATGCTGGCGGTGAGGCCCATGCCATCTGCAAGAAAAGGGGCAGATGATTTGTGCCTTTTTAGAATCCTGTCCCCCTTTCTCCTCTTTCACTGGAAATATTAGCTTCGTCCACTTTTTAAAAATCTCTCTCTCCCTCCCACACGTCTCACCCCCACCCCCTTGCACCAAGGAGAATACCTGCTCCATTTTCCGACCGTGCATGGAGCCACTGACATCAATCACGAAGATCACGTTCTTGGGCACCACCGGAAGGCCTTGAGGTGCAAAGAAGTGCACAAAGTAGCCATTGACGATCTGGAAAGGGGAGAGAGCGAGGGGAGGCTAGTGTCCCTTCAGCAACCTCACGTTGGCTGCACTTGCAAATAGAAAGCAGCCGTTAACCAGCCCAAAATAAAGATGTCCTTTCCACCCCTCCAGGGGTGCCACACGAAGGCTCTGGACTACCCATCGTCCCCACGCCTTGCAGGAAACTCATCCTTGGGCTGAGGATCAAGGGTGTCTCACTAGATGAAGCTGCAGCCCCTCCCCGCATCAGCCTTCACCCCACCATGGTGGGGAATCTACCAGCCTGGCAGAGCCAGTCGGTGGGTACCTACCTGCACGTTGGCTGGAGACTCTCTGTTCACGTCATAGGTGATGATAAAATCTCCTTTGAGGAGGGAGTCCGTACAGGTTGGGCATGAACGTTGTTGATCCAAGCTGGGCTTGAAGGACACGTGGCCCTGAGGGAGGGTGATGGCCAGCCTTGCTCAGCTTGGCCAGGGCCTGCCCTCTGCAGACCTCAGCCCGAGGCTGCCCTGGGGAGCAAGGTGCAGTCCTCATGGCGAGGAGCCTGTAGGTGGGTGCCTGTGCAGTCCTGCCACCCTCTGGGGTGCTCAGGCCTTTCTGAGCACCTCTCTCCCCTTTGGAGATCGGGAGCTCCTTGGAGGCCAGGGGCCTTATCTGAGCCAGCCTTTCACTCTTCCTGCTCACTGGGCCCACAAGTCCCTTAGCTCTGCCTGCACTAAAAAGCCACTTTGGGAGGGGAATTCTGCACCATGAAAGGGGATTTCATGTTGGGTGGTATTGTGTGTGTTGTTGCCAAGAGGAGGGGGAAGGGAGCAGAGTAGGGAATGGGGAGGGGGCCCTGGGTGAGGGCACCGCCTGCAGAGGCCAGCAGCCCTCTGAGCAAATGCTCCTCGGGCCTCACCCTGGGAGTCCTGACTGAGGTTTGCTGTCCATATAAACATTTATTCATCCACTGCCCATGATCAGCAAGGCCCCTGGAATTGCTGGGGACCTTGGGGACCAGAGCCAACCACCAGTACCAAAAATAAAGTTCCCTTTTTTCTTTCACCCCTTATGTGGAATCAGATCTAAAAAACTCCCTCTGGCCTCTGTCTCCTTATCTGTAAAACAGGGACCAGTAACCTGCCCTGCCTACTTCCCAAAGTAGAATGGGACCAGGCTATATAAATGGCTTCCCTGTCCCCCAGTGCAGTTGAGACCCCAGTTCCTCTGGCAGGTCATCATCAGCAAGCAGCCCCCTGCCTCCAGCATCCTCACTCCTGACCCAGGGGGCCTAGGAGAAAGGGGATGTTGCAGACTTATCCCCCTCACACACACACACACACACACACACACACACACTCTCTCTCTCTCTCTCTCTCTCTCTCTCTCTCTCTCTCTCTCTCTCTCTCTCTCTCCCTTGCATCAGCCAAATCCCCAGGTTCAGACTCGCCCTGCTAGGGTCAGTGTTCCTGCACCTGCCCCCCAGGCCCGAGGGGCATCTACACCACCTTTTTCCCTGAGAAGGACTTGGTGAGGGCGCTGCTCAAGAGGTCATTGGTGATGAATGAGGCTTCAGCATCCAGCGTTCTGATGCCCTGGGGCTCGAAGATGTCTGCTGTGATCTGAGATGGCGAAAGGTAAGGAGATGTCACTCAGTGACAGTGCAGAGCCCAGCCTCCAGGACAACAAGGGCAAGGAGATGGGTCAGTGATGGTACAGGGAGCAGCCTCTAGGACAGCTCTGTGACAGCCAAGCCTGCTGTCTCCCACCAAGAAAATGACCACAAGGGCTTTTAAGTGGGTACTCTGACCCCAGAACTCTTCTACTACCTGCCATATGGTGCCCCAGATTCTACCACTAAAGCATTTCCTTTGGCTTTCCACTCTGCTGTAGGTAAAATGCCCACGTAAGCAGTTACAAGCATTACAGAGACACTTTGTGATGTTGCCCCCACGGGCCCAGCACCCAACCTGGATCTGCCAGGTGCTGCCCAGCCTCCTCCCCTTGGCCCAGGTGCTGTAGCCAGCGCCACTGTAATTCCCCCTTGTAATTCAACCAAGTGGTGGGGCCTGGGTTTCTGTGTTCTTGACCCTGCTGTGGGGTCTGCCCAGGGACCCTTCCCAGCACCCTGCCCCCAGCAGTTTCAGCAGGGGTTGCAGGAGAGCAGCTGATTACCTCAAAGTGCTTGACCAGTTGCTTGGGCTGGACCTTGAGGTACATCTCGTACTTGCCGTTGTGCCTCTTCAGCAGCTCCTCGTAGGCTAGCTCAAAGGTGACCTTGCTGCCTGCAGCCACATTGACTGAGACCGTGAATTTCTCCAGCTTCCTCCCAGAGGCCCTGAATGGGGGTGCAAGACAATGACTGCCCCAAAGACAGCACCAGCCCATCCTTCCTGGGCCTTGGGTTCAAGTCCCTTACCCTTGGGGAAGACCCCTACCCACTCTGAGCCTCGGTTGCCTCAAATTCAAAGTGAGATAACATAAGAATTACTGCGCATTTTGCCATATAATGATAATAATAGCTGCTGTTCTGTTGTTTGTGTCTCTGAGGGCCCTTACAGCCCTGACGTTCTCCCCAAGGCCTGGGGGTCCACACTTACTTGACCAAGCCAGCTGTCTTGCCCTGGGACACGGCCTTTTCATACTGCTTCTTGGCAACTTCCTTCTCTTTGACATTCCCAGGGTAGGTAACACCATCAACGGTCCTGCAGGGATAGAGAGCTGCTGGGGGACTCATGCTGAGCCAGACTCCCCTCCCAGCCCAGAGCCAGCAGTCGTGGTGACACCCACAAGGTGAAGTTGGTGATGAAGGCTGTCTTGGGCAGCTCCACATCGAAAGAAACCTCCTTGGCAATGTCTGCGTGGTTGACGGCCCCGGTGGTGACGACATTGTGAGCAAAGCGGGAGGTCACCTTGCAGTGGACCTTGGTGCTGTAGACTTCGATGCCATCGACCACCTGCGGGAGAGGTGATCAGCAGATGGTGACCAGCCAGCCTGAGGCACCTGGAAACCAGGTCTTCCTCCTGGCCTCTCCCCTTCAAGCTCCCCTTTGTGGGCTCCAAAGCTCCTGCCTGGTAAGTGGCCCCTCCCGTCTCCCAGTCACCCATGTTAGAAGCCTGGGCAGCATCCTTGGTTGCCGCCTTTAATTGGCCACCACTGTTCTGATGGTCACTCTGCATCCTTAGCTCTATCATCTGTTTACATGCAGCTGTAGCCAGTGAGATGGTATAAAAACCCAAATCCTACCCTGTCCTTCTGCCACTTGAAGCCCTCCCGTTCTCACCACCGCCCTCAGGACAGTCTTCCCCATGGCTCTGGGGGCCTCCAGGCAGGTCCTGCCTCCTCTGCTCATCCCGTGCTCCAGCCATGCCAGGTCCTAGCTCTTCCTGCTTGTCTTCCACACCTCAGCTTAGAAAGAGCATGTCCACACACACCCCAGCCCGCCCCCTGTGTCCTTTGGTAATTGCCCGCTTCTGTCTCCCAAATAGGCCCTTGTTTCCTATCTGAGGGCAGTGCATGGGGAGGGCCTTCGTGCCCCCAAAAACCCTCTTTCCAACGGGGTGACGGACCAAGGGACGCTCTAGGGAGACGTCTGGGTTAAACATGGATATAAAGATGCTTCGTGAAGGCGTGACAGGGCCATTCACTGTGTGTCTCCTGCCCTGTGCATGGAGCCTGACAAGTGCTCGGTAAGTGTTTGTGGGAAGATGGACTCGTGGAAGGGCAGTCCTCTGCTCTATCAGCAGGTCCGAGGGCCATGGTTCTGTGGTGCTCTTTCCCAGGGTTCTGGAGTCACGGCGGGGGTCTGTGAGGGCAGGGGGCCATAAGCTGTTTACCAGCTGGAGGGACCTGCCATTGTGGCCCACTCCTTCCGCTGTTGGGCAACTAGCTCCGTCCTGCCCTGCCCTGCCCCATCCCTGGTGAAAGTTCTCACCCCTTCCGGGAGGCTCCGTTTCTGCAAAAACAAAGACAAACACAGGGGTCAGGCCAAGGCCAAGGCTACAGTGGCTTGGCAATAGGCTCTGGGCTGAGGCCAAGGTTCAGCAGTGACCCCCACACACACACCTTGAGGGGCCTCTGGACATGGACCCACCCAGAGCCACATGTCGGAGTAGGAAGGGCTTGAATAGATGGGGAAACTGAGGTGTAGGGAGGGAAGATCTCCAGTCCACCGGGGGGATCAGGGCAAGGAGGACCAAAGCCAGAGCTCTTCCCCTGCCCCGTATACCCTGACTCACTCTGCCCTTCCCTGGGCCCCAGGCCCCTGAGGCCCCATCCAGACCCCACCACCACTGTACCCCACACAGCTCAGCTCGGCCATTCCTAGAGGCCTCTACCCTTGTCTCAGACGTGGACCTTCACAGCCCCTCAGTGAGGCGAGCTGATCATGCTGCATCACCCACCTGACCGGTAGGGAAACAGAGGCCCAGGAGATTTAAGAGCCTTGCCCAGGATTAGGGAGCAGGTCTGGAGCCCAGTTCCCCGCATACCAGCTCTGTTCCCTGCAGCTCACTGCCCAGCCTCTGCCTCCTCCTCACCCTACACACAGGGCCGCCCGGCCTGGCCCCTCTGCCTGCCAGATGGTGAAGAGGGGGCAGATTTACCCCAAGTAGCCGGCATAATCTTCTAGGGAAGCCAGAGACCGCCACACCGGAGAGCAGAGCCAAGATGAGGCAGGGCCACCGAGCAGACGCCATCGCTGAGCACACTGGCGGCGCCTGGACTCCTTATATGAGCAAGCCTAGTGTTTCCCAAGTGGGGTCATCGACCTGCAGTGTGGGCGGGAGGAGCGGGAGGCGGGAGGATCCCCCGGGAAGCTGGACATGGGTGGAGTGATGGGCCTGGATCTGCCTGTACCAAGGAGTCCCCGTGGGTATCGTCAGAAGTGTTAGGACTTCACTCCTGGCGGCTGTGGGACAAGGAGGCCCCCGGAGAAAGCAGAAGCTCTGTGTTGGCAAATGGGCCCCGAGACCCCCTGGGAGGGGGCAATGGGATATGGAGTCACAAACAGCATCTCAGCATTGTCGCCACACCGCAGACGTGGCCTCTGGTCTGGCCTCCTGGATCACAGTCACCCCCCCTTCTTGAGGCAGCCAGGGCACCAAACCAGACCCATCCCCCTAAGGCTCAGATCTCCATGGCTGACCCCTTGCTCACTACTCTCTCTGTCTCCCGCGACCCCTTGAAAAGGACAACCCCCAAGTCCTGTGGTCCAGCTCCAACTTGCTTTCTGAACTTAACTCTCTTCCCACTGGCATACCTCTCCCTTCTCTGCACATCACATCTCTTATCTCTGCCAGCCTGTGTCCCTCCTTCAGAAGTCTTCCTCTTTTGTCCCCTAGCTGACCACAGACAGCCCTGCTCCAGGCTCCAAGCTCCCGAAGGGCCTACATTCTGTCGTTACCTTTGGTTGAGGTTCGCATGTTTGGATCTGATCACTCTCTCTAGACTCTGAGCACCTGGAGGGCCAGGCCATGTGTCACATTCATCCCTGTATTCCCAGTCTGGCCAGGAACTCAGCTGCCCTCTGCCTCTTGGAGAGTCGTTCTCCTGAAAGTCTCCAGTGAGGCTAGAGTTCTGCTATCCAGCACAATGGGAGCCTCAGAGGCAGGGTCTTATCCTCTCCTAGTGGGGCCTGGGTCCTTCTGGGCCATCCCAGGGCCCTGCCAGCCCCTAGACCTTCCAGAGTGGGTACCATGTGCCGGCCATACCCATGTTCTTCTGAGCAAAGTGACCCAGTGACCCTCCTACTCGGCCACTACTGAACAGTGTTGCTGAGGATGCCTGAGCACAGGACAGCTAATTTATGGATCGTACCATGGTCTTGACTGAAAGCCAAGAGTGCACTTGACTGTGAGATGTACAGAGAGAGTTGACTGCTGAGGGCAGAGAAACAGAGTGAGAGGACAGAAAGCAGAAGCTCTGAGGCAGCAGAAGCCACGAGGAAAGAGTGGACTAGTGAGTGGAAGTGGCAGGAGCCGCAGAAGTAATGACAGAGAGTTGCAAAGTCAGCACAACGATAGCGGATCGACAAAGGGAGCTGCTGAGGCCCGGCTGGGGGTCCCTGCTCTCCCCAGGCCTCCTGAATCCTGACCCACACTGCCGGTGGGACCGAGTTCAGGGCTGACACCTGGGAGCAGAGAGAAGGGCCCTGCAGTCTGGCTCCCAGGACATCTAGTTCATGAGGTCATCTTCAGTGGCTATGGTCGCTGACCACTGGGCTCTTGGGGCTGTGGCAGGGGTGGCAGAACTATTGTCCTGCCAGCATTGCCCAGTGGCTCCTCCTCACGGCCCTGCAGCCGCCTGAGGAGCTTTCCCCAGCCCCTCTCCTCCAGGCTACCACCTCATCCCCCAATACTTGGAGTTTTGTGGGAGGGACAACTCAAAGTAGGAAATTCTGAGGTTGCTCAAGAGGCCCCTGAGGGACAGCTGGGGACCTGGAGGGACCCAGAGTCATCATACAGAATTTCGAATTAAAGGAATCTAGGAAATCTTCAGGTTCACCCCATTTCCACTCTAGAGGACGGGAAAAGGAGGCCCCAGTTGGGCGGACTTTGCTGAGGGTGACCAGCCAGCTGGCAGCCCGTGGCTCTCCCTTGAGAAGCCCAGGATACTCCAGACGGTGGGCTGGGCTCTGAAATTCCACTGGTTGCCCCTCAGGGCTCTGTGTCCCTGGGCCTGGGGCAGCTCTGGACCTCAGCATTTGTGTTGTTGATCTGAGCCCTCATGGGCCTCATCTGGAATGGGAGCTGGACAGAAGCCAGAAAAAGCAGAAACCCCTTGGAAAGGAGTGGGTGGAGGCCCATCAACCTTTGCCAAAAGGGCCAGTGGCTCCCCAAAGTGCAAGTTCATCTCCACACGCCCTCTAACGTCACATTTTAACTGGGCCCCTAGACAAGGCCCAGGGAAGGCGTTCTGAAGGGGTAATTCCAGGCATCAGTGTGAGGAGTCAGTGGGCTGCTATTCCTGGCCCCTGAAATCACAGCTTCTCGGCAGTGGCCGTCTCTGCTTTGGGGAAATATGCCTGCTCTCAGAGGTTCCAAACCCCCAGCTGGGAAATCCAGTGGAGGATGGAGGCCTGGGAACTGCCTCCTGAGGCCCTGACCCCAATAGGTGACCCTCAGCTCCGGGCAGGACTTCTTCAGGACCCCAAGTCCATATATATTTCATGTATTTCTTTCACATGTTCGTGTTAAGTGATAGTTTGGGATATCCAGAACCAAATCCCAACAGGCTTTGGCCATCAGCCACCCAGCCTGATGGGAGTATTTACATGGGGTCGTTAAGCACATAGATGCTGACTCCAGATAGCATGGGTTCAAATCCCAGCTCCGCCACTTAAAAGATGAGTGATTTTGGACAAATTACCTAACCTCGGCTGTAAGTAGTCATGATAAAAGTATCCCCCAGGGCTGTTGGGAGCATACATTTAGTTAATTCAACAAAGGCACTTAGAACAGTTCCTGGCTACAGGAAGCACTGGGGCAGCTGCAGCTGTTGCGGGTCATTCCTATACGTGCTGCCAGAGTGTCCTTTGGTCTCTGGACCTGTAGGGGAAGCTGTGTGCACGGGACACCCAGGACACTCAGAGGGCATGGGGCCAGGCAGCTGCAGAGAACAGGGTGGGGTGGGGGCAGAGTTGGTGCTGGCTCCCGCCCAGCCTCCTGGTCTGCTGTGACTCCTGAGCCCTTCTGAGGAGCAACATCTTGGGTTGCCTCCCTGCCACACCCCCCTCCCCCAAAGCAACCAGCCTGGGCTGGACATAGCCTCTCTTTAATGGAAGTCATGAGTGCTTCGACATAGGAGACCAGCTTGGACAGGGAGGTGTGGCCTGGGCAGTAGCTCAGGCTCCTCCTCTGCCATGGTCCCAAGGGAGGATGGGTGTGCTGGCTGGGGGCTCAGAAGATGTCAGAGACGATGTAGTCAGTGTGAACACCGTCAATCAGCCCATCCCCGTTGTTGTGGATGAACCAGCAGGTCACCTCAGCCCCATGCTGGGGGTCTTTGCTGTAGTCTTTTTGCAAGCCCCTGAGGAGAGACAAGCCAGCTGGGGTCACCTTTTGGGTCTGGCAGGGCTGCACTGCTCCAGGAAGCCCACCTCAACCCTGTGACACCTGGAGGAAGGCCTGGAGCAACGATGGGGAAGGCCAAGGGCAGAGATGCTGGGAGAGCAGCCCACCCACCTGGTGACCGTCAGCCGGCGTTTCTTCACCACCATTGTGGCGTCTGTCTTTGTGGGGTCAGAGCCTGGGTGGAGGTCGAACACTTTATAATCAAAGGGGTGGAAGAATTGTCCTGGAAAGGCATATGGGAGACAGCAGTTACCATCGGGGGCCTTGCTGCCTTGTACTCAGTAGGTGCTCACTGGAGGCTTAGAGAGTTGCTTAAATAATTGTTTTTCAAGGGCTTGACTGTTTCTGATAAATTTTGGCATCAAAAGCAACCTTTAGTTCACTTGCTATAAAGAAGTAGATATATTGCCTGGTGGTTGTACCTCCTGTCTTTTTGGACCAGTTCCAAAGGAATCTGGCTGGGGAGAGAGGGTTGAGGGGTAGAGAACAGGGTCTGCAGGAAGAAATACAAGGAGAAGCAGTGTGGCCGATGACCCATCCCACTCAGGAGGTCTCTGGGAGTCCACTGGAACTTTCCATTTGCTAATCGGACCTCTCCTTACTCGCTCCCAGGCTCACTTAACCTTTAGCTTCATTGTGTTTGATTGCAGCCTTTTTGCGGGACAAGCCTTCACCGGGACCCTCTTTGGAACTCTGAGCCTTGTAGGCCACGTTGGAGGTGGGCCTATCCTGGTGACCCGCTGCAAAGCTGACCCAGGGTAAGTCCTCTGGTTTCAACACCCCACCCCACAGCTCTGCCCGCCTAGCCAGCCGTACCCAGCAGCCCGTGTGTCCGTGCCGACATCCGGTGACTATCCAGCACGTAGAAGCCCAGGAAGTCCTGGCGGATGGCACTCCCCTTCCATACCCGGTGCAGGACGACCTCGAAGGTGCCCCCGTCCTCCACGGACACCACCAGGTTCCTCTTCCTGTTGATGGTCACCACCACCCTGTGGGACCAGGTGCCCTGAGGGCAGGTGCGGCTGCACTGCACCCCCTCCACTCAGCTGCTCTTGTCCTTGAGACCCAGCTCTTATGAACCCCTCTGCCCGCAGGGGTTGACGGTTACCTGCTCCATGCTCCTTCCCACTTGTTGCTATTGTGTATGGGGCCCTTACAATGTGCTAGGCCCTGTGCTAAGCCCTCCACGCAAACTGCATCATTCAATTCCCACTCTGATCCTGTGAGGACTGAGGCTCAGAGAGGTTAAAAAACTTGCTCAAGGTCACACAGCTGGTGAGTGGCAGAGCCAGGACTTGGACTCCAGCCTGTCTATTATGAGTCTGTGTTCTTTGACTCCCACTTATCATCTGTGTCCTCCATACCGGACTCTGCCCACGTCTTCCTATAGCTCTGCTGCCCAGCATTGGGCTCTGGTGCTCAGCAGAGTTTGTTGAATGAATGAATGAGTGAAGGAAGGAACAAACACTAAACAAGGCATACTAAGACAGGGGCTGAAAGAGAAACCTAGAGAATGCTGGAGTTCAGCAGAGGAAGGGCCTAGGATGGCTTCAGGGAAGAGGTAGCCAATGTGCTGGGCCTGGGAGGAGGAGTCGGCTTGGTTTGGCAGAGACGGGGGTGGACTGCAGGGTGAGGGTGCCACGGGAGCACAGGCGTCCAGGCAGCTGGGCCCGGAGCACGTGTCCAGCAATCAAGGGAAATTGGGAGTCGGGTGGGGAATGGTCCACGGGGCCCAACTTGTCTGCACAGCCTACGTGGAGGCCACGTGGACATCACACACTGACACAGCTC
This sequence comes from Balaenoptera borealis, assembly GCF_965194805.1. Classification (NCBI taxonomy): domain Eukaryota; kingdom Metazoa; phylum Chordata; class Mammalia; order Artiodactyla; family Balaenopteridae; genus Balaenoptera; species Balaenoptera borealis. Next base: position 40,087,098 of record NC_138869.1, read on the forward strand.
GGGGAATGGGGGCCCAGCAGGCTCGGGCAGCAGAGCTGGCTCTGGGGCTTCGTGCCTTGGTCTTCACCACACCCACCCCCGCCTCCCCTCCCAGGCCCCGGCCCCAGCCCGGTTACTCATTCTGCCGCAGTGAGGCCTGGTCCCTCCAGGAGAATATGGGTCCGCCGGAGCCAGGGTTCAGCGTAATGTTCTGAGGAGTCACTTCCAGCTGGAAGTCTGTTGCGGGGTTTGCAATCCCCAGCCGCCCGAAGTACGTGCCCTCATGCTTCCCAGGGCTCCTGGCCTCGTTGCCGATGAGCTGGCCATTCACTGAGAAGCCTGCAGTGGGGTGAGGGGCCATCCGGGTCAGGGCGGCCCAGCTCTCCCTAGAACCCCACCAGCCGGTCTTTGCTCCTGCCGCCCCCATGCCCACCCTCTTTGGGCTATGAGGGCCTCACCACCCAAGGGGAGGGCCCTTCAGGACAGGTGCAGGCCACTCACAGCACCGCCTCCCTCCCCTCCCACCACACTAACTCTCTGAGACGTAGCCCTCGGTTCTGGGCCCTGAAGGAGGTGTTGCCTCCCCGAGGACAGGCCTTGGGCCTGCTCCTTCTCTGTGGACCCAGGCCCTGACACAGGGCAGGTCACAGTAGGTGCTGCAGGTGGGCCTCTCCACAGAAGCCTCCTCTGAACTGAGCAGCCAAAAGCCCCCTCCCCGTCTTCACTATCCCAACACAGCACGTCTCATGCTTGGAAATTGTCAGCTAGGAATTTGTTCACCTGTTTATCTCCCTTCCCTAAACTCCACGAGAGCGAGGACTTTGTCTCCGTTCCCACTGTGTCCCCAGACCTTAGGATGTGCTCAACAAATATTAGCAGATGGCCTGCCTGGACTGGGAGGGTGGGAGAAGTGGCCGATAGATGGAGAGGGCATTGCTCCCATCACCTGAGCCCTGCTGGGGAGGTGGGCTCCAAGACCCCTGCAGCCATGCGGGGGGCGGGGGAGGGGGTGTGGCAGGGCCCCTGCATCATTTATAGGATTCAGTACAAAATGAAAACGAGGGGCCCCTCATTCAAAAATTGTTAAGAATTTCAAGATGCAACAGCAGAGCATTAAATCAAGCATGGAGTCCTTCCAAGGGCAGGGTCCTGTGCACCTGCACAGGTCACATGCCCAAGAAGCAGGCCCTGTATAGGGCCCAGGCAGGTGGATGGGGCATGAAGGAGGCAGGCTGAGCCCAGCCAGGTGGCGGGTACATAGGGTGAGGGGAGTGGAGGCCACAGCCACTGTCCTTCCTGTTCATGGCTGAACGTTGAGGACAGAGGAGCCCAGGCCCCACCCTCTCTGGCAGAGGGCGTGATGTCACCCATACCTGTGTCAGGGTCCTGCACCAGGCTCAGGACCACACCAGGCTCCTCGTTGATATTGAAGCACAGAGTGTCCTCTTTCTGGGGCACGTGGATGAGGAAGTGGGGGTCAGTGTCCACTGGGGGCACAGCATGGAGTCTATTAGACTGAGTATTAGGCACATGGGGCCAGCTGGGGAGAAGGGTTCAGTCAGGCAGGGGTGTCCCTCAGACCCTCCCAAGGACTCACCGCCAGTCACTTGGTTTGGCAACTGCTGGACCTCGGAGCTAGGGCGCGTCGGAGAAGGCTGCGAGGCCAACAGCACGAAGGCTGACGGGCAAGAGTGAACGGCGCTTAGAAGGGAGGCAGCTGGGCCTTCCCTGGAGCTGCTGCCTCCTTTTCTGAGGCCCCTGCCACCCAAACGGGCTGGCCTGAGGCCACAGGGGCCGGAGTGGACACAGAGCCTTTGACGCCTCTGGGGATGTGGGAACGGAAGTTTGGCCCAGCACAGTGGCCTGGCCCCCTCTCGGTCTCCTGTCCTGGGAACCGGGAGGGGCTGGTGGCATAGGGGTGGGGAGGCCAGGCCAGGTCAGGGGGAGCGTTTTGATGGTTCCCAGTGAGAGGCAGCGAGGAACGCTGGAACAGAGGAAGAAAGCCTTAGGCTATCATTTCCTCATCAGGCAGATAGGTGATGACCAGGGCTTTGCTCAGGACTGAATGCACAGCCTGAGAGGTGGCCATGTGTGGAGTAGAGGGGTAGAGACCTGCGTCATCAAGATGGCTGCCACTTACTCTTTCCGGGTCCCACCATCTCTGTAGAGGACAACGATAGAGGACAGCGTCACCCTCCCCACTCCACACGAAAGGCACGCACCTCATTCCCCAAGTGCAGCTGGGCCCAGAGGCCAATCAGGCCTGGGCCCGCCCTCCTCCTGGGGGTCCCAGCCCTCTTCCTGGGGGTCCCAGCCCTCCTGGTAGATGAACGCTCACATGTAGGGCCCCTAAGCAGGCCGGGGAGTGGAGGGGTTCAGGCTGAGCGAGAGCTCCCCGAGCACACAGGAGGCAGCAACTATTTTGCAGCAAAGTAGGGAAGGGCATCTCGGGGAAGGAAGAGACCAAGAAAGGGTGGAGCAGGGCAGGGGGGCAGGGTGCTGTGTGCCCGGCGGCTGGAGCACGTGCCACTTGCCCAGCCACCCGGAGCCCCTTGCGAAAATCAACGTGATTTAAAAACTCACCCAAGGGAAGAGAATCTGGAAAGGAGAGAAAGGAAAGAGAATTAATGCCCAGGAGATTTTTGGCTCTCAGAAGCCTCCCCATGCCCACAGCCTCCCCTCTGCAAGCCCATACCGTCCAGGGGCTTGTCAATGAGGGGCTCCAGGCCGTCTTGGTCCGCCATGCCCCTGATGGTCATGGAGGTCAGCGGGGTCACAAACTGATAGGCCAGCGACATCTTCAGGGCCTTGGCTGACACGTTGGCCTTCTCTGCCCCCTCCAACTTCATCCTGCCAGACAGACACCGGCTCCAAGCCCGCAGCTTGGATAACAATGGACTTGCACCCCCTTGTCCTTTCCTTCCTTTGTTCACTCTTTCAACAAACGTTTACAAAGCCCCTGCAGTGGCCCCGCCCAGGGGCTGTCTTCAAGGACCTCATGATTTAAAGGCCTCCCTCAGAGAAAACCTGGAGGTCTGGCAGGGCTGGGGGATGTGCCTCAGAAATACACAGAGAATTCAATAGCTGTGAGATCCTGGCAAGTGGTCTAACCTCTCTGAACCTCGGTTTGCTCGGCACGTTGTGAGGATTAAATGAGTGTGTCTGGACACAGCAGCCCCGCAGTAAAGGGAAGCCTCCCCCTCAGCGGCTCAGTGGGGGCAAAAGGGGCTGCCCTGTGCCTCCAGCGGGCCCTGACCACACTACTGACTGCCTGGTTGATATTAACTCAGGAAGCAAAGGCAGAGGCCAGTAAATCTGACCTGCTTGCAACCTCCAAGGCCTAGAACCGCCCCTCCATAGTCCAAAGGCCCAGGGCGTGGGGGTGCTCTGGGGTGGTCGTGCCCCTCCACCCCCCAGGCAGTCGCCGGGCTGGTACCGCTTGGCCAGCAGCTCCTGGATGGTGAGGTAGGCCCACAGGCGTTCGACGTGGTTCTCCAGCATGTGGCCCCGCTCTCGGAGCAGTTTCTTCATCTCTTCCTCGTCCACCAGGCAGGTCGTCTTGAATTCTTGGCCCTCCTGAGGGAGGCGAGGGAGAGAGAGGCTGTGCGCCATGAGGGGCTCTGGGGGAGCCCGATGTTGTCTGGTCTCTGCAGCTCCGTTCTGAGCATCCTACCCCCTGCCTTTCCTGAGCCTGCTCTCCTCATCCTCTTCCATCCGTTCCTTCCACAAAAGTTGCTAAGCACACTCTGTGAGCCAAGTTGGGCCAGGCCCTGGGCATCCCAGGGATGGAGGATCAGGCCCTGCCCTCATGGAGTTACTCTCTCTGGGGGATGCCAGCAGGCAACCAGCCAATCCACCACGTAGCTGTTCCCACCACGCCTCGCTCCTCCGGGTGCCCACCGCGGCCCCGTGCACCATTCAGCTTGCCACAGCTCACAAATGCGCCTTCTCTCCCCATCTACAGTAATGCGGGCACCTCTTCCCAAGCGCATCCCATGAACCAGGCACTGCATAAGCCTATTACGTGGATTATTTCATTTACTCCACACAACTCTCCAGTACATTGTTACTCCCACGGTACAGAAAGGCCTAGAGAACTGGACCCATTTGATCAACGTCACCCAGCTGCAGCCAGGGTCTAGCTCAGCTTTCCTCACTCGAAGCCGGAGTCCTGAACCCTCAACTACACTGCACGGCTAGAGTCCAGGTCTCCGTGACACCCCCACACACACACACACACTGCAGTGTGCACACACACACAGGCCCTGCACCACGGTGCAAAGCTGCATGTGCAGTAGGTGCTCAGGAAATAGTTGTCACTTGAGAAGAAAGAGGCTGGCCTCTCACCCTCTCACGCTTTGGGAGGAATGATGTGAGGCATAACAGGTGGACCAGTTGGATACAAGGGACTACAGCTAATCAAGGCCATGTTGACCCCACTCTAGCCTGCCCTCAGGATGCCTTCATTGGAAGAATGCTCAGCCCTGGGGTGTGTGTGGCCTGCTGGGGTGAGGCACTGCTCTGGGGAAAGAGAGGCTGCTGGGGGCACAGGGGTGGGGAGCGGCGTAGGTTTGGAGTCTCTGGGTGCCTCTCCACCCTCCGCAGCCCTCTGTTTACCCCATAGGCTTGCACGTCCGCCTTGAAGCTGCTCAGTTTGTGGTCAGCGATGCGCCCGGCCACTATGATCTCCGAGCCTTCGTAGTACTGTTTATGGTGGTGCTGGGTCAGGGCCGAGACGGCATCCCCGGGGTACTGCAACTCCACATCCCTCAGCAGAGGGTTGGCTACCTGCTCGTAGAAACCCTGTGGGGATGGGGGGTGCAGAGCTGGTGGGTCGTCCTAGGCATCCAACAGGAAACCCACTCACAAAGTGGGGTGTCGGGATCCCTACTTTACAGAAGGAATTGCAGGCTCAGGGCTTAAGTAACTGGTTCGAAGTCACACAGCTAATTCGAACCCCACACCAGAGCTTTATCTGCTCTGGGCTGATGGGTACGTGGCTGCCAAGGCCATGCTCCCCATGACATGACTTTGGGAGCAGGGGGAGGAGGAGACCTGCAGCTGCTGGGTGGCATCATGGTCCTCGTAGATTCTCTGGACACGTCCGTTGTTCTCCAGGGACATGACCTCCAGGAATTTCAAGTCCACGTCATGGCCGAAGCCCAAGTTGTAGAGTGGGAACTTGCCCCTGATGGCATCTCGGACATTCTTGAGGATTTGGGCACGATCCGTCACCCCTGCAGCCACACAGCCAGGTAGGGATGGGATGCTGGCTCACAGGTGTGTGGGGCACGAGGGGACTTTGGGGCACCCTCCCTGGGGGCCAAGACTCCCATCTCAGACCATCTCCAGTCCCCACTGGCATCTTGAGGCAACGCCTCTTGCTGGCTCACCTGGGTGACTGCAAAAGCTGCTCACAGAGCTCCTCGAAGACTTTGCCCATCTACATGGATCCATCATGAGCAGATCTGATTCTGCTCTAAACCCATGGCTCCTCGCATGGCCTGTGAGGTCCTGCTGACCTTTCCACCCTGTTTCACCTACTCTGCATATGCCTACACTTCCCAGGCAGGCCCTGCCAGTGCACAAACCTTGTTTTGCTCAAGCTGCCCCTTCTGCCAGGGATCCCTTCCTGCTTCTCCTCCCCTCCTTCCAGATTGGGCTCAGGGGTCACTTCCTCCAAGAGGCCTTCTGAGACCCTGCCTGAGCCAGGTGCCCCTTGTCTGTGCTCCTTTGGCCTTCTGGCACCCTGTTCCTTCAGGGCCCTTGACAGAGCATCTGCTCCTGGGTCTGTCTCCCCCAGTGGACCCTGGGCTCCTGAAGGGCAAAGACGTGTCTTGTTCTCTTAGTGTCTCCCCTTGGTCCCTAGTCCTGTGCTTGGCACTCAGTCAGTGCTGAATCCGTAGTTCATTAAACTCAGCCTAGGGTCCTGCCCATCCTCCTGGGCCCTGTGCAACCCCGTGTCATGCAGAAACTTCCCCAGCTTCCCAACTCAGGACAGAACACCTTGGAGCTCCTGCAGACTTTGTGGTCTGAACTCTGCTTTTAAACCAGTGCTTGGCTTTGCCCTTAGCCTTTCTGCCCCCGACAGCATCCCCATTGGTTGTATTTCCAAGTTCAGCTTGAATGCCTTTGGTAATGAAGAGATCACCACCTCCCAAGGTAGCGCTCGGGGCATTTACCCTCTGTGGGCTCGCCATCTGTCAGCATGATGAGAATAGAGGCGTGGTTGCTGAGTTCTGGGAGGCTTCCGTGAGCTTTGTTCAAAATCTCAATTCCCTGGAGCAAACCTCCATTCAGGTTTGTAGCTGCAAAAAAGAGAAAGCAGATCAGTGTATGCCCTGAATCTGAGGGGACAGAGGTGACGTCAAGGCGGCCCCAGACCCCTGCCCTTACACCCGGCCAGAGAGAAGTGCTGCACAAAGTTCCGAGCTGCGTCCAGATTGGCGGCAGATGCCTGCACCAGCGAGCCCCTCCAGGACTGCACTGCAGACCCAAAGAGAACCAGGTCGAAGTAGTCCCCTGGCCGCAAGTCCCCCAGGATTTTAAGGAGCGCCTCCTTGGTCTGTAAGGACAGGACAGTCAGTGGAGGGGCAGGGCCCCAGGATAGTGCTTTCTGTCATCTCCAGATACCCAGTTGAGAGGTCCACAGGGTAGAGGTACATGGTGGGCAAGCAGAAGGGGATGGACAGGACAGCCAGGTGGCGCCAGGAGAGGAGCAGCCTACTGAGCTCTGGGATGTCTTGAGGGGGATGGAGAAGGCAAAGGGGCCCAGTATGGGGAGGGGAAATGACCAGGAGTTCAAGGGCGTCAGGATTAAGACAGAGGACCCCAGGGGGCTGAGTCCCTAAAACTCTGATTGTCCAGCCATGCTTTCACTGCGCTATGGACAGGACACCCAGAGCACTGTGGGAGTGGGCTGTGCCCTGCTGCAGGCCATCTCCCGGGACCACTGTAATCATCCCTGCACGCCTAGGGTACAGGTCTCATCTTCCAAGCATCCCCCATTGGTAAACCCCACAACCCTATGGGCACTGCATTTTACTCCCATTTTTGCCGTTGAGGAGAAGTGAATGCACTTGCCCACGGTTGCACAGTGAGAAAGTGGCTGATTCCAGAGCCCCTGACCACTGGGATATCCTGTTAAATTACCCTGCCTCTGACCAGGAGCAGAAGTCCCAAACACAGACTCTGGAGGCAAAACCAGGGTGGGATGGGTGATGGGGCTAAAGAAGCTCCTGCTGGCTAACTGTTTAGAGCCACAGTTTACCTGCTTCACTTTCTGGCCTTCCATGGAGGAGCTGATGTCAATCACAAAAACCACATTCTTGTTCAGGTTTGTCAGGTTTTGGGGAGCAAAGAAGTGGGCAAAGTGGTTATCGGCGACCTGAAACACAAAGGGACAAGTGAGGCCTCTCTCTCAAGCACCCTGCCCACCCTCTGAGTCTTGGGCAAGAAGTTTCCAGCTCACCAGGAGGTCACAGGCCTTGTCCCTATTGACATCGTAGGTCACCTTGAAGTCCCCATTCAGCAAGGTCGTAGAGCATGTGGGGCAGGATTGCTGCTGGCCCACCGTGGGACGGAAAAGCACATGACCCTGGAACCATTGAAGGTGTGAGGCATTACTGGTTTGCAGCGACAGCGTAAGATGTGTGTGTGTGTGTGTGTGTGTGTGTGTGTGTGTGTGTGTGTGTGTGGTGCACAGGCATAGGAATGAGTCTAGTGGGCCCCTCGCCCTGCTGTTGAGAGTACACACCTGTGGGTGGTAGGAGAGAAGACCTGTTTCTTTGCTCACATGCTTCTGAATCATTGGGATTTTCTATAAGTATCATCACTTTGGATACACAATAAAAACAGAATAATAGCAGCATGAGAAGCATCGGTCAACTCACACTGTCTAGTGAAAAAAGCAACACTGTGCTTGAAAATGAAACCTGCCTGGATAGACAAAGAGAAGGAAGAGCCCAGAGTGGGAGCTGTGGTCTGTTTGGACTTGGTGCTGGTGTTCAGGGAAATTGGGGGTGGTTTGTACCCGACACATTTCTACACTTCTGTTCTTTCCACATTTTCTTTAAAGATGCTTTTATTTTTACTTTTTGTTTGTTTGTTATAAAAGTAAAATATGCTCATTAAAAAAAAATTTGAAAAGAATTATTAGGAAGACAAAGACCATCCCCTTGGTCCCCTACTGAAAGCAAGCATGTTTGCTAACACTCTGGGGTATCATATTTTGTTTCAAAGGAACCCCTTCAAAACTGTAGGAAACATTTCTTTTAAGTGAATTGTTACGGAGTCACTACCAACGGTGGGTGGGGAATAAACAGTTTGCTCCTGGCTCCAGTTGAGGGCAAGTTAGGAAGCAGGGGACTAGCTGGGTATCACCCACTCATATGCCACACTCCTCAGGACCTGGGGTAGGGGCAAGCAGGGGGCTTCTGGGATTCCCACAGATGGGTGGGAAGTGACAAGTGGCAAGTGGCTTGGTAGGCCAAAGGCCTTTCCAAACTTCATCATGTTTCCAAGAACACTGGGGCTTGGAGTCCTGAGGTTTGCACATGTGCCCTATATTTCCATGAATGCTTTCCCGTTGGGATGAGACAGGCAAAGAGGAAACTGAGGCTTAAGCAAGCCAGCAACTCACCCCAGACCAGGCAGCCGTTGTAGGCGCCCTCCCCAGCCTCAGCACACAGGCTTTTGCCAAGCGGTTCTGAGAATCAGGAGTGCTAAGTTCCCCTCTCTCTCTCCCTTAGGGTGGCCTGCAGCCCTTGTGTGCAGCCATGCTGAGAAGTCTCTGAGGGCTCAGCCATCCCACGCACCTCTTTCCCTGAGAAGGACTTCTTGATGAGCTGGGCGGCCAGTTCCTTGCGGAGGAAGGAGGCCTGGGCATCCAGCTTGCTGATCCCCCGGGGCTCAAAGATGTCCACGTCGATCTGTGGCATTGAAGCAGTTCCTGTACCAAGGCTCCCATTTGGGAGCCATCATCAAGTCTCAGCCAAGAGCCAACGTATATCCTGACCACCTACTGTGTGCAGCACCCACCCAGCTCTCAGCACAGGGCCTGGTTGTAGGCACTCCAAACATATTGGCCAAATGAAAGTGTGCATGCCTGAGCCCCTCAACTCGGCCACCACTAAGGTGCCAGTAACAATTACAGCCCCTCAGGCTGCCCAGGACTTCCTGGTTTACAAACTCCCTGGACATTCAATATCTCTCATATCCTTGCGGCAGTTCTGGGACATGCAAAACCCCCATTTGACAGATGAGCAAGCCAAGGCTCAGAAGGAGGAGGAAGTTGGAGGGTTCGGGGAGCCCCCTGCCCACGAAGAGCCATCAGAGCCCACCCTGAGGAGTCAGTCCCCTCCCTGTGTGCTCAGGCCCAGGGCTGCACACGGTGGGTGCCGAACCAACGCTCAGAGCTGCGGAGAGGGAGGCAGGAGCCCAGCTCCTGAGACCTTGCCCCTGCACGTGGCCACCAGCGATCTACCTCAAAATGCTGCACCAGCTGCTTGGGCTTGACCTTGATGACAATGTCATACTGCATAAGCTTTCGCTTCAGCACCTCCTCGTAGGTCAGCCGGAACGTGGCCTTGCTCCGGGGACCAATGGTGACCTGGATGGCAAACTGCTCCATCGTTCTCCCCGAGGCCCTGGATGTGCCACCAGTGGCAACAACAAACAGACAAATGGTAAGTGATATGGAGGTCCTTGTCACCTAAAACATGGCCCTCAGAGTCAGTTTCTCTTATTTTCGTACTGCTCCCAGCTTTCCTTGACCCTCACCCTTGTCTTAGCTGGCTGGCCAGGGTCAGGGCCCCACTTCTCCAGAGGCCTCGTCCAGTGCACCTGTGCCAGCAGTGGATTTGGGCAGTTTGCTCCCTTCCCATCAGCCTGGGCTGCCCTCCACCCAAGGCATCCATCCTGGCAGGGGAGGGCAGCACCAGGGATTGGGCCAGCAGGGCCCAGAACTCACCTGACAAGGCCGGCGTTCTCTCCTGAGGTGGCCGCTTTCCGGTACTGCTTCCATGCGGTCACTTTGTCCTTTATGTCCCCGAGGAATGCATTTTCCCCTGCTGTGCTACAGGGAGGAAGACGCCCTCAGGGAGGTGCCCCTCCCCGACCACACAGGGCCTTCATATTGGAGGTGCTCCCAGCCCAGGCACTAAGGAGGCCCTGTCCAGGTGAGCACTTGTGAGAGGGCATCTCCTGCCGGCCTCCCGCTGCCCCCAGAGCTGCTCAGGGAGGTGGGCAGCCACGGCCACAGAGTCCAGCAAGAAACCGTGGGTGCCAGCCTGTGCTCCTTGGGCCCTAGGCTGAAAACACACTGTCAGAGGCTCTAGTTTGCTCTCTAAGATGGGAGCCCAGAGCAGACCTAAAGGACTTTTCAGTCCTTCAGAGCTGGGGCCGGCCTGTGGCCCTTGGGGACGAGGGGATGGGCTGCACTGTTGGGCCACTCAGAGCCATGGTTTCGGGCTGGGCCTGGTGAAGCAGACGGGGCACGCACATGGCAAAGTCGCTGATGAAGGCTGTCCTGGGGATTTCCACATCGAAGGCCACTTCCTTGGCTTCGTCGGCGTTGTTGACCACTTGGCTGGTGATGACACAGTGGGCAAAGCGAGAGGTGACTTTGCAGTTGACTTTCAAACTCCGGATGACCACGCCATCGACAGCCTAAAGTGGGACGTGCGGGAGGTGGCTGGGATGGGGGCTCAGCCAGGGGAGACCTCAGCACCCATCTCTGACACAGGTGCTGTTCTCTATGCCTGAGGCCATGCCGTGGGGCCTGAGGGGGGTGGGCGAGCCCCCATTTGGAGGAGACGGGAGTCCCTCTGCCCAGGGGCACACCTCGAAGCCCAGGGGAAACAGACTGTAATAAAGGCCCACCACAGACCCCTTTGCTGAGATCCTCACTCACTGTGTCCAAAGCCGGTCGCTTCTGTAAAACAAAACCAGGACAAGTGTGAGTGAGAGCACTCAGGGGACCAGGGCCTATCTGTTAAGGGACGGGAATGGGATACAGCCTGTGTCCTTGACGCCTTGGCCTCACCTCCCCCATGCTGCTGGGAGGTCCTCTCCATTCAGAGGATGTCGAGGTGGGTGGGGAGAGCCCCGGTCTCTGGAGCCCCTTCCAGGCTCAGCTGCCTGTTTCTGGCCCAGGGGTTTACCCACATACCTTGCCGCCTTTGGGACTGCGTGTGGGTGAACCCTGAGCGGGCATGGCCTGCAGGGCGAGCAGGGACGCCAGGCACACACAGAGCAGCCCCCGAAGCCCCATCGTGCCGTGCATGGTCTCAAGGCTCCTGCTGCCTGTCACTTCGCTCAGACCATTAATCAATAAAATGCTGGATAAACATGGATTAAACATTAGACAAGGTGAAGGCAAATATTACAATTTGGGGGATGAAAAATAGACAGTGAAAGCTTTCTCCTTAGGGGGATTCCCAGCTGTGCAAACTCCTGACCAGACTCAGACTGTGCCCCTTGGTTAGAGCTACACTCAGCCGGCGTGAATTGTGAAGACCCAGACAGCTCATTTAATCCGGGCTCCGTGGCACAGGGCCAGCACCAGTGATACTGCGGCAGGCATCAAGAAGCCACAGTTAAAAATGGATTTCTCAACTTCGTTAGGTGTTTCTTTCAAAATTCTTTAAGCATCAACAAACTTTTCAGACAGTCATACTTTGGCCAGGGAGGCAGATATGGTGGCTTAGAAAGGGTCTGCCCACGTCCTTGTTTCTGATGGCACCAACTCTAGCAGTTCTGCCAGAGGCAGTCTGGACAGTTCTGGGGATAGTAATGGGTGACACACCCTTTAGGCCAGTCAGCTTTGTAAAGAAGAGCAGAAGTAAGCCTCATCATTCCAGGATATAGTGGAGACAAAAGATGAATGCCATGCTTTCATGATGAAGGACAGACTACGAGCCATGCGTCGCTCTCAGCCTTTTATGATCTAATTTTATCCTCAGGGTGTCCCTGGGACGTTGGTCCCACAGCAAATGAAAGAGCAGGTATTCAAACCCAAATCTTTCAGACTCCAAAGCCCAAGCCTATCATGTAATGACAGAAATGTCCTCTGCATTATTAGGAAGAAAGAAGAAGCAGTCAAAGATCCAAGAGACCCATCTTGTAGCTGCAGTTTCTTAAGTTTTATGCACAAACCCTGTCTGTCGCCCACAAGCCACACACACTGGGAAGACGTGGCGCCTGGTCAACCCACTCCGTGGCCCTGGTTGGGATGGACTGGCTGCTGTGACCCTGATATGGTGAGGGGGCCCAGAGGCTTCTTTGATCTCTGTTTGCTTGTCCTGGACTTTGTCTCACAGAGCAGCTTCTGGGAAAGGGCTTATCGTCCCCAGGCCAGAATACCCTTCTTGCCTGTTTTCTGGCCTTTGCGGGAGATGAGATGGATCAACATGAAACTGTACATTAAGGGTTCTGTTGATTTTCTGCACCAGTGTCAACCAAGCCCTGTGTTGGGTTGGGTACAGTGCCAGGCACTAGGACACCACAGTGATGAAGCTCAAGTGCCTCCCTGTGTTCAGTGAGCTGATGCCTTGGGAAAAGCAGTCAGACAAGTCAAAGGAAGCCCAGTGAATCCCAAGAGTGGCCAGAGCTAAAGAGGAGCCTGAGGAAGCTGTAGAAATCTGGAAGGGGTGGAGCTCATCCCCTGCAGGGCCTTGGAGAAGCCTCCCAGAGGAGGTGCCTAGCAAATAGAGCGGCACTTGGGAAGGACGGGTGGGAAGGGGAGAAAGAGAAAAGCAGATGGGTAAGTGTGCAGCATGATTGGGGAAGGTGCAGGTGTCTGTGATGGGAGCAGCACCTGATGAAGAGGGTGGGGAAGGAGGCTGGGAAATGGCTTGGGACCAGCTGGCACAGGGGTCCCGTCTTTTGAGTAGGAAACAGTAACAATATTTTGAGCAGGTGCATGGCAAGATCAAGACTGGGCTGTTGGGAGACGGCTAGCTCCAAGCCTGTGCTGTAGAGGTGCTAGAAATGCACTTGTATTGCATGGCCGGGAGAAAGGGCGTGGGCACTGCTAACAGTGACTAGCACCTGGCCCACTTCTCAGCATCTTTTGTGCCCTAGTTCGCTTACTGCTTACAGCTACCCCCAGGAAATGGATACTGTTATTGTTCCCATGTGACAGATGAAGAAGATTGGTTGACTCGCCCTGTGGATGTGTGTGTGTGTGTGGAGGGGGAGGGGGATGTGTGGACAGGAAGCAGCTGAAGTTGCTAAAGATTGAGCCTGGGGGTTTGAGAGGGTGGCCGTGCTGCTGGTGCCTGTGGGACAGCATGTAGGCCCAGACCTGCTCAGACCCCTCGGTCTGATATATGCAAACTGAACTCATGACCTTCCTTGCCCCCCACCACCAGGCCTGGTCTTCTTCCTCTTGTTGTCCATCCCAGTGAAGGCCACCACCATCCATCCATGCATCCAAGCCAGAAAGCTGGGTGGCATCCTGGATGGCTCCCTCCCCTAAACTCTCAACCTCCTCCCCACCCCATCTCCAACCCTCTAAATATCTTTTTGGTCCATTCACTTTTCTCCAAATCCCCAGTCACCCCCGAGTCTACCACCCTCATCTCTCACCTAGATGGCTGCTCCCCTTACTTCCACTCTGCTCCCACAGTCTACCCTCTGGCAGCAGCCAGAGTCATTATTTTAAAAGGCTGATCTGCTCTAGGCCTTTCCCTGTCTAACATACTTCCAGGTCTTGAGTGGTCTGACCCCTGCTGACCTCCATCTCACCCAGCCCATGGCCCTTTGGGTCTCACAGCTTCAACTATAGATACTGTTTCCCGATCCATGCCACAACCAATCCACTTTTTGCTAGTATAACTTCCTTATTCCTGCTCCCTTCAGCCTATAAAAATCTTTCATTTCGTACAGCTCCTTGGAGCTCCTTTCTGTCAGCTAGATGGGATATGTTGCCCAATTCGTGAATCATTGAATGAAGCCGGTAAGATCTTTAAAATTTACTCAGTTGACATTTGTTTTTTAACAGATTTGGTGGCAGTGGTGGGATCCAAAGGAAACTTCTGAGGGCTTTGAGGACAAGAAACACAAGCACTGGTACCCTCAAATCCTCTGAGTTCTCTTTCTCGCCACTTCCAAAGGCCATGGGTAAGTTCCTCCTGGTACTGAGCTCCATTCTCTTTGTGTCAAACTTCTGATTTAATTGGCTTTCCAGTCCAGGGCAGGTCGGCTTGAGCTAGCAGATGGTTCCACCCAGAACCCAAGCCTCTAGCCCTTGGTTTCGTCCACTGTTCTTTATTTGATTGGAATCCCAGTCCATAGTCCCCTTTGTTGGTGGTCTTCTGGTTCAGTCCTTTCCCTAGTCCCCAGTTCCACATTGGGAATTGCTGGTGGTGCACACAAGGCCTTCTCTTGGCCAGGTTACTGTTAGTTTCTGTTAATGTGCACATGAGGTCAAGGCTGTTGCTAATAGGAATCTTGGAAGCCAAAAGCCACAAAACTGGTGGGCACAGGTGGAGCACTTAAAAGCTGTTAGAGCACTCACCACCTAACTCTAAGACCCTAGTAATTATAATAAATTGGTCTCGGAAAGGGTTAGGTCGACACTAGGTCACCTGCCGACTGCAAGAAAATTTCTGTGCAACAAGATCCACTGTAAAACACCACACAAACTCCAACCTGGCAGCACATCCCTCTCAGGTATTAATTTGGCTCCAAGAGACCCAAGACTTAGCTAAAGAAATGGGATTGAGTTTCAAATAATTGAGTGCGTCGCCTTCTGGCGCAACTGCTTATTTTATATCCAAGAACTGTGGTCCTGGAAGCTGTAAATATCTACAAAAATGGCAAAATCTTACAAAGACAATCTAGACTTACAATAGCTGTTATGAGAAAGGTTCCAGTTAGACAAGAGCATTTATTTAAGAAGTGCATTTGAAAGCAAGGGTTCCCAAATCAAACACACAGAATGGGACACCTATTTTAATTGGCATGCAGAAACCTCCAAAAGCCTTCAGAATTCCGTAATAGCTTCATTGAGAGATTCATTGCAAAAGGCTAATGAAAAATTAAAGACACACAGGCATCTAAAAGAAAAGACTATATGAGACTGATGCAACTCCTATTGCTCCCCGCTATCCTCCTTTACTTGAGTGCTCATTCTAGTAATCCTCTGTCTGAATTGTCTTTCCACTCTGAAGAGACTACAAGACCATAAACAAAAGTCCACCAAGTTAGTGGCCTTACAGATGTCCCCATATCTACCCTTAAAGGATGGCCCTGGTGTGGGCCCCTCCCAGTGTCGAAGGGCCTCCTGAGGGATTTTCTGGTAAACAGCTATTTTATTTCCTTAAGCAGCCTAGGGAAATTAAAATTAAAATTAATGGATAACCTTGAGAAATTCTGGTAGATATTGGAGCCTGAATATGGGATCCTGGGAAAACTGGTAAAGCCAGTGAAGAGTGAGAATTCTAACCAGTTTCAGCTCTCCTGAATCTCTGTCTGTAGTGCCCAGTCAAGAGGAGAATAAAACTTGATATTGTACCTACCTTTACTGTTTGTCCTGGCTGAAAATTAACAAGATTTTTTTGAAAGGACTTTTTTTTTTTCCCCCAAGGTAGCTCTTTGGCCAGAAATTGGCCAAATTGGAAGCTGATATTCAGAGCCTGGTAAGAATTTTTTTTTAGGCCTTCTCTAAGCTAAATGTACCCAGAGGGAAAGAAGAAAACAAACAAGCAAAAAAACCTTCTGAAGCCTTTGTGGAAGGATTTACTAAAACATTTCAAAGACATACAGCTCTAAATCTAGAACATAGGACTCTTTTTGATTTCCATCTTAGTTGAAGATCTTCTCCCTGATACAAAGAAGCAAATTGAGAAAAATGTAGTTGGATGGGTGGATCAATCTATAATGTCATTTAAGTCGCAACCTAATCCCCTGAGGTATTAAAAGCAACTGTCCTTACCTTACAAATCTTTGCAAAGCCAGAAATGCAGCTCCAGAAACAATTCAAAGTCCACCTGTCCTTTTTACCAACCCCCAAACCTCCCCTATTTATCTTAAAAGGCTTGTGAGTACGGTAAAAATTCTGGCCTTAGAAAACGAAAGTCCTTAGAGGAATTTGCAATTTTTCCCTGTGCCTTTGAGATGTAAATATTCTTACTTGGTCTTCTCCAGAATTCTTATCTAGGTCATCTCTTTGAAATGCAAACTTCAGAGAGATCATTCTTATCAGAAGGAAAACAAAAGGGGGAAAGGTTGTTTGGAACTTAGGCAAGTAAAAATCTTAAGTGTCTTCTCCACAAATATTAGTAAAAAGTTTTAGCCATCTGAGCAGGTAACCTTAACTTACTCCATCGGCCAAAACCAATTGGATCCAGCTTATTCTACAACTAGTGAATTTTGTAATTTTGTACCCAGTTCATGGCTAAAATTTTAGAACAAAAGCTATGAGCTCTTGGGACTTCCCTGGTGGCGCAGTGGTTAAGAATCCGCCTGCCAATGCAGGGGACACGGGTTCGAGCCCTGCTCTGGGAAGATCCCACATGCCGCGGAGCAACTAAGCCTGTGCACCACAACTACTGAGCCTGTGCTCTAGAGCCTGCGTGCCACAACTACTGAGCTCACATGCCACAACTACCGAAGCCCGCGCGCCTAGAGCCCATGCTCCGCAACAAGAAAAGCCACCGCAATTAGAAACCCACGCACCACAACAAAGAGTAGCCCCCGCTCGCCGCAACTAGAGAAAGCCCACACACAGAAACGAAGACCCAATGCAACCAAAAAAAAAAAAAAAAAAAGCTATGAGCTCTCTGTTTGCATCAATCTGTATTTTTATATGTGTCTACATACATATGCTGTAGATGTGTGGTATTTTCCTACATTAAGAAGGTATTGCCGAAATTAATTTGTAAAAAAATTCTATTT
Source organism: Balaenoptera borealis (assembly GCF_965194805.1). Classification (NCBI taxonomy): domain Eukaryota; kingdom Metazoa; phylum Chordata; class Mammalia; order Artiodactyla; family Balaenopteridae; genus Balaenoptera; species Balaenoptera borealis. The sequence goes on from NC_138869.1 coordinate 40,103,979, forward strand.
AATTGGCTTAAAGAAAATTAAGCACGTTGACTGAAGAAAAATGCACAACCTGGACCTTCGTTGCAGGCTTTCTCTAGTTGCGGCGAGCAGGGGTTACTCTTTGTTGTGGTGCGAGGGCTTCTCATTGCGGTGGCTTCTCTTGTTGAGGAGCACGGGCTCTAGGCACGCAGGCTTCAGTAGTTGTGGCGCGCAGGCTCAGTAGTTGTGGCGCACGGGCTTAAGTTGCTCCATGGCATCTGGGATCTTCTCAGACTAGGGATCAAACCCGTGTCCCCTGCATTGGCAGACGGATTCTTAACCACTGTGCCACCAGGGAAGTGCCTTGGTTTAAGATTTATTTGAGGAATCTTATTGAGGACCATAGCCTGGGAGACAGCCTCTCAGCTCTGAGGAACTGTTCTGAAGAGGTAAGGGAGGAGCCAGGATACATTGACATTTTCTGCTGGAAAAAAGACATGTAGTTGAACTGATCTCTGGTGGCCTCGGCCAGCAGCGGCTTGAAGCAGGATCTTGGTTCCCCAGCCAGAGATTGAAGTCAGGCCACAGCAGTGAAAGAGGTGAATCCTAGCCACTAGACCATGAGGGCCAGTGGCCAGTGACAAGGCCCTGGCCCACTGGCTTTGTAGAAATGAATTTCCACAAAGAGATGGAAAGTAGTGAAACAAGTAGTGTTTATTAGGAAGAAAAAGAGCACGTGTGAATAGACACGCATGGGCAGGCTCAGAGAGGGAGAGTCGTGCCCCCATGGTAGTTTGGGGCATTTCTTCCGGGTTTCCTCTGGTCAATCATCTTGCTTTGCCCAGCTCTGAGTCCATATTTGGTTTATCTCAGGATCCTCCCCTGTGTGCGTGCACATCTCTTAGCCAAGATGGAGTCTAGTAAAGAGGCCTATGGGTAGGTTGACATCGCAACAGGGAAGAGCAAATCCTGACTCCATGTTGCATCTGTTTCTTTTACTTTAACCTTTGCTTTTTGTTGCTTTTGTTATTATAATCACTGTCTATAGCTGTAAGCATACATAATGGCCTGCCACAGGGAACCCTGCCCCTCTGCCTGACTGTTAAACTAAAGTCCCTTTGTTCAGTTCACAGAGAGGCATTCTGACGCTGCCCACCTGTGAATGGCTGCAGAAAATAAGAAATTAACACATCCCCTTCCTGATGAGGGGCAAGCAAGGAGATATTTTGCAAGACAAATGGCCTTTTTACTTCCTCACCTCTTCCCCCTCTCTGTTCTATAAAAGAAACTGGCATCCAGACCTGGATAAGACGGTTTTTTGGGGTACACTTGTCTGCCATCTTCTCAGTCCTCCAGCTTTCCGAATAAAGTCTCTATTCCTTGCCTCAACACCTCATTTCCCGATTTACTGGCCTGTCGTGCAGTGAGCAGAGCGAGCTTGGACTCAGTAACAACATCACCTACTGTGGTGTGGTACCCCCTCCCTTTTTGATCCCTGAGGAGCCTTTCTGTGCATGTGTAGTCAGGGAGGTCTCCTTGACCTTGAGAATGAGAAATATGTGGGCTTTTTATCTTTTTTTTTAACTTTTATTTATTTATTTATATTTATTTTGGCTGCGCCAGGTCTTAGTTGCAGTGCAGGATCTTTGTTGAGGTCTGAGGGATCTTTAGTTGTGGCACGTGGACTCTTTGTTGTGGCATGCAGGCTTCTTAGTTGCAGCACGCGGACTTCTTAGTTGCCGCGTGTGAACTCTCAGTAGCGGCATGTATGCGGGATCTAGTTCCCGGACCAGGGATTGAACCCGGGCCCCCGGCATTGGAAGTGCAGAGATTTACCCACTGGACCACCAGGGAAGTCCCTCTTTATCTGGGCAGGACTCAGCTCTTCTCTGGCCCTGCCATTACTGTTTTCTTTTTCTTTTTTTAATTTTTACTGGAGTATAGTTGATTTACAATGTTGTGTTAGTTTCAGGTGTACAGCAAAGAGCAGAATGAATCAGTTATACACATACATACATCAACTCTGTTTTTTTTTTAGATTCTTTTCCCATATAGGCCATTACAGAGTATTGAGTAGAGTTCTCTGTGCTATACAGCAGGTTCTTATTAGTTATCTATTTTATATATAGTAGTGTGTATATGTCAGTCCCAATCTCCCAATTTATCCCTCCCCTCCCCCCCTTATCCCCTGGTAACCATAAGTTTGTTTTCTACATCCATGACTCTACTTCTGTTTTGTAAATAAGTTCATTTATACCCTTTTTTTTTTTTTTAGATTCCACATATAAGCAATATCATATCATATTTGTCTTTCTGTGTCTGACTTACTTCACTTAGCATGACAATCTCTAGGTCACTAGAGGCAAAGTCCAGCTATTTGCCCTGTTCCTGTTGTTATTTCTGTCTGGAAGTGTAAACAGGAGGCTGGCTGTAAATGTCTAACCTGGAGCCCATCTATCTCCTGCCTCAGAACGTCAAAAGATTATTGCTAATCACAAGGAACAGATGCCTCAGGTCAATGATTGGAGTGCTTTCCTACGTATGGGAAGACGCAAGAATCTGGGTTCATAGAAATTATGCCTTAGAAATGCATCTTAACTATCTAATGCCAATATCCAAAGCGCAGAATGCCTCCTGTTTTTCCCCATCCTGAATTACCCTCAGGGAGCACCGTGGGCTGCTGTAGCTAACGGCTGGATCCTTGTAGAACTGGGATGGTGGGCAACATTGTTCACTGGAATGGCAGGCAAAATTCCCTGTCCACAAGCACTTATATGAATTAAGGATTCCTAAAACTCTCAGAAATATAAAAACTAACCCAAATGTTTTTCAAGTTCATGTGATCTGAAGTAATCTTTGGTAAATAAAAGCTAGTTTAAGTTTGTTGGTTTAATTAAAATAGGTATGTCTTCAGAGTTATCATTAAAAATAATGCAGAATACAACTTTTATTCCACCTGAGTACACTAGCTAAATAAGTTCATGTTGTTTCTGTTACCGAATTTGTTAGCAAGAAAAACAACTTGGTATGATGAAATTTTCATGTTAGGAACAAGTGAATTGGGACTTCCCTGGTGGTCCCGTGGTTAAGAATCAGTCTTGCAATGCAGGGGATGCTGGTTCGATCCCTGGTTGGAGAACTAAGATCCCACGTGCCGCAATTACAGAGCCTGTGTGCTCTGGAGCCTGTGCGCCACAAGTAGAGAGAAGCCTGCACCCCGCAATGAAAGATCCCGTTTGCCGCAACTAAGATCCAACGCAGCCAAAAATAAATAAATAAATAATTTAAAAAAAAAAGAAAAAGAAAAAGTGAATTAAATAGACGTAAATGGGATAAGAGTCTTTAGGCAAACCACTTCAGCAATGATTTTATTTTATGGCATGTCTACTTAGTTTCCAAAATCTTTCTGGTTACTTGAAACCTTAAAGTTATACTGAGATAAGTTAAATAATGGACATTTATTAAATATTTAGATCATTTTCAAATAAAATAAAATACTGAAACATTAATCACTGAACATAAGTTTATCCACTTTTGGTTTCCTTTTACAAAAAAAAAAAAAAAGAGCCTAAATATATTTAGGTCTATTAGTAAAAATCTTTTCTGCTACATTGGAAAATTTACTATGAGGAAGAATGTACTCCTAGAAATTATGGAATGTATTTATGTCTGCCAGTCCACAGAATGCTAGTGTAAGAGACTGTCCACGATTACTCACTTCTTAGTTTTCACTAGAAATTAAGGATTCTAAGGGTTAAGAGTTCTAATTAACATATGTAATTGAAACTACTTAGAAATAATAAGGGTGAAAGGAAACAACTGTGTATGAAAAGTAGGTAAAGAAAGTAGATGGACTTCCCTGGTGGTGCAGTGGTTAAGAATCCACCTGCCACTGCAGGGGACAGAGGTTCAATCCCTGGTCTGGGAAGATCCCACATGCCGTGGAGCAACTAAGCCTGTGCACCACAACTACTGAGCCTGCACTCTAGAGCCCGCAAGCCACAACTGTTGAGCCTGTGTGCCACAACTACTGAAGCCTGCGCACCCTAGAGCCCGTGCTCTGCAACAGGAGAAGCCACCGCAATGAGAAGCCCGTGCACCGCAACAAAGAGTAGCCCTTGCTCGCCGCAACTAGAGAAAGCCCACACACAGCAACGAAGACCCAACACAGCCAACGAAAAAAAAAAAAAGGAAAAGAAAGTAGAATGATTGGCAATATAATTAGTTATTTGCATAAGTTCAATAAAAATCTGTCCTCCTTGTAACAGGACACAATTGGAAACCAGTGACTATATTACCATGGCTTTGGCTGGACTGTTACATTTAAGAGAGATGTGCATTCACATATGACAAGACAGTTTAAGGACTGCTTGGAAGAATTGGCCTGGTACCTTGCTTCTAGCGTTCCTGGTAGCCTTACCAGGTGAGTAAGGAAGGTCACTTCCTGGCAGATCCAGGAACGTCAGGAGAGGAATTCACCCAAACCATAAGTATTGCAGGTAAAATCTGATGGTGAGTTCTTGGCTTGGCTTCCTGCCTCAGAGGATTTTAAGAGTTCAATCTGAGATTCCTTATGAAATTTCAGTAAAGCAAGCTTTAAAAGAGCTTATATGGTCAGTTGCTACTCTTGTTTATGTAAATAATTATGCCAAGTTTAATGCAAAAATATTAGTTTTACTGCGATTATCTTCGGTAAATTATCTTTGTGATTGTAGAGAGAAAAATTATGTTTGCACTTTTGTAGATACTAGATTCTGGTCCTGTTAATTGTCTTTGAGGTTTTGTTATATACCTGTAAACTGGACTGGATCCTGAATTCTTCTACTTTCCTCAAATATCTGGCTGTGAATCTCCAAACTAATGTTTCCAGTTCTCTCCCATCCTTCTGATTTGGAATCTCTAAGAACAAAGACTGCCCTTGAATCTCCTTGGAAGGGACTATACCAGGTCCTCTTCACTACCCAGATGGCAGCCAAACTTCAGGGACTTGAACCTTGGGTCCACATCTCCCAATTAAAAAGGGTTCCTTCAGACTCTAGGAATTGCACACCAGCTGGAGACCTCAAAATCAAATTGACTAGGAAAAGAAGAAGCCAACATAGAGGTAGACTGCCTCCTCCCAAGACGTTGGATCAAGAATGTTTCTTTCATTCCTTCTTCTCTCTCTGACCATCCTTTTCCTAATACTTACATGATGAAGGTCTTTATGATTCTTTTGACCACCTTTGTATCTCAGGCCATTTCAAAGGGAGGTAATCCAACCTCCAAAAGACTGTTGGACTTGCCACATGCTGATGACTCTGTAGTTCTGCCTGTCACAAACTTCTTTCTGATTTCCAATGCCTCAGTTTTTCTGGAACAAACTCAGTCTCTTCCCTATCATGTCAGACTCCTTAACCCTGGGGATGCATTTCCCTGTCTCTGATTGACAACTCCAAACATGGGGAACCTTGCATCCAGGCTCTGCACAAAGAAAGGGACACAAGGCAAGGGTATCCAGAATAAAACCACCTGTGTGGTCTACAGACGCTTAAATTTTGCTGGTCTCCATGGCTGTCACCTTTACAGTCCTGAGTCACAGACTCAAAGGGAAATTACCAGGAGGCATTCATAAGTCAAAATTACGTTCATTTAACTCCCCTGGCTAGGAGCAAGTGCACATGAGGCTATGATCAGGAACCTCCTTTTAACTCTTGAAGACATTGCAGAATCTGCTGCTAAAGCAATAACTGCCCAACAAAAATCCTTAGATTCTGTGGTCAAAGTTGTTTTTGGTGATATGATAGCTCTTGATTATCATTTAGCTGACCAGGGAGGTGTCTGTGCTGTGGCCAACACCACTTGCTGCACCTAGATTAACATTTCTGGGATAAGATCATTGAGCAAGCCACTTGGCTTAAGAAAGTGACTCCTTCTTCCACAGGGTCAGTCTTTCTTTGACTTATTTGATTTTGATTGGTTTGGAGCTTGGAGACCATGGCTCCAAAGTGCACACCAGACATTGGGAATTTATTCTGCTTATAATACTCATAGTTGTCTCCCTGGTGTGATGTATTCTATCAAAAGCTTTTTTTTTTTTTTTAAATCTTAGTTTCCTGGCCAGGGATCAAACGTGTGCCCCCTTCAGTGGAAGTGCAGGGTCTTAACCACTGAACCGCCAGGGAATCCCCTCTCAATAGCTTTAAATGCATGTTTGCAGCTGCTAACCACCAACAAATGATCTCCCTAAGACTAGAACATCAGAAAAGGAACGAAGAGAATGATTGACATAAAGAATGTGAACCCAAAGTCATGATATTTCTATACCACAGAGAGATTTAGCAAAAAGATGTCACGACCTGTGAATACCACACAGGATCAGCAAAAACTGGGAGAACTTTAGAGCGGTAGGTGAGAGTGGCAGTAATGCCTTAAATTTTTATCACATCTTTCAGTTAGGCTGAGAGCCTGATTAAAAGGGGGGAATTGTTAAAAACAAGACAACAGGTCCCAAGTGGAGTCACTCATGCTAAGCCCCATTTCATCTAATCGAGACTTATAGTTTCAGCCTCTCCCAGAAATGTAATCTTAAGCCAGTTGATCGGGAATCACCTGGTTGGCACTAGTGAGGTAATCTGCCTGATAGACCCCTGCATCCCCTAAAGGAAGGTGACCTTGCCACAACAAATCCACTTTTTGCTGGTATAACTCCTTATTCCCATGCTCTTCTGTTTATAAAATTCTTTCATTTTCTGTAGCTCCTCAGAGCTCCTTTCTCTCTGCTTAAATGGGATGCTGCTGCCCAACTCATGTTGAATTCATGCTGAATAAAGACTATAAGATCTTTATTTTTAATATTTATGGGAATCTTCATTACTGCGTGTGGGATCTTTAGTTGTGGCATGCAAATTCTTAGTTGTGGCATGTGGGATCTAGTTCCCTGACCAGGGATGGAACCCAGGCCCCATGCATTGGGAGTGCAGAAAAAGACTATAAGATCTTTAAATTTTACTCAGTTGAATTTTGTTTTTTCAACAATAGTATGCTAGGGACTTCCCTGGTGGCGCAGTGGTTAAGAATCCCCCTGCCAATGCAGGGGACATGGGTTCGATCCCTGGTCTGGGAAGATCCCACATACCACGGAGCAACTAAGCCCGTGCGCCACAGCTACCGAGCCTGCGCTCTAGACCCTGCGAGCCACAGTGACTGAGCGCGTGTGCCACAACTACTGAAGCCCACGCGCCTAGAGCCCGTGCTCCGCAACAAGAGAAGCTACCACAATGAGAAGCCCCCGCTTGCCGTAACTAGAGAAAGCCCGCGCAGCAACAAAGACCCAATGCAGCCAAAAATAAATAAATAAAAATAAATAAATTTATATTAAAAACCCCCCAATAGTATGCTCTGTATTATGCATTCTCAACAGGGGCAATATCAACTCCACCCCCCAAACTGGGCAAAAATTGGTTCTTGGGGGCTTCCCTGGTGGCGCAGTGGTTGAGAGTCTGCCTGCCAATGCAGGGGACGCGGGTTCGAGCCCTGGTCTGGGAAGATCCCACATGCCGCAGAGCGGCTGGGCCCGTGAGCCACAATTACTGAGCCTGCGCGTCTGGAGCCTGTGCTCCGCAACAAGAGAGGCCGCGACAGTGAGAGGCCCGCGCGCCGCGATGAAGAGTGGACCCCGCTTGCCACAACTAGAGAAAGCCCTCGCACAGAAATGAAGACCCAACACAGCCATAAATAAATAAATAAAAATTAAAAAAAAAATCTATTAAAAAAAAAAATTGGTTCTTGGATATAGGCCAAGAAACCTTACATTTCAATGGGATGGATTTCATGACCTTAAGAAAGACATTCTGGGGTTGTAGGAATACAACACCCCCCCGCCCCCCCGCCCCATTGGATTTATAATTTTAAGCTTTTTAGGTATATGTCCTAGGAAAGGGAGGTGTTGGCTGGATCAAACGATAAATCTTTTGGCAGTTTTGAGCTTCCACAGGCAGGCCATTTAAGGTGGGCAGGTACTCTGGGGACACTGCCTTAAGCTGTTAAAAACCATGCCAAAATTTGGTCAAGTCACTTAGTGCAGGGGTTTGAATGGAGTCCTTCTGAGAGTTTTTGCAGTTCTCAATATGCAAGCTGAATTGTTTAGGGGTGAAGTGCACTGATACCTTCAATTTATCTTGCAATGCATGAAAAATAAGATGGATTGCTGCATGCATACATTAACCACCATATGATAAAGTAAATATAACAAATGTTACTTGTAGAATCTAGTCTGTCCCCAGTCCCCCATTAGAATGTGAGCTCCCGGAGGGCAGGGACTTTTTCGGCCAGGCACAGGGTAAGCAGTCAGTAAATATTTGTGGAGCGAATACGTGCAAAGCACTAAGAACAAGTAAGCGCTCAGTAAGGGCAAGCGTTCACAAGTCTATTGTTGCGGGAAACCCGCAAGTTCCGGCCTTGGAAGTGAGGCCGAGGGTGCGCGCGCAGGCCCGGCGTGGTCGCTCTGGCCGCCTGTCGCCTCGGCTCTGTGGTGGGTCCTCCGGGCCGCGGAGCATGCGCAGGGCAGCGCCTGCGGGGATCGCTATGGCAGCGGCGTCGCGGTGGGTCGGGCCTCTGCGCTGGCACCCTGGCAGGGCCGCCTCAGACGCCGCCGGCACCACTTCCTCTGTGGAATGAGCGGGGCCTCCTGCCGCCGCTCGCCGCGCCCCCCGCCGCTGCCGCCGCATCCCGACTGTGGGCCCGCTCCGGGAACATGCCCCTGACCGCCTACTGCTACCTGCGTGTCGTGGGCAGGGGCAGCTACGGGGAGGTGACGCTCGTGAGGCACCGACGGGACGGCAGGCAGGTCGGCGGGGCTGGGGCCCGGCAGGGGATGGGGGCAGGCAGGGGTTCGTCGAGGGCGCCGTCCAAGGGCTGGGCCCAGATATTATGAAGGGGACACACCTCAGATGGCACTTCTTCAGGGAAATCGTCCCAGACCATCAAGAGTAGGCCAGGCCTTCCTGTCATATGCGCCCGAACTCCCTGGCGTTCTCTTTGTAGTCGTAATCGGTGTGCTTAATCTGCACACTTTCCCCGCACTCTCGACAGTTCCGTGAGAGCGTACACTCCCAGGACCTAACGGCGGCGCCTGGCAAGTATTCCTCCTTCAGTGAAGGGCACCATACCCCGTCTGACCTGGAGACCTCTGGACTCGCTCAAAACTCAGCTCATCACCTTCCCTCCAAACCTCCTCTCACGGTCCCCATTTCAGGGAGTAGCACCACCAACCAGCCAGTTGCCCAAGCTGGACACCTAGGAGTCGTTCTGGGATCCCCCCCTTACCTTCCCCGACTCCCACCCCCTTATTCGTCTGTCCACTAAGCCAACTGGCCTCTTCTTCATCTCCACGGGTACCTCCCCCATCCAGGACATCATAGTCTCTAGCTAAGCTATGGCCATGGCCTCCCGCTTGTCCTCCCTGCCACATGACTTGCCCTTCTCCAATTCATCACTTTCATTGCAGTCTCAGTGATCTTTCTAAAACGTGCCTCTAATGTTGCACTTTATCCCATTAGCCTCAGGATAATAAACCAATTCTTAAATGTGGTTTATAAACGGGTGACCATATAATGTATTGTACAAACTGGGACAATTTGGAAACTGAAAGGAGACACTATTTATATTACACCAGGACAATGGGACTGCCCCAGACAAACTGAAGGGAGATGGCCCCATAAGTATAAGGTCCTCTCGCCTATTCTGCCTTGTCTCAGGTGCTGGTCACTGCCTGGAACACAAGCTCAGGCATAAGAGATTTATTCAGTGGTCAATGGGGAGGGGGGATTTTTTTGAGCTGAGGATGGGGTGCTAGCTGTAATAATAGTCCCTCACATTTGAGCAGTAGTTTGTTTACATTTTACCAAGCACATTTATGCTTTGTTACAAAACACATTTATGATTGTGTTTGTTGAATAATGAATTGTTTGGTGTGTCAGTTGGTTGAGGGCAATGTATTAGGTGTTGGAGGACTTTTTTTTTTTTTTTTAAGTGAGAATTATTTTGGATGTTGAGGATAGGTGATGTTTAGCCTTATTGGGCCTTGGATCCCTTTGAGTATGTAATGGAATCCACAGACCCATTCTGTCTGCAGATGTATATTCAAGTCATATTGTATGCACCTTTGTAGGGGGAACTTAGAGGTTAAAGAATCTCTACCACAGATTTTTTGGTTAATTCAGTGGTATATTAACACTGACTCATTTTTAGCCATTAATGAAATTGTGAAATGCAGATGGAAAGTATAATTTTTTTGTGACCCCCCCCTACCCTGCTATAAGTCTAACTTGTAAAAAAGTATCATTAGTGGTAACAAGTCTTTTTCCCAGTTTTGTGCTTTGTGAATAACAAAATGAATAGGTTATGTGGCAGTGTCCAGAAGGTTGGTTTTGAGGACACTCAGGATAACCCTTAAATACTTTTGAATCTATAATACTGTATGTTTGTTTGCATATTGTAAAAACATGTGTTTTTTTTGTAGTATGTCATCAAAAAGCTGAACCTCCGAAATGCCTCCAACCGAGAGCGGCGAGCTGCTGAACAGGAAGCTCAGCTCTTGTCTCAGTTGAAGCATCCCAATATTGTCACCTACAAGGAGTCGTGGGAGGGAGGGGATGGTCTGCTGTACATCGTCATGGGCTTCTGCGAAGGAGGTGATCTGTACCGAAAGCTCAAAGAGCAGAAAGGGAGGCTTCTGTCCGAGAGTCAGGTGGTGGAGTGGTTTGTTCAGATCGCTATGGCTCTGCAGGTACTGTCAGGACTCAGCATCCCACTTGCTCCAAGGTGACAGAGGGATGCCTGGTGGATTTTAGGAAAATGCTTCCCCAAATGCTTAATGAAAAAAAAAATTCTTTTAAAAATCCATTTATGAAGTGGACCTAGTTCCTCTTGCTGTAACACTGAAGTGTTCTGAATGAGTGATATCTGTATTGAAGCAGACATGGATTTTTTCTGATTGCTGGGAAAGACAATTCTCTATTCATTTAATATTTATAGCAAAATCCATTTTAAGGGCCCTGAATTGACAAAGAGCAAAGAATGACCATGTTTGTTATCAGTTGGTCAGCTGCATCATACTGAAAGGTGGTTGGACTAATTAATCTGCCTAAACTGTGGGGCTTTGGGCTTTAACCCTGCTGTGGCAGAGTGAGTAGAAATGTGAAACATGTTTGTGTTTTATTACACACATATTCAAACGTGAGACTGTTTATGGAATATCACTCTGATATTAGAGAATGTATCTTAGGATTTAAACAATAAAAGTGATATTGTTATAGTTGAAAATATTATTAAGCTGAAGATTTCATGAGTCTGAGAGGAATGTGCATTTGACCTTGTATAAGTTTTCTTTCTACCTTCAGTGAAAGTTTGTAAGCACATTTTTTAACTGGGTCCTTATAATGCTAGATGGTATGACTGTCAAGTCACCAGGGAACAATTTTGAAGGAAGCTGGGCAAATTAATGCATGGAACTTAATTTCTTACTTTGGAAAGCTGTAAATTAGACTTTTTATTTAGAGATTATAAAACAATAGTGTTTTGATGTGTAGATAAGGCTCATCTAAGAGTATAAGGCTCTTTAACTTATACAGTTGTTGATGGTATATAAGAAGTCAGGTATAAATAAGTCAGGTATTAAATATTTATATTTAATAAAATTTTATTTTTCTTCAGTATTTACATGAAAAACACATCCTTCACCGAGATTTAAAAACTCAAAATGTCTTCCTAACAAGAACAAACATCATCAAAGTGGGTGACCTAGGAATTGCCCGAGTGCTTGAGAACCACTGTGACATGGCTAGCACCCTCATTGGCACACCCTACTACATGAGCCCTGAATTGTTCTCAAACAAACCCTACAACTATAAGGTAGGATTTGGCTGTGTTTGCCAGCTCACCTTGTCTCTACGGCAGTATTCGTAATTTTAGAACCCATCAGAATAGTAAGTTAGAAGAATTCTCTGTGAATTGGTTTAAGGAAAATGTCTTTTTTCTTTTTTTTTAAGAGGAGAAATGTAAATAAGGCATTCTGACATTTAACCATTTACTATTTTTTTTTTCCTAGTCTGATGTTTGGGCTCTGGGATGCTGTGTTTATGAAATGGCCACCCTGAAGCATGCTTTCAATGCAAAAGACATGAATTCTTTAGTTTATCGGATTATTGAAGGAAAGGTAAAGAATATTCTGGAATTAATTGTTTTTAATATTTGGAGCAAGGTTAATTTAATGCAGGTTTGAAAGTAGCTACTGAGAAAAGGGAGTAATCATGTTGGGTGGATAGTTAAGAATGGTGGGTCCTGTCTGTGGGGAGGGTTGAACTGGAGGAGAAGGGAACGATCAATGGCTTAATGGCTCTGAAGAATTGGCTTCTTGAAAACCAGTACCTTATAGACACAGGATGTGCAGGTGCCCTGAGGCTATTGGTAGCTTCACCTAAGCGGTTAAATGAGCCCTGTTTAAAAGGAGTCTACTCTGTTTGGACTTCCTTGGTGGCGCAGTGGTTAAGAATCCGCCTGTCAATGCAAGGGACATGCGTTCAAGCCCTGGTCCGGGAAGATCCCACATGCCACGGAGCAACTAAGCCCGTGCGCCACAACTACTGAGTCTGTGCTCTAGAGCCCGCGAGCCACAGCTACTGAGGCCCGCGCACCTAGACCCTGTGCTCTGCAACAAGAGAAGCCACCACAATGAGAAGTCCGCGCACCGCAATGAAGAGTAGGCCCCGCTCACTGCAACTAGAGAAAGCCCGCATGCAGCAACGAAGACCCAGCACAGCCAAAAATAAATAAATAAAAAATTTATTTTTAAAAAAAGAGTCTAGTCTGTTTGAACTTGTTGCTCCTTTGATAATCATCACAATCACTAGTAACCAGTTAAAAATTGCAGAAAGCATTGTGTATGATAGATGCTAGAGTGACTAACTTTATGTGTCAATTTCATGAGGCTAGTTGCCCCCTGCAGTGTCAGGCATCCTCACACCATTAAGTTTTAAGGCTATAAATCACCTACTGATTTTAACATTATCCCAAGACTCATTTATTTTTTTAATTTGAAAAAATATCAAAAAACACAGAAAAAGTAAAATTTGCTCATAATTCCACTTCTTAAAGAATCAAAAAAGAAAGGGGTGAAATTCCCCTGTTTCCATCCATTTCCATCCCTTGGAGATAACCATTGGTAATGGTTTGGTGCATAACCTTCCTGGCTTTTCCCTGTCTTTATAACTCTGGATGTGTATGTTAAAAAAGTAACTGAAATGGAATCAGGCTATACACACTGGTATACAACCTGCTTTTTTGAGTTAATAAATGAGGGACATCTTTCCAGGTCAGTACCTGTAAGTCTTGTATTTTTTTAAAGGCTGCCTGGTATTTTATTAGAAGGGTATACCATACTCTATTCCACAAGTACCCTATGAATGGCCATTTACATTGTTTCCATTTGTTCACTATGACGAGAACAATACTGCAGTGAATATCCTGGTACATAAATCATGCTCTTATTTATGAAGGAGAGGGTCCTCAAATGGGACTGCTGGTTTAAAGGATATATTTTATAATTTTACAACTTGCTATTATAACCAGGATGCCAGATACGCTTCCTGTAGACTAATATGCTGGTTATTTTCTGCTGTGGATAATGATTTAAAAAATATATCTTGGGAAACCTCTACCTTCTTTTACTTTCTTCACAAGACTGTTAGTCATACTTATGGTATTATTTCTCTTTGTAGCTGCCACCAATGCCGAAAGATTACAGCCCAGAGCTGGCAGAAATAATAAGAACCATGCTGAGCAAAAGGCCTGAAGAAAGACCTTCTGTGAGGAGCATCCTAAGGCAGCCTTACATAAAGCGCCAAATATCCTTGTTTTTGGAGGCCACGAAGGCGTAAGACATTTCCCTTGCAAATAGGTCAGCTAAATAGATGGAATAAAAGAGGGTGGCTTTTATAATTTTCATGTGTGAGAATTTATGGTGAGTTTTTTAAAAACATGAAGTAGAATTGCATGATTAGAACAAGTGTTGAGATTTGCTTAATTGCTAAAATCAGAAATCTAGAGAACCATTGGAGGAATCACTTTCACATTTCTCTGAGAGTTCCAAGACATATTGAGTACGATTCTTTTAAAAGGATGTATGTTTTAGAAATCATATTAAAATGAAAGATCATCTAAGAAGCCTATCATTACATTGTGTACTATGTAAGATAATAGTCACATTTAAAAAATAATACTCAAATCTCAGAGGGCTTTTATAAGGTTCCCTCTTTACTCATATAACTTCTCAAGGGGATAGAATTCCTTCTTTGACTTTCAGGTCCTACCTTCGCTAAATAGCTGTTCTAGGATCTGAGACTTAGAGCTGGACAAGACCTTCACAGTCCCTGTCTTTTGACGTGTTAAATTTGGGAGGCAATGCTAGAGAGGCCCTGGGGGATAAAGAAGGATCATATTTTTGTTTACATTGCCTATAATTTCCTACCAACAGACCTTTGGCCTTCTGCAGCTCTGGTCTTCATGCTCCCCTTAAATTCTCCAGAGGTTTAGCTCCATTGGAAAATGTCACACTTAAACAGTTGGGGATATTATTCCTGTATACATTTATTCTGCAAGTCAAGGCTGAGTATACCAATCATTTTTACTTTCAAACTTGGCAAAGCAGTTGTGGTATTATTACAAATGTGAAACTTGAAGATGAAAATTATCCTGGTGCTTCTAATTGTGAGGCAAGTTTTCATAGGTTTTAAATTTTAGAATAATATTGTATTTACAGAAAAGTTGCAGAGATAGAACAGAGAGTTTCTGTATAACCCTCACCCAGTTTCTCCTATCAGCATCTCATGTTACCATGGTACATTTGTCAGAACTAAGAAAACAACATCAGTATCTTATGTTGACTAAATCCAGACTTCACTTGGCTTACACCAGTTTTTCTACTAGTGTCCTTTTTCTGCTTCAGGATCCAGTCCAGCATACCATATTACTCCTCATTTCTCCTTAGTCAACTTGGGTCTCTGACAGTTTCTCACTTTCTTTGTTTTTCATGACCTTGATTGTTTTTGGAGATTACTGGTCAAGTGTTTTGTAGAACGCCCACTGGTTTTTAGAAGACTGTTCTCTATAAAAGGAGCAGTTCTATGGGAATTCCCTGGCAGTCCGGTCGTTAGGACTCCACACTTCCACTGCAGGGGGCCCGGGTTCAATCCCTGGTCAGGGAACTAAGATCCCACAAGCCACATGGCACAGCCAAAAAAGAAAAAAAATAAGAAAATAAAAGACAGAAAGAAAGAAAACGAGCCGTTCTAAGAGGGAGTGTAACATATATGCACATTTCCTCATATATATGGAAACCTTTAACCTTCACTGTACTGATAATAACTTTTTCTTCTTTTCTTCCTCATAAAGAAAAACCTCCAAAAATAATATTAAAAATGGTGACTCTAAATCCAAGCCTGTGGCTACAGTGGTTTCTGGAAAGGCTGAATTAAGTCATGAAGCCGTTCCCCCTCAACCACACTCTTCTGAGGGCTCCAAGACATATGTAATGGTATGTCTCATTCTAAAGGATATGTGTTCTAGAAACTGTATTAAAATGATAGGTTACCTAAGCTAGTTATTCTATGTGAAATGACTAAGCTTCATTAGATTTCTGTTGTATAAGTAATTTTGTATTGTAAAGAAGGAATACTGGTGAAGTATTCAAAGTGCCTATTAAAATGTTCATGAAGTCAGTGCTGTAATAACTTTAAGAAGTTTTTTTAATTGAGGTGAAATTTATATAACATAAAGTTAACCATTTTAAAGTGAACAATTAATTGCATTTAGTATATTCACAGTATTGTGCGACCATCACCTCTATCTCGTTCCAAAACATTTTCATCACCCCAAAAGGAAACCTCATACCCATTAGGTCGTCACTCCTCCTCCATCCAGCCCCTGTAAAACACCAGTGTTCTCTGTTTGTATGGGTTTGCCTATTCTGAATATTTGATATAAATGGAATCATACAATATGTAACCTTTTGTGTCTGGCTTCTTTCACTTAGCATGTTTTTGAGGTTCATCCAGGTAGCATATATCAATACTTCATTTATTTTTATGTCTAAATAATACCCCATTGTATGTATATGCCACAGTTTGTTTATCCATTCATTCATTGGTAGATATTGGGTTGTTTTCACCTTTTAGCTTTTGCTATGAACATTTATGTACAATGTTTGAGTATCTGTTTTCAATTCTCTTGGGTATAATATCTAGGAGAGTAATTGCTGGGTCATATGGTAATTCTATGTTTAACTTTTTGAGGAATGACCACATTGTTTTTCCTTTGTGGTTGCACCATTTCATGCTTTTATCAGCAATCCCTGAGAATTCCAGTTTCTCTACAACTTCACCAACTCTTGTTATTTTCTGTTTTTCTGATTCTAGCCATCCTAGTGGATGTGAAGTGGTATGTTATTGTAGTTCTGATTTGCATTTGACTAATGACATAGAACTTGTTGGCCATTTGAATGCCTTCTTTGGAGAAATATCTATTAAGTCCGTTGCCCATTTTTTAATTGGGTTTTTTGTTTTTTATTATTGAGTTCTAAGAGTTCTTTCTATATTATAGATACTAGACCCTCATCAGATATATGATTTACAAATATTTCCTCCCGTTCTGTAGGTTGTCCTTTCACTTTCTTGATAACGTCCTTTTATGCACAAATGTTTTTAATTTTGATGAAGTCTAATTTATTTGTTTTTTACTTTTGTTGCCCATGCTCATATCTAAGAATCCCTTGCTAAATCCAAGGTCATGAAGATGTACGCCTATGTTTTCTCCTAGGATTTTTATGGTTTTAGCTCTTATATTTAGGTTATTGATCCATTAAAAATGTTTTTATTATGGTAAAATATAAGTAATATAAAATTTGCCATTTTGTACCATTTTTAAATTAAGTAATTAATTAATTATTTTCATTTTGTACCATTTTTAAGCATACAATTCAGTGGTCTTAATTACATTCACAATGCTGTGCAGCCATCACCATATCTTCCAAAACCTTTTCATCATTCCAAACAGAAACTCTGTACCCATTAAGGTCTAACTCCCCATTGCCCCTACTCCCAGACCCTGGTAGCCTCTGATCTACTTTCTCTATTCTCTAATATTCCGCTGTATGTATATACCACATTTTGTTTATCCATTCATCTGCTGATGGACATTTGGGTTGTTTCCATCTTCTGGCCGTTGTGAATAATGCTGCTATAAACATTAGTGTACAAATATCTGAGTCCCTACTTTTAGTTCTTGGGACAAATACCTGGGAGTGGGATTGTTGGGTCTTATGATTATTCCATGTTTAACTTTCTGAGGAACCTGCTATTCCATTTTGAGTTAATTTTTTAATATGGTGTGAGGAGTGCTATAATAACTTGGAAGCATGTTTTCATTCAGGGTGAAGACAAATATTTGTCCCAGGAGAAACCCATAGTCATTGGCCCCTTGAAGACACCCGCAAGTCTGAAAGGCCACACCTACAAACCAGACGTAAGCAATACCGCAGAATCGCTAGCCACGATCAGTAGGGTGAATATTGACATCTTACCTGCAGAAAGGAGGAACTCAGTGAACAACAGCTTAGTTCAAGAGAATCAACGAAGACATTTAGATGCCTCTAATGAGCTAGAAGGTAAATGCATTATTTCTCAAGTGAAAGAGAGGCTGCAGGATAACACTAAATCCAGTGCTCAACCTGGAAACCGAATTCCCACATGGTCCATTGACTATGTCACTGGAGAAAGGAATGACCCAGTGAAGCCTCTGCAGCCCCTAAACAAAGACCAAAATTTATCAAAGGACCAGGTGAGTGACATGCACAAGGTATTGGTTTCAGAAAGAAGACTGGAAAGTGTGGTTACAAAGGTGTGGGTTGTGTTCTTTGTGCTTTTAGTTGTGGTTTTAGGAAAATCAGTTGTTCCCATATAACAGTTTAAACATGACAGAACCAAAGGATAGGACCCAAGGAATTCTTAGATCCCTTCTGTGCCCTGGTGTAGGGTACTTGCCATTTGCCATTAGTGTGTTTTTTCCTATTTCTATGTCATTCTTTTGTAAGTCCTCCAAGTGGATGGGCAGTTCCAAAAATTAGGTAATATCACATTCCTTCTTGCTTTTTTTTTTTTTTTTTTTCCTTCTTGCTTTTAAAGTTAGTGGATTGTCTGATTTTTTAAGTTAAGGAATTAAAAAAACATATTTTATGTGTTGGAACCAAAGGAGAAGGAAGAAAGGAAGAAAAGGAACGGAACAAAAGGATTTTGATACTGAGAGACTATTCTGAGTAAATTTAAAGGGTATCTTCTACTTGAACATGGAAAGAAGCCTAAATTAGATGAAGCATGGTAATAGCTAAGGATTAGAAAGAAAGCCAGAACATTTGATTAACTTTACATTTTTATTTGTAAAATATTTAAAGAATATATTTAATGTATATATTGACTATATTTTTATAATCTATATATATTTAAACTTTATATATTACATACATTTTCATATTTAACACTTTTATATAAATATATATAACTATTTTATGCGTCTATAATCAAATGTTTTTATTTATTTATTTTATTTATGGCTGTTTGGGTCTTTGTTGCTGTGTGTGGGCTTTCTCTAGTTGCGGTGAGCAGGGGCTACTCTTCGTTGCGGTGCACGGGCTTCTCATTGTGGTGGCTTCTCTTGTTGCAGAGCATGGGCTCTAGGCACGCAGGTTTCACTAGTTGTGGTACGTGGGCTCAGTAGTTGTGGCTCGCGGGCTCTAGAGCGCAGGCTCAGTAGTTGTGGCGCATGGGCTTAGTTGCTCCACGGCGTGTGGGATCTTCCCAGACCAGGGCTCGAACCTGTGTCCCCTGCATTGGCAGGCGGATTCTTAATCACTGTGCCACCAGGGAAGTCCCTCAAATGTTTTTAATAAGGTTTTGTTTTTATAGAAAAGTACAAGTATGATGCTCCTTTCATTTGAACTCATTGAATTGAAACCAAAATTTAGTCCTAAGCTTTCTCTGGACACTGGAATCGTTAGTACTTTATAGATAAAATAATGTGTGTCCTGCTTGTTCTGCTTGACTGTCAAATTATATTCAAGTTTGCTTCTTTTATTTTTTTCCGTAATTATTTAAAAAAATTTTAAAGTGCCAATTCAGTGGTTTTTAGTATATTTATAAAGTTGTACATTCACTGCCATTATCTGTTTCCAGAACATTTCCATCACCTCAAAAAGAAACCCCATACTCAATACTAGTCACCCTCCATTCCTCCTTGTCTCTAGCCCTTGGCAACCATTGTCTGTATGAATTTGCCTATTCTCAATATTTCATATAAATGGAATCATACATATATGGCCTTTTGTATCTGGCTTCTTTTATTTAGCATAATGCTTTCAAGGTTATATCCATGTTGTAGCCTGTACCAGTATTTCATTTCTTTTTATTGCCAAATAAATTCTACTGTATGTATATTTCATATTTTATTTATCTATTCATCAGTTGATGAACATTTGGGTTGTTTTCACTTTTCACTGTGGGTAAAGTTGCTTTGAACATTCATGTACAAGTTTTTGTATGGACACATGTTTTCAATTCTCTTGGGTATATACCTAGGAGTGGAATTGCTGTATCATATGGTGACTCTATGTTTAACTTTTTGAGGAACTGCACAACTGTTTTCCAAAGCAACTATATCATTTTACTTCCCATCAGCAATGTATGAGAGTTGTAATTTCTCCACATCCTCACCAACGCTTATTTTCTGTGTTTTTTGTTTTGTTTTGTTTTGTTTTTGATTCTAGCCATCCTAGAAGTGGTATCTTATTGTGGTTTTGATTTGCACCTCCCTAATGACTAATGTTGTTGAGCATCTTTTCATGTGCTTATTGGCCATTTTTATACCTACTTTGGAGAAATATCTATTCAAATTCTTTGCCCATTTTAAATTGGTTTATTTATCTTTTTATTGTTGAGTAGTAGGAGTTCTTTATCAATTACAAATGTCAGTCCCTTATCAGATATAAGATTCAAAAATATTGTCTCCCATTCTGTGGATTGTCTTCACGTTCTTTTTAAAGTGTATTTTATTTTATTTTATTTTGACTGTGCCATGCAGCATGTGGGATCTTAGTTCCCTGACCAGGGATTGAACCTGTGCCCCCTGCATTGGAAGTGTGGAGTCTTAACCACTGGACCACCAGGGAAGTCCCATCTTCACTTTCTTTTTTTTATTATTTATTTATTTTTTCTTTATTACTTTTTTGGCTGCGTTGGGTCTTAGTTACAGCACGCGGGGCCTTCGTTGAGGCGTGCGGCATCTTTCGTTGTGGCGCGTGGTCTTCTCTCTAGTTGTGGCGCATGGGCTCCAGGGCGTGTAGGCTCCAGAATGCGTGGGCTCTGTAGTTTGCAGCATGTGGGCTCTCTCGTTGAGGCGCGTGAGCTCAGTAGTTGTGGCGCGCAGGCGTAGTTGCCCCACAGCATGTGGGATCTTAGTTCCCCAACCAGGGATCGAACCTGCATCCCCTGCATTGGAAGGCGGATTCTTTACCACTGGACCCCCAGGGAAGTCCCCCATCTTCACTTTCTTGATGGTGGTCCTTTAGAGCATAAAAGTTTTAAAATTTGATGAAATCTAGTTTTGTCTATTTGTTATTTTGTTGCTTCTGCTTTTAGTGTCATGAAGATTTCTCCCATAATTTCTTCTAAGAGTTCATAATTTTAACTCTTACGTTTAGATCTGAGATCTATTTTGAGTTAATTTTTGTGTGTGATGTGTAGAAAGGGTTCTACTTCATTCTTTTGTATGTAGATGTCCACTTGTCCCAGTACCATTTGTTAAAAGATTATTCTTTTCCCATTGAATTTTCTTGGGACCCTCATTGAAAATCAGTAGACCCTAAATATGATGATTTATTTTTATACTCTCAATTCTGTACCACTGATTTTTCTATCCGTTTGTCAGTAACACAATTACTGTAGGTTTATAGTAAGTGGTTTTTTTTTTTTTTTAAAGTGAACAGGACAGAATCCACCCAGCTTTACAGCCACACAGCTCTGGGTCTGAACCTTTCCTGTCTCAACAGCAGCGGCAGAAGAAAAGAGAACATACTGAGCATACTGAGCATAGTGGGGAAAAGAGACAGGTCAGCAGAGATCTCTTTGGAATAAGTCATTGTGCTGCTGCTTGGGAAACAGACTTTAGGAAGCTTCATTTCTATTTAGAATGACGTGCTAAAAAGGCACATACATAATGCAAGGAACATATAAAGAAGGGTAGAAATGCTAAATATCGGTTATCAAATGTCAGTGAGTTGGAAGCAGAGTAAGGATTTTATCTTCTCCAGCAAGGATGGACAGCTCATTTTGAGAGTTAAAGGAACAGGCCAACAAAGGTAAATCTCTGATTCCTCTTATGTCATATTAATGAACAGTTTCTCCCTCAGCTTCTGCATAAGATCGTGGCAACCCCTCATTTCTGGAAGTAACTTTCACAGGCACCCTCTCTATAAGCTTCTTAGATGGTCATTCACTTTTGGCAGAGTTTCTTCCCTTCCGCCACCGCCCCCCCCACCCCCACCAAATGCAATGTTTTAAAGTTTTTGAGAGGGAATCACTGACAAATACATAGATTTACCGATGGGGGACCTTTGGAGGTAGATGTATATGACACTGATAACCTCCTCCTCTTTGTTAATTATGGAAGTTCCAAGAGACTCCTCCTCGTCTTTTGCCTTCTCTTTCTACTGTTGGAAAAGTGGATGTCACATCAACACAAAAAGATGCTGAAAACCAAAGTAGAGTGGTCGCTGGGTCTGTGAGCAGTTCGAGGAACAGAGAGATATCATCATCAAAGGTTTGTAGGAGTCTATGTTGGATTTTTTTAAGCTTTATTATAAAGCCTTTTGGTTGTAAATCCTGCATATATTGTGAAGTTTTGTATTAAAACATCTTAGCCCTGCTTTTTGCCAGACACTGGAAAGCGCAAATTTGTGATTCTCAACAGAAGCTTTGATTGAAACGGACAGATTCTATCGTTTCAGGGCTGGTCACTTCCAGTTAATTAAGGAGACCAAGTGGATTCTGAATGTAGGAAATGCAGAATTCCCTATTTGCCCTTCCAAAGATGAGCTCTTCCTAGAAATGAGGGCTGTGATCATCCTAGCTAGGAGTTGTAAGCCTGATGTGAACTGGTTTCAAGTGGACACTCCTTTAAAGACCTGTGCAGGGCCTTTCCTGTAGTGCTGGATGATATGTCATGCATTGTAGGTATTATAAGAACAGTGAATAGGAATGGAAGTAACTGACTTTCTTTAAAAGGACCGACCATTATCAGCAAGAGAGAGGAGGCGACTAAAGCAGTCACAGGAAGAGATCTCCCCCTCAGGTAAAGTTGTTCTCTTTCCTTCATCTATTGGAGGTTATTGGTATGGCTCATGGACATAGCATTGGTACTGATTGTGAGGTGTTAAGAATTTCCAGCATCAGTAATCCATTTGGGAAACCAATTTAGAAGAATTTTTGAAATTTCCTAGTCAAGCCTTTTAAAAAATTGGCATAGTATTGGATCTGGAACTTGTGTTATTAGAGAAAGAGGACTCTAAAAAGAGAGCAAGAGAGCTTTGAGTGACAGTAACTCCTGGGAGATTTCAGACAGGAAAGCAGTCAGGCGAGTGTTTAGTTTGTTTCCGTGTTCAGAGTCTGTTGGTCAGAGAAGTGCTCTCTTCTCAGGAACAGAGAGAGGAAGCCAGGAGATGGTACTGCCCTGGGCTGAGGGCTGTGATCATTCCTATTACTATTATCTAAAGACAACATATTCTAGCAGTTTCCATTTATTGAATGCTGACAATGTCTCAAACATTATGCTAAGTATTTTAAGGGCATTATCTCATTTCATATTTTGCAGCGGAGGAGACTGAGGGTCAGAGGGGTTAAGTAACTTGCCCAAGGTCACAGGGCTGGTAGACCTAGACCTGAGATTTGAACTGAGGTGTCAGACACCAGAGTGATGATGAATATGCTGTCTGAGTTCCTTCTAGGCTGGCCCTTGCTGGGGTATCTTCCATAAACAGTGCAAAGCCCTCTTCTATTGAGGCCAGCCCACCATAAACAACTGCTGGGGGTTGTCACTTTTTCAGGCCCTTCAGTGAGGAGTCCAGCGGGGCCAGGGAAACCACAAGAGGAAGGCCACCCTACCCCTGCTCAATGGTTGTCTTCTGACTACAGCGTTGCTCAGGTACATTACATAGTCCTAAGGTAAAAGGTAGACATGTCTACATCTGGCAAGCCTAGTAATGGTAAACCTCGTAAATGCCAGCTCTATTTATTCCTGGGACAGCACTGACTTAAGTTACACTTTTCACACTTCCTCTGATAAGAAAAAGAACTGGTCAATAATAATTAAAAGGATTTTGTTTTCTTCATTAAGGGAATGGACTTTTCAGGCACTCTTGTAAACAACTGGCAGCCTAGTTAATATCTTTCTTAGGAAGTCTTTTAAACAAGACTTCCAAAAGGCTTCCACTAGGCAACACTTTGCTTAGTCTGTTGTGTTAATAATATACCAAACGACCTGGCCAGATTTTAGTGTTTGTGTCAAAGTACCTTACCTTTCGACCCAGGGATAATGTAGGGGCACCATTTGGTGGCTAAATAGATAATTGCAAGGTTTTAACCACGTTCACTTTTTTGTATAATAATACCCTGGGAATAATTATTCAGTTTTCTGTATTCCAGTTTTTGACATCATTTCTAGGAGCATATAATTACTTTTTTTAAAAAAGAAACTTCCTGCCCTTGAAAGTAATGAAGATATTTTTCCTTTAACAATAGTGTGTGATTTAGTTGTTTCACTAATTAAGATGATCCTCTTTATTTTCCAAAGTTGTAACATTTGTGTGTAATTATATCAGGTAATCCTTTAAAGCATTTAACAATGAGTATCATGGGTGAGCAAACTGAGGTTACTTTTTATTTAGGTGGCATTCTGTCTAGTTTAAAGTGCCAACATTCCTTATGGTACCAGCCCTCTGCTTAGAAGTTCAAACACCAGAACTGTTTGTCTGCTCTCCTCTGGAAAGGAAATTTCTTCATAGCTGAGACTTTCCAGGACCTTATAAAACTTCACTTTGATGTTCCTCAGGCTTCATTTATGAACTTCATGGGTGAACTGGGACATTATTTGGTAAAGTAACTTCAATTTTTATATCCATAGTTCTCCTGTTAAATTGGACCTAGGTGCACATTGTGTCTAGGCATTGCATCTAAGACTGTTTCATGTATTACATTCTGGTTGTGTTGTCATGTGGAATTTTATTTTTCCAAACATTAATAGGAAAGGAAACTCACCCATTGTCTCTCTGAGGATGAGTTAAGTTCTTCTACAAGTTCAACTGATAAATCAAATGGGAATTCAAAGGAAGGGTAAGTTCTTATTTTTCTATCTCCTTTCATAAGCTATTTCTGTTTGAATTAATTTTATCCTAATTTAATTTTATTTTTTTACTTTTAAAAAAATTTTATTGAAGTATAGTTGCTTTACAATGTTGTATTAATTTCTGCTGTACAGCAAAGTGACTCAGTTATACATATATTCTTTTTCATATTCTGTTCCATTATGGTTTATCACAGGATATTGAATAGAGTTCCCTGGGCTATACAGTAGGACCTTGCTGTTTATCCGTCCTATAAATAATAGTTTGCATCTGCTGATCCCACACTCCCAATACTTCCCTCCCCCACCCCCAGCCCCCTTGGAAACCACAAGTCTGTTCCCATGTCTTTGAGTCTGTTTCTATTTCACAGATATATTTGTTTGTGTTATACTTTAGATTTCACAAATAAGTGATATCATATGGTATTTGTCTTTCTCTTTCTGACTTACTTCGCTTAGTATGATAACCTCTAGGTCCATCCATGTTGCTGCGAATGGCATGATTTCATTCTTTTTAGTGGCTGAGTAATAGTCCATTGTATGTATGTGTATATATATGTATGTGTGTGTATGTGTATCTATCTATCTGTCTATCTCACATCTTTATCCATTCATCTGTCAATGGACATTTAGGTTGTTTCCATGTCTTCGTTATTGTAGATAGTGCTGCTATGAACATAGGGGTGCATGTATCTTTTCGAATTATAGTTTTGTCTGGGTATATGCCTAGGAGTGGAATTGCTGGATCACATGGCAACTCTGTTTTTAGTTTTCTGAGGAACCTCCATACTGTTTTCCATAATGGCTGCACCAATTTACATTCCCACCAACAGTGTAGGAGGGTTCCCTTTTCTCCACATCCTCTCCAGCATTTATTATTTGTAGACTTTTTAATGATGGCCATTCTGACCCATGTAAGGTGGTACCTCATTGTAGTTTTGATTTGCATTTCTCTAATAATTAGTGATGTTGAGCATCTTTTCATGTGCCTATTGGCCATCTTTATGTCTTCTTTGGAGAAATGTCTGTTTAGGTCTTCTGCCCATTTTTTGATTGGGTTGTTTTTTGTTGTTGTTGTTATTGAATTGTATGAGCTGTTTATATATTTTGGAAATTAATCCCTTGTCAGTTGCATTGTTTGCAAATATTTTCTCCCAGTCTGTAGGTTATCTTTTCATTTTTTGTTTTATGGTTTCCGTTGCTGTGCAAAAGCTTATAAGCTTGATTAGGTCCCATTTGTTTATGAATTAATTTTAAATGTACATTTATAGTAGCATTCAGACCTGTAGAACTGTCATTGATAATGTTGTAAATGGTTTTTGGTATATGCAAGAGCTAAAATTCTCTTTTAATGAACACATCTGATTTTCAGTCAGAATTCTTATAAAATGTCTTCTTAGATCTGTGGGTTTATAGTTTTCATTGGTGGAAACAGTTTCGCCATTATTTCTTCAAGTATGTTTTTGGACCCCCTCCTGCCCTCCTAAGGATTCTGATTACATGTATATTAGATTGCTTAAAGTTATCCCACAGGTCACTAATCGTATTCTTTTTTTTTTTAGTCTTTTTTTCTCTGTTCCTTTTTTTTTTTTCTGGCCACACCGCGTGGCTTGTGGGATCTTAGTTCCCCGACCAGGGATTGAACCCATGCCCTCGGCAGTGAAAGTGTGGAGTCCTAACCACAGCACTGCCAGGGAATTCCCATCTGTTCCATTTTTTGTAGATTCTATTGCTGTATCTTTGAGTTCACTAATCTTTTCTCCTGCAGTATCTAATTTGTTAATCCCATCCCACATATTCAACACATTGTACTTATCATTTGTAGTTCAATTTGGGTCCTTTTTATATCTTCATTGCCTCTCCTTAACATGTTGGTGTTTCCTCTACCTTGGTCATATGGAATATATTTTTAATAACCATTTTAATGTCCTTATTTACTAATTCTGTCACTTGTATCACTTCTGGATCTATTTCTATTAACTGATTTTTTTCTCCTCATAATTGTGTGCTATTTTCCTGCTTTGCATGTCTGGTATTTTTGACGTGATGCCAGACATTGTCAATTTATCCCATTAAGTGCTGATATTTTTATATTTCTTTAAATATTCTTGAACTTTGTACTTGGATATAGTTAAATTACTTAGAAATAGTTGGGTGGAATTTATACACAAAATCTGGAACCTTGTCTTTCTCATTCTCTCCTTTCCAAGATTCTTCTCTCACTTTCTAGTGGCAGTGGTGGTCTCGAGCTCTGTCCTTTGGTTTTGCAGGCAAGAAAGACTGTGGGTTTTCTGTTGTACTTTAGCTGCCTATGGCTTGCCTTTAGACTAAAGGTGTTGACTCTCCTCCATAATCTGCTTGCAAATTTTGTACATTTTTCATTGCCTTCACATAGTTGATTTTTGTATTTTGTCCAGAGTTTATACTTATTTGTGGAAGGGTTCTGTCTGTAGGAGCGTACTTGCTCATTGGAAAGCAGAACTTCCTAAAGGTTGTTTTGTATCTAATTTCTAATGAAAAATTCTCATGAAGCCAATTAATAACAAGAGAATTTTTTCTTTTTCAGGAAAGGTCATACAAATGAAATGAGTGACTTGGTACAATTGATGACACAGACCCTGAAGTTGGACTCTAAAGAGAGCTATGAAGATCTCCCGGTACCAGAGCCAGTGTCAGAATTTAAACTTCATCGGAAGTATCGGGACACGCTGATACTTCATGGGAAAGTTGCAGAGGGGGCGGAGGAACTCCATTTTAAAGAGCTACCTTCAGGTGGTCAGTTTATTGTTTTACACCAAGCTGGAGAGCATATGTTTACTGGAGAAATGTATCAAACTAAGGAGCTTAATGCTTGCAAATTTTTTTGGTTTTTTAAATTATTTCATTTGGATATCTCCATAAAAAAATATATCTTATTTTATGTAACAGTTGTATTCCTGAAAAGTTGAATGAAAATTGATTTTTAAAAATAAATGTAAATAAATACATGTTTGGAATTTTTCATGTGGACTTTCTTCAAATTAGACAATTTGTAGTTTTTAGATTTAGGAGATGGTGATGAGACATGAAGCGTAAGTTCATATATACATTTTAGTCATTAAAAATACATGAACTCTTAAACTAAACTCTTGTCAAAGTGAAAAGAATCTTAACATGACAAGATTACCAGGAAAAAAAAGAAAAAAAAAATTGTGTTCTTCTTGCTGCAGTGGTGAAAGTGTTTACTTTTTCCCTGTTGTTGTTATTGCTTTTTAGCTATCGTGCCAGGTTCTGAAAAAATCAGAAGAATAGTTGAAGTCTTGAGAGCTGATGTAATTCGGGGCCTGGGGATTCAGCTTTTAGAGCAGGTGTATGATATTTTGGAAGAGGAGGATGAATTGGAGAGAGAGGTGAGTGTTCC
The DNA here is from genome assembly GCF_965194805.1 of Balaenoptera borealis. Lineage (NCBI taxonomy): Eukaryota > Metazoa > Chordata > Mammalia > Artiodactyla > Balaenopteridae > Balaenoptera > Balaenoptera borealis. Next base: position 40,131,814 of record NC_138869.1, read on the forward strand.
ATTAGCTGTGTCAGCTGCTTATGCTATGGAATTTTTTTAATGGCCTTTTGAAATATAATTAACATACCATACATTTTACCCATTTAAAATATACAATTCAGTGGTTTTTAATATGTTCACAGAGTTGTACAACCATCACCACATCAATGTTAGAACATTTAATTATCCCCAAAAGAAACCCTGTACCCACTGTCCCTCCCCATTGTCCTATAGGCCTTTCACCCCTAAGCAACTACTAATATTTCTGTCTCTATATCTGCCTATTCTGGACATTTCATTTAAATACAGTTGTACAAAACTATGTGGTCCTTTGTGACAGATATCTTTCATTTAGCGTATGTTTTTTAGATTCATCCATGTTGTAGGGCACGTCATGTACTTCATTCTTTTATATGGCTGAATAGTATTCCATTGTATGGCTATACCACATTTTGTTTATCTATTCACCAGCTGATAAACAGGTTGTTTCCACTTTTTAAAAAATTAGTTAATTTATTTATTTACTTTTGGCTGCGTTGGGTGTTCATTGCTGCGCACGGGCTTTCTCTAGTTGTGGAGAGCGGGGGCTACTCTTCGTTGGGGTACACAGGCTTCTCATTCTGGTGGCTTCTCTTATTGTGGAGCATGGGCTCTAGGCGTGTGGGCTTCAGTAGGTGTGGCACACGGGCTCAGTTGTTGTGGCTTACGGGCTCTAGAGCGCAGGCTCAGTAGTTGTGGTGCACAGGCTTAGTTGCTCCGTGGCGTATGGGATCTTCCTGGATCAGGGCTCGAACCTGTGTCCCCTGCATTGACAGGCGGATTCTTAAGCACTGCGCCAACAGGGAAGCCCTGCTAAGTGTTTTTATGATGAAAAGGTGTTGGGTTTGTCAAATGCTTTCTATTTAGATGATCATGTGGCTTTTGTTTTTTATTCTGTTGATATGGTGTGTTGCATTAATTGGTTTTTGGATGTTAAATCATCCTTGTATTCCTGAGATAAATCCCACTTGGTCATCGTGTATACTGCTTCTTATATGTTGCTAGAGTCATGTTTCTAGTATTTTGTTGAGCGTTTTTGTGTCTGTGTTCACATGAGATATTGGTCTTCAGTTTTCTTTTCTTGTGATATTTTTATTGGTTTTGTTATCAGGGTAATACTGGCCTCAGAATGAGTTGGTGAGTTTCCCTCATCTTTTTTGGGAAGAATTAGTGAAGAACTGGTATTAATTCTTCTTGAAATGTTTGCTAGAATTCACCAATGAAGGCATCTGGGTGGACCTGAGCTTTTCTTTGTGGGTAGTTTTTTGATAATAAATTCCATGTCTTTACTTACTATATTCAGATTATTTGTTCTTCTCTTTCTAAAATTTGTGTCTTTCTAGGAATTTGTCCTTTTCAACTAAGTTATCTAATTGGCATACAATTTTTTTTTTAATTTTTGAATTTTATTTTATTTAATTTTTTATACAGCAGGTTCTTATTAGTCATCAATTTTATACACATCAGTGTATACATGTTAATCCCAATCGCCCAATTCATCACACCACCACCCCCACCCCCCTGCCGCTTTCCCCCCTTGGTGTCCATACGTTTGTTCTCTACATCTGTGTCTCAATTTCTGCCCTGCAAACCGGTTCATCTATACCATTTTTCTAGGTTCCACATATATGCATTAATATACGATATTTGTTTTTCTCTTTCTGACTTACTTCACTCTGTATGACAGTCTCTAGATCCATCCACGTCTCAACAAATGACCCAATTTCGTTCCTTTTTATGGCTGAGTAATATTCCATTGTATATATGTACCACATCTTCTTTATCCAGTCATCTGTCGATGGGCATTTAGGTTGCTTTCATGACCTGGCTATTGTAAATAGTGCTGCAATGAACATTGGGGTGCATGTGTCTTTTTGAATTATGGTTTCCTCTGGGTATATGCCCAGTAGTGGGATTGCTGGATCATATGGTAATTCTATTTTTAGTTTTTTAAGGAACCTCCCTACTGTTCTCCATAGTGGCTGCATCAATTTACATTCCCACCAACAGTGCAAGAGGCTTCCCTTTTCTCCACACCCTCTCCAGCATTTGTTGTTTGTAGATTTTCTGATGTTGCCCATTCTAACTGGGGTGAGGTGATACCTCATTGTAGTTTTGATTTGCATTTCTCTAATAATTAGTGGTGTTGAGTAGCTTTTCATGTGCTTCTTGGCCATCTGTACGTCTTCTTTGGAGAAATGTCTATTTAGGTCTTCTGCCCATTTTTGGATTGGGTTGTTTGTTTTTTTAATATTGAGCTGCATGAGCTGTTTATATACTTTGGAGATTAATCTTTTGTCCGTTGATTCGTTTGCAAATATTTTCTCCCATTCTGAGGGTTGTCTTTTCGTCTTGTTTATGGTTTCCTTTGCTGTGCAAAAGCTTTGAAGTATCATTAGGTCCCATTTGTTTATTTTTGTTTTTATTTCCATTACTCTAGGAGGTGGATCAAAAAAGATCTTGCTGTGATTTATGTCAAAGAGTGTTCTTCCTATGTTTTCCTCTAAGAGTTTTATAGTGTCCGGTCTTACATTTAGGTCTTTAATCCATTTTGAAGTTATTTTTGTGTATGGTGTTAGGGAGTATTCTAATTTCATTCTTTTACATGTAGCTGTCCAGTTTTCCCAGCACCACTTATTGAAGAGGCTGTCTTTTCTCCATTGTATATCCTTGCCTCCTTTGTCATAGATTAGTTGACCATAGGTGTGTGGGTTTATCTCTGGGCTTTCTATCCTGTTCCATTGATCTGTATTTCTGTTTTTGTGCCAGTACCATATTGTCTTGATTACTGTAGCTTTGTAGTATAGTCTGAAGTCAGGGAGTCTGATTCTTCCAACTCCGTTTTTTTCCCTCAAGACTGCTTTGGCTATTTGGGGTCTTTTGTGTCTCCATACAAATGTTAAGATTTTTTTGTTCTAGTTCCGTAAAAAATGCCATTGGTAATTTGATAGGGATTGCATTGAATCTGTAGATTGCTTTGGATAGTATAGTCATTTTCACAATGTTGATTCTTCCAATCCAAGAACATGGTATATCTCTCCATCTGTTGGTATCATCTTTAATTTCTTTCAACAGTGTCTTATAGTTTTCTGCATACAGGTCTTTTGTCTCCCTAGGTAGGTTTATTCCTAGGTATTTTATTCTTTTTGTTGCAGTGGTAAATGGGAGTGTTTCCTTAATTTCTCTTTCAGAGTTTTCATCATTAGTGTATAGGAATGCAAGAGATTTCTGTGCATTAATTTTGTATCCTGCAACTTTACCAAATTCATTGATTAGCTCTAGTAGTTTTCTGGTGGCATCTTTAGGATTCTCTATGTATAGTATCATGTCATCTGCAAACAGTAACAGTTTTACTTCTTCTTTTCCAATTTGTATTCCTTTTATTTCTTTTTCTTCTCTGATTGCTGACACTAGGACTTCCAAAACTGTGTTGAATAATAGCGGTGAAAGTGGACATCCTTCTCTTGTTCCTGATCTTAGAGGAAATGCTTTCAGTTTTCCACTATTGAGAATGATGTTTGCTGTGGGTTTGTCATATATGGCCTTTATTATGTTGAGGTAGGTTCCCTCTATGCCCATTTTCTGGAGAGTTTTTATCATAAATGGGTGTTGAATTTTGTCAAAAGCTTTTTCTGCATCTATTGAGATGATCATATGGTTTTTATTCTTCAATTTGTTAATATGGTGTATCACATTGATTGATTTGTGTATATTGAAGAATCCTTGCATCCCTGGGATAAATCCCACTTGATCATGTTGTGTGATCCTTTTAATGTGTTGTTGGATTCTGTTTGCTAGTATTTTGTTGAGGATTTTTGCATCTATATTCATCAGTGATATTGGTCTGTAATTTTCTTTTTTTGTAGTATCTTTGTCTGGTTTTGGTATCAGGGTGATGGTGGCCTCATAGAATGAATTTGGGAGTGTTTCTTCCTCTGCAATTTTTTGGAAGAGTTTGAGAAGGATAGGTGTTAGCTCTTCTCTAAATGTTTGGTAGAATTCACCTGTGAAGCCATCTGGTCCTGGACTTTTGTTTGTTGGAAGATTTTTAATCACAGTTTCAATTTCATCACTTGTGATTGGTCTGTTCATATTTTCTATTTCTTCTTGGTTCAGTCTTGGAAGGTTATACCTTTCTAAGAATTTGTCCATTTCTTCCAGGTTGTCCATTTTATTGGCATAGAGTTGCTTGTAGTAGTCTATTAGGATGCTTTGTATTTCTGTGGTGTCTGTTGTAACTTCTCCTTTTTCATTTCTAATTTTATTGATTTGAGTCCTCTCCCTCTTTTTCTTGATGAGTCTGGCTAATGGTTTATCAATTTTGTTTATCTTCTCAAAGAACCAGCTTTTAGTTTTATTGATCTTTGCTATTGTTTTCTTTGTTTCTATTTCATTTATTTCTGCTCTGATCTTTATGATTTCTTTCCTTCTGCTAACTTTGGGTTTTGTTTGTTCTTTCTCTAGTTCCTTTAGGTGTAATGTTAGATTGTTTACTTGAGATTTTTCTTGTTTCTTGAGGTAGGCTTGTATAGCTATAAACTTCCCTCTTAGAACTGCTTTTGCTACATCCCATAGGTTTTGGATTGTTGTGTTTTCGTTGTCATTTGTCTCTAGGTATTTTTTGATTTCCTTTTTGATTTCTTCAGTGACCTCTTGGTTATTTAGTAACGTATTGTTGAGCCTCCATGTTTGTGTTTTTTACGATTTTTTCCCTGTAATTCATTTCTAATCTCATTGCGTTGTGGTCAGAAAAGATGCTTGATATGATTTCAGTTTTCTTAAATTTACTGAGGCTTGATTTGTGACCCAAGATGTGATCTATCCTGGAGAATGTTCCATGCGCGCTTGAGAAGAAAGTGTAATCTGCTGTTTTTGGATGGAATGTCCTATAAATATCAATTAAATCTATCTGGTCTATTGTGTCATTTAAAGCTTCTGTTTCCTTATTTATTTTCATTTTGGATGATCTGTCCATTGGTGTAAGTGAGGTGTTAAAGTCCCCCACTGTTACTGTGTTACTGTTGATTTCCTCTTTTATAGCTGTTAGCAGTTGCTTTATGTATTGAGGTGCTCCTATGTTGGGTGCATATATTTTTATAATTGTTATATCTTCTTCTTGGGTTGATCCCTTGGTCATTATGTAGTGTCCTTCCTTGTCTCTTGTAGCATTCTTTATTTGAAAGTCTATTTTGTCTGATATGAGTATTGCTACTCCAGCTTTCTTTTGATTTCCATTTGCATGGAATATCTTTTTCCATCATCTCACTTTCAGTCTGTATGTGTCCCTAGGTGTGAAGTGGGTCTCTTGGAGACAGCATATATATGGGTCTTGTTTTTGTATCCATTCAGCAAGCCTGTGTCTTTTGGTTGGAGCATTTAATCCATTCACGTTTAAGGTAATTATCGATATGTATGTTCCTATGACCATTTTCTTAATTGTTTTGGGTTTGTTTTTGTAGGTCCTTTTCTTCTCTTGTGTTTCCCACTTAGAGAAGTTCCTTTAGCATTTGTTGTAGAGCTGGTTTGGTGGTGCTGAATTCTCTTAGCTTTTGCTTGTCTGTAAAGCTTTTGATTTCTCCATCGAACCTGAATGAGATCCTTGTCGGGTAGAGTAATCTTGGTTGTAGGTTCTTCCCTTTCATCACTTTAAGTATATCATGCCACTCCCTTCTGGCTTGTAGAGTTTTTGCTGAGAAATCAGCTGTTAACCTTATGGGAGTTCCCTTGTTTGTTATTTGTCGTTTTTCCCTTGCTGCTTTCAATAATTTTTCTTTGTCTTTAATTTTTGCCAATTTGATTACTATGTGTCTCAGCATGTTTCTCCTTGGGTTTATCCTGTATGGGACTCTCTGCGCTTCCTGGACTTGGGTGGCTATTTCCTTTCCCATGTTAGGGAAGTTTTCGACTATAATCTCTTCAAATATTTTCTCGGGTTCTTTCTCTCTCTCTTCTCCTTCTGGGACCCCTATAATGTGAATGTTGTTGCATTTAATGTTATCCCAGAGGTCTCTTAGGCTGTCTTCATTTCTTTTCATCCTTTTTTCTTTATTCTGTTCCACTGCAGTGAATTCCATCATTCTGTCTTCCAGGTCACTTATCCGTTCTTCTGCCTCAGTTATTCTGCTATTGATTCATTCTAGTGTAGTTTTCATTTCAGATATTGTGTTGTTCATCTCTGTTTGTTTGTTCTTTAATTCTTCTAGGTCTTTGTTAAACATTTCTTACATCTTCTCGATCTTTGCCTCCATACTTTTTCCGAGGTCCTGGATCATCTTCACTATCATTATTCTGAATTCTTTTTCTGGAAGGTTGCCTATCTCTATTTCATTTAGTTGTTTTTCTGCGGTTTTGTCTTGTTCCTTCATCTGGTACATAGCCCTCTGCCTTTTCATCTTGTCTATCTTTCTGTGAATGTGGTTTTTGTTCCACAGGCTGCAGGATTGTAGTTCTTCTTGCTTCTGCTCTCTGCCCTCTGGTGGATGAGGCTTTCTAAGAGGCTTCTGCAAGTTTCCTGATGGGAGGGACCGGTGGTGGGTAGAGCTGGCTGTTGCTCTGGTGGGCAGAGCTCAGTAAAACTTTTATCCACTTTACTGCTGATGGGTGGGGCTGGGTTCTCTCCCTGTTGGTTGTTTGGCCTGAGGCAACCCAACACTGGAGCCTACCTGGGCTCTTTAGTGGGGCTAATGGCAGACTCTGGGAGGGCTCATGCCAAGGAGTACTTCCCAGAACTTCTGCTGCCAGTGTCCTTGTCCCCATGGTGATCCACAGCCACCCCCCGCCTCTGCAGGAGACTCTCCAACACTAGCAGGTAGGTCTGGTTCAGTCTCCCCCGGGGTCACTGCTCCTTCCCCTGGGTCCCGATGCACACACTACTTTGTGTGTGCCCTCCAAGAGTGGAGTCTCTGTTGCCCCCAGTCCTGTCAAAGTCCTGCAATCAATTCCCACTAGGCTTCAAAGTCTGATTCTCTAGGAATTCCTCCTCCTGTTGCCGGACCCCCAGGTTGGGAAGCCTGACATGGGGCTCAGAACCTTCAGTCGAGTGGGTGGACTTCTGTGGTATAAGTGTTCTCCAGTCTGTGCGTCACCCACCCAGCAGTTATGGGATTTGATTTTACTGTGATTGTGCCCCTCCTACCATCTCACTTTGGCTTCTCCTTTGTCTTTTGGTGTGGGGTATCTTTTTTGGTGAGTTCCAGTGTCTTCCTGTCAATGATTGTCCAGCAGCTAGTTGTGATTCTGGTGTTATCACAAGAGGGAGTGAGAGCACGGCCTTCTACTCTGCCATCTTGGTTCAGGGCCCACACACTGGCATACAATTATTAATAGAAATTCTTTTTAATATTTTTTATTTCTGTAAGGTTGGTTGTTTAGGAGTGTATTGTTTAATTTCCACATATATTTGCACAAATATATTACATTTTTCTACTTTATAGGTTCAACAGTGTATTATATACATGCTGGTTTTTCAAATTACAGTAAAATACACATAACTTCAAATTTAGCATTTTAACCATTTTTAAGTATTTGGTTCAGTGGCCTTAAGTATGTTTACATTATTGTGCAAACATCACCACCATCCATCTCCAGAACTTTTTGCATTTTGCAAAACTGAAACTCTGTACCAATTAAACAGAAACTCCCCACTTACCCCTCCTACCAGCTCCTGGTAACCACCATTCTAATTTCTGTGTGTATGAATGTAACTACTCTAAGCCTTGATACAAAGCCTAAACACAGCATCTAGGAAAAGTAAAACTCGCCTGTAAAGAAAACTTCAGGCCCAGATGGCTTTGCTGGTGAATTCTTCCAATCATCTAAGGAAGAAATAACACAAATCCTACACAAATTCTTTAGAAAACAGAAAAAGAAGGGACATTTCCCATTTCTCCCCATAAGACCAGAACAACCGTGATACCAAAACCCAACAAGGACACTACATGAAAAAAACAAAGACCAGTACCTCTCATGAACACCTTAATCATCTAGTATTTTGTTGAAGATTTTTGCATCAGTGGTCATAAGGGATATTAGTCTATATTTTTCTTTTCCTATAGTGTCCCTCTTTGGCCCTAGCACCAGCAATGCTGGCCTCATAAATGAGCCAGGAAGTGCTCCTTCCTCATTAACTCTCTGAAGAGTTTGAGAAGGATTGGTATCAGTTCCTGTCCAAATGTTTGGCAGAATTCACCAGCAAAGGTCCAGGGCCTTTGCTTGTTAGGAGGTTTAGATTACTGATTCATTCTCCTTGCTAGTTATGGGGATATTCAGATTTTCTATTTCTTCATGATTCAGTTTTGGTAGGTTTTATATTTCTTGGAATTTGTCCATTTTGTCAAGGTTATGCAACTTGTTGGTGTACAATTGTTCATAGTACTTTCTTAGAATCCTTTTTATTTCTTTTTATTAGAGTGGCAGTAACGTCCCAAATCCATTTCAGATTTTAGTATTTTGAGTTTTTTTTTTCTTAGTATAGCTAAAGGTTTGTCCATTTTGTTCATCTTTCTGAAGAACCAACATTTGCTTTTATTGATTTTTTTCTATTTTTCTGTTCTCAATTATATTCATCTCAGCTATAATCTTATTATTTCCTTCCTTCTGCTAGTTTTAGGTTTAATTTGTTCTTTTTTCTATTTCTTTAGGCTGCAAAGTTATGTTGTTGACTTGAAATCATTTTTCTTTTTTAAAAAAAAATATTTATTTATTTATTTGGTTGTGTCAGGTCTTAGTTGCGACACGGTGGGATATTCACTGCCACATGTGGGATCTTCCTTGTGGCATGCGGGATCTTTAGTTGCGGCATGTGAACTCTTAGTTGCAACATGTGAGATCTAGTTCCCTGACCAGGGATTGAACCCAGGCCCCCTGCATTGGGAGTGCAGAGTCTTAGCCACTGGACTACCAGGGAAGTCCCAAAATCTTTTTTCTTTTTTAACATAAGCATTTAGAGCTATAAATTACCCCCTTAGCACTGCTTTTGCTGCATCTCATAAGTTTTGGTATGTTGTTCTCATTTTCATTTGTCTCTCAATATCTTAAATTTCCCTTGTGATTTCTTCTTTGGTGCATTGGAGTGTGTTATTTAATTTCCATAAATGTGTGAATATTCTAGTTTCCTTCTGTCATTGATTTCTAACTTCATCCTGTTGTGGTCAGAGAAGATACTTTCTATGTTCTGTTTAATCTATTGAGACTTAGTTTGTGGCCTAATATATATATCTCTTCTGGAAAATGTTTCATGTGCACTTGAGAAGGATGTGTATCCTATTATTGTTGGGTAGAGTGTTCCCTATATGTCTGTTAGATCTAGTTAGTTTTTGCATTGTTCAACTCCTCTGTTTTCATATCTTCTGTCTGGTTGTCCTATCCGTTATTGAGAGTGTGAAGTTTCCAACTATTATTTGTAGAACTGTCTATTTTTTCCTTTAATTCTGTCAAATTTAGCGTCAAATATTTTGATGATCTGTTATTAGGTGCATAAATGTTTATAATTATTATATCTTCCTGCCGTATTGATCCTTTTGTTAATGTATAATGTTATTGTGTCTTGTAACCTTTTTTGTCTTCAAGTCTGTTTTGTCTGATATTAGTATAGTCACCCCTGCTCTCTTTTGGTTACTATTTGCATGGGATATCTTTTTCAATCCTTTCACTTTCAATCTGTTTTGGATCTAAAGTCTCTTGTAGAAAGCATATAGTTTTTTTAAAAATTAATTAATTAATTATATTTTTGGCTGCATTGGGTCTTCGTTGCTATGCGCGGGCTTTCTCTAGTTGCGACGAGTGGGGGTTGCTCTTCGTTGAGGTATGTGGGCTTCTCATTGCGGTGGCTTCTCTTGTTGTGGAGCACGGGCTTTAGGCGCACGGGCTTCAGTAGTTGTGGCACACGGGCTCAGTAGTTGTGGCTCACAGGCTCTAGAGCCCCGGCTCAGTAGTTGTGGCACACGGGCTTTGTTGCTCCGCGGCATGTGGGATCTGCCCGGACCAGGACTTGAACCGTGTCCCCTGCATTGGCAGGCGGATTCTTAACCACTGCACCACCAGGGAAGCCCCAGAAAGCATAGTTTTGTTAACAATTCTGCCAATTTCCATCTTTGTGATTGGAGAGTTTAATTCGTTTACACTCAAGCAATTACTGATAAGGAGGAACTTCCATTATTTTGCTGTTTGTTTTCTATATGCTTTATAGCTTTTTCTGTCCCTAATACCCTGTATTACTGCCCTCTTTTATGTTTAGTACTTCTTTTTTTTTTGTAGTGAAACATTTTAATTCCCTTTTCATTTCCTTTAGTGTATATTCTATAACTATTTTCTTTGAGGTTACCATGGAGATTACATTTAACATCCTAGTTTTAATACTCAAATCTGAATTTATACCAGCTTAACTTAAAAAATCTGCTGCTTTAAAGCTCTGTCTTCACCCCTTTTGGTTATTGATGTCACAGAATTACATCTTTATGTATTGTGTAACGAAAAACATAAACTAGTAATTGGTTTTTTTTTTTTAATGCATTAGTCTCTTAAATTTTGAAGAAAACAAAATGTGGAACAAACCAAAGTTACATTAGTACTAGACTAATAACTTTTTAGACTAAATTTTTTTTTAGTGTATTAGTGTCTTAAATCATGTAGAAAATAAAAAATGGAATTACAAACCATTGTTATAATACTAGCTTTGATAATTGCCCATGTATTTACCTTTACTGAGACCTTTATTTCTTCATACAGCTTTGTGTTATTGTCTAGTATGCTTTCATATCTACCTGCATGACTTCCTTTGGTATTTCTTGCAGGGCAGGTCTAGTGGTAATAAACTTCTTCATCATTTATCTGGGAATGTCTTAAGTTCTCCCCCACCCAGTTTTATTGAGAAATAATTGATATGTAACACTGTCTTAGTTTAAGGTATACAACATAATGATTTGATATATGTATATACTTTGAAATGATTACCACAATAAGTTTAGTTAGCATCTATCATCTGTCATAAATTTTTTTTTCTTGTGATGAGAACTTTTAAGATCTACTATTAGCAACTTCCAAATGTACAATAGAGTACAATTAACTATAGTTACCATGCTGTATATTATACCCCCAAAACTCACCAGAAGTTTCTATGTTTTTACCACCTTTACCCATTTCCTTCACCCCCACTCCCCACCTCTGGCAACCACCAGTCTGTGTCTCTTTCTATGAGTTTGGTTTTTTTCAGATTCTGCATGTAACTGAGTTCATACAGTATTTGGCTTTCTCTTTCTGACTTATTTCACTTAGCATAATACCTTCAAGGTCCATCCATGTTGTTGCAGATGGTAAGATTTCCTTCTTTTTTCTTTCACTTTTGCAGGACATTTTTGCCAGATACAGGATTCTTGGTTGACAGTTTCTTTCACTTTGAAAATATCATCCCACTGCCTTTTGGCTTCCAAAGTTTCTGATAAGAAATCTGCTTATTATCTTACTGAGGAATCCCTTGCACGTGAAGAGTTGCTCCTTTCTTGTTGCTTTCAAGCTTGTCTTTGGCATTTGACAGTTTGATTATAATGTGTCTGAATGTGAACTCTTTGTGTTCATCCTACTTGGAGTTTGTTGAGATTCTTTGATGTTTATATTCATGTCTTTCATCAAACTTGGGAAGTTTCTGGCTATTATTTCTTTAAATAATTTCACTTCCTCTTTCTCTCTTCTTCTGGGACTCCCACAATACCTATGTTAGTCCCTTTAAACCCCTTGGAAGTTGCTTCAGCTGGAGACTATGGTGTTTGTAACAATGTTAATGAGCGTTGCAACAGTGGTTGCCTGCCTCTGTGTCTGTCCCTCTGTGATGAGAAGCAGCAATCAGCTGTCAGTACAGAGATCCCTAGTACTTGGAAGACAAGATTCTTATTGCCTACCCTACCCTGGCTCCTATAAGCTATCTACAGGCTGCTCCAGGAATGTTGGACAGCTACCTGCCTCTAGGTAGGGGGGTGCTAAGAGCTGAAATTGACTGGAATTAACCAAAATTTACCATCCAAGCCTTCCTCTGAATGTTTCAAGCCTTTAAGAGACTCCAGAGTTCCAAAATAGTTACATCTGGCAGATTCTGCCAGTGCAATTTTTGTCCATGTGAGGAGATAGATTCCTGGTGCTTCTTCCTCCTCCACCATCTTCTATACATATTGTATTATACAATGCTTTTAAAATCAGTTCAGAGAAGAAAAGGAGAAGCAATTTGTATTTATATTGTTTTTATTTACATAATTACCTTCATCAGTGCTTTTCGTGTTTTCATGTAAATTGGAATTATTGCCTGGGGTCTCTTGCTTTCAGCCAGATGAGCTTCCTTTAGTAGTTCTTGCAAGGCAAGTCTGCTAGTCACAAATTCTGTTTATGCTTATCTGGGAATATCTTTATTTTGCCTTCATTTTTTTTTTTTTTTAGTTAATTAATTAATTTATTTATTATTATTTTTTTTTTTATATTTATTTTTGGCTGTGTTGGGTCTTCGTTTCTTTGCGAGGGCTTCCTCTAGTTGCGGCAAGCGGGGGCCACTCTTCATCGCGGTGCGCGGGCCTCTCACTATCGCGGCCTCTCTTGTTGCGGAGCACAGGCTCCAGATGCGCAGGCTCAGTAATTGTGGCTCACGGGCCTAGTTGCTCCGCGGCATGTGGGATCTTCCCAGGCCAGGGCTCGAACCTGTGTGCCCTGCATTGGCAGGCAGATTCTCAACCACTGCACCACCAGGGAAGCCCTTGCCTTCATTTTTGAAAGATAGCCTTACTGGATATGCGATTCTTAGTTGACAGTTTTTTCTTTGAGTACTTTGAATATGTTATCCCACTGCCTTCTGGCCTTCATTGTTTATGGTAAGTCAGCTGTTAATGTTATTGGGGTTCTCTTGTAAGCACTGAGTCATTTTTCTCTTGCTGCTTTCAAGATTTTCTCCTTGCCTTTGGCTTTCAGCACTTTTACTTTGTTGTCGTTGTTGGAATATTGCTTTTTATTATTTTTTTAAATTTATTTTTTCTTATTGAGATAACATTGGTTTATAACATTATATAAGTTGCATGTGTACAACCTTACATTTTGACTTCTGTATACATTACAGCATCAGGACTTTTACTTTAATGTGTCCATGTGTGGATCTCTTTGAGATGATCCTGCTTAGAGTTCATTGAGATTCCTGGATGTGTAGATTGTTTTTTTAAAATTTGGGAAGTTTTCAGCCAATATTCTTCAAATATTTTTTCTGCTTCTTTTCTCTCTCCTCTTCTTCTGGTACTCCCATTATACATGTGCTGTTGTGCTTAATGGTGTCTTACATTTCTCTGAAACTGTTCATTTTTCTTCATTTTCTTTTCTCTCTGTTCTTTGGATTGCATAATCTCTGTTGATCTATCTCCAAGCTCACTTATTCTCTATGCCAGTTAAAATATACTGTTTAGTCTCCCAGGTGAATTTTTTCATTTGTTATTGCACTTTTCAACTCCAGAACTTCCATTTGGTTTTTTAATGCCTTCTTTCTCTTCCTCAGTATTCTCTGTTTGATGTGACATTGTCATCATACCTTTCTTTACTTCTGTAATCATGGTTTCCTTTAGTTCTGTGAACATGCTCATAATACCTACTTTGATGTTTTTGTCTGTTAAATCCAACATCTGGTTGCTCTCACAGGCAGTTTCTCTTGCCTGCTTATTCTAGTGTATGTGTCATACTATTCTATTTCTTTGCATGTCTCGTAACTTTTTGTTGGAAACTAGACATTTTAGATAATAAATGGTTACAAGTCTGAGTATTGGCCTCCAGTGGTGGGGGGTTGTTATTGTTATTTGCTTGTTTATTTGTTTAGTGATTGGCTGGATTATATTAGTAAAGTCTATGAACCCCTTACCCTGGTCCCCACAATGTAAAGCCTCTGATGTTGCCCCTAGGGTACAGCCTTGGGTATGTTCACAACTACCTTGGAATGACAGTGGGTTTGGCAGAGCTCTCTTTATTTAGTTAGTTATTTATTTTGGCTGCACTGGGTCTTAGTTGCAGCATGCGGACTTCTTAGTTGTGGCATGCGGACTTCTTAGTTGGCGGCATGAGAATTCTTAGTTGCGGCACACATGCAGGATCTAGTTCCCCGACCCCGGGGATCAAACCCAGACCCCCTGCCTTGGAAGCATGGAGTCTTACCCACCGGACCATCAGGGAAGTCGCTGGCAGAGCTCTCTTGATGCTGCCTGTCCCAGACCTCACCCAGATGTTTTTTGGTTGCCAGCTGATCGCTTTTATTGTTCTCAGTAATGCCCTGGGGCTATATTGCTCCATAGGCTGATCCAATCAAAGCTGAGCTCCTTTGAAGAGGTAGTTCCCAAGCTTAGTGTTTGAGATTTGTTCTGAACCCAGGGCCCCTCCAGCTTCTTGGTTCTTTTAAAGTAGCTGGCGTACAGTTTAGCCTATATATCCAATGCACCTAGTACTAATCTGCTCCCAGTTGCCTTTCACCACTACCTCCAGTTTTTGAGAGCACCCTTAGGCTTGAATTCTCCACACTCTGTTCCAAATGAAGTCGGTTCATTAAAGACTTGGTGCTTATTTTATGTCTTGCTTCTACCCCCAGGCAAAATCTGGGAGCACAGCTCGGGAGCTGGGAGTGGGAACAGTAGCTTGCGTGTCTCTGAGTGATACCCCCACTTAGGAAGCTCAGAGGGGGTGAGAGGCAGTAGCATCTGGTCTTCTTGGCATGCTTCACCCAGCATGCAAACTTCACTTTATGGTCTAGGGCAAAGGTGATTAGGGTCCCTGTATTTTCAGTGGCCCTGTGCCCAAGATAGAGCCTCTATCCTACATGTCTGAGCTAGGCATAAAAAAGAAGCTACCACCTCTTGGCTACACTCTCCCAAAGCTTACTGTCACCATCAGGTATTGGGGGCAGGATGAAATATGCCGATGTCCTGCCCCTCCCAGGAAGATAGCCTTCCAACTAGGAGTTAGGGGGAAAGAAGTTTCTTGACTTCACCAGTGTAGTGAAGTTTTTGTCTCACTGAGCTGGAGTGGGGAGGGAGACATTTCATTTTAATTCAATTCACTGACCCTCATTGTTCTTAGTAGCTTTACTGTTTTTAACTGAGTTTTAGTAGATTTTCTTGAAAAAAAAAAAGGGTCCCTATTTGCTATATGCCCTTATGACCATTTCCAGAGACTTTAAATGGTTGGTTTTTTAAATATTTTCACCAGTTTCACTGAAGAGGGGTCTGCAGAGCTTCTCACGCTGTCATGCTGGATGTGGAACCAATTAGGATTACATTTTATTTTTATTTTAAAATTTATTTATTTTATTTATTTATTTTTGGCTGCATGGGGTCTTTGTTGCTGTGCGCAGGCTTTCTCTAGTTTCAGTGAGCGGGGGCTATTCTCCGTTGTGGTGTGTGGGCTTCTCATTGTGGTGGCTTCTTTTGTTGCGGAGCATGGGCTCTAGGCGCAGTCTTCAGTAGTTGTGGCTTGCAGGCTCTAGAGTGCAGCTTCAGTACTTGTGGCACATGGGCTTAGTTGCTCCGCGGCATGTGGGATCTTCCCGGACCAGGGCTTGAACCTGTGTCCCCTGTATTGGCAAGAGGATTCTTAACCACTGTGCCACCAGGGAAGCCCCAGGATTACATTTTAGATTTAGTTGTTATGTCTCCTTTAATCTGGAACAGTTACTGAGTCTTTGTTTTTCATGACCTTGACGTTTTTGAAGAGTATAGGCCATGTGTTTTATAACATGCCCCTCAGATTGTGTGTGTTTGATGTTTCCTCATGAATAGATCCAGATTATGCATTTTTGGTAGGAATACCACCGAGGTGATGTTGTGTCCTTCTCAGTTCATTGTATCAGGAAGTGCATGACATCTGTTTAACATATTATTAAATGTTATTTCAATTTCAGGCATTTCTTTCAACAGACATACTTTGAGTATCAAATAGTTTTTTTTTTTTTTGATTACTAGTCAGTTTGAATTTTATGTTAATTGGTTGTATTATTTTGTAAATGCCTTTACTGAGTTATCTATGGGATTGATTTTGTTTTATCAATTCTAATATTCTGGTTTTTTTGCCTTCAATTAATTTATTTTCTCCATTTCATGTGTGTGATATGCAATGGAATGTCTAGGTTTCTGATAAGGATAACAGGTGTTTGGTGGCTTTTTTTTTTTTAATTTTTATTGGAGTATAGTTGCTTTACAATCTAATATTTTAATATTGCTGTGTTTTATTGATTTTAAGAGCTCTTTATATATTAATGGTATTAATTCTTTGGCATGTAGCAAATATTTTCCTTAGTTTATTGTTTGCTCTTTAATTTCTTATGACTATTTTTTGGTATCTTGACATTTAAAATTTTTATGTAAACAGAACTATTAGTATTCTCCCATAAGGTTTCTGCTCTTGGTGTCATGCTTAGAATAGCCCTTTTAAGGTTACGGAAATATTTTTTTCTACTATATACTGATTTTTTTTTTTTTTTTATGTTTCCCAAATAGGTACTTTTGCGGGAGCACATGGGTGAAAAATATGTGACTTACAATGTGAAAGCTCGCCAGTTAAAATTTTTTGAAGATAATGTAAAATTTTGATAATTTACCTAATCTGCTGCCAGAATGAAACCATTTTCAAAGGTTTTTGGCTTAAACAAAAACAAATAAACCTATAATAATGACTGGAGGCCATTCACCATCCTTATATTTTGTTGGGCCTTTTTTTACTAGAAAAAAATTGGACAGAGTAATATGAAGCAAGCTTATTACAAAAGAAAAAAACCTTTGGCTATCTTATTCTCTTTATGAGGGAAAATCTGTTGTACGATGTTTATTTGGTTACTGTTTACTGAGCCTTAAACCAACTTGATATCTAGAACTATTTTTTTTTAAGGTACTTATTAGCTTGAATACAGGGATATAACATACTGGATTGGAAGTTTTATATTATACTATAGTGACTAAAGCAATAGGAGAAATAAATGACATATATCCAGTGATACTACTTTTTACTGTTAATAACCTTAAGTAGAAGTTGATAAATTATTTTTTTTATAATTCTGGGAGTAGATTTAAAGATATGGCATTATATATAGTACTTGAGCATTGAATTCCTTTTTTTGCATATTGATGGATGTTTAACATTTTATTTCCATTTAATATGGACCTCATTCAGGGTATACAAGAATTGAAACTAGGAGTTATTTTGGGCTAATAAATCAATATGTTTTTACATACTGGCTTTTTTTTTCTTTTTCTTTTTAAGATTTATTTTTCCATCAGCAAAAACATTCCTTAAACGCTAATTCCTTTTCTAATTCAGCAGTTTTTAAGTAAAGTCCAGATCCTTTTAGTTATGTTGGACATATTTGTCTCCTGAAATTTGTCTTCTTATACATCAAGATATTGTCTTCCCATGTTTTAAATGTATAATTGTATATCACATATTTTATTAGTTGTTTAATAAGGGGCAATACCCATCTAGCAAATAGTTTTTATAAAATAAAAGTTTTGATTAGTAAATTTTAACTTCTGCATTTGAGGGACTCTAAACATGAATATGACTCCAGAAATATTTTCATTTTTTACAGTTAAAAATATGTCTTACTTTTTATGAAAATTATACACACACATAAAATAATAAAATGTTCCCTTTCTAGTCCACATAAAAGACTTTTATTTAGTTTTTACTATGTGCCAGGTGCTAGGCCCGGGTTCATGGCCTAATTTCTGAAATTTCTTTATTTTGAAGGGTTTTTAACAACTCAACTCTAAAACCATCTAGTCCTAGTGCTCAGCTGAGGACAAATTTTTGGCAAACGGTTGGTCTTCCTGAGCTATTTACCATTTCTTGCATGTTTTAGAAATCCACATCTTTCTGGAAAGTCATCAGTTCTACTAAAGTTTTCTAACTTATTGATATAAAGTTATACATATTATTTTCTTAGAATAAAAAAAATCTCCTCCATACCTTTTTTATTACCATTCTGTGTATTTTTGTTTAAACATTCAGTTTTTATCCTACTGTTCTTTGGTTATTTTGTGGTGCTTTTTTCTTGGGTGCTTAATCATTTTTCAGCTTTCTTATTTAATTATAAAACACATTTTTAAGACTATAAATTTCCCTCTCAACATATCTTTGGCCACATTTGAGACTTTTTTTTTTTTTTGAGGTTAGTTTCTAAATAGTAAATCTGGTTTTGATTTTCTTTTATTTTTTTTCATTTACTGAATATTCTTATTTATTTTTTTAACATCTTTATTGGAGTATAACTGCTTTACAATGGTGTGTTAGTTTCTGCTTTATAACAAAGTGATTCAGTTACACATATACATATGTTCCCATATCTCTTCCCTCTTGCGTCTCCCTCCCTCCCTCCCTATCCCACCCCTCTAGGTGGTCACAAAGCACTGAACTGATCTCCCTGTGCTATGTGGCTACTTCCCACTAGCCATCTATTTTACATTCAGTAGTGTATATATGTCCATGCCACTCTCTCACTTCGTCCCAGCTTACCCTTCCCCCTCCCCGTGTCCTCAAGTCCATTCTCTACATCTGCATCTTTATTCCTGTCCTGCACCTCGGTTTTTCAGAACCTTTTTTTTTTTTTTTTAGATTTCCATGATTTTTTCTTTTAAAAGTGTCTAAATTTCCATATCTTTGGAAGGCCAAGGAAATTCTGTCTCCTTGCTCCAGCTACACTGCAGTGTTAATGAATATGACCTGTACAACCCCTATTTCTTGGAGTCGTTTTTCCCTGTAGTTCAGTACATGATCCATCATTGGAATGGCCCTATGTGCATTCAGTAAAGGTGAATTCTCATGCATAGGCAGAATCACTTCTCTACTAAATATTGGAAATGTTCTACATCTGCACTGATGAGCTCTTGCAATGGAACTCAATTTTTAATTAAACTTAGACACACATGACTAGTAGTACCATATTGGACAGCACAGCTCTGTATCATTCATTCAGTAAATACTGAGTGCCTATAATGTGTCATGTACTGTTGTAGGTACTAGGCAAACAGCACTGAGCAAAATGAGGTTCCTGTTCCCATGGAGCTTATATTCTAGGGAGGACAATTAACAAATATATACTGAGATATATTAAATGCCATGGAAGTAGACACAGAATGATGGGGCATACCCATACTTTGACAGGGTAGTAGGAAATGCTTCTTTACAGTGACATCTGAATGTCACCTAACCTGAATGAAAGGAGAGGACAAGTCATGTATATCCGAAGGAAGATGTTCCAGGTACGTGGAACAAGTGCAAAAGTCTTCATATTAATTGCCTTGATCTATCAAAATCTGAAAGGTAGAGTGTTGGTCTCCTACCAAGAGTGCAGCTTTGCCAAATTCCGGTATATGTAAGAATCTTTGCTTTACACATTTAACATCTTATTCAATGCATGATTCATAAGTGACATCTTACAGCTATGAAATGTTGCTCTTTGCCCCATTTAATGCTTTCTGATATTAAATATTTCTTTTTCACTATTACCACTCCTTTTTGGTTGCATCTGCCTAATATATCCTTGCTCCTGTTTTCAACCTTGGGGTGTCATTTTGAGAACGAGGTGACGTGATTTTTAACCCTATTGGGACCTCTTAACTTTATATTCACATTTATTATACTTATTGATATGCTTGTTCTTGTTTCTGCCATCTTTTATTTTTCTTCCCCTTTTTTAGAATCCTTTCCTGACTTTTGCTATATTAAGGTCTTTGCTCCCTTTTTTTTAAACTCATAGTTTGGAAGTCCTATATCCTGGTATTGAGAAACAGAATATTACCTGTAATAACCCTTCCACTCCCATCCCTCCCACAAGGCCTTTGGAACATTTTTCTCTTCGGCCCTCTGGAAAATTTTAAAGGAATTTACAGTTTTATGGGTTTCCACCCATAATAGGGTGGAAATAGCAATAGGCTTATTTTAGTGGTACCAAGATACTACTTTACCACAAATTTACATTTGTGGTAAATTTCATAGCTGTAAGATATCCCATATGAATCATGCATTGAATAAGATGTTAAATGTATAAAGCAAAAGTTTTTTTATAGGTGCTTGCTGTTGTTAAAAAAAAAAAAAAGTATGTTAGGAACTTGTAGCTTCAGAAAATAGAAATGGTTCTTACACTTTCAGAACCACGAACTTCTAATTTTGGCTTTTACTAGTAGTCATGCTTGCAGAACAATAAACAAAAGACTCTTTAGACATTCAGTTGCACTGTGAGTTTTATTTGAAAACATTAAAACAGCCTGACGACTCATAATGAATTATAAAACTTTGATAGTTAAATTGTATTATCATTTATGAGGCTTTTATTCTTCATTATTTTGTAGACCTGAAAGAAACTTTGCATACTTGTGTTTTCTGTTCTCCATTTCAGAGGAAGATTGTGAAGAGAAGGTCTAAAATATTTATAAATCAAAACCCAACAGAGAAGTGAAATATAGAGAGAACAAAATCTGTACACAGCTGAGCATAGGTGTTTTTAGCTCATGTTTTGGATATGAAAACAATTTAACTCATGTCACACGAAACAAAAGCAGCTGCAGTAGTAAAGCTCAATCATGAAAACCCCAATCAATTATTTTTAGCATGTCTCTTAATTTTTCTTTCCCCTGGTTTCTTGTCTTCTGTGCCTGAGTCTTGAACAGGTAACCACTTGAGGGGGTGCCGGCGATAAATGGGCCACGGAGGAAGTGTCAGCTGGGTCACAACAGAGAAAATGCATCAATTATGGCCATTAAAAGTTTAAAAGAGCATTATGTATAATGCCTGGTTGCCAAATGACTCCTATGCTAAAGGTTAAAAAAAATGAAACTGACATTCCTATGAAAACTGTGTGCCACCACCCAGACAAGATACTGTTAAGTGAGAACAAGCCTCACTGTTTACACATGGCTTTAAGAGCTAAAAGAAAGGTGAGGAGGGAGCAATATGAAGACTGTAAGGTCTTAAGGTCTAGTCTGACTTTAAGATTACTGCTTGGATCGCCTGCCAAAAGAAATGAGCTTTATGTAACTTAACCTCATCTGATGCTATTTGGCATTTACTTTTCCAATGATAGCAAGGGAAGGATGAGGGAAACGATGGTGCCGGTTCTCACTACTAGGGCCAACCAAAACAACCCAATTCAGAAAACCTAAGTTGCCACTAACATCCAAGCACCCATAAATTTCTTACCAAACACGAAAAAGCAAATCCCGCCATAACTATATAGACAGTCCACCCGAACTGTTCAGCCACGTACCCGTAGATAAATCCAACTATCTAGAGACAAAGAAAGTATATTAAATACAGTCAAGCTGGGGGTGGGGTGGGGGTGGGGAGAGAAGATTATGCAAAACCAATACTTACTGCAGAAAAAAGAATAATGCCCTGAAACATCTGTTCAGCTAGCTTCTGGCCCTTGTAATCCTAGAGGTGAAGGAGAGCAAAGCAGGAATTGGTTCTACCACCGAAGAGGTACATTCCTGCCCTGGCCTCACAGCTTTGGCACAGGGCGATCCCGATATATGGGGCTTCCCCAAGAACTTAAAGGAATGACATTCTGGGTTTCCCGGGGGAATTAAAGCATCCTCACGGAACCCGGGCTGCGGCATCCTCGCGCGGGAAGAGAGAAGGGGACCCAGGAGATTCATTTCGGGGAAGAAAATAGCCATCCGGGGTAGGAACCGCGGTGCACCGGGGGGGGTCTCGGACAAGGGTTGCGGAGCTGCCAGGCTCGCGAGCGGCGTGTAGGAATCTTGGGGCCAAGGCGGGCAGCGCCCTCACCATTTGCGTGGGCAGGGAGCTCAGATGCTCCAACATGACTGGCTCAGGAGGCGGGCGGCGGAGCGAAGGCGGCCGGGACTCAGGGATAGTAGGGGCCGTGGTCAGCTCCTGCGCACAGTTCTGCGGACCTGTCGAGCCGAGGGTCGCGATGGCCGCGGCCCCGGAAGCGGATGTCTCCCACAAACCCGGTCGGCCCGAGGCCCCGCCCCGTGCCCTCGCTAGGCGACCCGCGCTTTCGGAGCTGGCTGTAGGCCGGCGACCTCTCCGCAAGGGCCGAGATGCTGGCGGTGGCGGCCGAGCCGAGGCATCACGCGCCCGTGAAGAGTTCGCCGTCAGTGCTGTTGGGTGCCGAGGGCGGTCCAGGTCCCCCAAACTGTCCTTGGCTGTACCTTCGCGGCTTAACGGCGGCCTGCGCGCGCCCCGTCTCCATGGCGACGGACATTTCTCGGCGAGGACCCCAGCGGTCGGGCTGCCCTGGCGGCGCCTGCTCTGCGCGACGGTCTTGCGGACCGAGCGGCTAACGGGTGGGGGGCTGCGGGACTGCGCGGCGGCCGCGGAGCTAGCGGGCAGGCGGGCTTGGTCCGGAGTGCAGGGGACGCGGGCGGCCCGGCGGCGGGCTGGGCCCCGGGGCTTGCGGCGGGGGCGCTGAGCTGGCGGGGCGGGCCGGGGCGTGGGCAGCGGCCCCTCCTCCTCGGGCTGCAGGTAAGGGCGGCCGTGGGGAGCGTACGAGGGAAACGGCTGGCCTCGGGGCCGCGGGGGTGGGGGGAACCCCCGGAGCGTCACCCATTGCGAAACACCCCTAAACGTTATTGACCCCCAGAATTTAGAGGGGAGTACCCCAGAACCCATCATCCAGAGAAAGGAAATGCCCTCGGAGAGGGACGGGTCCTGGCCCGCCCCTTCGCACCAGTTGGAGAGAGCTCGCACCCGGGGAGTCTCCAGTTTGTCCCTCCAGGCTGCTCGGCGGCTTCACTGGCGTCTTCACAGACTCAGGCCTCCCGTAAGAGGCCAGCAAAGGATTCGCACTGCCTCTCAAGGCCGGCATCTATCTCAGAAGCTTAGGCCCTGCCCCGTTACTCTGAGCAGGGTGGAAGACCCACGTTCCGGAGATAATCTGTTCTGGGAAACCTGGGCCTGTGGGTCCCAACTGGCTCTCTGGCCTCTGTGCTGTGTTGTGCCTCAGGGTCACAGGCGGTGGGATTCTAGGCACTCCAGGGTAGGTGGTGTGCGGCTGCCGCCCTCATGCAGTCAGCAAACATTCCCGGCAGCTTTTTTTGTGCCATGAATTGGGCCAAGGACATGGCCGTGACCAACACCAGACGCTTGCCTTCCTAGAGCCCAGAGTGTGTCAAGGGAGACAGCCACGTAACCCCACAAATATAAGCCGGATTTACTCTGGGGTAGCGAAGCCCGGGAGATGTGAGAGCTCAGGGGAGATGCAGCTGAATGTGAGGTTTGGGGGAGGCTCCCTTGACTCCTGAAAGCCAAGTAGGAGCTAGACAGATGAAGAGGTAGAGAAAGTGGATGTATATCCTTAGTGCTTTTTCCACCTTTCAGTCTGGCAGAGACTAAACAGACTTTCCCTTTTATGCAGAAATAGATGTATCCCTCTGTGTTATCCCTCTTTAAATGCACTTCACAGGGTGGCAGTTGCTGCAGAGACTTTATGGTATTTGAGCTATAAAGATAATCATGGGAAAAGGAAATTGCGTGTCAGGTTCAATTTCAGAGAGATCTCCATTGGAATCCATGTCTTTTCTTGTGTTTGAATTTGTTTTCATGATTATTATCAAAGATCGTGTTCCCTTTCAGAGCTGAGAACCAGCCTTGCTCCTGGATTAACAAGACCATTCAACAAATATCACATACCTATTACCATTTACCAGACACGGTTTTAGATGGCAAGGATACACCAGTAAACACTTTTCACTGGGGTCACTGTTCTCATAGAGCAGGGAAGACACAAATAAACAAATCAAATAAATGAGATAATTTCGTAATTGAAGAGGGGGAGCGGTGAACTTTCTTGATGGCCTCTGAGGGGATGAGTTGGACAGAAAGATGACCTTGGTCTTTTTTTTTTTTTTTTTAATAAATTTATTTATTTATTTATATTTTATTTTTGGCTGTGTTGGGTCTTCGTTTCTGTGCGAGGGCTTTCTCCAGTTGTGGCAAGCAGGGGCCACTCTTCATCGCGGTGCGCGGGCCTCTCACCGTCGCGGAGCACAGGCTCCAGACGCGCAGGCTCAGTAGTTGTGGCTCACGGGCTTAGTCTCTCCGCGGCATGTGGGATCTTCCCAGACCAGGGCTCGAACCCGTGTCCCCTGCGTTGGCAGGCAGATTCTCAACCACTGCGCCACCAGAGAAGCCCGACCTTGGTCTTTTGTGACCTCGACAAAGCCACTTTGAATGGAGAAGTAGGGCCAGCGGTCTGGTTGAAGTAGGATAGAGGACAAGAGGAGAGAAAGTGGAGCTGGAAACTTTAAATTCTTTCAAGCTTTTAGAGTGAGAGTGAACAGAGAAATAGGTCTGTGGGTCTGCTGGGATATGGGAAGTGGTGTCTTTTTTTTTTTTTTTTTTTAAGAAATTCACGTTCTTTTATTTATTTATTTATGGCTGTGTTGGGTCTTCGTTTCTGTGCGAGGGCTTTCTCTAATTGTGGCAAGCGGGGACCACTCTTCATCACGGTGCGCAGGCCTCTCACTATCGCGGCCTCTCTTGTTGCGGAGCACAGGCTCCAGACGCGCAGGCTCAGCAATTGTGGCTCACGGGCCCAGTTGCTCCGCGGCATGTGGGATCCTCCCAGACCAGGGCCCGAACCCGTGTCCCCTGTACTGGCAGGCAGACTCCCAACCACTGCGCCACCAGGGAAGCCCCCAGTGGTGTCTTTTTATTTTTTAATTAACTGGAAGATACCAGAGCATGGTAATTAATGCTGCTAAGTGTGTGATCCAGCAGAGAGGGAAAGAGTTTTCTGATGCTGCACCAAGGAAACAATTATAGGATAGGTTGCAGAGCATGAGTGGAATGGCCTTCCTTGGGAATATACAGCAGTAGAAAGAAAAGCAGAAAAGGCCACTGTGATGTGGGTACTATTGCAGGTAGCTAGCAAGTTAAAAAACATAAAGTGTTCTTGCCCCCTAAGGTTTCTTCACCCATATTTCTGGGAATGCCTGCTATGTGTGTGTATTGTGAATGATTTGGGAATGTGAAGGTCTTATAATTTCTAAACAAAATACTACTTTTCATAGTGAACAATTGAATATCACTGATCAAATTGTACACAGTTGTGTACTCTTGCAAAAATATAGCCAATATTGCACAACCGGGATGTACATACAGTTTTGAGAATTCTTTCTAACCAGATCAGTGAATTCCATTACCAGGAATTGCACCAGGAAAGGATATATGGATCAGACACACTCCATAATAATCGGCATTTTGCATGTAGATAACTGTGGAAGAGTTTTAGGAGTGGGTGGTTTCTGCCATGCGAATCTACTTAAGTACATCAAATACCTGCTGGGATTGTGTTTTTCTTCTAGCTAGCTGGAATAGCACAAAATACTTGTGCCTCTCAATTAACATACCACCTGTAAGTAATTGTTAGTGGACATTGTTGAGCTAAACCATTGGCCCTTATACCATTAACTAAATGAGATTTATTAAAGTGAGATAGTTTTCTCCAGTCTTGGTGGAAGTTGGCTCCAAGCAGGCAGATGTTAGAACTCTATCTGAGCAGCCCCCAGTCTGCCACCTTCTATAGGTAAGGCTCAGTCCTCAAGAGGAGATAGAGACACATGGCTAGAGACACATGGCTCAGGGTATATAACGATGTGTAGTCTTTAGAGAGTAAGCTTGTTGGTATAATATACATATACTGTTCTAGAAAGAAATGAGAGTGAGCGAGAAAGAATGTGTGTGTGTGTATTTTAGATTGTTCTTTGGGAGTCTGAATTATGTTCTCCCAAATTTGTAATCTGGCCTGTGATCCCCAGTTTTTTAAACAGCCCTTCAATATATTTCTCTTCTTTTCAAAGGCCTTGAGAAATCAAGTGCCTGATAGGCACACACTTCACTTAAGATGAAATTAATTCAAACTGACTTTGATTTTAGAAATATGCTATATTTGAAAGTGCTTTGTAAAATTAATAGCCTTTATGTAAATGTTAGGTACTCCCACAGGGGACGATGAAGTAGAAAAGGGTAAAGTTCTCAAATGTAGGATCACAATATCCAGGCTGTATAAAATGTTTTTAATGAAACATTACCCAAAGATTGTTGTAGAAACCTAATTGTTTAATTTAGCCCCACTTACAGTCTTGTTTCCATTGAATTATTTGTTTTGAAAAAGTGAAGGCTTCAGATGAGCTGGGGAGCACAAACCACAGGCAGAGTGACAGTATTAGACACCACTTTCATAAGAAATGGGTAGTTAACCAACAGATAGGAAGCCCCCAGAAGAAGCTAATTTTTTCTTTTAGCAGATTTTTAATTTTTGAGACTAGAGCTCTAAACTTTTGATAGCAAGATTAGATTTTGTTAATTTTTGTAACTTTGTTTCTCTGCTATAGGTTTTTTTTTCTTTTTTATAAATTTATTTATTTTTGGCTGCGTTGGGTCTTTGTTGCTGCGCGCAGGCTTCTCATTGTGGTGGCTTCTCTTGTTGTGGAGCACGGGCTCTAGGCGTGCGGGCTTCAGTAGTTGTGGCTCACGTGCTCTAGAGCACAGGCTCAGTAGTTGCGGCGCACGGGCTTAGTTGCTCAGCGGCATGTGGGATCTTCCCAACCAGGGCTCGAACCCGTGTCCCCTGCATTGACAGGCGGATTCTTAACCACTGCGCCACCAGGGAAGTCCCTCTGCTATAGTTTTAAATGAATTTAGGAACTGTTCTTTTTTCTCTTTTCTTTAATTCCAGTTAAAGATGAATGGAATACAGCTTGGAACAGGGATGTCTGTACCAACGAGACTGACCTTGGTTTACTTGATCATAGACAACTGAAGTCCATGTCTAATTAGGAATTTTAAGTAGAAATTCATTCAGAAAACATTTCCATAGTGGTTAGACTCCAGGTATTCCTCCTGGTAGAATTTCTTTTGCTTTTCACCTAGTGGCATATGGTATACAAGGCTGTAAGTTACTGGAAGTATTTTATTATTATGACTACCGTAAAAAATTCAGATCCCAAATTGGGTTCTTGGAAACTGTTAATTCAAAACGAGTTTCTTGCAGAAAATACCGTATGCACTTCTTGTTTCAACCTGAATAAAAGTGTGTAGGCGGGACTTCTCTGGTGGCGCAGTGGTTAAGAATCCGCCTGCCAATTCAGGGGACACGGGTTCGAGCCCTGGTCCAGGAAGATTCCCCATGCTGCAGAGCAACTAAGCCTGTGTGCCAAAACTACTGAGCCTGCGCTCTAAAGCCTGCGTGCCTAGAGCCCATGCTCCGCAACAAGACAAGCCACAGCAATGAGAAGACTGCGCACCGCAACGAAGAGTAGCCTGGCTCGCCACAGCTAGAGAAAGCCCGCACACAGCCAGAAAAAAAAAAGCGTGTAGGCATGATGGCCATTCTAATGTACCTACTGACTTTGGGGGCTTGTTTTTGTTTTGTAGGGTTAATAACTAATTATATAAGACAGAAGAGAAAGATGTCATTCCGTAAAGGTATGTCCTTTCTACAGTTATGTTGTTTTATACCTGGTCAAAAGGTGAAGAGATGTAACATGGGCATTCTCCTTTGTTTCAGTAAATATTATCATCCTGGTCCTGGCTGTTGCTCTCTTCTTACTGGTTTTGCACCATAACTTCCTCGGCCTGAGCAGTTTGCTGAGGAACGAGGTTTCAGGTATGGGAACCCAGACTAATGCCTTGGCATGTGTTGAGGACCTGGAATTCCCTGTGTCCCACATTCTAAGTTACATCACTAGATTCAAGGAAAAGAAGGCTTTCTTCTTGGCCTTATAGAAGCTACTAAAGACTTTGAGAAAGGCAGGTGGCACTCACTGTGCTCTTGCAGCCTGTCCCCTTCTCCTTGCTGGGCAGTTGTTTGCTGACGGTTTGATCTCACAGAAGATTCCTTTTTACCAAATCAGAGGCCTTGGAGAAAGGAGCCACTGTGGGCTGTTATCTACAGACATTTCAGTAGGGCAGGGCTTCAGAATGTGGGGACGGGAGTGTTGCTGGTGTTTGATGCCTCTTCTGTTCACTAGAGTGTCAGTCCGGTTACTTTCCTTTACCTGTTACTCTGCTTTAACACATGAAACCATATCAGCAGGTCTTTAGTAGTAAAACAAAACCACAAAGCCTTGTCAACTGATTTAAAAGACCACTATTGTATAATTCCGCTGCCAGTTATTTTAGATTACTTGTTCATACTGCTCTGCCTTGGTATTGAGGGATGTTTGAGGCTTCAGTGTTTGTCAAAAATCATTTCTGGATTGTCACCCACCGTACTTGACCACAGCAAGAAAAGACTAATAGCTTTCCCTTAACTTTCACTGAGTGCTCTGATAGCATGTTTTTATAATAGTGTATATATGTGTGTGTATTTTTATATATACATATATATTTATATAAAGTAATGCATGCTTCTGGTGGGAACATATATAAAAAAGAAAATAGCATTCAAGCTCCATGAGGGCAGTTGTGGCTGGTACATAGGAGGTGCTTACTAAATATTCATTGAATAAATGATTTCACTGCCTAGAAATAATTATTAAAATTTTGTGTTAGTACCTTACAGGTTTTTTTTCTCTGTATTTTTTTCTATACAGTTGAGATTATACTATATATAAACTACACATGACATGGTTTTTCACATAGTTATAGCCTAAGCACGTCACCATGACAAAACTCTTCATATGTAAATTTAATGTCACATAGTTTACTTTTTGCCATAGGAAAAAGTCTTTTGGTACAATGACTTTCAGATTTTTTTGAGGGCAACCCCACAATAATGAATGTGTTACATACAGCAGACACATACATGTATTTATTGTCTATCTGCCCTACACAATGGTAAAGATTTGACCATCTTATTCATGGCTGTAACCCTGGTGCCTAGATATTGCCTGGCACATAGTAGGCGCTCAGTGTTCAATGCATGATGAATGAGTAAAGGAACGTATTGTAAAAAGCAAGAAGGTTTACAAAACAATACTTGCAGTTGCTGTATGTGATGCATTCTGATATTTTCTTTTCTAAGTCACTGTTCTATTCCAATTCAGGAACTGTTTTCCTACTCATATTCTGATTGCGGTCCACTTATATTGATTTCATGCCTACTTGTGGGATACAATTCAGTTTGAAAAACAACTGTTTTTTAGTCTGTTTCTAGGTTTTTCACAATTGTAAATAAAATTGTGACGTTTGGTTACCTCTCAGATGTTGTCCTTAAGAGACACAAGGGGAATTATTGGGTCAAAGGCCATGTACCTGTTTAAGGCTCTTGATACAAACTGCCCAAATACAATCTAAAAAGATTGTTATATTCCTACCAGTAATGTATCAGAATTGTCTGCCTATTTTTAAAAAATGCTTTTCCAAAGGCCTGGTTACATATAGGAAAACACAATTTCTGGTCTATATGCTTCACATTACAATGAGGCAGAATGAGGTGTAAATATCATAATTCTCAGCTTACCTCTTTTCATGTCTTGGGCTCTGTATCAAAAGCTTTTGAGATTGTGTTTGTATCACAGTACCTTCTTTGTGTGTGTTCTTTGCAGATTCAGGAATTGTGGGGCTTCAGCCTGTAGACTTTGTCCCAAATGCTCCCCAACACGCGGTAGACGGGAGACAAGAGGAGATTCCTGTGGTCATTGCTGCATCTGAAGATAGGCTTGGGGGGGCCATTGCAGCCATAAACAGCATTCAGCACAACACTCGCTCCAATGTGATTTTCTACATTGTTACACTCAACGGTACAGCAGACCATCTCCGGTGAGCTCGGCTTGCCTGATGATTCTGCTTCTAGGGGATGCTCTAAGAGCAGGCCAGCTGCCAATCCAGTATTATTTTTTTCAATGTTTACATTTTTCCTATGTAATTATTATACCACATGTAAACTGCACAGTTTTTCCATGTGATTGTACCATAAACATGTCTCCATGATAGCAGAAATATGTAAGAAAACTGTGCCAAGATGTAGATCAACTGCGTTACTATGCATAGTTAAGTGGATATTTTTTTGGTAATAAGACTTTCTCAATGAAGGAAGCAAGGTGTTGATTTACACTCTCTTACAAGTTCCTTATTTCAAGAACATGCTCTTGAGTAGTTCTGGTCTAGAGTGGGAAGGGACATGGGAGCAATGACAAGGTAGTATGGTGAAGTGAGCATAGCCCATAGTGGGGAACATTACCTAACCCTTTGGAACCCATTTACTCATCTGTAAGTACGGGGTATAAATATCCAGCTTAGAGGATTGTTGTGTCAAGTAAATGAAAAAATATATGAAAACACCTACCACATAATAATCGCTCAGTAAATGGTCCTTACTATTGTAACTGTTGTGATTAATAGAAAATCTGATGGATAGTCTTAACTGTGTTTTGAAAGATGCTTTGAATTAAGATTTACAAAGTTTATTCCAAGAAACATTTTATCTAACAGGTTAATAGTGGTCAAAGTTCTAAAACATATCTGTTCTTTTCTCCATGGTTGTTCATGAAAGTTGTTACAACTCATTTTTCCATACTTTAAAAACTCAAGAAATCATCTAAAATAATGTAGAAAGAAATACTGCATTAGAATAGACTACAGAAATAACATTATATCCACAAAACGCTGATGTGAAATGGGCCTAGGAAAAATGTGCAGTACCTCTTTAGGGAACACTGACTTTTCTTACAGGCAGTACCTTAGACTCAGGTGGAATTACTCAGCCAACACAGTGAATTAATGAGTGTGTAGATTAACAGACTGATTTACCAGCTTTGTTGATAACTTAGCTTTCACTATCATCATACTTTGACTCATTTTCTTCACTGATGTATTTGGAGGGACAAATGTTGAATGATCCATGTGGTGAAAGGATCTTCTCAATTCCATAATGAATTTTTTTTTACAGCAGGTTTAGTGTCAGAAGAGTGATCAAAAGTATGAGTCTTTGGGTGCACTATCACCATGGAATCTTGGTTCAGGAAGGGACTTTAGTGGGTAAACTCACTGCAGATGAGGAAACCAAAGCTCAGAGGTGAAGGGGCTTGAAGACACCTATTTTGTCCTCAGGATTTCTCTTGCATTATGGTCTTATTGGAAAGCAGAGATATGGCTGTGGGTTGGGACATAATTACTTAAAACTGATATTTAGTGGTTTATTTTCATCAGGTCCTGGCTCAGCAGCAGTACCCTGAAAAGCATCAGGTACAAAATTGTGAATTTTGACACTAAACTTTTGGAAGGGAAAGTAAAGGAGGATCCTGACCAGGGGGAATCCATGAAACCAGTGAGTTCCACGCATCCTTGTTTGCACTTGGTAGTATCATGAAATGATTGGAATACCTGGGTAACTGTGGGTACAGTACTAGTACTTCCCTGGGAACCAAACCTGGAAGTTCTGAGACCTTTGGCTGTTTTCTGCATGGATACCGAGAGCATTCTGGGAGTTTCTAATAAACAAAAGCACAGCCACTGACAAATCTTGTGCCAATGCCTCTTTCCTTTTCCAGTTAACCTTTGCAAGGTTCTACTTGCCAATTCTGGTTCCCAGCGCAAAGAAGGCCATATATATGGACGATGATGTAATTGTGCAAGGTACTAAAGAATGTCACCATCAGTGCTGCTCTCTGTCCAGTGTGGGCGGTAGTGGTTGTCTTATTTATGATATCCTATAAAAGGCCATCCTAAGAAGTGGGAGGAATAGGGAATCCTGGGGCAACTTCCAGTGTAAATCTTAAACCTTATCTGTTTCAGGTGATATTCTTGCCCTGTACAATACACCACTGAAGCCGGGACATGCAGCTGCATTTTCAGAAGATTGTGATTCATCCTCTACTAAAGTTGTCATCCGTGGAGCAGGGAACCAGGTAAATTACTTATTAGACCTTGTGAATAGACACTCCACTCCCTATAATTCATGTCAATGGGGAGAGGCAGCAAAATCAGGGAATTCTAAATCTTTAGCTACATTTTATTCACCAATTATTTCATCCCCAAACTCAAGGCTGCTTTCCTAGATTGGTTCACAGATTAGACAACCTAATTCTCCTTGAACATCTGGCTTAATGTTTAGGTTCCTGTTGTCTAACTTGCAATCCCAAGTGTCACTTTTATTTGCTTTATGTAGAGCCCTTTGCTAATAATGAGAAGTCGTAAGTAAGCAGAACAGTTATCAAATTATCGTTTGAAGCACTAAACATACTATATATCCCAATTGTGTTTTTAGTACAATTACATTGGATATCTTGACTATAAAAAGGAAAGAATTCGTAAGCTTTCCATGAAAGCCAGCACCTGCTCATTTAATCCTGGAGTTTTTGTTGCAAACTTGACAGAATGGAAAAGACAGAATATAACTAACCAGCTGGAAAAATGGATGAAACTCAACGTAGAGTAAGTATGTAACTGGCCTAGCTGTGAAAACTCTTGTTATTTCAACCCTGGTGGTCTTCACTAACAGGAATTAGTCAGGATTCTTTACTAACAGCTTTCATTTGTTATCTGTCCCACCAAGAGAAGGGCTGTACAGTAGAACACTGGCTGGCAGCATCACAACACCACCTCTGCTGATCGTATTTTATCAACAGCACTCCACCATCGACCCTATGTGGAATGTTCGCCACCTTGGTAAGTAGATAATTAACCAAGGGCCTAAGCTAATAAAGTGTCTAAAGGACCACCCTCAGGGGTGGAATATATTGTTTCCCTTAAGTTTCCTGCAGTCTTGTGTCTGACTAGTACAGTCATTTGGCTCTTTTTTCCTAAATGTAAGGTTCCAGTGCTGGAAAACGATATTCACCCCAGTTTGTTAAGGCTGCCAAGCTACTCCACTGGAATGGGCACTTTAAGCCATGGGGAAGAACTGCTTCATATACTGATGTCTGGGAAAAATGGTATATTCCGGACCCAACAGGCAAATTCAGCCTAATCCGAAGACATGTGGAGATCTCAAATATAAAGTAAATAAGTATGCTATAAGCATTTCTCAGGAAATCCTGGAAGAAAGTATGTGTGGGAAGTAACACTTGCTAGGTTTCAATGCCTGTTTGCAGCAACAAAGGGACAAGGGACATTTCAGCTGGGTAAAGAGGACAAACTGCCCCATCTGGCAGTCAGCTTCCCAGACAGACTATAAATATGCCTCCATCTGCCTTACCAAGAGTTTGCTTACTGACAGTGCTGAACGACCAGAGGTGAATGGACTTAAGATACGGCTGGTACAGCTAGTTCAACACTGCTGCTTGGTTTTAATTTTGTGACCTGTGGCCGAATCTGTAAATAAAGTAAAAACTACATTTTTCAATAAGATATCTGTTTTAACTTTACTTTTACCCACTCACTGTTTAAGAGATGAGTTATCTTTTTATAGAACTTAGACACTTTCGAAGTTGCCTGATTTTTAAAATGAATATATCATTATATACACATTCACAAAATTTACACAGCTTATGTCACACTGTAACAAACCGGTACATCACACGCAGAGAACAGCTTAGCAGTCTGCTCACAATGTTAAAGACCAACAACAGAACACCATTATAGAAGGACAAAGTTCTATTATACATAATCTGTACTGAAATCATAAGCATCATCTTCCTCTTCAGTCATTTTATCCAAGATGAAAGATGGTGCAGACTGCTTATCTATATTGGAAAGAAAAATGAGGTGTTTAAAAACAAAAATAAAAGCTACTGTACTGCTTTGTTAGAAGATCCCTCCACCCAACTCACCTGCTTCAGAGTCCTCAGGCAGTGCCTCGCAGGCCTCTTCTGCAGGGGACATGTCTGAGCTCTTTTCCTGTGGGACAGAGAAACAGTGTTAGTAAGCCCTTGTGTGCTCATTAATCCAAGTTAATTACATACCCAGAAAAAGTCTCTGGAGGTACACATTAATGGATGCACAAAATCAAGACTAATGATTGCAAGCCTTAAACTTCTACATTGTACGAGGCTTTTTAAAGTCATGAAATATTTAATTTCTATTTCTTCCTTCAGCCCCTTCCCCTCTGTTGTACATAGTAATGCTAGAAAACTTACTTCAGCTTGAACAACTCATGCACAACATACTTACATCACCTTCTTCGTCAACACATTCCTGGTCAGTGTTGACATCTTCATAGTCCCCCCCCTCCTCCTGCTTCCATTCTTTCTGTTTCGGCAATTCTTCAGGTATGTCCTTTTCCTCTATCACTCCATTTGTCAGACCCGATGACTGGAAAAGGATGCTACTGGCTAAACGAGGGCCCCTGATGGCTAGGAAAGGTAAACAGCCCATGTAAACGGATGAGACCTTTATTGGCCTGTCAGCTTATGAAGACAGTAGGTAAACACAAGCCGTGCTTACCTCGTATGCTGTGTGCATTGTTCTTTTCCAGTTCTTCCAGATTAAAGCCCCATTTCATGTCTGTCACAATGCTCTCATTAAAATGTGGAGGAGTCCAGGATGTAGGGGGATGGCAAAAGTAACTTAAGGAGGCACTGGTATTAAAAATAAAGTTTGTCAAAAGTCAGTTCCTTTATTCTGTGTGGTCATCAAAAAGCCAACAGAAAGAAGCCTTACCCTGTCCACTCAGACCACAGCAGTTTGGCAGCACCTTCTACATTTGGGCTTCCACCTTTTTGGTGCAGTCCTCTTCTCTGAGCAAATGAAGTAAAAAATTCCAGAGAATTCTTAAAGTCTGGGACAGTATATTTCAGTACGACCTTATTAAAAAAAGAAAAACAAACTCATCTATCTGATATAGTACAGATGTTAAAAAAAAAATGCTTATAATGAAATACAAGATGGAGCTCAAGGGAAGGGGATTCTTTTTACCTGTCGAGCATCAGCATGGGACAGGATGGCACTAGCAGCCTCCATTGGTTTTACTACCTCAATACTTGCTGGACTTCTCAGAGCGAGTGCAATAGCAGAGTTAAGTGGAGACACGATGAAACTTGGACTATCTATGATTGTGATTTGTTTGTCCAAGGGGACAACCTGCATGTACCTGAAACAAGAAAGATGGTAACTGACGGGCACTGGTTTTCCTAAAGGCCAAGAGACACAACGAAGCTCAGGGTTGGATTGAACAAACTCAGCACAGTCTGTCAGATCCACTTTATCATCATTTGCTTCATGTTTATCTAAAACCGTAACAGCACACCCTCCTCTTCTAAAGACAAAACACTACGTGTTATAGCTTACATACATATTGACCTAAACACATGCTGTTTCCTCTGTCGTATCTCCCCTCTTCTACCTGGCAGACTTCTATTCATTTCAAGTTCAGGTTCAAACATCACTTCCTCTAAGGCAGCTTTTCCTTCTATGAATCTATTTGCTCGTCTTTCAAACTAGATTGTGGGCAGCTATTCTACTCTAATCAATTCTTCCCAAGCCTAACACTGGCTTAACCCTCTTCCTTTCACTGAACAGAAAGTTGAGTAAATAGAAATAGAAAACTCTCTCCCTTAAAATAAACAAAATCATACTTACCTATAATGAAATATTGCAATTATGGAACTCAATTTACCTTGTAAGTCCCATGGATACACCAACATTGCATATCCGTTCTTGTTTTAAGCTATTGATGATGCTGCTTTTCCCCACATTTGGGAAACCTACAAATGGAAAATCCACAGATACAAAAGGCATTCTGTGCTGGTAATTATAAAATCTCCACTCCCTTATTTTATCCCTGCCTGTTTAGAGCAAGATCAGAGTTGGATCTGAGCGTCTTCACTTCAACACTAAGACTACTCTTAGCATCTTCATTTCTTGCACAGGTAATGAAAGGGCAGGAAAAGATTATTAATTCAAATAAACCAGAGCTCTTAGAAGCTAACATTACCTATAGTGCCGAGTTGCACTTACTGAGATAAGACATAAAATATGTTGAACTGAAACTCACCAATTACCCCAATGTGAATGGCTTTGCCATAAGTCTCCTGAAAACCTCCAAGAAGCTTCCAAAGGCCTTCTTTTCCAACACAGACTTCACTTTTGAATGGAGCAGCTTTCTTCTTTACCTTCACAAGTTAAAATTCTAAATAATTAGTTTAACTACTTCTGACAACCCACCAGACAAAACCCAAGCAATCTGGCTCCAGAGCCCATCTATTAAAAACACCACATTCCATTGCCTTTCATATTATCCCTGGATGAAATCAGAGTTGGATCTTACAAGTTTTCATTTTTTAATCAAGAATTTGTACACTCATCATATTTCACCCATCTGAAAGATGAAAGAACCACATTTCCCACCACTAAATTAAGGGTACCTTGATTCTCTTCCCTTTGTCCTTCAGATTTGTTGAGGCTTTGAACACCACTGTTGGCAATTCCTTCATCAAATAACTTAGCCAGTTCTCCAAATTCTCCTTTGGTACCAAATCTGATAGGGATTAGGAACAAAACACTGTTCCAATTTGGTCATTTTGTTGAGATGAATGTGCAAAGTCTAGTAAACTATGGATTTCATTCAGGTTTGCCTTTTCCCAGTTTTTTCAAAAGTATCTGAACTAGAAGATGGGGAGAGGGTCAGCTCCCTACCATGCTTCTGGTTAACAGAGTTCAGTATGCACACCTCTGTATTTAATTCCCCTCTGCACTGCTCATCCTTTCAGAAATAAGTCAACCTCTAGAATATTACCGTACTAACCTTAGGGCTATGTTTCCAGAATTTACTATCAGGTAGCAGCCATGTTTACTGACCCCAACTGTAATTTTAGAGCCCATCCTTACTTTCTGTTTCACAGGTTTCTGTTTCTGGGTGTTTCTGTCCCTGCTGCTCAAACCCAGATACATAATCATGTCTCATCTAAATAGTGCCACATGTCGACATTGTGCAGGTGTGGCGAATGTGGCACTCTGTCATCATTTCCTACGTGAAATATACTACACAGTAAGCTGAGTATAAAAGCTTACACTCTTAAATAAGACAAGGTGGTTAAGTAATGAATAGCAAAAGAATAGTACAAACCAGTTAACTCGCTTCTAGAAAACATCTCCAGGACCTCCCTGGCGGTGCAGTGGTTAAGAATCCGCCCGCCAATGCAGGGGACACGGGTTTGAGCCCTGGTCCGGGAAGATCCCACGTGCCGCAGAGCAACTGAGCCCGTGCACCACAACTACTAAGCCCACGTGCCACAACTACTGAAGCCCACATGCCTAGAGCCCGTGCTCCGCAACAAGAGAAGCCACGCAATGAGAAGCCTGCACACTGCAATGAAGAGCAGCCCCCGCTTGCCACAACTAGAGAAAGCCCACACATAGCAACGAAGACCCAACACAGCAATAAATAAACAAGTAAATAAACTAAACTATAATATAATAAGGGGAAAAAAAATTTCCACCCCACTGCCCAGCACTGTCTTTGGCAACAAGAGCTCACGCTTATGCACTGGTTTTGTTGAGGTCAGAGTTGGATCTTAACAGTCTTCAGAGACAATCAGACTGTTCAGATGTTTTCCTCATACCTCACTAGTACATATGGAACATAAAGAGCAATGTTTTCGCCTACCTGATTTATTTAATACAAGTACCAGCTTTTTCTGTCCACCCTTGACAATGGCTTCTTCTACCTGGGGACACCTGCAACCAAGAGGATCTCTGGCATCCAACACCTCCAGCACAACATCTGAGGCTTCAATCACCTGTCAAAGCAGAAGCTATCAGAACAGCATCCCTTGCTCTGGCACCACCCTCCACATAAGTACACTGGCGTTGTCTACTTTGCAACAGGGTGAGCTCAGAGTTGAATCTCTTAAAAAAAACTTTTTTTTTCATTTATTCATTTTTTTTTTTGGCTGCATTGGGTTTTCATTGCTGCACGTGGGCTTTCTCTAGTTGCAGCAAGCAGGGGCTACTCTTCATTGCGGTGTGCAGGCTTCCCACTGTGGTGGCTTCTCTAGTTGCGGAGCGTGGGCTGTAGGCGCACGGGCTTCAGTAGTTGTGGCGCACGGGCTTAAATACTCCCTTGGCATGTGGGATCTTCCAGGACCAGGGCTCAGAACCCGTGTCCCCTGCATTGGCAGGCGGATTCCTAACCACTGCGCCACCAGGGAAGCCCCAGAGTTGAATCTCATATCTTCACTTTGGTGTGAATGATGTTCACATGTTTATTTCTTACATGACAGTAGGACATAGGTTTGTTCAGTGGCCTCTGATCAAAGTGGATTTCAAGAGTGGAAACATTCCCAACTATCTAAATATATAATCTTCCCATTCTGAGTTATGTAGTTTGAAAGACCTTTGTGGCCCTGCCAAGAGCTGCTGAGAAACACAGTCAGGGTCTATTCACAGGAGGGAGTGAGCTTAGGAAAATAGGTGTTGGGGATGGCAGTGCTACACCAAAACATCCCTTTGACCTCCTTCACTTAGGTTTCAGCAGAGTACTTTAGAGACTCTTACTTCTGTACTGCTCCTCTAAAGTATTTCCTTCTATTTAAAAAGCCACTGTGTCAACATGTTATTTTATCACAAAATGCCACTTCTGTAAATCATGCTTATGGGGAACTGTTCCCATGTAAAAAATTAAAACCATAAGAATATTTCCTTCAGTTAAACATATCAGAGTAAGCCAACTTGCTGAAGAATTCTTCCTGCTCAAGAGAACTCTACTTCCACCTCTACAAGGTTGGTGTCAGAAGAGAAAGAAAAAAAAAATTCTAGTCTTTTAAACCTCGTTACCACTTTTAGACACTAACCTAAACTATGATACCTTTTTAAGTTCCTGACAATACAGCCTCTTCGGATTCTGTTTGCTTGACTTGGCTTTCTTAGCTTTGCATTGCCCAAATTCCTAGGGGATAAAGACAAGGGGAAAGGAAACAAAATTAGTAGGTCAGTAGATGTAACCTATTTCTCCACTTTTCATGACTGTAATCATACCTCTTTCACAGGTTCCATGTTAGATAGCTCAACAGCAGAGTCAGTTTCAAGTCTTCTTTTCTTGTCCTGTTCCTTCTGCCTGTCAAGTTTCTGCTGCTGTTTCAGTTCTTCAAGCTGTGTTCAAGCCACAAGAGAAATGGGAGAACCAAAGTGACCTGATATTGTAACTTTACTTTGAAAAAAATACACACACCCACACATCACTTGTTGAACATTTAGCTAATGCATTTTACCCGCTGTTTCCTTA
Source organism: Balaenoptera borealis (assembly GCF_965194805.1). NCBI lineage: Eukaryota > Metazoa > Chordata > Mammalia > Artiodactyla > Balaenopteridae > Balaenoptera > Balaenoptera borealis. The sequence continues at coordinate 40,170,890 of NC_138869.1, forward strand.
GCTCAGCTTCCCGAAGAAGAGCCTCCTTAAAAGGAGCACTGTTTGGAACTCCCGGGTCTTTCCTAGGCTTCTTTCGACCCCGTTTTTTAGCCTCTTTCCTCAATTTTCGATGGTGCTCTCGAACCTATCATAATAAAATTTGATTTAACAAAAATACTGAACAAAATTCATGTGAGTAACCAATCTGGCTGCAGTTTACTTGTATCTGTAAAATGACCTAGAAACATAGAACTTTAACTGTAACAATGCAGAGAACACACATACTTATGTAAGAAACAGCAAGAAAATGTCACCAGGAGATTCTTTTTGCAGCAATTGTTACCATATTGATCAAAATTTACAGACTCTTATCACTGAATTACTTCTGATGCTTAAGAGCTTGTGTCATAGTCTATCCAACCTCTGTTTCTTGAAGTGAAATCATACTAATATTAATCCAGACCTCTTTGTGGAGGAGGAGTGGGGCAGAAATCAGTTTAGCATTATACTTGGTATAACTCTTCCAAGATCAAGACTTACCTTTTTTTGGATTTTATACCGCTTATGGCAGGTCATGCGTTTACTTGCTTTCTTTAACTCTGCAAAGCAACATATCACAAAAGGGTTAATTTATTTACTGTTTCCTTTTAAATTTATTTTATTTATTTATTTTTGGCTGCGTTGGGTCCTCATTGCTGCGCATGGGCTTTCTCTAATTGTGGTGAGCGGGGGCTACTCTTCGTTATGGTGCGCGGGCTTCTCATTCCGGTGGCTTCTCTTGAGCCACCAGGGAAACCCTATTTACGGTTTTTTAAAATCCACTTTATCCACAAATGATCAGTTTTAGTTTCTGATGACTGCGCTCTAGGGTCACATCCATATTTGCGTTAAGTAATTAACTGGCTCTGAAACCTAATTTAAGAATCTTGTGGGGAAGTTCCCTGATGGCACAGTGGTTAAGAATCCGCCTGCCAATGCAGGGGACACGGGTTCGAGCCCTGGTCCGGGAAGATCCCACATGCCGCTGAGCAACTAAGCCCGTGCGCCACAACTGCTGAGCCTGCGCTCTAGAGCCCGCGAGCCACAACTACTGAAGCCCGAAAGCCTAGAGCCCGTGCTCTGCAACAAGAGAAGCCACCGCAATGAGAAGCCCGCGCAACGCAATGAAGAGTAGCCTCCACTCGCCACAACTAGAGAAAGCCCGCGCGCAGCAACGAAGACCCAACGCAGCCAAAACTAAAAATAAATAAATGAATTTAAAAAAAAAAAGAATCGTGGGGTGTGTGGTAAAAATAAACACGGACCACTCAAGTCCCAAAGACTCTGATTCAACAGATCCGTTGTAGAGACCAACTTCCCCGCTCCCACTCTTCCCAGATTAGAGTGGGATAGCACACAGGAGCGTGTAAGATCCAAAAATACAGCCACTTCTTGTCAAATAGCACGAATCACAAAGGAGGAGCTAACAGTGGGTTTGAGAGGCGGCTCTCAGATCTCACCAGGGCCGGATCAAACGTGGCCGCACAAGGCACAACGCTGCGCCTGAAACCTGGCTCAGACACTGACCGGGTCCTCACGAGACTCTGGCCCGACCTTCACCCTTGGGGCCCAGCCTTCTTTCTGCACCACAGGCCCGCGATTCACGTGGGGCCTTCCAACCCTCAGTTCTAGGCGGGATCAGGGCTACGGTCTCCCTGCCGGCCCTCCATTCCCCCAGAGACCAAGCCGCAGAGGAGCGCCCTGGTGGGTTCGTCGACCATCAGACACAGAGGCCCCTCCAAGCCCGCCCCCTGACCACACTCACTCGGCCGCTTCATACTGTAAGTCGGAAGGGTTGCGCCTGCAGTTGCACCAGCGCTCACAGCCACAAAGTGCCTCCGCAGGAGCCACGTGCGAACTGAGACCACGGGCGAGCGTCACGCACTCACGCTGCTGCCGTAAAGTGCGCCGCCGCCTGCCCTCGTGCGCGCGCTCGCAGTGTCGCGCGGAGCCAGGTTCACTTGGCGGCCGCGGGGCTGGTTTTGCGGCGGCACCGGGAGGGGTGAGGGCGGTGAGGGCGGCGGGTGCTGGAGCGACGGCAGCGGCCGGAGGAGCAATAGCAGCAGCCGTGGCGGCCACGGGGCGGGGCGCGGCGGTCGGTGACCGCGGCCGGGGCTGCAGGCGTCGGAGCGGCTGGGTAAGGCCGGGCCTGGGGCGGGCGGGGCCGCTTCCTCTCGGCCGGCTGCCGGGCCTTTGTGTGGGCCCGGGCGGGCGGGAGCAGCGGCGGAGGCCCCGCCCCGGCCGTCGGGACGCGCCGGTCGGGCCGGGCGCGCGGGGCGGGGCATGGCGGCGGGCTTCGGGACGCGCCCGGCAGCCTTGCCGCACCTGCCGGTCGGGACAAAGGCGCGCAGCGTCCCGGAAACTCCCCGCGCCCCGCTTTCCCGCCCCCCGCGGCTGGCCGAGCTCTCGTCGCGGGCAGCTTCAAAACTGTCAACGTTTCCCTTAGTTCCCCGTACCGGTGACAGGTTGGGAAAGTCATTTCCTCCTGAGCTCAGGGCCTCCTTTTTTTGTTGTCGTTTTTTGACGGTTCAGACACAAACTCTCCTAGTAAATTTTTTTTTTAATACTTTCTGGATGACTCTGTTTAGACTGAATATTTTTATCAATGGGACTTGTATTCATCGTGGAGCCCAGGTATAGTTTCTTATCTGCAACACCACAAAGAATCGAGGTTTTCAAATCGTGTGTTTCTGGTTTTTAATATTTTTTCGTCTCTTAAGATTTTTTTACTGAGAAAGAAGCATAGTTTTGTTATTGCAGGGTAGAAATTGGTGACTTAAAGAGGAAGAAAGATTGGCAAAAATGTAGAAGAAATCCTGAAAAGCAAATGACAAATACACGATATAGTGGATATAGAAATTATTACTACAATTGTAGAAACATGTTGGAGTAAAGCATTTTTATTAACTTATCTTCCAACAAACTAAGACTCCTCAAAAATGACTTCAAGGTATTTTTTCCCATTTAGTAGTGAGCTCTTTTCCCAAGTATAATTCAAAAGCAAATTGGACTCAGTACAAAAGAGTATAATTTCTGCCTTATCACCTGTTAACAGATTGCCCTTATTTTAGATCCAAAGGAAGATTGGAAGGTATCTTTTGAAGAAGTATGTCAAATCAGTAATAAATATGTGTGGATAAATAGAAGGGCTTTGACCACTTTCTTTGGCTTTGGGAGTGTACAAAATATCTTAAATATTCATATCTATGCAGATCGCCAAGATTAGTAAATTGCTATCTGTATGATAGACTACTCTCAAGGCATCCAACATCATGTGAGAGAACACTGAATTGGGAGAATATTCCCTAAGTTAAAACACAGGCTGCAACATAATACATGTGGTTTGTTCATGCTTTTTTTTTTTTTTTTTTAAAAAGGGCAACCAGGGCATAGAATAAATACTGAAAGCTGTGAACGCCAACGTTAAGGGTGCTTTTTCTCTGGGAAGCTGGATTATAAGCGATTTTTTTCCCCTTTTGAATCTTCTGTTTTCCAAGATTTTTGTTTTAAACGTGTATTACAGTACTAAGAAATACTAGAAATACAGGAGAGTACTAAAAGTCTATGAACTGTCAAAATATACCATTTGGCTATACTGAGTAAATATTGTCCCAGTTGCACATTGTAAAGTTATTCTTTACTGTCCAATGTAATTTATCATTGGTTGTTAGAGTTTTGGACATGTGACTGTAATCAGTGCCATTTAAAAACTTGTAACTAAGTTTCAGAATCTTTTTTCTGTATAGAAAAAGAATTACTGAATGGATGCTCACAGGCCTTTGAAACTATGCAAACATTTTTTTTAATGTCTCACATAAGTGCACTTTTAATATGTTTTATTAAATAGATAAGTTGATCATTGAAACTATGCTATAAGTCAGGCTACAAAAATGGATAAAGTGCTGTTCCTGTGCCCAAGACAGCGTGCAATCCTAGAGTTAAAACTTAACATTTTTGTTGTGTTTTGACATTGCAAAGTGATTTCACATACATTTTTCACTGCCGTTAACAATCCAAGGGAGATATGTACACTACTGTTCTCATTTTAGAAATGAAGAAACAGATCTGAGAGGTTGTGACTCAAGCAACATCAAACAGATAATTAGAGATGGAAGACCTGGGTCTCTTATCCTGGTCTTCTGAGCTCAGGTCCTATTGCTCCTGCCACCCACCTGGCCACATTGCCTTTCTAGCCAAACTTCCAAAAAACATGTTAAAATGTGTTCTTTGGATGAGAAAATATTTGAAAATTATCCTTAAGTTGAATCTTTTTTCTTATCAAAGTAAATTATTAATGAGTCAAGGAGTTTTGGATAGTGTGTGGTCTAAACATTCCCCCCCCCCCAGTGATTTACATTTTTTGTCATTTGATTTTCAGCAGATTATTTATAAAAGTAATTTTGACCTGCCAAATTGTTGAAGGCTTTTTTTTTTTTTTTTTTTTAAACCTTTCTAAAGTTGTATATGATATCTTTTCAGTGCTGATAGGACTTTTGGAAAGAAATGTCTTTCTCTGAATTTTTTTGGTGGGGAGGAGTTTTCCATACTCTTTGCTCACATGAGCCATTCTTGGTTTGTTCCAGCTTGCTAACACTTGGTGTCACATGTGAGCCTTCCACATGTGTTCACTCTCCATTCCAGCTCTGTGATTGAACTCTGCTCTTATTGACTAGGGGGCAGTTGGGCAGGCATGCTTCGTTCCTGGAATTGACAGTCATTCGTGTGAGTAAAGGGGAACCTCAGTGAGGCATCTTTATGCATGTGAAAAGCATTTGGTTTTAAAATGGAAGAAATGTCAGATACTGTTAGTTCCTGAGCCTTTGCAGCTGTTTGATTGGCGCAAGAAAACTGATATGCCTATTTTCTCCAGATCTTTTATCTTTAGCAGTTCTGCTTGAATGTTTTCTGTCTATTCGTACTCATTTTTACTCCTTTGACCCTTCTTTTTATTTCCCCTGTCTCTGCCTTGTTCTTCTCTTTCAGTTTTGAATATATTAACACTGAATCAGCACTTCTAAAGCCCTGCCTTCTCCCACTGGCTTCACTTGGCCTTCAGACATAATGAGGAGACTGGCTTTTCGAGGAGCTGGTTGTGCTCTGGTAAAGCTGGTAAATTACTGATCATCTACACCCTTTCCCTTTTCTGTCCTTCCTTGCCTTTTCCCTTCCACCTTTCTTAAATTTTGTTATCCTTTTCATAAAGATTCCTGCCTTATGTTCATCAAATTCACTTGTGTCCTTGTCATAGATTGTTTACAAAAGCTTGGTCCTTAGTTTCTTCATTTTAATGAATTGACACCAGTTTGTCAGCCTTTTATAAAACAAACAAAAATCAACAAAAGTTGGCTGGCCTTGGCCTAAGCCCTTTGAAGCTTTACCCAGTTGTGGCCGATTGCAAACTAATACACTGTATAACAAACCAAGTCCTAGAGGAAAGAACATCATCATATTAGGCTCTGTTTTTAAACACCATGTGGACTGTAATTCAGAGGAAGAGATAAGAGACTTTGTTTGTTAGTTGGTTACCAGAATTTTTTATTTATTGGTTTGTTTTGCTCCTGCTTTCTTTTCCCTGGAGATCCCCAATTTTTCTCTCCATACTACTGGCAACCCATTCTTTCAGCTACTGGTGTCTTAGTTTCCTGAAACTGAATGTTGATGAGTGACACTGGGATCAGTTTTTTCTTTTTGCTCTAGAGAAAGGCCTGTGAAGTCACAATATGCTATTTGATACTGTTTTTAAATTGTATAAGCATTGTAGGACTTTCTCAGGTATGCACCCTTACCCTCTAGCTGTAGCAGATCATTTCAGTGGTTGCATTTCTTGTGTTATAGTCAAATATATATATATTTGTAAAGCTGTGTTAAGATTACTTAGCAGCCTGCCTAAAACTAAGAGCAAATATTTACATGTTTCTGGGAGGCCAAGGAGGACCTAAAACCTCACTTCCGGGGTGCTCTTCAAGATCATCTAGTGAAATGTAAAGCTGTGAATTCATGGGGATAGAGTACCTCATGTAACTGAAAAGGAGGTTAGTCTGGATTGACAGAAGTTTCAAAATGCAATTTTGCTACTTTAGCATAGGTATGGCAAGTATGTTGAGTGTTTTCTGGGGTATGTCTTGTGGATCTTTCTTTAATGAATGGAGAAAATTCATTTTCAGTGTGTTAATTTTAGGGTACATCGAAAATGCTAGAAGGTTAATCCTCTGTCCCGTTACCCTTTTGCACTAATTTGCCTCAGGGTCTGCTTCCTGTTTTTTGGTTTTTGTTTTTTTCCAACATCCTGGCCCACCTGGAAAGTGATCATAATCATAAGAAACACTGGGGAAAACAGATGAGGCTGCTGACTCCAGAGGTGACCGCCTTAGGGACTCTGTCCCTGAGGCCTGCCTGACTGCCTCAGGGGCTGAGGGATCAGTACCTCCAACACACCATTATATGTGGGTGTACCATTATACGTGGGTTTCCAAATTCCAGTCCAGGGTAAATTTGGGGCCAGAAGTGGTTGAGTCATTCAAAATTGGTAAATACAAATGAGTATACTGTTGCTGAATTTGTCCCATCCAAATTGAAAGTGTAGCATTCTGGTAAGTGAAGGGGCTAAAGCAAGGTCCAGGACTTGGCATTGAAAAAGCATAGTTAAGCTTCTTTGCAACAGTGAAAATATCCTCCTAAGTGAACCAGAAGCTTTGTGGCAAGTGGCCAACTGAGGGCTTGGTGGCAGAGTATAAAATTCAGTGTAAGAACATGGCTAATTATTTCTTATAGAAGAAGTTGGATTCCATGGGTTCCAAGAGAAGAAGAGCTACCTCCCCTTCCAGTAGTGTCAGCGGAGACTTTGATGATGGGCACCATTCTGTGTCCACGCCAGGCCCAAGCAGGAAAAGGAGGAGACTTTCCAATCTTCCGACTGTAGACCCTGTAAGTAACTCAGATCACAGTTTCTGCCTTCTGCACAATTCCCTACCTTTCCTTTAATGATAAGCAGTTAAGATGCAAGGCCTCTCAGCTTCTTTTTCCTCTGGCTTGATATTCTTAACCTTTTATGAAAAGTATACACTTAGTCAGAAGTCTTACAGTAATAGTGTAATTTAATATTATGAAATAATAAAGGATATCATTTTTGTCACATTATATAGTCATTCAAGTAAATGTATGCTTGTCATGTGCCAAGCACTGTTGTGGTGATTGGGATAAAGCCATGTGTAAGACAAGCTAGTTTTTCACATGGAGCTTAGATGCTAGTGTTGGGGAAGCAGAATGTAAACAGATGAACAAATAAATAATAAAGTTTCTCAGCTAGTGATGAGTGCTAAGAAGAAAAGTTTGGATGATATGGGCTGTTTTGGCCCATACCTTCAGGAAAGATTTCTTTGTGATCAGAAGGCAGCAGCCCTGCAGAGCACTGGGGAAGGGTGTTCCAGGCAGAGTGGCTGGATCAGGAATGGATTTGATGGGTTGTGATTACAGAGAGATGGTCAAGAGGGAGAAGGAAACTGGCAAAGTCTGCCCAGCCAGAGTATACCCTACGTACTCTGTGTTAGGAGTTTAGATTTTATTCTCTGACTGGTAAGAAGCCCTCTGTTGGATGATTTTTAAACAAGAGTGATATGAACTAATTTTGTTTAAAGGAAAAGAAAATCACCAGTAACATTCTGATGAAAGATTTAATCATTTAAATGATTTTAAATGAGAGATACTGTCAGCATACTTTAGACTTGGGTTCCTATGTGGGAATTTGGGGATTTATCCTTCTCTACTGGCCTTTTATGTTTTGTTTTTGTTGTGTTTTTTTTTTAAGAACCCCTACATTGACTTTCTGTTCACTTTTCTGGTGATTTTTCTCCTTTTCCTATGTGTAGATTGCCGTGTGCCATGAACTCTACAACACCATCCGAGACTATAAGGATGAGCAGGGCAGGCTCCTCTGTGAGCTCTTCATTAGGGCACCAAAGCGAAGGTGAGTGGGAGGGGTTTGGTTCCGGGTGCAAGTTGAAAGTATTTAATAATTGAGTTTTCTTTTGGAAGGAATGGCTTAGATGATACTGGGGTCTAAATTTTAGTTTCAGTTGTCAAGGTGTAGCGAAGCGCATTTAAAAAAATTTTTGTTTTAACTAAAGAAAAAAATTTTAGTTGTAAAAATCATACAACATAAAATTTACAGTCTTAATTGTTTTTAAGTGTACGGTTCAATGTGTGTTAAGTGTATTTACATTGTTACACAGCAGATCTCCAGAGCTCATTCATATTGCAAAATTGAAACTCTGTGCCCATTAAATAACTCCCCATTTCCCCCTTCCCCTATCTCCAGTCCCTAGCAATCACCATTGCCCTTTCTGTTTCTGTGAATTTGACTGCTTTAGGTATCTCATGTAAGTGGAATCATACAGTATCTGTCTTTTGTGACTGGCTTATTTCACCTAGCGTAATGTCCTCAAGATTTATCCGTGTGGTGCCATTTGACAGGATTTCCTTCCTTTTTAAGGCTGAATAGTAGTCCATTGTGTACATATACCACATTTTTTTAATCCACTCATCCATTGGTAAACACTTGGGTTGCTTCCACCTCTTGGCTATTGTGAATTATGCTGCAGTGAACATGAGTGTGCAAGTATAAATACCTCTTTGAGATGCTGCTTTCAGTTTTTTTGGATATATACCCAGAAGTGGGATTGTTGGATCTTACAGTAATTGTGTTTTTAATTTTTTGAGCAATCACCATACTGTTTTCCATAATTGCAGCACCATTTTACATTCCCACCAACAGTGTACAAGAGTTCCAATTTCTCCACACCCTCACCACACTTGTAGTTTTGTAGTAAGTTTTGAAATCAAAAGGTGTGAGTCCTCTGTGATGGTTAATTTTATGTGTCAACTTGACTGGGTTAAGGGATGCCCAGATAGCTGGTAAAACATTATTTCTGGGTGTGTCTGTGAGGATGTCTCTTGAAGAGATTAGCATCTGAATAGGTAGACTGAGTAAAGAAGACAGCCTTCACCAATGCAGCTGGGTATCATCCAGTCCCCTGAGGGCTTGAATAGAACAAAAGGGTAGAAGAAGGGTGAATTTGTGTTCTCTGTTTGAACTGAGACATCCATCTTCTCCTGTCCTTGGATGTTGGAGCCCCTGGTTCTTGGGCTTTCAAACTGAAATACACCACTGGCTTTCCTGGTCTCCAGCTGGCAGATCCTGGGACTTCTTGGCCTCTGTAATCACTAGTTCCTATGATAATTCTCTTACACCTCTCTCTCTCCCCCTCTCTCTCTCTGTTTCTCTCCCTTTCCCTACCTATCTATCTATCTACTGATAGATAGATAGGTAGGTAGATAGATCCTAGTGGTTCTGATTCTCTGGAGAACCCTGACTAATATGGTCTTCCAATTTCATTCTTCTTTTTCAGGATGGGTTTTTTTGTTTCTGCAGACAATTCTGTTGGGATTTTGTTAGGTTTTGCATTGACTCTGTGGATTGCTTTGGGTAGTATTGGTATCTTAACAATATTAAGTTTTCCAATCCAAGAACGTGGGATATCTTTCCATTTATTTGTGTTTTAATTTCTTACAGGAGTGTGTAGTTTTCAGTGTAAAGTCTGTCACCTCGTTGGTTAGGTTTATTCTTTAATCTCCTTTTTGGATTGTTCACTGTTAGTGTGTAGAAATGCAACTGATTTTTGTGTGTGTTGGTTTTGTATCTTGCAACTTTGCTAAATTCACCTATTACTTCTAAAAGTTTTTTTTTGTGTGGGATGTTTAGAGTATTCTGCATATGAGATCTTATCATCTGCGAACAGAGATAGTTTTACTTCTTCCTTTCTAATTTAGATGCCTTTTATTTCTTCTTGTTGCCTAATTGCTCTGGCTAGGACTTCCAGTACTTTGTTGAAAAGAAGTGGTGAGAGCAAGCATCTTTGTCTTTCATCATTTTTAGTATGATATTAGCTATAGACTGTTCATATATGGCCTTTATTTTGTTGAGGTAGTTTCCATCTATACCTAATTTGTTGAGCATTTTTAATCATGAAAGCGTATTGAATTTTGTCAGATGCTTTTTCTGTATCAGTTGAGATGATCATGTGGTTATTTTCCTTCATTCTGTTAATATGATTCATTACTTTTATCAATTTTCATAAGTTGAACCATCCTTGCATTGCAGGAATAAATCCTACTTGATCAGGGTGTATAATCCTTTCAATATGCTGCTGAATTCATTTTGCTAGTATTTTGTTGAAAATTTTTGCATCAACGTCCATAAGGGATATTGGTCTGTAGTTTTCTTTTCTTGTAGTGTCTTTGTCTGGCTTTGGTATCAGAGCATTACTAGGTTCACAGAATAAGTAAGTTTTCCCTCCTCTGGTTTTTTGGAAAAGTTTGAGAAGAATTATGTTAGTTCTTTAAATGTTTGGTGAAATTCAGCAGTGAAGCCATTAAGTCTAGGGCTTTTCTAGGGCTTTTCTCCTAGGCCAGGAGGTCTTTGGTTACTGATTCAATCTCCATACTGGTTATATGTCTATTCAGGTTTCCTGTTTCTTCATATTCAGTCTTGGTAGGTCGTATGTTTCTAGGAATTTATCCATTTCTTCTAGGGTATCCAATTTATTGGCCTACAGTTGTTCATAATAATCTCTTATAATTCTTTTTATTTCTCTGGCATTGGTTGTAATGTCCCCTCTTTCATTTCTAATGTTATTTGAATCTTCTTTTTTTTCTTAGTTAATTAGCTGAGGGTTTGTCAATTCTGTTGAGCTTTTCAAGAAACCAACTCAACTTTATTGATTTTTTTTCCTGTTGTTTTTCTATTCTCTATTTCATTTATCTCTGCTTTATATATAGTTTCCTTCCTTCTAGCTATGAGTTTAGTTTGTTCTTCTTTCTCTAGTTCCTTGACAGTGGAACATATTTTTAAAAATTATTTAATAGTCTTTAGGATAGCAGCAAAGTTGTATTTATCATAGTTAAAAGGGATTAGTTTTTCACAATATGCAGAAGACACTGATTATTTTCACCTTGCTGTCTCTCTTTTTTCCCTAACTTTTGGACTTGACTTCTGTGGTCCAATGAAGCAAAAACAAATATGCACCTGGCACACGCCTCCCTGTGGAGGCTATGTTCCCCCTGACTAGAGCATCCTTCCTCTCTTGCTATCAAAATAATATCACTGTTCTTTTCACACTCTGGCATTTGAAGTTCTTTGTTCTGAAAACATACATTAGTGTGGTAGATAGAATAATGGCCCCGCCAAAATGTCTGTGTTCTAATCCCTGGAATCCATGAATATGTAGGATTACATGACAAAGAGAAATTAAGTTTGTTAGTCAACTGCCTTTGAATTGGAGAAATTATCCTGGATTATCCAGGTGGTCCCAGTGTAATCACAGGAGTCCTTAAAGAGGGAAGTAGAGGAGTAAGTCAGAGAGAGATTTGAAGATGCTGTATTCCTGGCTTTGAAGATGGAGGAATGGGGCTACAAGCCAAGGAATGCACGTGGCCTCTAGAAGCTGGAAAAGGCAAGGAAATGAATTGTTCTCTAGAACCTCCAGAAGGAATGTGAACACCTTGCCTTTTAGCTTAGTGAGAACCATTTTGGACTTCTGTAAGGTAATAAATTTGTGTTGTTTTAAGCCATTAATTTTGTGGTAATTTGTTAGAGCAACAATTGGAAACTAATACAATGAGTTAATTAAAGATTTAGATCCATTCATGAATGTTGATGCTGCAGTGGGTAGCCAACAAGCTCTAGGTTGATCTGAAGGCAAACCTCTCACTCCAAAGAGCAGAGCCACCAAGGATGCAGTGTCATCATCCTGAATGAGGAGAGCTCTGTAAATTAGTCATGCCAAAAAAGAAGAGTTTTTTTTTTTTAAATGAAATCTGTCTACAGATTTCAGTTAGTTTATCAGTAACAATCTTTTGAAAGTTGTCATTTAATTAGCATATGATAATTAACGCCCATATTTATTGCTTACTACATGCTAGGCACAGCACTAAGTGCTTTCCAGGCCTCATCTTGTTTAAACCTGAGCAATATTGTTATCACAGTTTATAGATGACAACTTGTACAAGTTCTCAGAACCATTGAGGATAACCAGAATTCAGACTCAGGTTTTTCTGATTCTAAAGCCTGTGCTCTTAACCAGTATGTTGTATAGAGAAGCAGCATCATATTGTAGTACACAAGCACCTCATGGAAAAGGACTGCCCCTCTGCTGCCTGCTTTTCACCAGCTGAGGGGCAGAAAATACAGGCCTTTGGTGCTGGAGCACTGTCTTCTAGCCTCCATGACGTGGTACTTTAGGAGCACTGCTGCCTTCCCCCCAGTGCTGTGCCTGCCTGCATCTCTTCTCCTCCTCTGTGGAATGCATGTTTTCTCAAGAGCTTGTGGGAAGAAGTACTATTCAGAGCCATGCAATTGTGAATCTCTTTTTGAGACTTTGTTTTCATTAGTATGTTAGGTTGCTTGTACTAGGACATCCAAATTAACAATGGCTGAAACAAGAACAATTGCTTTCTCGCATGTACAAGTCCTATTCTGTGAGGTCTTCAGGGCCGAGATACTGTCTGTCTTTTTATTCTGCTGTGCTTGGGGTATCGCCCTTGTCTGCATGGTCTGAGATGGCTCACCACCACAACTACCTTCCGGCCCATAGGAAAAAAGAAACATGTTAGGATGTGACCTGGACATGGTACATTTCAGCTCTTGCATTGGTCAGAACTTAGCTGCAACATGGCTAAGAATTTGGCCTTTAGTACCCAGGCAGGAGCTTAGAATGCTGTCATCTTGGGAAGGAGGCAAAATAGGTTTAGGGGTAGCCAGCAGGCTCTGCACATTAGGCAGAGTGTTTCTCACTTTTCTGGTTAAAACCCTTAGTTATGCTTTGACTATTCTGTGGTCATATTATGGCAGGGTGCCCTCACCTATTGTTGAAAGAGAAAAGCTCTTAAGACATGTACTTCACAGTCCTATATGTGTGTGTATGTGTGCACAGAGTCTGGAAGAATATTAATAGTGCTCTTAACTCTGGATGAATAGGGGCAGTTTTTACTTTTCTATGCTTTTCTGTATGTTGATTTAAGTGGGAAAAATCAGTTAGAGCTATTTCATTTTCAAAGTGGGGGGACCTTGTTTTGACCACATTATATAGAGTGGAATGTTGGGATCCTGACCTTTTTTTCTATATGGTTATTCTGAAAATGTTTGTGAGGAACCCCCTAGCAGAGCTTCTGGGAGATAGTGTCCTTTCTAGGTATGTGTCCTCATTGCGTTGTCAGTTGTCTACAGATAATCTCCCAAGCCTGAGAGGCTGCTGAGGCCCAGCTTTAGCAAGGAGCAGTGGACTATGGCCCATCAGGCCCAGGCAGAGAGAGCCATCTAGGATAGCAAGTTAACAAAGCCCTAATGCTCACTCTGAGAAAGTCCCTTGGTACCACTGACAACATTGATATTAGGCCTGGGTGGGCCTTTGTTGTTACTCACTGAGACCTTTATGTTCTTACACTTTCTTTGAATAGCAGATTGAATACTCCTTTTATCCCCTCGTACTTAATTTTATAGTTCACTAAAATCGTAAGTAGTTGATAAGGGTTTAAAAACTTAATTTACTCTTCTTCCTTTCCCTTCCTGGAGAATTCAAAGTCATTAGGTGAGGCTGAGCAAGGTAGGAATCGGCAAGGGAGACAAGCGGTGGGGGTATGGGGTAGGGGTTGTGGACAATAGCCATGTCACAGGCTTTTACATAGCCTGGAGTTACCTTTCCATAAAGTACAAGGAGTAAAAGAGTAACTTGGTCAGTTGAGAAGCTTGGCAGACCATAATCAAGTGACCAAAATCAACCTCATCTAAGTAGTGGCATGAGTTGAAATCAAGCGCCACGTGATAGAATACAGTGAGATGAATATAGCATCATCAGAATTTATTCATCAGGAGAAGAGACAACCCCAGATTAAGGGACACTCTACAAAATAACGGGCCTATAATTTTCAAAAGTATTAAGATCATGAAAGTCAAGGAAAGACTAAGGAACTGTTTCAGAATGAAGGAAACTGAGGAAACATAACTGAATGCAGCATGATTCACATTGATCCTTTTGCTATAAAGGACAATTTTGGAACAGTTGGCAAAATATAAATGGGTTCTGAGGATTAGATGGTGAGACTGTATCAAAGTGAATTTTCTGATTTTGATGATTGAACTGTGCTCCTTTTTTGTAGGAAAAACACACAACTCTTCAGCAGCTTACTCTCAAATGGTTCAGAAAAACATTCTGTGTACTATTCTTGCAATTTTTATGTTAAAGCAAAAAGTTTTAAAAAATTAAATATATCATACATACATGGCTAAAACATGGTCAGCCAGTGTCCCAGAAGAGATTAAAGCCTTAATGACAGCATTCTTCATATGTAGTAACTTACCCTCTTACACATCTAGGATGAGTTTTATCTACCCCTAAGGGAGAATTGTGAAAAATAGTTGCTTAGATAATTTTGCAGAAGGTTTACTTGTCTCATGGAACTCCATTTGAAAAAAAGCCAGAAGGAATAATAATAAACATCCATGAACCAAAACCCAACTTAAGAAATTATTATAACTACTTTAAAGTGTCCCCTCCTCTCCAGGAGATAACCACTATCCTTAATTTTCTGTTTATCATTCCCATGCCTTTTTTATTCTGTCATGTTTGTTTATGTCTTATGCCCTTTTATCATTGGTAAGCTCCTTGTGCCAAGGGCCTCATCTTTCTCTTTTGTAACTTTAGTACTTGATGTTAGAGCAGCATATATACTAGGCACTTGATAGCACTTGGCAGAGAAAGTTCTGTGGTCACTACCTGAAGAAAGATAATCAATTTCGTAAGTTTATAAAGAGCTTTGGAACATACCTGTTTTCAGCCATTATTGAACCCCATGAAAGGTAAGTCATTTTCATTTGCAGAAGATACCTTTGACATGGTTTTAGTGTTGGTGCCTTAAATCTTAAATATTTAGCATATAAAAGACTATCACAGATGTTAATTTAGGTTTCTATATCACCAATATGTATTTTGAAAAGGGCATGCATATTCATCTTGCTTTTGTTATTCCCTCTCCGTTCCAATAATGAGAGTACATCTAGTATGTTCTGTCACTTGGAGTGTTGGACATTACCACAGAGTTTTGAGACATAACTTTTTTTGGGCTTTTGATTAATAAATACCTTTTTAAAAAACATTATTGACAGAAATCAACCAGACTATTATGAAGTGGTTTCTCAGCCCATTGACTTGATGAAAATCCAACAGAAACTAAAAATGGAAGAGTATGATGATGTTAATCTGCTGACTGCTGACTTCCAGTTGCTTTTTAACAATGCAAAGGCCTATTATAAGGTAAGAAAACATCAAATTTGGAAGATATTCAATTTGATAATTGTATGGCTTTTTAATATTTATCAGTCTGGTAGATAAGTAGTGGTTTTTCATTTGGTAGTTTGAGTTTGCATTTCTCTTGTTAGTAAAGAAAACTAAAGATTAATATGATTATGACCCATTCTTGTTTCTTCTGTGTCTGCTCAAATCTTTTGCCTGTTTCTCTCTTGGGTTGTTTGTCATTTTCATATTTATTTTCAGAAATTTTTTTGTTCTAGATACTAATCCTTTTTTTGGTTATCTGTGTTGCAAATATCTTCTCCCACTGTTTGGCTATTTCTTCACTCTTTGTGGTGTCTTTTTTTTTTTTTTTTTTAATATTTATATATTTATTTTGGCTGCACCAGGTCTTAGTTGCAGCATGTTTGGTTGCAGCATGCAGGATCTTTAGTTGTGGCATGCGGACTTCTTAGTTGCGGCATGCATGTGGGATCTAGTTCCCCGACCAGGGATCGAACCCTGGCCCCCTGCATTGGGAGCGTGGAGTCCCACCCACTGGACCACCAGGGAAGTCCCTGTGGTGTCTTTTGATGAACAGAAGGTTTTTTATTTTAATATAGTTAGATCTATTAGTCTTTAACTTTGTGGTTTATCCTTCTTTGTGTCTTGTGTCAGAAATCTCTAAGCCCAAAGATTATAAAGATATTCTCTTATTTTCTTCTAAAAGTTTAATAGTCTTGTCTTTCGTATATAAACCTTTAGTGCAGCTGGGATTGATTGTTGTGTCTTCTCTGAGGTAGGGATCTATTTTTTTTCCACAGGTATAAACAGCACCTTGAAATGGCCATCTGCTTCACATTTGTCTCTGATGTTAGTGCTGGCGTTGATTCCATGTGCTCATGGGCCTCTTTGTGGCCTTTTATTCTGTTCCTTTTGTTCTGGCCAGCTTATCTAAAACTGGGCTATTCTATTTCTACCTTAATTTCTATGGATTTATAATTCTTTATCTGGCAAAGAAACTGTTTTGATTATTTTTATACATTTTAATATTAGTGTGTTAAGTCAACAAGCACCAAAAAGATTGTTTGAATTTGTATTGGAATTGCATTGGCTTTGTAGATTGTATTTTGGAGAATTGACGTAATTGTGATGTTGATTATTCCGGTCTGTGAATTTGGTACGTCTTCATTTATTTGTCTTTTTAACAAAGCTTTATATGTTTTTTTCATCAAGATTCTGCAAAAATGTTAGATTTATTCTTAATGCTGTGTGTATATATTTTTTCTTTAATTGAGATATAATTCACACACTCTTTTAAAGTGTAGAGTTTGGGGCTTCCCTGGTGGCGCAGTGGTTAAGAATCTGCCTACCAATGCAGGGGACATGGGTTCGAGCCCTGGCCTGGGAAGATGCCACATGCCACAGAGCAACTAAGCCCATGGGCCACAACTACTGAGCCTGCGCTCTAGAGCCCTCAAGCCACAACTACTGAGCCCGCATGCCACAACTACTAAAGCCTGTGCGCCTAGAGCCCACAACAAGAGAAGCCACCACAATGAGAAGCCTACGCACCACAACGAAGAGTAGCCCCCGCTCGCTGCAACTAGAGAAATCCTGCGTGCAGCAACAAAGACCCAATGCAGCCAAATAAATAAATAAATAATTTATTTTTTAAAAAAATCGGTATCTTAAATGCCCTTCTAAATAATGTAAAACCTTAGAATAATGTAACTCTGATCTTTTTATTTATGCTATTGATGTTTTGTGTTTTATTTCTATTTTGACAAATTTTTAATCCCATAAAATAATGTTACTGTTTTATGTAGTCAGTTTTTTTACTTACAAACAAATTACTGTCTTTATTCTTCATTCTTGTATTGCTATTGAGAAATCATGTCAGTATGACTGTATTTCCTTTGAAGGTTACCTGTCTTTTCCTTCTAGCTATCTTTAGTATCTTCTTTCTGTCTTTTATATTCCACAGTTTCACTGTGATACGTCTAGATACGAATATCTTATTATTATAGAATTTGGGAGCTGTAGATCTTTCTAAATCTTTGGGTTGGTATTTTTCATCAGTTCTGGAAATTTTTCAGCCATTATGTCTTTGTATATTGCCCTTTCCCCATTCTCTCTTCTTGTAGAACTCTGACTGGTTGTTATATTAGAACTCTCTTAGGTTTCCATTTCTCTTAACTTTTTGTAGTCCCCTTTTTTGTGTCAGTATTGCTTTTTAGGTAATATCTTTAGTTCTTATATTTTTCTTTTTTTTTTAATATATATTTTAAAAATTTATTTGTTTTATTTATTTATTTTTGGCTGCATTGGATCTTCGTTGCGGTACACGGGCTTCTCATTGCAGTGGCTTCTCTTGTTGCAGAGCACGGGCTGTAGGCACACGGGCTTCAGTAGTTGTGGTGCACAGGCTTCAGTAGTTGTGGCTCATGGGCTCTAGAGCACAGGTTGAGTAGTTGTGGCGCACGGGCTTAGTTGCTCCGCGGCATGTGGGATCTTCCCGGACCAGGGCTCGAACCCGTGTCCCCTGCATTGGCAGGCGGATTCTTAACCACTGTGCCACCAGGGAAGCCCCTAGTTCTTATATTTTTCTTTGAAATCTGCTCTTAAACCAATCTATTGAGTCTTACATTTTAATGTTTATATTTTTCTTATTTTCGAAGTAGTTTCTATTTTGGGGATTGTTTATGTCTTCAATCCTATTATTTCTTTAAACGTTTTCAACATATTTTTTATTCCGTAGCAGATAACTCAATATCTGAATTATTTGCATGTGTTTTTGCTGTCATTTCTGCTAGCTTTCTCTTGTGACTCTTTTCTTATTTTTTCCCTTTGATATTTGGCTGCACTGGGTCTTCGTTGCTGCGCACGGGCTTTCTCTGGTTGTGGCAAGCGGGGGCTACTCTTCGTTGCGGTGCGTGGGCTTCTCATTGCGGTGGCTTCTCTTATTGCAGAGCACGGCCTCTAAGCATGCAGGCTTCAGTAGCTGCAGCACATGGGCTCTGTAGTGGCGCTCAGGCTCTAGAGTGCAGGCTCAGTAGTTGTGGTGGGCGGGCTTAGTTGCTCCACGGCATGTGGGATCTTCCCAGACCAGGAATCGAACCCATGTCCCCTGCATTAGCAGACAGATTCTCAACCACTGCACCACCAGGGAAGTCCTCTTGTGATTCTTATTCTTGTGTGTTTCATGAATTTTGACTATGAGCTTATATTTCTTGGAACTTTATCTATAGGGAGACTTAGGCTTAGATTGAAGTTGGGTTCATCTAGAGAAGATTTGTTGCTTATCCCAGGCACCTGGCCTCTCTTCGTTAGGGCTAGCTTATGGTGAAGCATTCTCAGAGGAGATTCCTCTCATCCCTCTCTTCTCTCCACAGTGCCATGGGTTTAGCTGGGTGGAGGTTGAGGTGGGTAGTCTTCCTTTTCCCTGGCAGCAGAGAAATGAATTGTTTTGAATTCCCAGTTACACTGCATCCATGGCCTTTGGATTCCCAGCTTTGGGCAGACCCTGGCCTTTATCTCTTGTCCTTGCAGCCTCAAGGAGGCTTGAAAACTAAAGGTTAGGTTATCTTGTCTTATAGGTGAGGGCAGTGTTCTTGCTCATCCAGGTTCCTGCTTTTACTCTATTCTTGCTTTTATGAACATTGCTTACTCCTTATTGGCAGCACATGGATACATTTTTAAAGCTTTACTGTTTGTTTAACATTGCATCCAGCATTATTCTTTTTCTTTTTTTTAATATTAACTTATTTATTTGGCTGCACCGGGTCTTAGTTGTGGTGTGGGGGGTCTTTGTTGCAGCACATGGGATCTTTAATTGTGGCATGTGGGATCTAGTTCCCTGACCAGGGATCAAACCCGGGCCCCCTACATTGGGAGCACAGAGTCTTAGCCACTGGACCACCAGGGAAGTCCCCCAGCGTTGTTCTTTTTTTGTTTTGTTTTTTTGTTTGTTTGTTTTTAAATTTATTTAATTTAATTTATTTATTTTTGGCTGTGTTGGGTCTTTGTTGCCGCATGCGGGCTTTCTCTAGTTGTGGCGAGTGGGGGCTACTATTCGTTGCAATGTGTGGGCTTCTCATTGCAGTGGCTTGTCTTGTTGCGGAGCATGGGCTCTAGGCGCGTGGGCTTCAGTAGTTGTGGTTTACAAGCTCTAGAGTGCAGGCTCAGTAGTTGTGGCTCACGGGCTTAGTTGCTCCATGGCATTTGGGATCTTCCCGGACCAGGGCTCGAACCCGTGTCCCCTGCATTGGCAGGCGGATTCTTAACCACTGTGCCACCAGGGAAGCCCCCCCAGCACTGTTCTTACTGGAAAGTTTTAGTTAGTTTATCCCCACCATGCTTCAGGAAAAGAAAATATTCAAATAAGGTGTTAAATAGTTTAAAAATAGAAGTGATAATCAGGACAATCATTAGCTTCTGTCCTTTAGTCTTGTATCCCTTAAGTTGGGTCTTATCCTTTAAATTGCCTTTCTTAGTGTATCAGTAATAATTAGCCTTTATCATAAAATACTAAAGTGATATTTTTTTTCTCTTCTCCTTGCTAATGTACAGCCAGATTCTCCTGAATATAAAGCTGCTTGCAAACTCTGGGATTTGTACCTTCGAACAAGAAATGAGTTTGTTCAGAAAGGAGAAGCAGATGATGAAGATGATGATGAAGATGGGCAAGACAATCAAGGCACAGTGACCGAAGGAGTAAGTGTGCCACTGGAATAGGTGATAGATATGCTACTGGGAGGTGGACGAGGCACCTGCCTGTGATTTCTCTTGGCCACTGTGGGCAGGTGGGCTTTCTGTGCAGTTGTGTTGGTAAGTGGGAGGGTAAAGGGACACGCAACCAGAGAGCCCCACTCCAGTTACAAGGGATCCTAGGACATCCTGCACTACATGTAACATGCATGGTTGCTTTCATGAATTGCTCTTACGTTAATGCATATTTCCTGCTCACTTTTAAAGAGAATCTTCATATTATCAAGGACTGGTCCAATATTGCTATATTGAGATATTTTGTAAGGGTAGGCAGTGTTGTGATTGAAAGTTGGAAAGTTGATGGAGTCACTTTAGTTAGGAATATTTTTATGGGTTAGGCTGGTTCCTAGAACATGCCAGGTGTGTTCCTGCCTCTGGAATTTTGCAGTTGCTCTTACTTCTGCTTCCTTTGACTCTGCCTGTGACTATGTCTTCTGCATTATTCTAACATCACTTAAAATAATGTAAACTGGGAGAAGACTTTCCTAACCACTCTGTCAGATTGTTTGCTCTGTGCTCCTCCTTTCCAATCATCACATCACTCTGTTCTGTGATCTATAATTTTTATCACTATATGTGAAATAACGTATTTAGAATTAGTTTATGTGTTTACTTTCTGTCTTCCTCAAGTAAAATGATAGCTCCACAAAAGGTATCACCTTGTTCACCTATTCTGGCATCTAGACTCTGCCCAACATGTAGGTACTGAAAAATACTTGCTGAATGAACACACATGTTTAAAAAGAGAAAAAAGAACAGTAAAAGGAATTGCATCTCTCTTCTGCAACTAAATAGTAAGACACCCAAAGAATAAGTTATGTGAATGCATTCATACTCCCTGCTCCCTTTGTCATCTGCAACATTTTTCCAAAGTAGCTGGTTGGGTTGGGAGAAGAGGAATCTTGGCCGCAGGACATAACTCACCTCTTTGAAGCTTACTCTGTGGTGTCATGTTTTAACTAGTAAGTAAATGACTTAAATACGAGTATTTTCGTCTGCTTTCATCAGTGTTATCTTGGTTCTTCTCTAAGCTTAGGTGGTTGGGGAGTCTCAGCTAATCACATATCTTATATGTTAAATATTTATTGCGTGTCTGTTTGCCAGGTGCTGTGCTGGTAGGTTCAAGAGATGTCAGTACCCTCTCTCTGGGCCTAATGTTGGACTTTAAAATTGAGACTTTACTAAATAAGACTTCTGTTGGATTAGGACAAAAATATTAGTGCTTTTATGATTTAAACCAGAATTAACCATTAATCTTTACTTTATATGCCCAAAACATGGTTTGGACTTAAAGTACTATTTAATATAAACCTTGACTGAGACATCCCATTTCTGACTGTAGAACAGGGGTCCATGGACTGTTAGGAACGGGGCCGCACAGCAGGAGGTGAGCGGCAGGCGAGCGAGCGAAGCTTCCATCTGCCGCTCCCCATTGCTCTCTTTACCTCCTGAGCCATCCTCTGCATTGCTCGCATTACCACCTGACCACCCACCCTCCCATCCGTGGAAAAATTTTCTTCCACGAAACCAGTCCCTGGGGCCAGAAACCTTGGGGACTGCTGCTGTAGAAACTGGCTTCAGACTTAGACCCTCCCTGGCCACCTACTCTTTGGGACATATCTTTTCCCATATTGAAACAGTGACTAAGGTAGGAGTAAGCCAGCCAGTGTGGAGAGCAGAAGTGATTGCATCAATTGGCTTAATCTCCATTCAATTTTGATATAACTTGAATTCGGTTGTTAGATCTGGCAGAGCACCCCATAGTTAAAAGTATGTAGTTCCAGAAGTATGTAGTTGTTCCACCAGAATACCAAGATTTCCGTAGACGTGAACAGCAGATACAGAAATGGCCAGGTATCATGGGGCACGTTTTCTCCATCTCAGTTACTCAGACCCTTGAAAGGTATGCATTTCCATCATTTCACACATATGGCACTTTAACTTCACTGTTGCAGTGTTTGCTGTGAATAGAGTTCAGTAAAAGGACCCGATTCAAAGGATTTAGTTACTGAAATAATATGAGTAGCCTCATTAGTTTCAAATATGCTGTCCTGGGAGTGTAACCCCTCATGACCAGCATCAGAGAATTTCTGTGGTATTCTTGAAAATTGTACTTAAAATAAGTATTGTTTAGAAGTTGCTCTTTTGAATTAACTTTAAAATTTTAGAAGCTGTTTAATATCAGCATTTATTTTTGGATTTCTCTCACAAGGTACTTATTTCTTCCCTCTCTCATTCCTTACAACCGCCTCTTCCCAGTCTTCTCCAAGTTACTTGAAGGAGATCCTGGAGCAGCTTCTTGAAGCCATAGTTGTAGCCACAAATCCATCAGGACGTCTCATTAGCGAACTTTTTCAGAAACTGCCTTCTAAAGTGGTAAGTGATGCAGTTGAAGACAGGTGGATTAAAGTGTTTTTTGGTTTTTTTTTTTAAGTACTTCAGAAATTCTGTTAGTTTTAAGTATATAAAGTAAGACTAATGCAAGGCATTGGAGATAGCCAAGAGATCCTCCTCATGGCCTCAGCAGTAAGCACATAGGACATGTTCTGTCATTTTACTTCAGCAAAAGGTTGTGGATTTTTTTTTAAATTGTGTTTTTGTTTTGTTGATTGGTAATTCTTTTTGTTTTTTGTTTCTATGGTTGTAAAATATACAATAACATAAGATTTACCTTTTAACCATTTTAAGTGTACAGTTCAGTGGCATTAAGTACATTCATATTATTGTGCAACTATCACTACCATCCATCTCCAGAACTTTTTCATTTTCCTACCCATTAAACAATAACTCTCTACTTTTCCCTCCTGCCAGTCCCTGGAAACCACAGTTCTGCTTCTATGAATTTGACTACTCTAAGTACCTCATTTAAGAGGAATCATACAGGATTTGTTCTTTTGTGTCTGGCTTATTTCACTTAGTGTAGTATATTCACGGTTTATCCACGTTGTAGTGTGTGTCAGGATTTCCTTCCTCTTTAAGGCTGAATCCATTGTATGTATATACCACATATTACTACTTTTTGTTTATCCATTCATTTGTTGATGGACATTTGGGTTGTTTCTAAGATTAGTAATTCTTAAATGATCAAATAGGGGAGGGGGGAGAAAAAGATAAAATAAGCAGCTAAACTAAACCTTTTATTTATAAAAGAGAAGCCACATTCTCTACTCAGGAGACAGAATGAGAGGAAGATAAATGAGTTCCTCCTCTCTTAGTTCTCTTTGATCGTCTGGTGATAAAGAAGAGAGAGAGACCTAATAAGTATTCTTCTACCCCAAAGAGGAAGAGGGTTTCTAGACCAATGAAACCCTTTAAAAGTGTTAGAACCCCTTGTGGCTTCACATCCAAGAAGCAATTAACATAGCTGAAGTTCCACTTTAGCCTTTGGAACTACAAAAATTTCTATGGCCTCTGCATTCTTATATTTCTAGATAAAGATATACTTTTAGAAGTTCTTCACTTGTTTAACTCCATTGTGACCATTTTCTTTTTTTATCTAACTCTTAAGGACAAGGACTGATGTATTTTCTTTTGTGTCCCTGCCACGTAATTGGAACCCAGCATGTCAGAGGTTTGCAAGAAGTGCTTGTTGACTGATGGGTAGCATGCAGCTTTACCCATCTGTCATCAACAAGACTAGTTATTTACAAGGTGACTAGCTGTAGGACAATTACAACATTAGAAATAAAGCATCTCTGACCACTGCTGTCCTAAGCATGGATCTGATTAGAAAAATATAATGATTATATTGGTTATATATTTAAAATTTCAAGGAAAGAAAAAACCAGTAAGACAGTTCTTCAAAAATGAAACATAGAATTATCATATGATCCAGCAATTCTACTTTGGATATATACCCAAAAGAGTGTAAGCAAGGTCTCAAAGAGGTATTTGTACAACCATGTTCATAGCAGTATTATTCACAATAGCTGAAACATGGAAGCAACCCAGGTGTTCCTCTACATGTGAATGAATAAATAAAATGTAGTATATACACACAATGGAGGATTATTCAGCCTTTAAGAAGAAT
The DNA here is from genome assembly GCF_965194805.1 of Balaenoptera borealis. Classification (NCBI taxonomy): domain Eukaryota; kingdom Metazoa; phylum Chordata; class Mammalia; order Artiodactyla; family Balaenopteridae; genus Balaenoptera; species Balaenoptera borealis. The sequence continues at coordinate 40,195,046 of NC_138869.1, forward strand.
GAAATTCTGACCCATGCTGCGGTAAGAATGAACCCTGAACACATGCTAAGTGAAATAAGCCAGTCACAAAAGAAAAAATATTGTATGATTCCTCTTTTAGGAGGTACTTAGAGTAGCCAAATTCATAGAGAGAAAAAGTAAAATTGTGGTTTCTAGGGGATGACAGGAGGGGAAGGTGGATAGCTGTTGTTTAATGGGTATGGAGTTTCAGTTTGGGAAGATGAAAAGTTCTGGAGATGGGTGATGGTGATGGTTGTACAATAATGTGAATGTATTTAAAGCCACTGAACTGTATACTTAAAAAGGTTAAATGGTAAATTTTATGTATTTTTACCACAATAAAGAAATAAGAAAAGAGTACAGTCTTTACTCAGGATTTGTTCTTACTGTGCATGATAACAATCAGTAGTGATCAAGCCATCAAGGGTGAGCTGGATGACTAAAACATTACTACCCAGTTCCCCCGTTCTGGGAGGGTTTTCAGGGACACCATGCAGCAGGAGTTGATATGGGAAAGCAGATTCCCATTGGTCCCTTGGGGTGTGACAGTTTGAAAGACAACAAGGACTGAGACCTGGAAGGTCTTTCCTTTCCTTTCCTTTATAAATCTTTCCTGAGTGAGACTGGCTAAGTGGGAAAGGTAGATTGGGAATACCTGGGCCAACAGCTTGGTTTATGCTGTACCCTAGCCTGGGTGTCTCTGCCATAATTTGTCTTCTGAATTGTTTCTCAGAAGTAGAATTGTTGAAGAGAAGGGGCAGGCAAGGGGTTTGATCTAAGGAAGGAAAGGAGTAGGGTTAAGAAAATAGAGAGGGGTAAGCTGAGGGATCAGACGAAATGAGATCATCCCTTTAGCGCAGTAATTGAACGCTGTGGTCTCTTGTTCTTGTTGTTGCTTTTGTTTTTTGGGCTCCAAGGATTTGAACAGGTAGGAAGAGCCTGAAGAGCACAGTCTGACTTCCCTCGACACTTGTCCCCCACTGAAAAGACCAACTTTTGATTTTTGGTTGACTTCAATTATTTTCTCCAAGGAATAAAACCTGTAGGAAAGACTCAGGGCAGTGAATGAACTCCAGGCTTTGTGAAACCCTTCGAGTATATTCTTCTAACATGTTTAACTCTTTTTCTTTTGTTGAGCTATAATATTTGATAAGAAATCAGAAATTGTTTATAATTTTGCTTTGATTCTTAAATGTATTTTCATTGAAAATGTGTTTTATTTTGAAAAAATTTATTTTGACTGAGATAAGTAGAAGCATTAAGTTAGACATGGAGAGCCTCCCATCAAGCCTCTTAGATAGCCTCAACCACCAGAGGGCAGACAACAGAAGCAAGAAAAACTACAATCCTGCAGCCTGTGGACCAAAAACCACAGTTACAGAAAGATAGAGAAGATGAAAAGGCAGAGGGCTATGTACCAGATGAAGGAACAAGAAAAAACCCCAGAAAAACAACTAAATGAAGTGGAGATAGGCAACCTTCCAGAAAAAGAATTCAGAATAATGATAGTGAAGATGATCCAGGACCTCGGAATAAGAATGGAGGCAAAGATTGAGAAGATGCAAGAAATGATTAACAAAGACCTAGAAGAATTGAAGAACAAACAAACAGAGATGACCAATACAATAACTGAAATGAAAACTACACTAGAAGGAATCAATAGCAGAATAACTGAGGCAGAAGAACGGATAAGTGACCTGGAAGACAGAATGGTGGAATTCACTGCTGCGGAACAGACTAAAGAAAAAAGAATGAAAAGAAATGAAGACAGCCTAAGAGACCTCTGGGACAACATTAAATGCAACAACATTTGCATTATAGGGGTCCCAGAAGGAGAAGAGAGAGAGAAAGGACCAGAGAAAATATTTGAAGAGATTATAGTCGAAAACTTCCCTAACATGGGAAAGGAAATAGCCACCCAAGTCCAGGAAGCACAGAGAGTCCCATACAGAATAAACCCAAGGAGAAACACGCCGAGACACATAGTAATCAAAGTGGCAAAAATTAAAGACAAAGAAAAATTATTGAAAGCAGCAAGGGAAAAACGACAAATAACATACAAGGGAACTCTCATAAGGTTAACAGCTGATTTCTCAGCAGAAACTCTGCAAGCCAGAAGGGAGTGGCATGATATACTTAAAGTGATGAAAGGGAAGAACCTACAACCAAGATTACTCTACCCAGCAAGGATCTCATTCAGATTCGATGGAGAAATCAAAAGCTTTACAGACAAGCAAAAGCTAAGAGAATTCAGCACCACCAAACCAGCTCTACAACAAATGCTAAAGGAACTTCTCTAAGTGGGAAACACAAGAGAAGAAAAGGACCTACAAAAATAAACCCAAAACAATTAAGAAAATGGTCATAGGAACATACATATCGATGATTACCTTAAACGTGAATGGATTAAATGCCCCAACCAAAAGACATAGACTGGCTGAATGGATACAAAAACAAGACCCATATATATGCTGTCTCCAAGAGACCCACTTTAGACCTAGGGACACATACAGACTGAAAGTGAGGGGATGGAAAAAGATATTCCATGCAAATGGAAATCAAAAGAAAGCTGGAGTAGCTATACTCATATCAGATAAAATAGACTTTAAAATAAAGAATGTTAAAAGAGACAAGGAAGGACACTACATAATGATCCAGGGATCAATCCATGAAGAAGATATAACAATTATAAATATATATGCACCCAACATAGGAGCACCTCAATACATAAGGCAACTGCTAACCGCTATAAAAGAGGAAATCGACAGTAACACAATAATAGTGGGGGACTTTAACACCTCACTTAACACCAATGGACAGATCATCCAAAATGAAAATAAATAAGGAAACAGAAGCTTTAAATGACACAATAGACCAGATATATTTAATTGATATATATAGGACATTCCATCCAAAAACAGCAGATTACACGTTCTTCTCAAGTGCGCACGGAACATTCTCCAGGATAGATCTCATCTTGGGTCACAAATCAAGCCTCAGTAAATTTAAGAAAATTGAAATCATATCAAGCATCTTTTCTGACCACAACGCTATGAGATTAGAAATGAATTACAGGGAAAAAAACGTAAAAAAGACAAACACATGGAGGCTAAACAATACGTTACTAAATAATCAAGAGATCACTGAAGAAATCAAAGAGGAAATCAAAAAATACCTAGAGACAAATGACAATGAAAACACGACGACCCAAAACCTATGGGATGCAGCAAAAGCGGTTCTAAGAGGGAAGTTTATAGCTATACAAGCCTACCTAAAGAAACAAGAAAAATCTCAAGTAAACAATCTAACCTTACACCTAAAGAAACTAGAGAAAGAAGAACAAACAAAACCCAAAGTTGGCAGAAGGAAAGAAATCATAAAGATCAGAGCAGAAATAAATGAAATAGAAACAAAGAAAACAATAACAAAGATCAATAAAACTAAAAGTTGGTTCTTTGAGAAGATAAACAAAATTGATAAGCCATTAGCCAGACTCATCAAGAAAAAGAGGGAGAGGACTCAAATCAATAAAATCAGAAATGAAAAAGGAGAAGTTACAACAGACACCGCAGAAATACAAAGCATCCTAAGAGACTACTACAAGCAACTTTATGCCAATAAAATGGACAACCTGGAAGAAATGGACAAATTCTTAGAAAGGTATAACCTTCCAAGACTGAATCAGGAAGAAACAGAAAATATGAACAGACCAATCACAAGTGATGAAATTGAAACTGTGATTAAAAATCTTCCAACAAACAAAAGTCCAGGACCAGATGGCTTCACAGGTGAATTCTATCAAACATTTAGAGAAGAGCTAACACCCATCCTTCTCAAACTCTTCCAAAAAATTGCAGAGGAAGGAACACTCCCAAACTCATTCTATGAGGCCACCATCACCCTGATACCAAAACCAGACAAAGACACTACAAAAAAAGAAAATTACAGACCAATATCACTGATGAATATAGATGCAAAAATCCTCAACAAAATACTAGCAAACAGAATCCAACAACACATTAAAAGGATCATACACCACGATCAAGTGGGATTTATCCCAGGGATGCAAGGATTCTTCAATACGCAAATCAATCAATGTGATACACCATATTAACAAATTGAAGAATAAAAACCATATGATCATCTCAATAGATGCAGAAAAAGCTTTTGACAAAATTCAATACCCATTTCTGATAAAAACTCTCCAGAAAGTGGGCATAGAGGGAACCTACCTCAACATAATAAAGGCCATATATGACAAACCCACAGCAAACATCATTCTCAATGGTGAAAAACTGAAAGCATTTCCTCTAAGATCAGGAACGAGACAAGGATGTCCACTCTCACCACTATTATTCAACATAGTTCTGGAAGTCCTAGCCACGGCAATCAGAGAAGAAAAAGAAATAAAAGGATTACAAATTGGAAAGGAAGAAGTAAAACTGTCACTGTTTGCGGATGACATGATACTATACATAGAGAATCCTAAAACTGCCACCAGAAAACTGCTAGAGCTAATTAATGAATATGGTAAAGTTGCAGGATACAAAATTAATGCACAGAAATCTCTTGCATTCCTATACACTAATGATGAAAAGTCTGAAAGAGAAATTATGGAAACACTCCCATTTACCATTGCAACAAAAAGAATAAAATACCTAGGAATAAACCTACCTAGGGAGACAAAAGACCTGTATGCAGAAAACTATAAGACACTGATGAAAGAAATTAAAGATGATACCAACAGATGGAGAGATATACCATGTTCTTGGATTGGAAGAATCAACATTGTGAAAATGAGTATACTACCCAAAGCAATCTACAGATTCAATGCAATCCCTATCAAATTACCAATGGCATTTTTTACGGAACTAGAACAAATCATCTTAAAATTTGTATGGAGACACAAAAGACCCCGAATAGCCAAAGCAGTCTTGAGGCAAAAAAATGGAGCTGGAGGAATCAGACTCCCAGACTTCAGACTATACTACAAAGCTACAGTAATCAAGACAATATGGTACTGGCACAAAAACAGAAACATAGATCAATGGAACAAGATAGAAAGCCCAGAGATTAACCCACGCACCTATGGTCAACTAATCTATGACAAAGGAGGCAAAGATATACAATGGAGAAAAGACAATCTCTTCAATAAGTGGTGCTGGGAAAACTGGACAGCTACATGTAAAAGAATGAAATTAGAATACTCCCTAACACCATATACAAAAATAAACTCAAAATGGATTCGAGACCTAAATATAAGACTGGACACTATAAAACTCTTAGAGGAAAACATAGGAAGAACACTCTTTGACATAAATCACAGCAAGATCTTTTTTGATCCACCTCCTAGAGTAATGGAAATAAAAACAAAAATAAACAAGTGGGACCTAATGAAACTTCAAAGCTTTTGCACAGCAAAGGAAACCATAAACAAGACAAAAAGACAACCCTCAGAATGGGAGAAAATATTTGCAAATGAATCAACGGACAAAGGATTAATCTCCAAAATATATAAACAGCTCATTCAGCTCAATATCAAAGAAACAAACACCCCAATCCAAAAATGGGCAGAAGACCTAAATAGACATTTCTCCAAAGAAGACATACAGACGGCCACGAAGCACATGAAAAGATGCTCAACATCACTAATTATTAGAGAAATGCAAATCAAAACTACAATGAGGTATCACCTCACTCCTGTTAGAATGGGCATCATCAGAAAATCTACAAACAACAAATGCTGGAGAGGGTGTGGAGAAAAGGGAACCCTCTTGCACTGTTGGTGGGAATGTAAATTGATACAGCCACTATGGAGAACAATATGGAGGTTCCTTAAAAAACTGAAAATAGAATTACCATATGACCCAGCAATCCCACTACTGGGCATATACCCAGAGAAAACAGTAATTCAAAAAGACACATGCACCCGAATGTTCATTGCAGCACTATTTACAATAGCCAGGTCATGGAAGCAACCTAAATGCCCATCAACAGACGAATGGATAAAGAAGTTGTGGTACATATATACAATGGAATATTACTCAGCCATAAAAAGGAACGAAATTGAGTCATTTGTTGAGACGTGGATGGATCTAGAGACTGTCATACAGAGTGAAGTAAGTCAGAAAGAGAAAAACAAATATCGTATATTAATGCATGTATGTGGAACCTAGAAAAATGGTACAGATGAGCCAGTTTGCAGGGCAGAAGTTGAGACACAGATGTGGAGAATGGACATATGGACACCAAGGGGGCAAAACTGCGGTGAGGTGGGGATGGTTGTGTGCTGAATTGGGCGATTGGGATTGACATGTATACACTGATGTGTATAAAATTGATGCCTAATAAGAACCTGCAGTATAAAAAAACAAACAAAACAACTAATACTAAACTTTCATTGGGTTATTTGTATGGAAATATGTTAATATAAATGTTTCAGACATTACATGAAATTTCTAAAAATCTTATATTTGTATTTGTATGGAAATATGTATGGAAATATGTTAATATAAATGTCTCAGACATTACATGAAATTTCTAAAAATCTTAAAAAAAAAAAAAGTTAGACATGAAACTAACAAATCTTGCAACCTGACTTCTTGTAGATTCTTTTTTTTTTTTTTTTTTAATTAATTTATTTATGGCTGTGTTGGGTCTTCGTTTCTGTGCGAGGGCTTTCTCTAGCTGTGGCAAGTGGGGGCCACTCTTCATCGCGGTGCACGGGCCTCTCACTATCGCGGGCCCTCCCGTTGCGGAGCACAGGCTCCAGACGCGCAGGCTCAGTAATTGTGGCTCACGGGCCCAGTTGCTCTGCGGCATGCGGGATCCTCCCAGACCAGGGCTCGAACCCGTGTCCGCTGCATTGGCAGGCAGATTCTCAACCACTGCGCCACCAGGGAAGCCCTTCTTGTAGATTCTTACTATTTTATATGAAATAGGATATAATTGTGCTATTTAGATTGCTAAATTAAAAGAGATTATAATAAGCCCTTCAAAAACGTTCTTTTGCTTCATTTCCTGGCATAGATATCTTGGGATCTTAAATTTAAAATTGTGTGATCTGTGAATTTAGAAAATTTAAAAACATTAAATTGTGGTGTATTAGTTATATAATGAAAATTACCAAATACTAACTGTAAAGTCCTACAACATGCTGTTGGGTATCTCATGAAGCTTGTAAAAATCAAATGCTTTCTGCTTCAAATATAACAAAATGCTGTATAACTGTGTCTTTAGCCTTAATCTCACAAAGCTGCTCAATTGATTAACAGATAGTCAGTATACTTCCTTGTTTTCTCATTAGCTGGATACTTTAACTTATTAAGCATGATTGGGTTTTGTCTTCCAGCAATATCCAGACTATTATGCAATAATTAAGGAGCCTATAGACCTCAAGACCATTGCCCAGAGGATACAGGTATGAAGGTGACCATATGTAAAAATAACATCATTTAGGGCAGATTGGCCTGTGGTCATTTTTTAGGGCCTTTTAAAAAAACAGAGAAGCAGGTATCTCTATAAGGAGTTACTAGCAATATAATGTAAACAAATTAGAGATGTTACTGAGTATAGCATTGGAGGAGTAAACTCAGCGTCCCTTTTGCATTTTTTTCTGTAAGAAGGAAAGGAAAATTTTCATTGGCATAGTAAATCTTGACCTTAGGACAAAAATTAAAGCGCATTGGTCATCGCCATTTCTGATTGTGAAAGGTACATTGGGAACAAAAGCTTTGTTGATTATTTTTATTTGCTTCCAAATAGTTTTAGGATATCTCAGAGTAAAAGTTACCTACAACAGACATTAAGAGTGTAAGGTTAGTGAAAATAGAGACTTTGTTCTCTTTGAGTGCCCCCCTACCTGCGTCTTCAGCAGTAATAGCAGCAAGTAACACTCACCTAGATAGAATTCCTATGTGTTAGCTAATTAATTCTTATAACATCTCAATGAGGTAGATACTGTTATTATTCCCATTTTACAAATAAGAAAACTGAAGCACAGAGATGGTAAGTCACTTGCCTGAGTCATCAACTAATGAGCAAAGTTAGGATTTGAATCCAGTCTGGCTCCAAAGTCTATACTCTTTAATGAGTTAGTATTCTTGAAGCATTTAGAACAGTGGTTGGCACAGTAAGCACTATATGTTTGCTTAATAAAACAACTTTTACCTTTTTTGATTTTTTAAAAAGTATAAGTTGTTTTTATGAGAATAGTGTAGCTCTGGTTTTGTTACCTATCTCAAAAACTTTTTTGTAAATGGACCATAGTAATAGTTTATAAAAGAGAAGATGACTTTATATATTGTTCACACGTGTACTTTCCAATGAAGTCTTAGAATATGGTGACGGTTTAAAATTACGTAGAGTTTTTTTTTTTAAAGGTCATGTTGCTTAAGAGGAACTGCTGTATTTTGTTGTTTACTGTAGAATGGAAGCTACAAGAGTGTTCATGCAATGGCCAAAGATATAGATCTCCTAGCAAAAAATGCCAAAACTTATAATGAGCCTGGTTCTCAAGTATTCAAGGTTAGTTTTGTTGTTGTTGCTTTCATTGATAAGAGTAGAGACCAATATTTTTATATAACAACTTTATTGAGATAAAATTCACATACCATACATTTTACCCAAAGTGTATAATTTAATGGCTTTTAGTATATTCACCAAGTTGTGTAGCCATCACCACAATGAATTAGCAGTCACTCTTCATTTCCTCCCAACCTCCCTAACCCTAGGCAACCACCAGTCTACTTTCTGTCTCTGTGAATTTGCCTATTCTCAACATTTCATAAAAATGGAATTACACAATTTGTGGTCCTTTGTGACTGGCTTCTTTCACTTAGCATCATGGTTTCAAGGTATTCATTTTGTAGCTTGTATTTCTTTTTATTTCCAAATAGTATTCAATTAAATGTATATATCATGTTTCATTTACCCGTTCATCAGTTGCTAGGCATTGGGTTGCTTCCACTTTTGGGCTATTATAAATAATGCTGCTATGAGCATTCATGTGTAAGTTTTTTTTTGTTTAAATAAATTTATTTATTTTATTTATTTATTTTTGACTGTGTTGGGCCTTTGTTGCTGCGCATGGGCTTTTTCTAATTGCGGCGAGCAGGGGCTACTCTTCGTTGTGGTGCTCAGGCTTCTCATTGTGGTGGCTTCTCTTGTTGCGGAGCACGGGCTCTAGGCACACGGGCTTCAGTAGTTGTGGCTCGCGAGCTCTAGAGCACAGGCTCAGTGGTTGTGGCTCATGGGCTTAGTTGCTCCGTGGCATGTGGGATCTTCCCGGACCAGGGCTCGAACCCGTGTCCCCCTGCATTGGCAGGCGGATTCTCAACCACTGTGCCAGCAGGGAAGCCCCATGTCTAAGTTTTTATGTAGACATATATTTTTATTTTTATTGAATACATACCTGAGAATGGAATTGCTGGGCCACATGGTAACTATATTTTTAACTTTTTTGAGGAACCACCAAATTGTTGTGTTTTTGTTTTTTTGTTTTGTTTTTTTTTGGCTGCGTTGGGTCTTCGTTGCTGCACTCGGGCTTTCTCCAGTTGTGGCAAGCGGGGGCTACTCTTCATTGCGGTGTGTGGGCTTCTCTTGTTGTGGAGCACGGGCTCTAGGCACGTGGGCTTCAGTAGTTGAGGCACGCAGGCTCAGTAGTTGCGGCACGTGGGCTCTAGGGTGCGTGGGCTCAGTAGTTTTGGCTCACGGGGTCTAGAGCGCAGGCTAGTTGTGGCGCACGGGCTTAGTTGCTCCGCGGCATGTGGGATCTTCCCAGACCAGGGCTCAAACCTTTGTCCCCTGCATTGGCAGGCGGATCCTTAACCACTGCGCCACCAGGGAAGTCCCCACCAAATTGTTTTTCAAGCCACTGCACCAACATTCCCACTAGCAATGTGCAAGTGTAATTTCTCTACATCCTCACCAATGCTTGTTTCTATTTTTAGTTTTGTTTTTATTATAACCATTCTAGTGGGTATGAAGTACTATCTCATTTTGGTTTTGATTAGCATTTTTTTTTTTTTTTTTTTTTTTTTTGGCCATGCCTTGCAGCTTGCGTGACCTCAGTTCCCCCACCAGGGGTTGAACTCAGGCCATGACAGTGAAAGCCCGGAATCCTAACCGCTAGGCCACCAGGGAACTCCCTGATTAGCATTTTCTAATGATTAGTGATGTTGAACATCTTTTCATGTGCATATTGGCCATTCATATGTCTTCTTTAAAAAAAAAAAAGTCTGTTGAGATCTTTAGCCCATTTTTTAATTGGGTTATCTGTCTTTTAATAAAAAGTTGAGTTGTTAGAGTACTTTACATAGTCTGGACATTAGACCAGACATATGATTTACAAGTATTTTCTCCCATTCTATGGATCGTCTTTTCATTTTCATGATAGTATCCTTTGCTGCACAAAAGTTTTTAATTTTGGGAATTCCCTGGCAGTCCAGTGGTTAGGACACTGTGCTTCCACTGCAGGGGGCACGGGATTCATCCCTGGTCGGGAAACTAAGATCCCTCATGCTGAGTGGTGCAGCAAAAAAAAAAAAAAAAAAGTCTTTAACTTTAATAAAGTATTTAATTTTGGTTCAGTCCAATTTGTCTGTTTTTTCTTAGGTTGCGTGTGCTTTTACTGTCTTATCTAAGAAACCATTACCTAATCCAAGGCTGCAAAGATTTACACCTACGTTTTCTTCTAAGAATTTTATAGTTTAGCTCTTACATTTAGATCTTTGAGCCATTTTGAATTAATTTTTATATACATGAGGTAGGCGTGAGGTAGGAGTCCACATTCCTTTGCCATGTGTTATTCATTTGTCCCAGCACCTTATGTTGAAAAGACTATTCTTTCCCCATTGAATTGTCTTGGCAACCCTGTTGAAAATCAGTTGACTCTAGATGTATGGGTTTATTTCTGGATTCTTGGTTCTAATCCATTCATCTGTATGTCTTTCTCTGTGTCAGACAAGGTTTATTTTTGATTCACTTTGTAGTTAAATATTGATGTAGTCCCTGCATTTAAACCTCACTGATACAAAAATCAATCTATGTAGTATATAGTACACAATGTAAAATGGCTATTTCATTGCTTTGCAATTCTCTCCTAGAAGTTTTGTAGTCCTTCTACATAATGAACTGTAATGACAGTTGCTTGTAGAAATTTCTAGAATTAATAATATATCATTGGGAACTTAGCAAAGGATGGTCAGAAAATCTTTTGGGAGTAAAATCATTTAGATTTACAGAATGCTGATTCAGTTTCTTTTGGTAGTTAATTTTAACTTTTATGTTGCATCTTTTTAAGAAACTTTGAGTGGAAATCAGGAATGAAATCCTCGTATTCTTAATCCTTGATAGGACATTTTAATAGTGTAGTACCAATTGTTTGTTGATGCAGTTAAGAATTTTACTTCTTGGTCTGATTAATTTTCCTAAGCTAAATTTTGGAGAGAAGGGAAACTTGGATTTGATATATGCTGTTAATTTAAGCAAGTATATTCATCCTAAATTTACATGCCTTATCTTTAATCTTAGAAGTGTACCTTTGTTTCAGTTTTAAGGTTAGTGTACACAGGTAGAGTTCATTGTATTTTCACCCGTTTTTCCCTGTTTCCTGTTCGGCATTAGGTCTTTGTCTCTTACCTGACTAATTGTGAAAGAGCTAGGTGGCTTTTCAACTTGTATTTAATTATGGAGATGTTTTGGAGGCTTGTGGTAAGGTTAGAGGATGCAGCTTTCTGGATATTGAATGGAAGTCTACTCCAGATGGAAGGAGTGCCATAGAAAGTGTCCAGTACATGATTGCGGGCATTTTAAACTGCCCGTTTTCTCTGTACTTTTTCTAAGCCAAGTAATTTTATCTTAACAGGATGCAAATTCTATTAAGAAAATATTTTATATGAAAAAGGCAGAAATTGAACATCATGAAATGACTAAGTCAAGCCTTCGGATGAGGTAGGTTAAAAAAATGTCTAAAATCCTTGTACCTTTATTATTTGCCAAATTTTCTCAGTATAGTGGAAAATAAGATGCATGTTGCATTTCAAGATTATATTTACAGTTGATAATATGATTCTGAAGAGAGTAGTGTTAACTCTTACCCAGTCCCTTCATTGCAGCTGAAGGGCTTTATTTAAAAAGAAACAATTTTTAAGACTTAACACTGCTGTATACTTTTATTGCCTTATACAAATACATATATATTGTATATCATATTATGTATAATGTATATTAAACATATAACGTGTACTATATAAATATATGTACAGGCATACCTTGGAGATACTGCAGGTTCATTTCCAGACTACTGCAATAAAGTGAATATCACACTAAAGTGAGTCACACAATTTTTTGGTTTCCCAGTGCATATAAAAGTTATATGCACAGCATACTGTAGTTAAGTGTGCAGTAGCATTAGGTCTAAAAAAACAGTGTATATGCCTTAATTTAAAAACACTTTATTGCTTAAAAATGCTAACCATCGTCTGAGCCTTCAGCAAGTTGTAGTCTTTCTGCTGGTGGAGGGTCTTGCCTCTGTTAATGCTGCTGACTAGTCAGGGTGGTGGTTGCTGAAGGCTGGGGTGACCGTGGCAGTTTCCTAAAACAAGACAGCAATGACATTTGCCCCATCAGTTCTCTCTTCTTTTCACTAATGATTTCTCTGTAGCATGCAATGCTGTTTGATAGCGTTTTACCCACAGAACTTCTTTCAAGAGTGGAGTCAGTCCTCTCAAATCCTGACGCTGCTTTATCAACTAAGTTTATGTAATATTCTAAATACTTTGTTATTGTTTCAACAATCTTCATAGCATCTTCACCAGGGGTAAATTCCGTCTCAAGAAACTACTTTCTCTACTCATCCATACGAAGCAACGTCCTCAACTGTTGAAGTTTTATCATGAGATTGTAGCAGTTCAGTCACATCTTCAGGCTCTACTTCTAATTCTAGTTCTCTTGCTGTTTCCACCCCATCTGTAGTTTAAAGTCTTAAACCCCTCAAAGTCACCCATGAGGGTTGGAACCCACTTCTTCTAAACTTCTGTTAATGTTCATGTTCTTTCCATGAATCACAAGTGTTCTTAATGGCATCTGGAATAATGAATCCTTTCCAGAAAGTTTTCAATTGAATTTGCCCAGATCCATCAGAGGAATCACTGTCTGTGGCAGCTGTAGCCTTACGAAATGTATTTCTTAAATAATAAGACTTGAAAGTCGAAATTACTCCTTGGTCCCCGGGCTACAGAATGGATGTTGTGTCAGCAGACATGAAAACAACACAAATCTCGTGTATCTCCATTAGACCTCTTGGGTGACCGGGTACGTTTTCAGTGAGCAGTACTATTTTCCAGATCTTTCTTTCTGAGCAGTAGGTCTCAACAGCAGGCTTAAAATATTCAGTAAACCATGTTGTAAACAGATGTGCTGTCATCCAGGCTTTGTTGTTCCATTTGTTGAGCACACGCAGAGTAGATTTAGCATAATTCTTAAGGGCCCTAGGATTTTTCAGAATAGTAAATGAGCACTGGCTTCAGCTTAAAGTCATCAGCTACATTAGCCCTAACAAGAGAGTCAGCCTGTCCTTTGAAACTTTGAAACCAGACATTGACTTCTCCTCTCTAGTTGTGAAAGCCTTGGATGGCATCTTCTTCCATGATAAGTACGTTTCGTCTACACTGAAAATCTGTTGTTTAGTTACAGCTACTTTTATTAATAATCTTAGCTAGATCTTCTGGATAACTTGCTGCAGCTTCTATATCACTACTTGCTGCTTCACCTTGCACTTTTATAGAGATGACTTCTTTCCTTAAACCTCATGAACCAAACTCTGCTAGCTTCAGACTTTGATTCTGCAGTTTCCTCACCTCTCTCAGCCTTCATAAAATTGAGGAGAGTTAGGGCCTTGCTCTGGATTAGGCATTGGCTGAAGGGAATGTTGTAGATGGTTTGACCTTCTATCTAACAGTTTCTTCATATCAGCAATAAGGCTGTTTTACTGTGCTATCATTCCTGTGTTCACTGGAGTAGCAATTTTAATTTCCTTCAAGAACTTTTCCTTTGCTTTCGTAACTTGGCTAACTGGTGCAAGAGGCCTAGTTTCCAGCCTATCTCAACTTTCAACATGCCTTCCTCACTGAGGTTAATCATTTGTAGCTTTTGATTGAAACCGAGAAACATGCAACTCTTACTTTCCCTTGAATGCTTAGAGGCCAGTGTAGTGTTATTAATTGGCCTAATTTCAGCATTGTTGTGTCCCAGGAAATAGGGAGGCCTGAGGAGAGGGAGAAAGACGAGGGAATAGCTGGTCGGTGGAGCAGTCAGAACACACACAACATTTATTAAGTTTGCTGTCTCATATGGGTGTGGTTCATGGTACCCCAAAATAATTACAATAGTAGCAACAGAGATCACTGATCACAGATCACCACAACAAATATAATAATAATGGAAAAGTTTGAGATATTGCAAGAATTACCAAAATGTGACACAGAGACGCGAAGTGAGCAAATGCTGTTGTAAAAATGGTGCCGAAAGACTTGCTTGATTCAGAGTTGCCACAAACCTTTAATTTGTAAAAAATGCAGTATCTGTGAAGTTTAATAAAGCAAAGCAAGATAAAACAATGTATGCCTGTAATATTACATTTGTATATGATGTATAGTAGTATATATTTATATTTGCAGTAAGAATATGGCCAGGTATCAGGAGATCTGAAGTCTCATCCTAGCTTACCTTGTGCTAGGACTGTGACTTTGAACAAGTCTTTTACTTCTGGGATTCCATTTCCTCCTACCTGAAATGGAAAGATTGAGTGGCTACTTTTGAAGCTTTCTTCTGACCCAGACATTTGCTGTGTTACTAAATCCTATGGTCACTGTGGTGACCATAAGCTGTCTGGGATCAGCCCTGGTTTATCCTTTTCCACAGAGTCCCAGATTTTGGAGCAAAGCCTCCTGCACAGTAGAGGCTCGGAAATATTTGAGTTGTTTTGTTTGTTTTTTCTGCCGCGCCGTGTGGCATGTGGGATCTTAGTTCCTTGACCAGGGATGGAACCCGGGGTCCCTGCAGTGGAAGCGTGGAATATTAACCACTGGACCACCAGGGAAGTCCCTGAGTGTTTCTTTTTAAGAAAAGAAAAAGAAAATGGTTGTTTCCTTTTTGTTATTCAGCATTCTGATTTCAGCTGTCAGTTTTCTGAGTTTTTTTTAACCTTGTCTCTGGACAGGACTCCATCAAATTTGGCTGCAGCCAGGCTGACAGGTCCTTCGCACAGTAAAGGCAGCCTTGGTGAAGAGAGAAATCCCACTAACAAGTACTACCGGTGAGAGAGAGTGTGTTTAGTCTGAGAGCTGACCCGTGTTTATGAGGATAAGCATGCTAGCATTTTCTTGATGACTATCTTGAAGTAATATTTTTGGGTGTAGTTGGGTTATTATGAGAATTTGTTGTCAAATACCTTACTTAAAAGGCATAGTAGGCCTGACCTCACCTCTGAGAAAACATGTAAGCAGAAGTTGTCAGGTAGAGTTTAATATTACCAGTAAAACGTGAGGTAAAATGCTGAAAGATTTTGTGTTCATAATAGAATTTGTTTTCATTGTAAAATCTGAGCATATTTAGAATTAACCAGCAATTATGAATGAATCTTTATTTTTCATTAAAAAAGTAGTGCTGCATTTAAGTAAAAAAACAAATTGCAAGTAGCCTGCTTTAGGCTTTCTACCGCCACTTCCTCTTTTCTAAGAGAAAAAAATTAGGCATCTTGGTTAAGATTGATTGTGGGGAATATAAAAAGTACAAAGTAAATTGAGGAGGCAGTTGAATAGAAACTCTTTGTTTGATGTGAATGCCTTGTTAACAGTTCCTACTTCCTATAAAGTAACCAAATTATTATAACATCTCTCCCTGCCTTCTAATTGCTTGTTTTTCTTTGTAGTAATAAAAGAGCAGTCCAAGGGGGTCGTTTATCAGCAATTACCATGGCACTTCAGTATGGCTCAGAAAGTGAAGAGGATGCTGCTTTAGCTGGTAGGCATTAAGCTGTGACTAGTTAAGTGGTGTCTCAGTGGATCCTTCTGGTTAAGGAAAATTATAGTTATTTTGGTCTGGCTGGGAGTTTGTCTGTTTTTGGAGTACATACCTGTTTTGCTACATTTTGACTGCACTCTTGGTTGGCAAACTTATCAAGAGCTTACTACTACTTTATTTCGTGTTAAAGCATGTATCAAAGTAAATAAATACTTGTGCAAAATCCATTAGTTTGATAGCCTTAGCAGATTCTGGTTTCAAACCTATGATGATAGTGAGTGCTAGTGACACCATCAGGAAATCCCAGGGAGACATTCACATCATCTTAGACTTCCAGGCTTATATTTTCAGTAGACTATAATTTCTTCTCACCTAGAGCTTATGATCTAAAGATAGCTGTAAATTATGATCAGAGCAGCATTCTCATTTAAACAGGTGAAACAAAGGGCATTGGGCACTAGGAATCCGTGTAGAAGTACACAGTTCGTAAAATAGTAATAAAGAACAGCTGTAGAGGTATATTTGATTTCATTGTCTTTCTCCTAAGTGTGATATAATATTTTTTTATTTTACTGTAAATATTTTTTATATGTAGATATAAAATTCATTTTATGAAATTACTCTCTTGATTTTATAATCAGGTGTGACACAAGAGATTTTTCTAGCTATGTCTTATTTTCTACTAAGTCTATGGAATTTCTTTTTTTTAAAATAAATTTATTTATTTATTTTTGATGGCGTTGGGTCTTTGTTGCTGCATTTGGGCTTTCTCTAGTTGTGGTGAGCGAGGGCTACTCTTCATTGCGGTGCTCGGACTTCTCATTGCAGTGGCTTCTCTTGTGGAGCACGGGCTCTAGGCGCGCGGGGGCTCAGTAGTTGTGGCTCGCAGGCTGTAGAGCGCAGCCTCAGTAGTTGTGGCACACAGGCTTAGTTGCTCCGCGGCATGTGAGATCTTCCTGGACCAGGGCTCGAACTCGTGTCCCCTGCATTGGCAGGCGGATCCTTAACCACTGTGCCACCAGGGAAGTCCCAAGTCTATAGAATTTCCTAATTACTCTAGACTGCTGGAGTATGAATTTAATTTTTTGACACTCATCTACAGAATTAAATTTTTTTTAACTTAAATCGGGCCTTATCAAAAAGTGAAAGAAAATTTATCTCTTCATTATCTTTGTTTTGTGCTAACTGTAAAAGTGACACACATGTTATGTTTAGGTTTCCTTCCAACATTTGGTTACTTCATTAACCTTATAGTAATATAACAAATTGAAGGAAGACCATACCACTTACAAAATTCTTAAAAAGCATTTATTGTTTTTTTTTTCTAATAAATAGTACCTTTGTCACAAGAGGATTCTTAATTTAGTAACCTCAGGTATTAAGAAAACAAAGTAGATGCCAACCAACTTTGTATGTAGTAGATCCTTCAGGCTATTATTCAGAACCTGTTTATCCTTAATTTAGTTGAGGTTTTAATATATTTGGTTTTCTACTTGCTGCTCCTGGAAACAACTTAGGGGTAGGTACAGTGAAAATAGCAAAGAAAGGATAGCTCATGATCTTGGAGCAACAAGAAAGAGCTGATGGAAAGAAGGCATAAGAATTCAAAGTGTGTCCTGGCCTCTTGAGGTGATTTGTTTTAGAGGCAAACCACACTGCATATCCCTAAGGGGGTGGAGAAGGAGGTGCAGAAGAGCACCCATCCACAGTCACTATAAGAAGAGGAATGAAGTGAGCAATAGAAAAAGAAAAAACAGATAAAGCTTGCAGTCTTCTCCCACCAACACAAAATAAGGCAAGAAGGCAAAAGGAAACATAGAAAAAGTGGGATAGAGAGAAACAACTCCAAAAATTATATCAGAAATCAGTGTTAGTGGCCTAAATTTTCCAATTAAGACAGTTCCAGATTGGATATTTAAAAAATCAGGTTCTATGCTAGTTACAAGAGATACATCTTCAATATAAAACTGTGTACTGGAAAGTTGAATGTCAAAGGATGGAAAAAGATACACCTGGCAAATAATAACCAAAGGGTAGTTACATTGACTTCTCTTAAAATGGACTTTCAAACAATGCATTTCCAAAGATAAAATGGATTCACCTTATAATGATTAAAGGTTTATCGCATGAGAAAGATAATTTATAAAAGGGCTCAAAATACATGAAACAAACAAATGGAACTTCTTGGAGAAAGTGAAAACATTGCCCTTAGAGTGGAAGCCTGCTTCTCTCAATTGCTAGATAAACAGCCAAAACAGTGAAGACAGAGAAGACATGAATACACTTCCTCACAAGTGTATTTGTTCCCTATTTCTGCTAAAACAAAACAAATTACCACAAACTTAACTGGCTTAAAACCACACAAATTTATTCTCTTCAGTTCTGGATGTCAGAAGTCTAAAATCAGGTTGTTGGCAGGCTAGTGTTCCTTCTGGAGGCTTTAGGGGATAATACACTTCCCTGCCTTTTCCAGTTTCTAGAGCTACCTGTATTCCATGGCCCCTTCCTCTCCATTTAGAACACAGCACTCCAGTCTGCATCTGTCACCCCGTCTCCTTCCTCCTTTGGCCTTCTTGCCTGCCTTTCATAAAGACCCTTGTGATTATGTTTAGTGCCCAGAGATTAATCCAGGATAATCTCCCACACTCAAAATTCCTCTCAGTCATATCTGCAAAGTTTCTTTTGCCATATAAGGTAATATTCACAGGTTCTGTGGATTAGGACATGGTTGTATGTGGGAACCTATCATTCAGCCTACCACAACAAGATGATTATAACAGACAAGTATTCTACAATTAGAGAATACATGTTCTTCCCTGGTTCACATGGAATATTACAAATATTGACCATGTACTTAGCCATGAAACAAATTTCAACAAATTTGAAAGATCGGGTATTATACAGACCATGTTTCTGAGCACAGTGCAGCTATGATAGCAACTAATAATGAAAAGATATTAATTTTTTAAAATATTTATTTATTTATTTTGGCTGCTCTGGGTCTTAGTTGCAGCACACGGATTTTTGCTACAGCATGCAGGCTTTTAGTTGTGGGATGCAGGCTCTTAGTTGTGGCATGCATGCATGCTAGTTCCCTGACCAGGGGTCGAACTCGGGCCCCTGCATTGGAAGCACAGAGTCTTATCGACTGGACCACCAGGGAAGTCCCAAAGATAAAATTTTTAAAAGGAGTAATTATAATAGAAGTTTAATTACTTGAAACTGAACAATAACAATAATGAAAATGATACATACCAAAACAGTGGGGGTGCAGTTACAGTGATACTTCAGAAGAAAATTTATAGGTCTGACTGCTTCTGTTTAGAAAGAAAAGCAGCTGAAAGTCAGTGAACTAATAAGCATCCAACGTAAGTAAATAATAATAAGAGCAGAGATGTTAGAAAAAAGAATATAAAGAGCAGAAGTTAATTCATTAGAAAGGAAATCTATAATGGAAAACATAAATAAAGTCAAAGTTTTTCTGTTATAGAGGTTAATAAAATAGGTAAATCTGTAGTGAGATTATCAAGAAAGAAACAGAAGGCACAAATAAAAAATATTAGGGGAAAGGGGGAGCATACAGAGAAAACAAAAGAATGTAAGAACAGCATAATGCAAATAAATTTGAAAATTTAGATGAAATGGATAAATTCCTAGAAAATGATAAATGCCTAAAAACTGATTCAAGAATAAAAAGGCTGATTAGTTATATCACCATTAAAGAAATTAAATTACTAATCGCAAACATTCCTGCATAGAAAACACCAGGTCAAACATTCAAGGAACAGAATTACACATAAACCTCAGCAGTGAATAAAAAAGAGCTCCCCAATTCATTCTTTGAATCTGATATAAAACCAAAACTAAACAAAATATAAACACACTGTATCTAGCAGTATATATGAAAGATAATACATGATAACACAATTGGGTTTATTCCAGGAATACTAGGTTAGTTCAACATTAGAAAAAAGTATTATTCACTACATTGGTAGATTAAAGGAGCAAAACCATACTATTGGCTTAGCAAATGCATTTGATTAATGCTTCAGTTCCCATTCATGATAAAAGCTTAGCAAAAGGAATAGAAGGGGATCTTTCCTAACTTGATAAAGGGCATCTCCATTTTCATTGGAGAAGTATTTGTAGCATTCCCCCTACCATAAGAAACAAAGTTAAGAATGTTGTTACCTCTTGGTCAAAGTACTAGCCAGCATACACTGATAACAGTGAAGTTATAAGGATCAGAAAAGAAGGATTTATAAGG
This sequence comes from Balaenoptera borealis, assembly GCF_965194805.1. Classification (NCBI taxonomy): domain Eukaryota; kingdom Metazoa; phylum Chordata; class Mammalia; order Artiodactyla; family Balaenopteridae; genus Balaenoptera; species Balaenoptera borealis. The sequence goes on from NC_138869.1 coordinate 40,215,336, forward strand.
ATTGCAGTTGATAGATTATTTTTTGAGTTTTCTAGTTAAAAAGCTACAGATAAATTATTAGAATTAATAAGAATAATAAAATGCTAATGTAAGATTATTATACAGAAATCTACTTCTGACTTCCCTGGTGGTCCAGTGGTTAAGAATCCGCCTCCCAATGTAGGGGACACGGGTTCAATCCCTGGTCCAGGAAGATCCCACATGCTGCAGGGCAACTAAGCCTGTGCACCACAACTACTGAGCCCACGTGCCACAACTACCTAGCCCGCGTGCTCTAGAGCCCACACGCCACAATTACTGAGCCTGCACACCGCAACTACTGAAGCCCATGTGCTCCAGGGCCCGCGTGCCACAGCTACTGAGCCCGCGTGCTGCAACTGAAGCCTGCGTGCCTAGAGCCCTGCTCCACAAGAGAAGCCACTGCAATGAGAAGCCCGCACATCGCAATGAAGAGTAGCTCCAGCTCGCCGCTACTAGAGAAAAGCCTGCGCACAGCAACGAAGACCCAGCACAGCCAAAAAAAAAAAAAGAAAAGAAAAGAAAAAAAATCTCCTTCATTTCCGGAATCAGCCATAAAAAGAAAATGTAATTTTTTAAAAAGATACAGTTTACAGTAGCAATAAAACATATACCTAGGTTTAAATTCAGTAAAAGATGTGCAAGAGCTTTATGAAAAGATTCGAGGTAATGGAGTCAGAAAAGACTTCGTAGTTTCAGATTCTGTCTTTCCTTCTAGCTGCATGACTAAATCCAAATCCCTTCTCAACTGCTTTACAGGCTAGCTGACTTTGGCCGAGTCATCAGCTCCTCATGCCCAGTTTTCTCATTTGGAAAAGAAATGACAATACCTGTTCTGTGTGGTGATGTTAGGATTACCTGAGGGTGGTGCTTATCAAGCTCTTAATAAATAACTAAGTGCTTAATAAGTGATTATCATACTTACCTGGGAGCACATAGTGATTTTGGTTATCCTGATCCATTAAGAAAAAATTTAAATCAGGTCATTATATACTGTTTAAGAGTTCAGAGAAATCAGCAATATATTTTGTATTTCTATAGAAGTGATTACATGTTTTGTTTTGGTGTTTTTATGATTAGCTTCTACCTAAAAATTTTCTCAATAAAGGAAAACATCATTCCTAAGGGATGCTATAGGTCAGTGGGGCAAAGTCAAAGAGACTTAAAGCTAAATCAGATCTGTCAGTATCAGCCCCGTCTACATTTATACTATCCTAAGCTACATGCTGTCACTTTAGTTCTGAGATCTGAGAATGGCTACTTGCTCCTTTTCTTGTCCAAGCACACATAAGCAAGGAGTCTCAGAAGATGGCAGAGAAACTATTTTGTAACCTTTTAAAGATGGTATAACTTTTACTATGTAACATTCTATTCTATTTCTGTGTAGCATTTCTCTGAGTAAACATACAATTTTACTAAGCATTACTAACAGCATCTTTATGAAGCCTAGAGACTATTCTTTTAAAACAAGTATTCTCAAACATATATAGCATAATCTGGAAGGTTGTTAAATGAGCTTAAAAAAATGTTTGTTTCTTCCCCTTATAAATATTTTTTTTAACATCTTTATTGGAGTATAATTGCTTTACAGTGTTGTGTTAGTTTCTGCTGTCCCTTTTAAATATCTTTTATGTCTTTGTAGCTGCACGTTATGAAGAAGGAGAGTCGGAAGCAGAGAGCATTACTTCATTTATGGATGTTTCAAATCCTTTTTATCAGCTTTACGACACAGTTAGGAGCTGTCGGAATAACCAAGGGCAGCTAATAGCTGAACCTTTTTTCCATTTGCCTTCAAAGAAAAAATACCCTGATTATTATCAGCAAATTAAAATGCCCATATCACTACAACAGATCAGGTAAGATATCTTCTACATTACTCAGTATAAATCTATTTTCTTGTGATTGAGCCTGCACATGTATCTTCCTTTCTAAAATGGATAAAGATAATAAAGGTAAAAATGTTTTTCACATGTCTAAAGTGTGCTTAAATATCACTCCTATATAAAAGTGAGAAATAAATTTGATTAACTACAAATGATGTTCTTTGTACTGCAGTAGAGTCAAGAGGCAAATAAAAGATGTTCCAGCTAGGCATTTTTGTGTCAGATTATGAATTATAAAAAGTCATGCAGCTCAGAATTTAACTGTTCGTTTTCTTATAACTGTGCAAGAATTTCTCTTCTTACACCTTTTATCAATATTTTAATCACAACAGTTTATCTGCATTTAAATTTTGTATCTGTAGTTAAACCTCCAGAATAAGCATTGTCAGCTCTTAGAGAACTCATTAGCTGAAACAGTACCTGAGAGATGGTTCATCGTGGTTTCCCTTTTCTGTTTAGAAAATCTTAAAATGATCATTGGGAATTCAGCCAGACAAAATACTTGAACCATCACAATATCATTAACAATAGTAGGAAATAAATAATGTTATAAAACATGTTGTTTTGTGACTCTTACAGTGTGGGTTAGGTTTTGTAGTATACCCAGATAGAGGCAAGACGCAAGTAAAATTAAATGGGCAAGGTCAGAGTAAGCTGGTGTTTAAATGATGTTTTCATGGCAGTTAACAAACTTTCCATACAGTAGGAATTAAAATCCTTGTACTTGCTGGATTCTAGGAATAAGGTGGCCTAACGTATGTTTTGTGGTTTTGCATTTGTAACGTCTGTTTTCCTTATTTGATCAGTAAAGTTTTATGGTGTTTTTATTTAATCCAAACTTTGGAGGTTTTGTACGCGAGTAGGTTATAGAAAATTAGTTATTTGGCCTTCTTAAAAATAACATGGAGGGACTTCCCTGGCGGTCTAGTGATTAAGAGTTGGCACTTCCATTGCAGGGGCCCAGGTTCGATCCCTGGTCGGGGAACTAAGGATCCCACATGCCGTGTGGCATGGCCAAAAAATAAAATAAAAATGAACAATAACATGGAAATTAAGGCTGCCTTTCATTAAGAAAATGGACTAGAAATTGTTTTTTGTACTCTTTGCCTTGGAAAAGATGGTGACAGTCTTGTAGATGTTAAGAGGTTCCTTTTTAATTGATTGATTTTTGTCCTTAGTTTCTTTTCTCCCTCAGTCTTTTAAAATTCAGTCTAATTAAGTAGATTAGTTCAAAAGAAGGCAAATCCGCAGCCCGCCCAGTCACCTGCCTGCAACCTTCTTCCAAGTTCGACTTTTCTAACATAAGCCTTACTTTGTATAGGGACTTTATGAGAGTTGGTGTTAGTAATAGCCTTAGTGTCTGAGACAGCTATCGGAATTCTTAAGACTTAGGGTAAGTAAAAACCTCAATATTAAGCCATCGTAATTAATTACAAATGTTTGTATTGGAGGAGGAGTAGTGAAGGGACTCTGACATATCTGCCTCTCATTTATTATCTTAAGACTGCTCTTCAGGGAATTCCTCGGCGGTCCAGTGGTTAGGACTCAGCGCTTTCACTGCTGGGGCCGGGTTCAGTCCCTGGTTGGGGAGCTAAGATCCCGCAAGCTGCGCAGCGCAGCCAAAAAACAAAAAGGACCGCTCTTCATTGCCCATATGCAACTCGCCTGGAGGTTAAATGTGTATTATTCTAAACGCTCCTTCATGGAGTTGCCAGTACTTTCTCTTTCCTTTAACCCTCAGCTAGTGGAATGGCCTCTTTATTTTCTAAAATGTGTAGATCACCATGATTCTTCATTAAGGTAGCTTAAAACCTCCCTGATTTTTTCTCTTCTTAGGGTTTGCATGTTAGCCACTAACAGGATTTTTCTCTTAGGATTTTTGCTAATATGTTTGCTTTATAATTGACCACCTTACTAGGTTCTGTTATTACTTCTTATAGTGTTTTATTCTTTTGGATTTTCAGTTAAATTGTCATATTGTCTAAATATAATGATGCTTTTGCCTCTTCACTCTATATTTTGAAATTGTCACTTCTAGGCCTCTAATCAGTATCACTGGTAAAGATACCTTGTAGTGCTTGTCAGGATTTTTGCACTGGACTTTCAGGAAGTGTGTTTCATAATTTTCATAATGGAAGATTCTAGCCATGTGTTTGTCTTTCACAGAACAAAGCTAAAGAATCAAGAATATGAAACTTTAGATCATTTGGAGTGTGATCTGAATTTAATGTTTGAAAATGCCAAACGCTATAATGTTCCCAACTCAGCCATCTACAAGCGAGTTCTAAAACTGCAGCAAGTCATGCAGGTATGATTTCTTGGCTTTGCTAAGTTGTTGTATGTATAATTGAAATAATTTTACACATTTTGAGTGTGTTCTTTTAAGATACATGATTTTCCTCCAGCAATATCACGTCATTCATTTTAGCCACAAGTACTGCTGAATATTTTTTTAAGAGTTTTCAGGACCATGTAGAGTAGAAATAATAGTTTAGACTGGTTTAGCTTTGTGAGTGGAAGAAGCAGGGATTTGTCCCTGGGGAATAATTTTAGGGATGTCAGGAAGTTTCCCTCTAATCACAGATGATACTCTGTCATTTAGATTTTATTTCTTTGGTTCTATACTCTGTTTCTGTTAAGGTAGGGTTGGTCCTAGGAGAAGGGACATCTTAAGGCTAATTAATCATTGTACAGTGTCCATGAGTTTATTGAATCCTTTCTGAGGGCACACCTTGGAGCGCATCTGAGGCCATGGGTCTTTTAATATTTATATATTCTAGAAGTGTTCGGCAGAGTGAGCTTGACTCCCAGGGTCTGCTCTGTTTTAGGCAAAGAAGAAGGAGCTTGCCAGGAGAGATGACATTGAGGATGGAGACAGCATGATTTCTTCAGCAACCTCTGATACTGGTAGTGCCAAAAGAAAAAGGTAGATACTCTTCTTATAGCTGGAGACATCTTCTCAGTTTCTTTTTATTTTGTTTTAGATTTAAGTGCAGAAAAGTACAGTTTCTTTAAGCTGTCAAGTATGAATTATCTTATAAGCTTTAACTATTTTATAACATTTAAAAATTCATTTGTAAATTGTATGATTAGTGCTTTTTTTGTACCATATTGGCTTTAGATAACATAGATAAAAATAACTACTTATGTAGCTTGGCAAAACATGTTATTCTTTTTGCTGTACAGGTTATTTTGTTTTAATGTGGCATTTAAGAATGCTCCTTAAATCTAATTTAGGTAATTTCTACATGGTGAATTACAAAAAAAAAATCAGTACTACCACTGTAGTGAAGTAAGTCATTATTCTTACCTGTTTGTTTTTCCTTGTTAATCTGATCTTTATTTGCCATTTTAAGGATGTCAGATTGTAAAATACCAAGTCATAACTTCTTGTAGTTCATAAAAGGTTAAGCTAGATATTTGGTTTTCTTTTCTTTCTAACCTTCCTGTCAACTTCCCTAACCCTTCCTTTTTCTCACGGGTTTTATGGAGGGGGGCCTTACTGTGAGATTCTGAAGCTGGACTCCTGTAAAGAATCATGCAAGACCATCTCTTTTGTCTGCGCCTCCCACATGGAGTTTCTCTGGCCTGATCTTTGTGGAACACCGTATTCTTCCTCAGCCTTAACTGTCTCACCATCTTTGTAACAGCAGGGAGGATACCTTAAACAAGGAATAAGTTCCATCACTAATAGCAGGGCTTGACAGATTCATAATTGAGTGAAGAAATCATTAGTAACTATTAATACAGTTCTGTTCATGTATTAGTAGATCCACTGAGACCTGAGGATTTTAAAAAGTGGTTTAGAAAAAACAAGCTGTCTTGTTTTTCCCTATAAATAGCATTTGGGAAATTTTTTTTAACTTTGAAAATAACTTTGCTATGCTATGCCAAGGTAACTAAATTGATTGGTGTGCCCTGAGATGTGAGTCTCCTCCATTACTGGCCTATGAATTTCATCCTTCCAAGTTCTTAATTCCTTGTTATACCAGGGACAACGGAGGAAAAATGTGAAACCAGATCAGAGGCATCAAATCAAGAACATCTTTGAGTGTAATTATATAACTACTACAGCATCACCTGTGTTTTCCAGATCAGTCACCAATCAAAGATAAAAACTTCTCAGGCAAAAGAAGGTAATGGAGGCAAAAGTGATGGTACAGTTAGTGCCAACACTGAATGAAAAGAGAGATCTTAAACTAGTTGAGTGTTCAGAAAACAGTTCCAAGGACGCATTAGCCCAGGCCAGAGCCTTAAAAAAATATCTGTGGCTTGTACTTTGTGGGACAACCCAAATAGGTTAAATGAAAGTTATTATTCTAAAACCTCCCATAAAAAGAAAAGCATTATGTTCTTGAAATAATAAAATCCCACCTTAGACAAAAAGTCTTTTTGTGCACAGGTTTCTTAGGAAGTGTTTTGTTTAATGAAGTGAAAAATACAAGTAAGAGAAGAACAAATATAAATCATAGCTAAAGCAATAAAATAACATATCTGGGTTTGAAATACAGGTATGAGCACACATTAAGCGGTTGACAGAAGCAAGTCCTATACTTTGGACTGTGACAAAGGAAATAACATAACCAGCCTTTTAGAAGGTAGTTATGTTAAGAGGTTTTGGTAATAAGAAACAGACTTCTCCAGAATTCAGGCAAACATGACAGCCTAGTAGGTTAAGTTAAGCTTATCCAGAGAAGTCAGGGCCAAGTTTTCAAGTACCACTTGACTTGACTCCTAAGTATTGTGTATGATTCTGTCTTTGCCTTATTTTTTTCGTATCAAAGATTGTGAGAAAAATTACTGCGGGTATGTTCTCTTCATTCTGGGAATGCATTCTTCTCCCCAAACCCTCTACCCAAAAATCCACCTGCTATCTTCCATGTTGAAATGTTCCAAGTATTCTTAAAACCTTTTATCCTTTGGATTGAATAATCCTCTTTTTTCTCAACCATATTTGGTTTGTACATGACCTCCAATGTTGCTTGTTTTGTTTCTCTTCACATGTAATGTTTGTTTCTGCTTTCCCAGGAACACTCTTGACAGTGAGATGTTGGGTCTCAGGAGGCTATCCAGGTGTGCAGTCCTTTTTTATGCATAAACATTTTTTAAAGTGTAACTTTTATGGCATGGTCAGTAGTGATTAGGTGAAAAGTGCAGCCTTAAGCATGTGAATAATGGTTTTTATTTGGATGACAGTTTATTTTATGAGTAAAGAAAGCAGTATAGTTTAGAAGTATAGTTAGTAAAATGAGAATTAGCCTAGATATATTCAGGAGCTGTAATTTGTTGCCAGCTTTGCCAGGGGCAGTAAGCCCCCACAGCAGTCATTGTGGCTGTGCTTCTGCAGCAGAGGTAGAGAGGCTGAGAATATGGTACCATTGCCAGTGTCCAAGGGCTGGCGGGTGCTGATTGTCTTTTACAGAGTGGGGGATGGTGGAGGGATCATAATCAGTGTTGACAATCCAAGTGATGTCAGTCTATGTTGGCACCTATGCATTGGGTTAGTGCTTCTTGAGCATAAATACATTCTTCAGTCTCTGATCTTGTCCATGTTTTATTTCTTTAAAAGCATCCATTCTTTTGCATGTTACTTACGATTTTTAAAAACAGCCCATAAGTTGCAATGTTATGGTCCTAGTAATCATTGTGTGGTGCTTTTATTTTCACCTTTGCCATCTGGCATTCATGGAGTGTCAGTTGTTTGCAGAACACCAGACTCTGCTCACAGGTCATAAAGGAGAACGTTTAGTCATCACCTCTACCTTCCAGGAATTTATTGGCCAGGAAAAGAGGCAGGTTAAAAACAAATGAACTTATGTGTGATCACTGTAGTAAAATAATTGTTTAAGGTACACAGTTGTATAATTGTATGGAAGTGTTGTGTGATTGCCCAAATAGCTTTAGGAAATGTGATTTCCCTATCATGCTTTTTCTTAAAAGTTAGATGTTCTAAAGTTATCTTTATGTTGCTACCGTATGTAGTCCACTCTACAAAATTACTGTATTATTATCTTCTTCCTAATATTTTCCTTAAGAAAAGTTTTCTTAGTTAGATAGTAAACTTAAGGAAAAGACCATGGATTGTATTTCTTTTATATCATTCATAGTATATGGCACTGGTTCTGGGTAGTAGTAGAAGAAATAGAAATGTGGGGCATCGTGGAGTAGTGTTATAACCCCGAGCGCTAGAGCCTTACTGCCCAAGTTCAAATCCCAGTTGTTCCTATCAGCTGTGTTCTGAGCCTCATCTCAATTTCCTCATCTGAAAAAGGAGTTGATGACATTACCTGCATAGGATTGCTGTGAAGACCTGATTGCTTAATATGTTTAAAGCCCATGGAACTGGGCCTGGATGCAGTGAGTACTCACTAAATGTACTCAATCTGATTATTTTCTGGCAGTATTTCCTGCTGGCATCAAGACATGGTAGATTTCATTTTGTTTTTAGTCAGATGTTACTAGTCTGGGAAACTCCTTAAAAAGGTGAGTAAAAAAGTCCTTGAAGACTTGCAGATGAAATATAGAAAGCCTTGTAAAAGAAGGAACCTTTGGGTTTAGTTAGCTTCACAGTAGGCACCACTGAAGGTCTAGGGCCAGGGAGTTAAATGCTGGGAGACTTTGAAGCCTGTGAGCAGGGTTGACTTTGATTAGAGAGGCCCTTGGTAAGAGCTAACTTTTTTTTTTTTTTTTTTTTTTAATTTATTTATTTATGGCTGTGTTGGGTCTTCGTCTCTGTGCGAGGGCCCTCTCTAGCTGCGGCAAGTGGGGGCCACTCTTCATCGCAGTGCATGGGCCTCTCATTATCGCGTCCTCTCTTGTTGCGGAGGACAGGCTCCAGACGCGCAGGCTCAGCAATTGTGGCTCACGGGCCTAGTTGCTCCGTGGCATGTGGGATCTTCCCAGACCAGGGCCCGAACCCGTGTCCCCTGCATTGGCAGGCAGATTCTCAACCACTGTGCCACCAGGGAAGCCCCCAGAGCTAACTTTTTATCATCCACTTGCATGATAAAAGTAGTCTGGTGATTATCAGCTGATTCAAGTCTCAGTTCTGATTAGTCACTTTATGGCCTTAGGTATTGACTTGAGTCTCTAAGCCTCTGTTTTTATAGCTGCAAAGTTGGGATAATAATTGTACCTGGTTCTCAGAGTTTGAAGATTAAATGATAGTGCTTAGCACAGTCCCTGGCATGTGGTAGAAATGTTAGCTGTAACTATAAATAGGATCCGGTGTGTTTATCCAAACACAAATACATACATAATAAATAATAGCTTCATAGGAAGGATAATGATAAGGACATTTGAGAAAGTGGTCAGCCACAAACTATGAAGGTTAGGACTAACACCATGGCATGAAAAATTAAAAGGAAAGATCAGATCTAGAAGCGCTATGGAGGTCCTCTAGGAGTTGGTGATAAACTAAGAGAAGCAAAAAGTGACATTGGTTTCAGTGTTTTAGGCTGGGTTTAGGGGTTAGGTGGTGGTCCTGGAAAATCAGGGATTCAGAGCGAAGCCCCTACTAGCTCATAATCTTCGTGCAAATTAGGAAAAGCACCCATTTCTCTTGACTTTCATTTATTGGAAAATTGCTGTAATATACTGATTTTGTTAGCGCAGAACCAATTATGGCCCATCTCCTGTAAACTTCTAAAACTGTATATTTATTATGTGTCTGTGACCTGAATTGACATCCCCTTAAGTATGGCACCCTTAAGTGCATAATGATAAACAACCTTGGTTTTGAACCCCCGTAAGATGTATTTTATCGAAGTATCTTCACAGGCGCTGATTAAAAAAGAATGAGTATGCCAGTTACAAGGTCTGGGATTTAATTTTATGCACCTTTCCCAAAATAGGGAAGAGTGAACAAACTGTTTACAGTTACTAGTCTGAGGGAGGAAGAGGGGATGTTCAAACAAGAATCTAAAAATCAAAGTGACATTGAAAACAGTAACCAGAAAGTATCACATAGGGAAATATGGTAGCTGTCTTTCAAAGTTACTTTCAAAAGTGTGGATATAATAAGGTTCAACATCATATTGGAAAAGGATAAAGTAAATATACCAGCCACCCAAGCTAATACAGTTATAAAAGAATATGAAGTTTAGCTCTGAGTTATTTCTGGCAGTCAGATTAAAAGTAATGGGCCTGTGGGTCTCGGTCTCAAAGGCAATGTAAGGATCTGGAAAAATGTAAATAAAATAACAAAACTGGATGAGTTCAGAGAAGATTGTTTGACGCTAATGACAAAAGTTTTGCTTGCCTTTGAGGATGGAAACCAGTTACATATCACTCTCTTGAAGTGAATGATACAAATGGAGAAAGGATACTCTAAGTGTTATACGTCCTAAAGCAGTAAATTTCAGTTATTAGACCAGTTACCAAATTCTGTGATATCAAATTCAGGTTCTGAAATTTTTCTTTAGAGGCTTCTTGTAGGCTAAAGTCATCTGTGTTCTAATCTTTGCTCAGATGTGGAGCTCTGTGATGTTGGAGCTTTGTCCTGCATTCCCCTTTTATTATTCACTTGCTAAAGTCCTGGACTGAGAGAGTTCTTCCTCTCACATCATCCCCTCAGGATATGCAGGTGTTCAGGAGTGGCTGTCATAGGAGATGGGACACTTCTCTTTGTGTTTGTTTGTTTAAGGGAGAACTGTTAGTAGGGAATCAGCAGTTTTATTCCACTTTTGCTCTGTTCTTAAAAAATATATTTCAATTAATAACAGCATTTCATTTTCTTTGGCATTAGACAAGATCTATTTTCAAGCATTGCATTTCATAAATATTCTAAACACGTTTGTCTGGTGTTCTTGGGGGGTGCTCCTGCCGGAGTCACTATGTTTTAACTATTCTGAAAAATTTCCTAATATTTGCTTATAGCTTCCAGCATGTTTACTGTGTTTGTGCCATACATAATCAATATATTATAATCATTATGAAGCACCTGCCCACAAGATTAATTTGTTTTATTTCGTGTTCATCCTTATATCAAGAAAACTGAACCTGTTCTCATTTTCCCCCTTTTCTCCCTCGCCCCTCAACAGTAAAAAGAACATTAGAAAGCAGCGAATGAAAATCTTGTTCAATGTTGTTCTTGAAGCTCGTGAGCCAGGTTCAGGCAGAAGACTTTGTGATCTATTTATGGTTAAACCATCCAAAAAGGACTATCCTGATTATTATAAAATCATCTTGGAGCCAATGGACTTGAAAATAATTGAACATAACATCCGCAATGACAAATATGCAGGGGAAGAGGGAATGATAGAAGACATGAAGCTGATGTTCCGGAATGCCAGGCACTACAACGAGGAGGGTTCCCAGGTGAGGACGTGTGGGAATCCTGGAGTAGGTACATTTTTTTTTGATCTTGAGAGACCAGGTCTAGAGGCCTAACTTAGGTTGCTCTTCTCAGTGACTAGCTTAATGTTTTGTCTTTTCTTAATTATTTAAAATGGGAGGCAGGACACTGTAGAGGTTAAAAGTTTGTACTCTGTACAGTTGTCCCTCAGTATCGGGAGTGGGGAGTTGGTTCCAGGACCCCTGCGGATACCAAAATCCACAGATGCTCAAGTCTCTTATATAAAATGGCATAGTACAGTCGACCCTGCGAATCCCATGGGTTCCATATCCATGGATTCAGAGCGTCAAGTGTAATCTGGCATCCTAGATTTGAATCCTGCTCTGCCAATCCCTGTGTAAGTAACTTATCTTTTCTGAGCCTCATCTGTAAAGTGGAGATAATAGCAGTACTTGCATCAGGGTTATTATAGGATTTAAATGAGACAATATTTACAGAGCATGTAGCACAGTGCCTGGTATTCAAACACTCAAATGAAAGCCAAGGACAATAAAATCTTTCATCATCATTATTATTACTATCCTCAGTAGCCATACTTCTCTAAGGATAGTCTGGAAAATTGTATAATTATATAAATATTAGGATATTCCCAGTAATGCACCTTTGAATAATTGATTTTGTTATGAAGCATCTTGATTTTCAGTTCTTTGTCAGTAAAGCTAAGATACATTCTTCCTTTCATATTTTTTTCTATTTCATGTCCTTTACTTAATTTTTTTAATTGAGGTATAAGTGACATGTTTCAAGTGAACAACATAGAGATTTGATATTTATATATATTGCAAAATGATCACTGCAGTAAGTCTGTTACATCCATCACCATATGTAGTTACAAATTTTTCTTCTTGTGATAAGAACTTTTGCGATCTGTTCTCTTAGCAAGTTTCAGATATGCAATACAGTATTATTAACTATAGTCACCATACGTTACATCCCCATGACTTATTTATTTTATAACTGAAAGCTTGTACCTTTTGACCTCCTTCATTCATTTTGCCCTTCCCCCACCCCCACCTCAGGCAGCCACCAATCTGTTCTCCGTATCTATGAGCTTGGGTTTTTTTTGGTGGGGGGGGGTGTTTTTAGATTCCATATAAGTGAGATCATACAGTATTTGTCTTTCTCCATCTTAACTTATTTCACTTAGCATAATGCCCTCAAGATTCATCCACGTTGTCGCAAATGGCAAGATTTCATTTTTTTTATGGCTGAATAATATTCCTGTGTGCGTGTGACATTTTCTTTATCCATTCATCCATTGATGGATGCTTAGATTGTTTCCTTATCTTGGCTATTGTAAATAATGCTGCAGTGAACATGTATTGGGGGTACATAGATCTTTTCTGAGTTTTCTTTATCTACTTTAAATCTCCCAGAAATAAAAGTACATTTTCAAATTGTTTATTTCCTTTCTTATACTATTACATTTCAATATAAAATAAAGTAGGCACTGAGGGTGCTTGTGATCAAAGAAATGGTTCTCTCTGTCATAGGGGTTTACACTGTCCTCAGTGTCATTGGCCAATGTGCCACTTGTCTGCCACTGGTAAAGAAAAAAGCCACCCTTAAGAGAGGTTGCCAAAGAAGAGAGGTCAGTTATTCCCTCAGCCCCTCTGCTCTGGGGGCAGTCAGGGAGGAGTGCCTTTGTAGGGGGAGTGGGAGGAGGCAGCTGTGGGGGCAAAACAGTTGGGTGCGTAACCTTGTCCTTGGCTCTGTGTTACCACCTTCGGCCCAGTCTTCATAGAGAGAGAGCCTCAGCAGGGATTGTTGCTTTTCACAGATCAGATTCCAGGCTGTGAACGCACACTGGTGTTAAATCCCTTTTAATAATGTTTGAGATGTTTCTCTCCAACTATCAGATGTTTTTAATTTTTAATTTCCATTGAGCTAAGTCTGCTACCTTGAGGGTCCAGTGCAAGAGAGATTTATGAAGAAACAACACATGTAAATATATTTCAGAACTTCTGCAAAAACTTGCAATGATTCTGGTACAGTAGTTCTCAAACTTTAGCCTGCATGGGTGCACATTAGAGTCACCTAATGGTGACTGTGGGCTGAGGCCCACCCCACGGAGATGTGATTTTGTTGCTCTGTAGTGATCTCAGGCTTTATTTCTTTAGTTCTCAACTATCCTAACTTATGTTTTTAAAACTTCTTTATGGATGTATATTATACTTCAGTAGAAAGCTTCTTAGAAAAATAATTTTAATTATATTTGTAATTAAATATAGGTGTACAATGATGCGCACATCCTGGAGAAGTTACTCAAGGATAAAAGGAAAGAGCTGGGCCCACTGCCTGATGATGATGACATGGCTTCTCCCAAACTCAAACTGAGTAAGGCAGCCTCACACTTTATTGTTCAGTTTAGTCCATCAAGGATAGATTGCTGATTTACTGAAATAACATTTAATTAATTGGTGAATATAATTGAACTTGCACTCCAGCATGGAGTTTCTTAATTCCTCTCAAGCACTGTCTTCTGTATTTTAAGTAAACATAAAAGCACGTGAGGAATAGAAGAATATAATGCCAAAGGTTTTGCTTTCTTGAATGCAGTGGACATTTTGTAAATGTTAAATAGTAAGAATAGATATTTTTTCTACATGTGATGCCTGGAAGCATATAGTGGCAGATTTTATTTTCTTTCTTTTTTTTTTTTTTTTTTGTATGTTTGTTTGCTGATTACTAGAATTAAAAATGAGTCCCAGTAGTTCCTCCTAGACAGAATTTGATAGGTTAGAGATGTCTAGCCACTGTACTGTAAGTTAACTTGGCTGTCTTTTGAGTGTAGTCTGTGGATGGTTGTTTGGTTGAAAACTGTGAGAGAGAAGAGAGACAGCAAAAACAATTAGTACCATTGGGCTACAGAAGAGGTTTCTGCCTTATTTAAAATATATAAGTAAAATAAATACCAAGCAAATGACAGTGGTGTTGTCAAATATTCTTTAGAGTCATATTTGCTGAAAAGGGAAAAAACAAACAGACCCTGATTTTTTATATGAAATGACTGTAAACTGAATTTACAATAGCTTTGGGTATGATTTATTGCTAAGTGATCATTCCTTTTTGTTAAGCCATTCATTTATCTCTTCATGGAGTTGTAAAAGCATACAGAAGGTTTGCAGAAATGAAAACCTTCTAACTTACAGGGATATAATGCCTTTTAAAACTAGAATTCATTATACAAGTTGAGTTAGGAAACTAATGACAGATAGATACTTTAACAGTAACTAAATATATATAAATACATTTTTTTTTTAAAGTTCAGGGAAAGGAAATTTTAACATGCAATGTTAATTTTTTCATTTCTCAATTTTATGAAAAATTCAAAACATATGTAAGTATAAAGAATAGTACAATGAATCCCTGTCTATACCTGTTACTCAGCATTTATCAAGATTCTGCCATACTTATTTCCTATCTTCCGTTTTTTCCTTCTTTTTTCTTTGTTCTGAATTATTTTAAGCCAAATCCAATCATGTCGTTTTATTTCTACATAGTTCATTATGCATCTCTAAAATACTCAGGTATTTTCTTAAATAACCATGAAGTCATTGTCACACCTAACAAAATTAGGAGTTTCTTGGTTTCATCTAATACCTGACAAATTTTCAAATTTTACTGATTGTCTCACAAATGTATATTTATAGTCAGTTTCTTCAAATCAGGATCTAATTAAGTTCTGTATATTACATTTGATTATTTTGTCCTTAAACTCATTGTTTAGAGCAGTCCCCCTCCTTTTTTTATCCTTCATGCCATTAACTCTAGAAACCTGGTCACTTTCATGTGCAGTCCAAATTTCTGGATTAGTCAGTTCACTTCCTTGTGATGTCAGTTAACATTTTCTTTTATTTCCCTATTTCTCATAAATGGAAGTTAACTTTAAAGGCTTGATTAGATTCAGTTTCAACTTGGCAAATAAGGTCCACACATTGCATTTGATTGATAGTTCTTTTAATCTATAAATTCCCCTCCATCTCTCTTTTTTCCCTTGCAGTTTGTTGAAGAAATTGGGTTTGTACTATAGTTTCCCACAGTCTAGGTTTTGCTCATTGTGTCCCTTTGCTGTAGTTTCACGTGTTCTTTTGTCCTTTTTAGTTCCTATAAATTGGTAGTCGATCAGATTTAGATTTAAATTTGCTTCTCCCCTCCCTTTGACACAGAAACTGACTTCAGAGGTGATATAGTGTCTTCCATCAGGTGGCACGTAATATCTGGTTGTTTCTTTAAATTATGTTAATAGCTATTGATGCTTAATTCATTGAAGAGCTGTTAGATAGTGATAATTTAATTTTATCATTCCTTGCTCATTTACTAACTGGAATACTTCTATATAAATAAACTTTGCCTCATCCAGTGTTTGGTTACCCAGTGGTATGGTTTTTTTGTTTGTTTGTGTATATTGTTTGGTTTTTGAAAGGATAAAAGCTAGATTTTTTTTCCCCTTTTATTTACCAGTTTTCAAAATAATGAAGTACAAAGAAAATAATGCATTGGTTTACTAAAGTCCTGCAACATCTATCCCATTGTTTGTTTGTTTGTTTTTATTTATCATTAAGAACTACTAGATTTAAACATATTCCTGAGTTTTATAACCTATTGCAATTATGGTTCTTGTTGATACTTACGTTGTCCCAGACTGGCTGCTATGGTCTTTTGACCTGACCATGGTAAGAAGTCGTTGGTAGATTCTTTACTGTCTAGTGTTTCAAGATATACCAGGCTCATCTTGTATAGACTAGGAATTAGCCATTTGCCAAAGAGCTACTAACATTAGTATTTGAAATCAGTATTCCAGAGCTGTAGTCTTTATATAGTCAAAATTATATAGGGGTATACTGCAGCTGGGTTGGTCACTGTTTCTAGAATTTTCAGTGGACAGAGCTAAGAAATTTTGTGTGTGTGTATTTTATATTTAAAGAGAAAATACATCTTAAGTTCATACTGATACTCCCAGTTGAGATTCAAGGCTACAAGGTTTTTATTCAGTGTCCTCTGTTTTAACACCTTGATCTCTTTTTCTCCCTTGTTGAAAATCTCAGTTCTCAAGGATACCATAGGAGATGGAGTTAGAGTGTCACATAGCTACTCATTTCCTTTATTCTACCTTATTCACAACTATCTCAACATAGTAGTACTTACTCTCCCACCAAAAATATAAGTACTGAAAACAGTTTTTCTAGTTCTTTCTTTGTTGATAGGGTATGTTTCACTAGAAACATACTAATTACTGTGTTTTATATATCACTTGGAATAGTCCCTTCCTTGTGGTTATGCTACCAACTTTTTACAAATTTAGGTTCATATATTTTATTTTATCCATTTAACATAAATCTTTCTTTAGGTAGGAAGAGCGGTATTTCTCCTAAAAAATCAAAATATATGACTCCAATGCAGCAGAAACTAAATGAAGTCTATGAAGCTGTAAAGAACTATACTGATAAGAGGGGTCGCCGCCTCAGTGCCATATTTCTGAGGCTTCCCTCCAGGTCCGAGCTGCCTGACTACTATTTGACCATTAAAAAACCCATGGACATGGAAAAAATTCGAAGTCACATGATGGCCAACAAATACCAAGATATAGACTCCATGGTTGAGGACTTTGTCATGATGTTTAACAATGCCTGTACATACAATGAACCAGAATCTTTGATCTACAAAGATGCCCTTGTCCTACACAAAGTCCTGCTTGAAACTCGGAGAGACCTAGAAGGAGATGAGGACTCTCATGTCCCAAATGTAACCTTGCTGATTCAGGAGCTTATCCATAATCTTTTTGTGTCAGTCATGAGTCATCAGGATGATGAAGGAAGATGCTACAGTGATTCCCTAGCAGAAATTCCTGCTGTGGATCCCAGCTTTCCAAACAAACCTCCTCTTACTTTTGACATAATCAGGAAGAATGTTGAAAATAATCGCTACCGGCGGCTCGATTTATTTCAAGAGCATATGTTTGAAGTATTGGAGAGGGCAAGAAGGATGAATCGGTATGTTTTCAAAACCATTTCTTTTTGAGAAGGTGTGACATTTAGTGTAAAACAGAAGAAAGAATTTTGCTTTGATTTGCTATTTCAGCATAGGTACATGATTACAGTTGATGGGGTGCTATTTTGAATTTTAATTAGCCAAAACTTATAGAGAGCAAGTATAGTCTGTGGAGGAGAGAAGGCACACTACTAAATTGTCTAGAGTAGGGCCAATGAGGGGAAGGAATGAGACAAAATTGAAGATCTGTTGAAAAACATAAACTTTTAAAATATAGCCTTTCATACAACATGTATTTTTAATGGATAAAATGCTTTCAATTAGAAATAGTAATATGATTTTCTTTTAAAGTTTGAGTTGAATGCAAGCATGCTTTAAATAAAATAGCTCTAAGATACTGATCTGAGGTTAGACTGATTTAAATTTGATTGTCATTTCAGATATCTAAAAGGGCTTCTTTTTAATCTCAGATTCGTCACTTTTAAGTTCAGTCTGTAGACATTAAATGTTCTAAAAGAAGAAGAAATCAAATTTAAATTTCCATCAAACTTAAATTCCCTTCTAATTTTGATCTGTGCTGTATATTTGCCACACAACAATAGTATATACTCAGCTGTGAAAACAGTTTCAGTTCAGCAATTACAGTGTGTCTTCTATATGCTCTTGGGGTCACTTGGGGGGTATATAAAAAGTTAAAAATACAAACCCTGCCTTCCTGGAGCTTATAGTCTATCATGCTGAGAGCTAGACCTTTAGTCACTGGGCATGGGGTGATTCCAGCTGGGGAATCTGTGAAGCCTGGGTTTGCTCTGGATCTTGAAAGAAAAATTAAAAGTAATGTTTGATGTTCCTATTGAGGGCCTGCCCTTTGTAAAGCACCACGCTAAGTACTTTATGTACATAATTTCTAACTCTTATAATAGCCATTCTAGGTAGGTGATAATCTTCCTAATTTGTATACGAAGATGTACATGACAGAGGGAAATACATTGCAAAGTCACAACTAGTAAGTGGCTTGGCTTATCTTGTTCCCCACTATAGAGAGCCACTGCTGAGCCAGTCACCAAGACGCCAGTCATGGAGCGCAGCCAGGGATGATAAGACTTGAGCTGTGTGCTCTAAGAGCTTCAAGTCTGACAGTTGGGGTAGCGCCTATGCTTAGGGAAAAATAATTCCAGGCATGAGATAACGTTTAACAACTTGATATTTAGTAAAAGATGGTGGAGTAAAGGAACTGCTTTAGAGTTTTAAAAAGGCATGAGACGTCAGAGAAGACTGGGAAAATGGGTGGGATTCAGATAAGGTAAGTGGTATGAGTAAAGGCATAGGGTTAGGAAATGAATATGGTGTGTTCAAGAGACACGTGGAGTTGGGGTCAGATTGGAGAGGCCCTTGAGTGACACATTTAGTAAATGGTCCTTATTCTTCAACAGTGCAGATAGAAATAAAGAGAAATATGGGGGGACATATTGTAGTCAAAATCTGCATTCATTTATTCGTTAGTTTTCATTTATTCAACAAATGTTTATTGAGTGACTACCAGTTATGAGAATGTTCTGGATACTTGGTATACACCAGTGGACAAAACAGACAAACCCTGCTCTCATGGAGCTTAGAGTTCCATTCTTATTCACAGTTTACTTAAGTAGTCCTTAGGTCTAAAGTTACTCCTCTCCTCCCTGCCCCCCTACCTTACCCCCAGTATATCTTGGGATTAGTTCTGTGCTTCTTCCAAAATAGACTTGTCTCTTAGATTATTAGCAACTTTGTTTCTTATATAGATGACTAGCAACTTTGTTTCTTGTATAGATGACATGATTATTTTAAGAATTAAGCAGATTTGTATCTCTAGGATATGAGCTCTTTTGCTTCTCCCATTGTTGACATGGTTAGTTTTTGCTTTTGAGGCCTAGGAGGTAGAGTCCAAGGTGACTTTACAGTATTCCCCTTTTTATCCACCGTTTCACTTTCTTCAGTTTCAGTTACTCGAGGTCAACCAAGGGCTGAAAATATTAAATGGAAAAACCCAGAACTAAACAATTTGTAAGTTTTATAAATTACACACTGTTCTGAGCACATGATGGAATTATGAATCTGCCCTTTCAGTGTAATGTGTATTATCAAAAGTGTGTTTTCAGTTTTAATTTTATACTTAAAATAGTAAGCTCTTGTAAAATTAATTTCAAGCGAACAGTCTTCGGAAGTCTCTGTTCAGAAAATAGGCATCAAAATAGTGTCGTAGGAGTTTTATTTCCCTTGGCCAGTTTTATTTTTATTGCTTTCCTACAAGTGTTAGCATTTCTATAACCTGAAAAGATTTTAGAATCTTTCTTGAAATATCCATTTAGGTTGTTATTGGCAGTGTTTTAGATTGCCAGTTCACCTTTGCTGGTGAGAAGCATTCTGGAGGCTTCGTTCAAGTTTTGATGCTCTAGTGATCCGTATCAGCAAACAGCTGACTGAGCTTGCTACACCATCCACACTAGCCTGACCAGAATGTCTCCATGACTGCTGCTAATAAGTCTTTGTCTCTGGTTACCTTTGTGGATAATTTTTCAGACTCTGGTATTCTTTTTTTTGTGTGTGTGTGTGTGTGTGTTTTGCACAACTTTTTATTTGTTGAATAAAGGAGTATTTGTGAATATGTACATAAACACATAGAGCGAGCACTAGATTTAGAGCAAGAATATCTGGGTTCTAATATGCAAAGCCACTTACCAGCTCCGAGGGCTTAGGCCAAGAACTTAATGAGTTCAGCTTCCTCGACTGTAAAACTAGGCTATTAGACCCGTGCAGCCCACCGCACAGGTTTATTGCAAGGTTCAAATGCAGAAACATATGAAAAGTGCTATGAATACAACTTAAGAGCAATACAAGTATAAATACAACGAGTAACAGCAATTGAATTTCAAGTTGAGGCGTACTTAATCACACCCTCGGGTTATACCGATGTACTGATGGAGTCAATATGAAAGTGACAAAACAGCTGATTGCTAACGAGAATGAAAATGACGCTCTTCTGAGCAGGGAGAATTCTGCAGTATCCCGTAGCCCATCCCTGCAATGAATCACTCCCTAAACTTCATGAAGATGTCAGCGACCCACTGTCAATAACTCTCTCACGGAAGCACAAGGGCCAAACGTCCCACGTTTATTTACATATGAAATGTCAGACCCTGGTATTCTTAATTAATAGAATTATCTTTCTTCCTCAGACCAACAGTAGATTAGAAATAGTAATAGAATTTCTTTGAGTCTAAATTCTGAAGTTCATTTTGCCCAATCCTCTCATTTTATAAATGGTGAAAGAATCTTTTAAAAGTTTTCAGTATGACACACATAATTTTTTTTCTATCTTCCACTATGTTGCCTGTGGTGATTCCCCAGAATTATGTAGTTATTTCTGGGAAACTAAAATGAACACTGACTCTGAGGCCTGTAACCATTTTATGATGCCCTTAGGACTTTGCAGTTTAGGTTCAAATATTCACGGAGTCGTACCAGCCTAGGCAACCATGATATAGATCCAAAAAGAAGAAAATGGGCTAAATCTTTTGTTAATACCTTATGCAGTGTGTTGGTCCCTTAACTAAGAGAAAGTAAAAATTAATTCAAAGATTAGATGCAAGTAAGTGTTGCACATGGTGTGGAGCCTTAGTATAGTCCCTGACTGTGGCAACCCCCTTCTGTTGCCAAAATCAGCTAATGAACATGCTATGTTTCTCCCTAGGAAGCTGTATGAGGCCTTTCCTTTTACATGAGCTGTACAAGGAGTGAGCCTTAAGGAAAAGGAAACTGGTGAGCATGAGGCTCACCAAGGTAAAATTACACTTCAGATTCTGTTCTAACAAATTTTAAGGAGATAGCCTTATTAGAACTGCACAGAAGTTACCATTATATCAATTAATGCATTAAAGAAGCATTTCATAGAATGCTTTAACATATAAGCAGGGTGTTTAAAAGAAGCAGCTTGTGTGTCAGTGAATACTCTTAATGCTATTATAGGACAGATTCTGAAATATATGAGGATGCGGTAGAACTTCAGCAGTTTTTTATTAAAATTCGTGATGAACTCTGCAAAAATGGAGAGATCCTTCTTTCACCAGCACTCAGCTATACCACAAAACATTTACATAATGATGTGGAGAAAGAGAAAAAGGAAAAACTACCGAAAGAAATAGAGGAAGATAAACTAAAACGAGAAGAGGAAAAAAGAGGTTAGTTTCTTTCATTTTATTAAATATGAAGAAACATTATTATGCTCTGTCCTAGCTGGTCTTATAATTACCTGTGGAGCAGAGTCCTATTTGTGTAAATGAAGACTCAGGGTGTTGGCTCTTTCAAAACAGATATGGTAAGATGGGAAATGTTTTTGTCATTATCAGTTTGGTCATCAGACTGGAAAAGGTTGGAAGTTATACGTGACACAGCTGTTATTCTAGTATTTCAAGAACAGAGTCAATTAATTCACAAGTGTGGGAGCTTAAAACCTCTTAATACTATTGGTAGATAAAAACCTAAGGGGCCCAGCTGGGGCTAGAGAGCATTCTCAGCAGTGCCTAAAGTTTCTGCCCCATTGTTCAACAGCATGGCTGTCCTCATATGGACTCAGCCAGGTAAGTAGATTATGCTTTGTTCTTGTTTTAAATTATTTATTTATTTATTTATGGCTGCGTCGGGTCTTAGTTGCGGTACGCAGGATCTTTCGTTGCGGTGCGCGGGCTTTTCTCTAGTTGGGGTACGCAGGCTCCAGAGCATGTGGGGTCTGTAGCTGCTGCATGCAGGCTTAGTTGCCCCACAGCACGTGGGATCTTAGTTCCCCGACCAGAGATCGAACCCGTGTCCCCTGCATTGGAAGGCGGATTCTTAAGCACTGGACCACCAGGGAAGTCCCCAAGTAGATGATATTTTGGTTGAACCACATAACTAGGAGGAAATTTTTATTTTAATTGTAACAACCTAAAAATGTTACTTTGAGTCACTTGCCAGAATTTAGAAATATTTGAAAGTAGGAACTTTTATTAGAAATTTAATCATTTCTGAAAAAGAATTCACATAAATACCTAGAATATATAACTTTCCAAGAGTCGTATTAGTCTTTAGCATCAGATCTCCTCCTTAGAGTTTTTTTTCCTTAGGCAAGAGAACAAAGTAAGTTGGTTTGAAGCAAATTCTCATAAGCAATGGCATATGCAAAAAAGAAAAGAAAAGAACCTGGTTGGTGAGAATAGTGATTTTACCAGTACAGGGCTAGCTGCAGAAACCAGCAGCTTTTTGCCAGAAGGAATGTACTCATTTAGGATGGTGAGACTGTGTGTGTATGTGTGTGTGTGTGTGTTGGACCAGGAAAGGGGGAGGGGGGTCCTGTGTTTTTTCCAACGAAAGCAGTTGATGCAGGAATGAACAGGGTAAACCTGTAGCTTCACTTGCCCCAAGTAACAGTTGGGGTTGAGGAATATCCTGAAAATTACCATAGAAGGGCTAAGATAAGCTCTCCACACATTCTTGGCTGACTGGAAAACTACACATGTACAGGGGAGATGCGAGATACTGATGAAAAGCAAAATGCGAGGGATTCTTGAAAGTTGGTCACAACTTTGCATCCCCCAAGCCACATGCAGATTGTTCAGCAGAGGGTGGATCCTTACAGGTTTGAGGTGCTTGAATACAGTCTTCACCTAAATCATTGGTTGAGCTTTAGCTATGCAGACTTACAGCAACCCCTCATGCCATGTGTCCTAGTATACTTATAATGGGAATCTCAGAGGAGAGAAAGGGAAAGAAAAATATTTGAAGACATAATGGCTGAAAACTTCTCAAATTTGATGTAAAACATTAACCTACAGCTCCAAGAACATGTAAGAAAACACAAAGGGAATCACATCTAGGTATGTCATAATCAAACTGCTGAAAGAAAGTCTTAAAAGCAGAAAAATGACTCATCATGTCCAAAAAAACAATAATATGATAATGACTCATAAGAAATAATGGAGGCCAGAAAGCAGTAGAATGATATTCAGAATGCTAAAAGGGGAAGAAAACTGAACCAATAATTGTGTATCCAGTGAACGAACCTGTCTTTCAAGAGTGAAGCTGAAATAACTCATTCCCAGATTAACAAAAATTGAGAGAGTTCAGTGCTGGTAGATCTTCCCTGTAAGAAATACTGAAGGACGAGCTTCAGGCCAAAAGAAAATACCACCAGGTAGTAACTCACATCTGTAAGAAGGACTGAAGAGTATTGGAAATGGTAAATATGTGGGTAAATATAAAAGACTATGTCTGTATCTTTTTCACTTAATTTCTTTAAAAACATTAGATTGATTAAAGGAATAATAACACTATTGTTAGCTTTATAACGTTTATGGAAGTATATATGTGACACAACTAGCACAAAGGAATGGAGCCGTATTGGAGCAAAGTTGCAATATTGAATGAAACTAAGTCACTGTTAACCTGAAATAGATGGTGACATGTTAAAGATGCATATTGTAATACCAGTAATAAATAGAAAAAGTCAACACAGGAATTAAAATGATACGCCAGAAATACTTGCTTAACACAAAAGAGGGCAGTAAAGGAGGAAAAAAGGAACAAAAAAAAATAAGACCAAAAAAAAAGCAAAATGGCAGACTTGAATTCAGTCATATCAGTAATTACATACTGTGAATAGACTGAACACTCCATTCAAAATGCATTGGTTATCAGACTGAATTTAAAAAGTAAGATCCAACTGTATACTGTCTATAAGAGACTCATTTAGATTTGGACACAAATAGGTTGAAAGGAAAATGAAGGGAAAAGATATACCATGCAAATAGTAACCATAGTGAGTTGGAGTGGCTATATTAATCAGACAAATAGACTTTAAGAAATATTCCTAGAGTTGAAGGGGGACATTTTATAATGTTAAAAGGGTCAAGAACGTATAATACTTATAAATGTGTATGCACCTAACAGTGGAGCCCCAAAATACATGAAGCAAAAACTGACAGAATTGAAGAGAAATAGTTCAATGGTTATAGTCTCAATACACCTTTCTCAGCAAATGACAGACTAACTAGACCAAAAATCGGCAAAAGTATGACTTTAATGAGATTGCTATAGACTGAATGTTGTGTCTCCCACCAAAATTTGTACGTTGTAGCCTCCCGTATGTTGGTATCTGGAGATGGGGCCTTTAGGATGTAATTAGGTTTGGATGCAGTCATGGGAGTGGAGCCACTACAGTGGAATTGGTGCCATTGTAAGGGGATGAAGAGTGAGAAGACAACTGTTTATGAACCAGGAAGTGGACCCTCACCAGACACCAAATCTGCCTCCAGAACTGTGAGAAATGGATGTTTGTTGTTTAAACCACCCTGTTTATGGTGGGTGTTCTTATAGCAACCTGAGCTCTAGGACAAGGACTGTCAACCAGCTTGACTTGACTGACGTGTAAAACACTATACCCAATGACTACAGAATACACATTCTTGAAGAGTGTACATGGAACATTGTCTAGAATGGACCATGTGCTGGGTCATAAAAGTTTAAAAAATTTTAAAGGATTGAAATCATACCAAGTTTGTTCCTTTTTTTTTAATTTTTGGCTGTGTTGGGTCTTGTTGTTGCGCGCGGGCTTTCTCTAGTTGCGGCAGGTGGGGGCTACTCTTTGCTGCTGTGCATGGGCTTCTCATTGCGGTAGTTTTTCTTGTTGCAGAGCATGGGCTCTAGGTGTGCGGGCTTCAGTAGCAGCACGTGGGCTCAGTAGCTGTGGCCTGCAGGCTCTAGAGCGCAGGCTCAGTAGTTGTGGCACACAGGCTTAGTTGCTCCACGGCATGTGGGATCTTCCCAGACCAGGGCTCGAACCCGTGTCCCCTGCATTGGCAGGCAGATTCTTAACCACTGTGCCACCAGGAAAGTCCCGGGTTTTTAATTTTGAGACAGAAGATTCTTCTCTTGAGAAATGGACCAGGCAGTGGGGATCTGAAGATAACATCTGGTCCTCAATGAAATCCATCCAGCTCTATGTATGCATGAAGAGCTTCCAGTCAGCTTTTTAAAGCATTTTTACTTTTGTTTCTTTTTTTTTTTTCTTGGCTGCACCACACAGCATGTGGGATCTTAGTTCCCAGACCAGGGTCAGACCCACGCCCCCTGCACTGGAAGCACAGCATCTTAACCAGTGGACCACCAGGGAAGTCCCTAAAGTGTTTTACTTTTAAATAGAAGCAGATATTTATTTAAATGGGACCAAATATTTAAGGGAAAACTCTCTAAGATGTTAAGATAGAGAGCAAAACAAAAAGAAAAATGAACCTTGGAAGAAACAAAAAAAATGAAGGCAGCAGGAGAAAATTTTTTTAAAAAACCAACTAACTGGACCTTCAGAGAGATGGCAAGCTACTGCATCCATAAAACAAGAACAGAAAGCCATAAAAAATGAACATTTGCAGAACAGAAAATTTATTGGAAATTAAAAATATGGTAAACCCACAGAGTTAAAGAAAATATTCACAAATCATTATATCTGATAACGGTCTAGTATCCAGAATATACAAAGGACTCCTACAATTCAACAACAACCAAACAACACAATTCAAAAGTGGGCAAAAGATTTGAATAGATATATCCTCAAAGAAATTATAGAAATGGCCATAAGCACATGAAAATTAATGTTCAACGTCATTAGTCATTAGGGGAATGAAAATGAAAATTACCGTGAGATACCACTTCACACCCTTTAGGATAACTGTTATAAAAAAAAAAAAAAAAAGATACAAGTGTTGGTGACCATGTGGAGAAATTGGAACCCTCATAAATTGCTGGTGGGAATGTAAAATGGTGCAGCCACTATGGAAAACAGTTTGGCAATTTGTTTAAAAGCTAAACATTTAATTACTATATGATCAATTAGTTCTGCTCCTAGGTATATATCCAAAAGAACTGAAACCAGGGACTTAAGCAGATACTTGTATACCAATGTTCATAGCAGCATTATTCATAATAGCCAAAAGACAGAAACAACCCAAGTATCCATCACAGATGAATGGATAAACAAAATGCAGTATTTACATACAGTGGAATATTATTCAGCCATAAAAAGTAAAGAAGTTCTGACACATACTACGAGGTGGATGAACCTTGAAAACATTATGCTATCTGAAATAAGCCAGACACAAAAGGACAGATGCTGTGTGATTTCACTTATATGAGGTACCTAGAATACCAAATTCATAGAGAGACAAAGTAGATTAAAGGTTACCAAGCTGTGGAGAAGAAAGATAAGGAGTTATTTTTATTTAATGGTTACAGAGTTTCTGTTTGGAGTAAAGAAAAGGTTTTGGAAATAGTGGTTATGGTTACACAACATTGTGAGTATAATTAATGCCACTGAACTATACACTTAAAAATCGTCCAGGGCTTCCCTGATGGCGCAGTGGTTAAGAATCCGCCTGCCAGTGCAGGGGACACAGGTTCGATCCCTGGTCAGTGAAGATCCCACATGCCGCGGAGCAACTAAGCCCGTGTGCCACAACTACTGAAACCCACGTGCCTAGAGCCCATGCTCCACAACAAGAGAAGCCACCACAACGAGAAACCCGCGCGCTGCAACAAAGAGTAGCCCCTGCTCGCTGCAACTAGAGAAAGCCCACATGCAGCAACAAAGACCCAACACAGCCAAAAATAAATAAAAATAAAAATAAATTTATTTTTTAAAAATCGTCCAAAAATGGTGAATTTTATGTGATATATATCTTACCACAATTTTTTAAAATTAATGTAGTATACCAAAAACCATTGCATTGTGCACTTTTAAAATAATTAATTAATTAATTAATTTTTGGCTGTGTTGGGTCTTTGTTGCTGCACACGGGCTTTCTCTGGTTGCGGCGAGCGGGGGCTACTCTTCTTTGTGGTATGTGGGCTTCTCATCACGAGGGATTCTCTTTGTTGTGGGGCACGGGCTCTAGGCACACGGGCTTCAGTAGTTGTGACCCACGGGCTCAGTAGTTGTGGCACACGGGCTTAGTTGCTCCGTGGCATGTGGGATCTTCCCGGACCAAGGATTGAACCTCTGTCCCCTGCATTGGCAGGCGCGTTCTTAACCACTTCACCACTATGGAAGTGCCGAACTGTGCACTTTAAATAGGTGAATTGTATGGTGTATTAATTATATCTCAAGCTTTTAAAAAAAAAATGATAGCAGAGTGGGGTTGGGGGATAAGATTGATGTTGTTTAACAGAACAAACTTGCAAAGAGTAGTAAATAAGCTATAGAGATCTAATGCAGAGTACAGTAGATATAGACAACAATATTGTCCTATAGTTATGTAGTGTGGTAAACTGCTGCAATGGCAACACTATATAAATAGATCAAAGTAACATGTTGTACACCTTAGATTTACACAATGTGGCACTTCCCTGGTGGTCCAGTGGGTAAGACTCCACACCCCCAATGCAGGGGGCCCGGGTTCGATCCCTGGTCAGGGAACTAGATCCTGCCTGCATGCCACAACTAAGAAGTCCACATGCCGCAACGAATATCCATGTGCCTCAACTAAGACCCAGCACAGCCTAAATAAATAAATATTTTTAAAAATTTACACAATGTTATATATCAAATTTATTCACTTAAAAAATTGTTTTAAAGATAGCAGAAGGGAAACAGAGAAGGATTAGAAGATAAAGTTGAAGAAATCTCCAAGGAAATAGAACGACAACAAATAAACAAAGAAAAAGATATCTAAAAGATCAGCTCAGGTGGCCTAGAATCCACATAACTGCAGAACACAGTTCTGCTAGGCCTTCTTCCACTATATAACAAGGACCCCTTTCCTCCACTTTCTAGTAACATTTTCTTCAGTTTCTTCTGAGCCTTCAATGGCAAGTCTTTAATGTCCATTTCTCTACTCACAGTCTATTCAAGGCAACCTAGGCTTTTTCTGTCGTGTTCCTCACAATTCTTCCAGTCTCTGCCTATTCAATTGCAGAGTCACTTTCATATTTTTTTAGGTACTTGTTACTGTAACAACCCCTCTACCGGCTACCAAAATCTAATCTAAATACCATCAACTCAAAAGTCCCAAATCTCATTATTTAAATCGTCTAAACTAGGTGTATGGGTGAGGCTCTGGGTATGATCCATCCTGAGACACAATTTCTCTTCATCTGTGAACCTGTGAAAGTGAAAAAACAAGTTCTCTGCTCCTACAATATAGTGATGGAACATGCATAGGATAACAGGGACATTCCCTTTCAAAAAGGGAGAAATGGAAAGAAAAAAAAGAGTCATCAATTCCAAGCAGTTTCAAGATCCGGGCAGGCAGACTCCATTAGGCTTCAGGGCATGGAATTAGTTCTCTGTGGCTCCACACTTTGCCCTCTGAATCATCTTTTTTCATGAAAGGTAACACATGTTTGCAGCTG
The DNA here is from genome assembly GCF_965194805.1 of Balaenoptera borealis. Lineage (NCBI taxonomy): Eukaryota > Metazoa > Chordata > Mammalia > Artiodactyla > Balaenopteridae > Balaenoptera > Balaenoptera borealis. The sequence goes on from NC_138869.1 coordinate 40,243,995, forward strand.
AGTTGTTTTATCAGCCTGTTTCCTGTCTCTAGAATTTGGGGGGTTTAACAGCCTTCTTTCATTTTGTACTCTGTCCGTTTCAGGCCTGTTGACAGTGTTCCGGTTGGTATAAAATTCTCAAGAACCTTGTGAATATGCTTCCTATGTCACAGGGATTCATTTGATTAGTCAACTGCTAGATAACATTTTCTACCAAAAATGGCAAAACTTTAAAAAAAAATTATAATACCAGTATTGGAGAGGGAATGGAGAAACAGACCCCCCCCCCCACCTTGTAGCCAAAGAGTGAAGGACTTAAGTTGGTATAGACTTTTGGGGGTCAGTTTGGAATATGCATTTTAAAAACGTTTAACATGCTTATTTCCAGCTCTTCCATTTATGGAAAATTATCTTAAGGAAGTAATCAAAGAAGCGGGCAAAGCTTTTTCCTGAAAAAAACCTACGGTGTTTGCAGATAATGGCTTATATGGGAGCCATTAAAAAGTTTTGTTTAGGGACTTACGTGGTCCAGGTCCAGTGGCTAAGACTCTGCACTCTGAATGCAGGGAGCCTGGGTTCAATCCCTAGTCAGAGAACTAGATCCCACATGCCGCAACTAAGAGTTCACGTGTCGCAACTAAAGGTCCCACATGCCACAACTAAAGATTCCGCATGCTGCAACTAAAAAGATGCCCCAACTAACAGTTCTGCATGCTGCAACTAAAGGATCCCACATGCTGCAACTTTTGCTGCAACTAAAGATCCCACGTGCCGCAACTAAGACCTGACACAGCCAAATAAATAAATAAATAAATAATTTTTTTTTTAAAGTTTTGTTTAACAAAAATAGAAATCTTGTTGAAAAGCATTTAATCTCGGGAAATGTTCATGATACATTAAGTGTATGCATATATAGTTTACAGTATATTGTATGAAATACATATTCCATATCTCCTCAATTCTATGATTCCATTCATTGTGACATAACCATGTAATAACTGTCAGAGGAAAAAATTCCAGATGTGTTAGGATGGAGAGAAAGTACATATGAGATTATCTCTAGGATTACATGATTTACAAGTGACCTGTTTTCTTCTTTATATGTTTGTATCATCCAGAATGACTCTAGTGAGCATATATTATTAAGGTGATTATTTTTATTCTGTAGATGCTTTATTTATGTATTTATTTAAATTAATGGCAGTTGGTTGTAATTCAAAAAGACAATTTTGAGTAGAGGCTATTGGGAATGTAGATGTCATACTGTTTGTCCTGAATCCTGCCTTTGAGTATCTAGAAAAGAAGTAAATGTATTAGTATGTGTTGTTTGAATCTTGCATCTGTTCCAGCATCCCTTTCATGAGAACATTTTTCTCTTTTTTACCTAAGAAGCTGAAAAGAGTGAAGATTCCTCTGGAGCTGCAGGCCTCTCAGGCTTACATCGCACATACAGCCAGGACTGCAGCTTTAAGAACAGTATGTACCATGTTGGAGATTACGTCTATGTGGAGCCTGCAGAGGCCAATCTACAACCACATATAGTCTGTATTGAGAGACTGTGGGAAGATTCTGCTGGTAAGTTCGTTTTAAATTGGAGGGCAGATTGGTGAGATGTGACTATTGTACTCCTCCTTGGTTCTCAGGGAAGGAAATTGTAACTCAGACATTTTATGTCTTCCAACAATAGTTCTACACTGTCAGTAAATGCAATTAAGTACCCACTATATGAGAAACATAGGCTCAAGCACTGTTGGGCAGTGGCACAGCTGAGTCGAAAGAAATACAACTTTTTGAAGTCTAGTTGAGATTCAGTCATTCAACTGATATTTTTTAAAAACATACCGTGAGCCAAACTCTGTAGGATGGCAGAGATTGAGAAGAACAAAAGGCCTGTGTTTTGCCCCTGGCAAAACCACTCTGGTAAAAATCACAAATAAAGAAGAAATTGTTATAGACAGACATGTGCCTTAGCTTATAATTTGATGCCAAAAAGGCTTCCTAGAACAATTGCCTTTAACTTGAGACATAGAGAATGAATAGGAGTTAATGAAACCAAAAGCAAGCAGAAGTGTGATCCAGGGAATCCAATTGTTTCAGCTGTTCATCATGTAAAATACCTTTGTATTCCTTCACCCAAGAGCTAAATATGTCCTTTAGTATATATTACATCCTTATAAAAGCACACAGCTTTAGGTGTGTCCTGACCCAGCAGAGTAGAGTAGGTCTCATCACCTTCCTTATTCTATTTATTATACATCTTTTAATAGGAGGGGGAAAGTAGTATTTTTTAGGCCTCATTACATTTCATTATTTTAAAGTATTGTTTCTTCTAAGATAATTGTATTAAGGAACCGTGGCCTAAAAGCACATTGCTAGGTTTAGGCCATGGCAGAATGGATGTAGTATTTGCTCATTTTACAAAGAATATGTTATTTTTGTTAATGGTAATTCTCTCTCTCTCTCTCTTTGTTTTTGAGGTGAAAAATGGTTGTATGGCTGTTGGTTTTATCGGCCAAATGAAACATTCCATTTGGCTACACGAAAATTTCTAGAAAAAGAAGTTTTTAAGAGTGACTATTACAATAAAGTTCCTGTTAGTAAAATTCTAGGAAAATGTGTGGTCATGTTTGTTAAGGTAAGAAACTCATTAGTCCCAAAACAATAAATTATTCCATGGGAATAAAATTTACAAACACAAAAAATTGATCTTTACAAAACTGATAGCTCTGTTTTAAACTGTTGAATTTTTTTTTAAGCTGTGTCTCTAGCTTCTGTAAAGATTTGGGGAGAAATTAACCTGAACATGATGGTGAAAGACCATTTGCTGCCTACACTATATAGCTATATGCAGTTAGCTTAAATTTTTTTATACCGGCAGATAAATTTTTAAGGGTGACATTTTCTGAAGGATCATTATAAATTGTTAGTGTGGTTTTAGGTAATAAGGTGCACTTTTTGTTTGTCTGTGTAGTATAGGCACATGCCCACAGCTTTAAGGAACATTATAGCTGTATGAAATACTAATATACTGTCAAAGGAGCAGTTGGTAAGCTAAATAAGCTAAACAGTATGTGGTAAGGCCATTCAGTATAAGGAAATACTCCTGGATCTCTAGCCATTTACCATTTGTTGTTCACTGTCAAAAAGTCTTAATACTTTAGCTTTTATTTCTTTGCTTGTTTGGTGATTTTATTTGTTTTTTGGTTGATTGGTTTTCAGAAAATTCACCTAATTGATTTTATTCTTATATCCACCAGGAATACTTTAAATTATGCCCAGAAAACTTTCGAGATGAGGATGTTTTTGTCTGTGAATCACGGTATTCTGCCAAAACCAAATCTTTTAAGAAAATTAAACTATGGACCATGCCTATCAGCTCAGTTAGATTTGTCCCTCGAGATGTGCCCTTGCCTGTGGTCCGAGTGGCCTCTGTATTTGCAAATGCAGATAAAGGGGATGATGAGAAGAACACAGACAACTCAGAGGACAGTCGAACTGAAGACAGTTTTAACTTGGAAAAGGTATGTAGATAATAGCCACATAGAAAAGAATTTTACATTTCAGAATACCTGGTCTCAAAAATAAATGAACAAAGTACTCAAATTCAGAATTAGAAAAAGAGCAACAATATAAAACCTTAGCCTAGGGACTTCCCTGGTGGCGCAATGGTTAAGAGTCCGCCTGCTATTGCCGGGGACATGGGTTCGATCCCTGGTCCGGGAAGATCCCACATGCCGCGGAGCAGCTAAGCCTGTGCGCCACAACTACTGAGCCCATGTGCCACAGCTACTGAAGCCTGCGTGCCTAGAGCCTCTGCTCCACAACGAAGAGTAGCCCCTGCTCACCGCAACTAAAGCCCGTATGCAGCAACAAAGACCCAATACAGCCAAAAAAAAAAAAAAAAATTAAATTAAAAAAAAAAACAGCCTAATAGAAGGAATTATAAAGGAAAGAAAGAAATTAATAATTAAAAAAAACAGAGCAGCAGGGCTTCCCTGGTGGCTCAGTGGTTAAGAATCTGCCTGCCAATGCAGGGGTCACAGGTTTGAGCCCTGGTCCGGGAAGATCTCACATGCTGCAGAGCAACTAAGCCCGTATACCACAACTACTGAGCCTGTGCTCTAGATCCCGCGAGCCACAACTGCTGAGCCCGTGTGCTGCAACTGCTGAGGCCCGCGCACCTAGAGCCTGTGCTCCGCAACAAGAGAAGCAACAGTAATGAGGAGCCTGTGCATGGCAATGAAGAGTAGCCCCCACTCGCTGCAACTAGAGAAAGCCCACGTGCAGCAACGAAGACCCAACACAGCCATAAATAAATAAATAAATAAATGAATGAATAAATAAACAGAGCAGCAGAATTAAAAAGGAGACTTCGACAAGTTCAATGAGATAAACTACCAACTATCCTAATAAAGGAAAAAGAAGGGAATTAAGCTCAACATACAAAATATAGAGGAAATTTAAAGACTTGTACATTTCTGTTAATAAATCTGAAAACTTGAATGAGGGAATTCCCTGGCAGTCCAGTGGTTAGGACTCCACACTTTCACTGCCAAGGGCCTGGGTTAGATCCCTGGTCAGGGAACTAAGATCCCACAAGTTGCATGGTGTGGCCAAAAAATAAATAAATAAAACAAAACCAAAAAAAATAATTTAAAAAACCTGAATGAAGTGAATAATTTTCTAGGGTAATACAAATTAGTAAAGTGGAATCAAGTAGGGATAACACATGTAAGTGGACAACAACGTGAAGAAATTTTTTTAATGTCAAAGAGCTCACTTCAAAGAGTACTCAGGTCAGATAATTCCATAGGTAAATTCTTTTAACCCTTTAAATTATTGAAGGACTTCCCTGGCGGTCCAGTGGTTAAGACACCGCGCTTCTACTGCAGGGGGCATGGGTTTGATCCCTGATTGGGGAACTAAGATCCCGCATGCCGTGTGGTGTGGCCAAAAGAAAAAAAAATTATTGCAGAGCATGGAGAGCAAAGAAAACTTCCCAGTTTGTTTTACCAAGCCGGAATAATCTTGATTCCAAAGTCTGACAAAGTAAAAACAGAAAACTGCAGTTCAGTCTCACTTTATGAATACTGATACAAAAAATACTTGGGAAAAATGTATTGTTACAAGTGAAATCAAGTTAGTTGTTTGAGAACAACATGACCAAGTAGGGGGGAGTTCATTCTAGGAATGCAAGGATTGTTCAAAATTAGGAAAATTCAGTAATACACGTCATTATAATTAGTAGATAAAAGGAGAAATTATCTGATAAGGTATAGTACCCATCTTGATTGAAGTCTTCAGATGCATATTTCCTCAAAGTGATTTTTAAAAATTGTCTTCGTATCTCAAGCCTAGAGTAAAATTCCTTTTAATGTTATACACGTGACAGAGGTGCTTTCTGTACCATTATCTATATTTTTCTGAGAGTAGCCAATGTAGTTAGACAAACAAAAGTCGTAAAAATATTGACAGTAAGAGGCAAAATTATTTTTTTGTGGATAATGGGGAGAAATTAACTGAAAAGTTTTTGAAAACAGTTCAACAAGTATAAATTTCAAAATCTATATACATGTCATTAGCTTTCTTATATAAACAGAACAATAATTCATAAGACTTTTGAAAGTAAAATGAAAATGTTGAACACACTTTAACAACTGTTAGAAAAATCATATGGAAGAAAATATCCAATTCATATGAACAAAAAACATACATTAAGAAATTATCTTAAAAGGAATATATGGAACCTAGGGGAAGAAAAATAGTCTACTGCAGGACATTAAAGACTTGAATAAGTTGTTTTGGAACTTGACAAAATTATTCTAGCATTCTTTTTTTTTTTTTTTTTTTTAATTCTAGCATTCTTAGGAAAGAATAAATACATGACAGGCACCAGAAAAAGAAAAACTGAAAGAGTAGTCAAGAGTGCTTTACCCTGCCAAATAGTATTACATTTTACAAAAATACATTAAAAAAAATATTAAGATATTAGCTCAGGGTTGGTCAGTGGAGGGAATAGGCTCTTCACAACTAAATCCAGAATATAAAGATACTCATTCATTCATTTTAGTTTTTATATATATATGTGTGTATATATATATATATATTTTTTTTTTTTTTTTTTTTTTTTAAGTAATTTATTTTTTGGCTGTGTCGGGTCTTCGTTGCTGCACGCAGGCTTTCTCTCTAGTTGCGGCAAGCGGGGGCTACCCTTCGTTGTGGTGTGCAGGCTTCTCGTTGCAGTGGCTTCTCTTGTTAAAGAGCACAGGCTCTAGGCATGTGGGCTCCAGTAGTTGGCACACGGGCTCAGTAGTTGTGGCTTGCAGGCTCTAGAGCAGGCTCAGTAGTTGTGGTGCACGGGTTTAGTTGCTCTCTGGCATGTGGGATCTTCCTGGACCAGGGATTGAACCCGTGTCCCCTGCATTGGCAGGCAGGTTCTTAACCACTGTGCCACCAGGGAAGTCCCTAGTTTTATATATTTTAACTTTAATTTTGAAATGATTTTAGACTTAACAAATGTGCCAGGTGCTTAACAAAGATAGTACAAAGACATTCCTTATATTCTTCATTCAGCTTCTGCTAATGTTAACACCTTGTAAAGCATGGTACAAGGATCTAAACCAGAAAATTAACGTTAATACTATTTACTAATCTAGAGACTTGATTCATACTTTCCCTTTTGTCCCACAATCGCCTTTTTTTTCTTCTAGTTTTATTGAGATATAATTGACATATAGCACTGTATAAGTTTAAGGTGTACAGCATAATGATTTGACTTACCTGCATCATGAAATGATGACCACAGTAAGTTTGGTGAACATCCACCATCTCAATATAGATACAACATTAAAGAAATAGAAAAAAAAATTTTTTTTCCTTGTGATGAGTACTGTTAGAATTTACTCTCTCTCTTAACATCTTTCCTATATAGCGTACAGCAGTGTTAATTATATTTATCATGTTGTACATTACATACTTAATACATATTTATCTTATAACTAGAAGTTTGTACTTTTTGACCACCTTCATCCAATCCCCCTTTCCCCCTATCCCCTGCCTCTGGTAACCACAAATCTGATCTCTTTTTCTGAGTTTGTGTTTTTGAAGTATAATTGACCTACAATACTGTTAGTTCCTGGTATACAACATAATGGTTCAATATTTCTATACATTTCAAAATGATCACCATGGTGAGTCTAGTCATCATTTGTCACCATACAGAGATACTATGTAATTATTCCCCACACTGTACATTTCATACCTGTGATTCTTTTATTTTATAACTGAGAGTTTGTATAAAGGTAGTATTTCAAATCAGCAAGAGAGGATGGAATCAAATGATATTGGAAAAACTGGTAGCCATTTGAAAAAAGAAGAAAAAAAAACCACCTGAACTCTACCTCATTTCATATTCCAAAATAAGTAAGATATAAACATTAAAAAAGAAACATAAGTTGCTAACATAAGTACATTTACTACTATTTACCTGTAATCTTTTATTCATTTATAAGCTTGAAATGGATCCTTTTATATACATGATATAAAACCCAGTAGCCATAAAAGAAAAAAAATAGATCATTTTCTTGATACAATTGACAATATCAATTAGTTTAATGAAACAGTCTAAGGACTGCTGTTTCTAATGTACAAAGCTGTTTGAAGTCTAGGGAAAAAATAATACTGGAAAAATGGGCAAAGGACCAAGTAGATCATTTATAGAAGGTCATTCAAAAATGTAAGAAAATGTATTAATCTAATAGCTTTTAAAATGCCCAGCAAATTGGCAAGAAGTCTGAAGCCTGATAATACATGCAGCCTGGCGTCAGTGTGGGGTAACACACTCTCATCTCCCATCAGTGGCATTCCCTTTGACCCTGCTGTTTGATGGCAGGGAATGTGTTCCAACATAGTACTCAACTAGGTACGCCAAAGGGTGACATCAGTGTTGTTTGTAAAAGCAAAACCCTAGGCCAAACCCAAATGCCTGTGAATGGGAATTAAATTGTTATACATCCATTCATATAATGCAAACTGCAGCCAGCAAAAGGAATTAACAGGTTGCAGAATGGGATGTGGTTCCATCATTACTCAGAAAAATCAAAATGTATGTTTACATATATGTATGTGTAAAAAACATGGAAAACTATAAACTAAACTGGATGATTATCTCTAGGGTTAGATCACAGAAGACTTGTTTTTTGTTTTTTTTTTTCACACACACACACTGTATTTTATTTTTACAAGAGATAAATAGACTGACACCAAGCATTGTACATGGATGACCACAACAAAAGCAACAATGATTGCAATTACCAAACATGAAACACACTCATACTATGTCATAATATTGACATTCAGTCCAGTAATCCTCCACTGTAACAGCTCCTTTACTTTGCAGTGAAAATTGATTTGTATATTCTTTGCCTCTGAGTCCTTGTTGGATTTTTTTTTTTTAATTCAGACAGAAAGTCACAAAAATTATACTCATCCACATCAGTTCACTCAGTCCCATGTAATTAAATTTTTTTTTTCCTCTTGATCTTTTGTTAGCACTTTTATGAGTTCATCAGTTTTTCATTAGAGTTCTGAAAATGCTTATTCATTCAGTTCAGCAGTAGTCAGTTACCAGAAACCTGTACTTGTCAGAGTCTTTTCCATGAATTTCTTAAAGATGAAACCCTTTTATAGGAACATATTTGCAAAAGCATCAGAGTACACACAGAACTGTCTGTAAATGACAAAAGACTTAAAAATGACCACAGTTAAAAATTTGATGAAAGTTCATAATAATGCAGTTGACAAGAAAATTAGTTATTTCTGAGATATACATTTTAAGGTAATAACTAGGATTATGACTTATAACATTATACCAGAACATATAAGATTCTTAGAAATTTCATGTAATGTCTGAAACATTTATATTAACATATTTCCATACAAATAACCCAATGAAAGTTTAGTATTAGTTGTTTGTTTGTTTTTTTATACTGCAGGTTCTTATTAGGCATCAATTTTATACACATCAGTGTATACATGTCAATCCCAATCACCCAATTCAGCACAACACCATACCCACCCCATCGCAGTTTTCCCCCCTTGGTGTACGTATGTCCGTTCTCTACATCTGTGTCTCAACCTCTGCCCTGCAAACTGGCTCATCTGTACCATTTTTCTAGGTTCCACATACATGCGTTAATATACGATATTTGTTTTTCTCTTTCTGACTTACTTCACTCTGTATGACAGTCTCTAGATCCATCCACGTCTCAACAAATGACTCAATTTCGTTCCTTTTTATGGCTGAGTAATATTCCATTGTATATATGTACCACAACTTCTTTATCCATTCGTCTGTTGATGGGCATTTAGGTTGCTTCCATGACCTGGCTATTGTAAATAGTGCTGCAATGAACATTCGGGTGCATGTGTCTTTTTGAATTACTGTTTTCTCTGGGTATATGCCCAGTAGTGGGATTGCTGGGTCATATGGTAATTCTATTTTCAGTTTTTTAAGGAACCTCCATATTGTTCTCCATAGTGGCTGTATCAATTTACATTCCCACCAACAGTGCAAGAGGGTTCCCTTTTCTCCACACCCTCTCCAGCATTTGTTGTTTGTAGATTTTCTGATGATGCCCATTCTAACAGGAGTGAGGTGATACCTCATTGTAGTTTTGATTTGCATTTCTCTAATAATTAGTGATGTTGAGCATCTTTTCATGTGCTTCGTGGCCGTCTGTATGTCTTCTTTGGAGAAATGTCTGTTTAGGTCTTCTGCCCATTTTTGGATTGGGGTGTTTGTTTCTTTAATATTGAGCTGAATGAGCTGTTTATATATTTTGGAGATTAATCCTTTGTCCGTTGATTCGTTTGCAAATATTTTCTCCCATTCTGAGGGTTGTCTTTTCGTCTTGTTTATGGTTTCCTTTGCTGTGCAAAAGCTTTGAAGTTTCATTAGGTCCCATTTGTTTATTTTTGTTTTTATTTCCATTACTCTAGGAGGTGGATCAAAAAAGATCTTGCTGTGATTTATGTCAAAGAGTGTTCTTCCTATGTTTTCCTCTAAGAGTTTTATAGTGTCCAGTCTTACATTTAGGTCTCGAATCCATTTTGAGTTTATTTTTGTGTATGGTGTTAGGGAGTATTCTAATTTCATTCTTTTACATGTAGCTGTCCAGTTTTCCCAGCACCACTTATTGAAGAGACTGTCTTTTCTCCATTGTATATCTTTGCCTCCTTTGTCATAGATTAGTTGACCATAGGTGTGTGGGTTTATCTCTGGGCTTTCTATCTTGTTCCATTGATCTATGTTTCTGTTTTTGTGCCAGTACCATATTGTCTTGATTACTGTAGCTTTGTAGTATAGTCTGAAGTCAGGGAGTCTGATTCCTCCAGCTCCGTTTTTTTCCCTCAAGACTGCTTTGGCTATTCGGGGTCTTTTGTGTCTCCATACAAATTTTAAGATGATTTGTTCTAGTTCCGTAAAAAATGCCATTGGTAATTTGATAGGGATTGCATTGAATCTGTAGATTGCTTTGGGTAGTATACTCATTTTCACAATGTTGATTCTTCCAATCCAAGAACATGGTATATCTCTCCATCTGTTGGTATCATCTTTAATTTCTTTCATCAGTGTCTTATAGTTTTCTGCATACAGGTCTTTTGTCTCCCTAGGTAGGTTTATTCCTAGGTATTTTATTCTTTTTGTTGCAATGGTAAATGGGAGTGTTTCCATAATTTCTCTTTCAGATTTTTCATCATTAGTGTATAGGAATGCAAGAGATTTCTGTGCATTAATTTTGTATCCTGTAACTTTACCATATTCATTAATTAGCTCTAGCAGTTTTCTGGTGGCAGTTTTAGGATTCTCTATTCTCATCCGCAAACAGTGACAGTTTTACTTCTTCTTTTCCAATTTGTATTCCTTTTATTTCTTTTTCTTCTCTAATTGCTGACAATCAATTTTAAATTTTACATACTCTAATGTTTGAATTATTTCCAACAAATGCACTTTTTATATAAAGAAGAAAAATAAAGTTTTTAAATTGTTAATGTAAAAACTGGAAAAAATGAATTTTTAGTGTCCTAGAAAAAATATCCATTTTAGTGTCCTTACAGTGTTTGTAAGAGAAAAGGAGCTTGGGAAAAAACATGATATTTTTTACATTTTACCAGTATGTCTGGGAATCATAGAGACATTAATTTTAAAAGAAGAAATGTCAGTGGAAGTCAATGTGGGAATTAACTTAAATTTGTTATTATTATTGTCATTAGAATTCGTAAGTCCCCAGTGTTCTCTCTATGTATGAGTTACTTTTTTAGTCTCATATATTTATTTTAATATTGCATGGCCAAATCATGTCATGCTAAGAACTTTTTAGATGAATAACTAGAACAGAACCCATTCCTGAAATAAAATGTATTCTTAATCTCAGGGCTTTCTTTTTCATAGCTTCCATTCCTTCAGGTGCCCCCCACCCAACATATATGTGGGACCTCTCTCATTCTTAAGGATTTTCCAGGAAGTCCATTTCAGTACCACATTAGAAATCATAAAGATCAAAACATTAAATTATTTTGGACAGTCTAAAGGAGATTTTTTTTTCCTTAAGGTTGAAGTTTCAGATATTCTCAGGGAGATGCAGTAGAAAATTTGGGGGGTGTTCTGCAGTTTCCTCAGCTTTTATGTGTTTTAGAGCTTTTGTATTTAAAACACCAGTGCTGTGCTCAGTATCTGCTAGGTTCTCCGTAAATTATGTTTCTTATTTTCATTAGTCAGAATTATCTTTTATTTTTCTTCTGAGTCAGGCATTATTCTGTGTATGTAGCATGAATTGTGTCATTTAAGCTTCCTAACAGCCCCATCTGATGGGCACAATATCTTCATTTTACAGATGATGAACCTAAGGCATAAGAGGTCAAGTAATTTACCCATGTCACAGCAGCCAGTAGGTGACAGACCCTGTAATTTATTCAAAAACAGAGTATGTGTGTTTATGTCACAGAGGCTATGCTGTTCCTTTCCATGTTGGAATAAATCCAAATGATAAAATTTTTAAATCAGTCAGTTGTTAATATGAAGAAATGTGGTGAAGAGGAAGCTTGTGTAGAATTTGCTCCTTATCTTTTTAACAGTTGCATGAGGCTGTTTTCTGTATGCTGATAAGTCTTCTCCATTGCTGTTTTTTGTTAAAGTCTATGAGAATGGGGGAAGAAAGGAGAGGGGAATAAAACAGTCTTGGAGTAACATTATTTTATGAAAATTAACTAGAAATTTAAAATAGATACAATATTTGATAAGACGCAGTTTGATTTCAGTAACCTATTCCTTTGGTTTCCTATCTTTATCAGAGCTTCTGTTTATGGTTATTTTTTCTTTTAAGTTAAAATGAAGGAAATCTGCCTTCCCTTCTTACCTTCTCTGCCAACTCCTTTATTGTCAGCGGCCTGTCTTCAACCAGTTTCCTTTACCACAGGAGAAAGAAGACGTCCCTGTGGAAATGTCTAACGGTGAACCAGGTTGCCACTACTTTGAGCAGCTCCGGTATAATGACATGTGGCTGAAGGTTGGCGACTGTGTCTTCATCAAGTCCCATGGCCTGGTGCGCCCTCGTGTGGGCAGGTGAGCGTTTTTGAGGTAGAGAGGACAAGGTTTGGTTTGAGAGATTCGGAGCCAGTAGAAATTCATCACTGTTTAGGATGAAGGCTAAAGTCCCTCCCTTGGCAGCTTTTCCAACTTCCTCTCACACCACAGTCTCCCTGCTTACGCCTCTAGCCACACTTCCTTCTTTAAATTGCTTCCATGAATCCTTTTTTTTTTTTTTTGCTTTTTCTTCTCCTGCCGTTTACTGAACTCTCAACCCAGAAATCTCCCTGCCAGCTTCATATGGTGAACTCCTTTAGCTTAAATTTGAAATGGCTTTTCCTTAAGGAAGCCTTTCCTGTCTCCTCCAGACTAGGTTAGGTCTCCCTATTACACATTTTCAGAGCACCGTGTATTTCCTTCTTCTCAGAGCACATATCATTTATATTATCAGGCTTCCATATCAGACTGCAAATGCCCTGAGAGTTAGAGACCCTCTCTTTTTGAGGAAAAAAGCGGTATATATACCTTTATATCCCCTGCTCCAAGCATAGTGAGTGAGGCTCAGATATTTGATGAACAAGTAAATGGGTGGAAGTATGGTTGGATGACATAGAATAGCTTTAAAGGAGTCAGGGCGCAGGGCTGGGCAGTAGAGGATAGTAGTTAAGGAAAGTAGTTGGTTCCAAGAGATCTTGGTTTAAGTCCCAGCCCTGCTAGTTTAATGTCCATAGGCAAATGACTTAACTCTCTGAGCTTGTTTTCTCATTGTATTTGTTCATCATTCAGTAATTGTTTATTACACACCTACTATTTGCCAGGCTCTGTAGATATATTAGTGAATAAAACAAACAAGTATCATTAGTCCTGCGGATCTTTTTTCTAGTGGGAAGACAAACTATAAACATCACGAATAAGTAAAATGTATAGTGCATTCCATTATGATATGTGCTGTGGGAAAAAACAGAGCTGGGTATGGGGAATCAGGAGTGCCATGGTCAAAGTTAGGGTGTTCAAAACTTTAAATAGGATGGTATGTAAAGCCTCACTGAGAGCTGACAGTTGAGCCAACACTTGAAGAAACCAAGGAAGTGAGTAATGTAATATCCAGGGAGAAAGTTTTCCAGGGACAGAGAACAGCCTGTGTAAAGACCGGAAGAGAGGCATTCCTGGCCTGTTCAAATCATCAGAGTCTGTTACAGGCGGAGTGAGCTGTACATGAGTTAGATAGGAGATATGAGAGCCAAGGGATATAGTGCAAATCTTGTGGGACTCAGAAACCATTGTAGGGACTTGGGCCTTTACTGAATTAAATGAAATATCATGGATTATTTTCAGCACAAAAGTGACTTTTTTGGGGGGCGACACTGCGAGGCATGCGGGATCTTAGTTCCCCGACCAGGGATCGAACCTGCGCCCCCTGCAGTGGAAGCACAGAGTCTTAACCACTGGACCACCAGGGAAGTCCCCAGAAGTGACATCTGACTTAGGGCTTAGCAGGATTGCTCTGTCTACTGATTGTAAAGAGTCAAAGGTAGAACAGCGAGATCTGCTAGGAGGCTCTTGCAATAATCCAGGCAAGAATGATGGTGGTTCAGGCCAGTAGTCAGATCCAATTCTGTAAATTAGTCAGATCCTGTTTTGAAAGATTGAGTTAAGAGAATGTAGTGTCCAAGAGAGAGGAGTCAAGGGTGACCCCTGCATTTTGGCCTGAGGAACTGGAAGGGTGGAGTTACCATTAACTGCAATGAGGATGCTGCTTCATGTCTGGAACCATGAGGCTATTGGGACAATAATAATAGCAACTTTATGGTGTGGTTGTGAGGAATGGTACAGTATCTGCACTGAACAGTCAGATGTTAATTTTTATTTTTTTCTAGGGAACTGGTCTGTGACTTTCATCAGATTCTCATGGGGTAAAGGGGTATTAGATCTTGACCTTCAGAAAGGTCATGAACCATGGCCTTAAAGGAATATGTGCCACTGATGTGATCTGACCCCAAATATTGATGATCTGTGTGTTTATTCAGCTCACAAATCCAATGATAGATGCTTAGCATCTCAGGAAGAAAACCTGAGAGTCAGCTTAAACTATTAAGTTGTATGCCTTAGTATTATGTTAAAAAAAAATTTTCCCCCTGAGATGAGTAGCCAAATGTTCACTTCTCTTTTTTCCAAGTATCTTTTCACATGCTTAAAGGGGAAAAAAATCAAGGAAATTGTCTTATTATCAGAACAGCCAATGAAACTCCTCTAAATAGTGCATATCATTAAGTTTTTGGTTAACAGAATTTTTGTTAGACTAAGCCTTTAGGAATGAAACCTGTAAGAACTCTATTTTAATGGAATTTCTCCATTTTTTTCTCCCAAGAATTGAAAAGGTATGGGTCCGAGATGGAGCTGCATATTTTTACGGCCCCATCTTCATTCACCCAGAAGAGACGGAACACGAGCCCACAAAAATGTTCTACAAGAAAGAAGTGTTTCTGAGTAATCTGGAAGAAACCTGCCCCATGACATGTATTCTAGGTAGGTATTCATGCTTTTAATTGTAGGTATTCATGCTTTTAATTTAATCTTATTCATTCCACAGTTGGTTGAATAGTTCTTCTGTCCTGGGTACTCTTCTAGGTGCTAGGTATACAGCAATAAAAAAACCAAAATCTCAGCTGTCTCAGAGACTTACAGTGGGGCAGAGGCTGGGGAGTCAGTAAATAAATTAAAATTAAATATATAGAACATCAGGTAGTAATTAGGGCTATGAATGAGAATAAAGCAGAGGAAGAGGATAGAGAGTAATGTTGAGGGGAGGTCCTATTTCAGGTAATGTGGTCAGCAAAAGCCCCTCTAATAGGTGACATGAGAGTAGAGCCCTGAAGGAAGTGAGGAAGAAAACCATTCAACGCTGAAATTTTACTCCTTTTAGGCACAGCAGACACCAAATGCAAAGACCTTGAGGCAGAGTATCTGGGGATGTTTGAGTCACAATAAGAAAGCCGGGTGGCTGGAGCAGCCAGGGGGTGTGGTAGGGAATGAGCCCTCTAGGTGGCTGGGCACTCAGTCATGGTAGGTCTTACAGGCAGTGCAGGGATTGATCTAGAACAGATGAGAGGTCCTGTGAGGAGTCTGAGCAGAGAGACCATGTGAGCCGACGTATATGCATTAGAGGAATCACTGTGGCTGCAGTTTGGAGGATGTGTTGTAAGAATAAGGTAGGAAGCAGGGAGAGCAATTAAAAAACTTTTACAGTCTCTGTTGGATTAACCCTAGTAGTGTTATTGTTCCCATTCCAAAAATGTGAAGGACTCTTGTTTTGGTTTCTGTTGTGTCATCCTACTGAGTGTTCACAGTGGCATTCTGCTTCTCAGATCTAGTTATATGCACCATATACTGTTATTGTTTTCAGCTGTTGTATTTATTCTGGCCCTGAATTAACTCCTTAGCTTACTTACACCAACTACTGTTTACATCTTCTGGAGTGGTTTTCCAAAAGGTTACTAGTCACAGCTTTATATTGATTACATATGGTTATAAAGTTGAAGGAGCCACCATGCTTACGACCAAAAGGAAATTTGCAGATTAAAAAGTATTTTACACTTAGACTTTGGTCACTTTACTGTTTACCTACATTGTTTTTGGTACTTTGAATTTTTTCAGAATTGGATATGGTAAAAATGTCTGAATGGCCAATAATTCAGTACATTTTCCTCTTCCCCTCTGGGGAGAGGCAACAAAATCTAGTGAAGTTATTAAATCCTTCTTGAGTTTCTGCAGCAGAGAAAGTCTTCCTTTTAACTTGTGCCCTAGAGCTTTACTCCCTAGTGTAAACCTAGTCGGGAGACTCAAAGAGAACATAACAAAGGTGAGACTGAAGTCTTCTTTGGTTAGGACAACTGTATCATTGATTCTTTTTTAGTTATTTTCTTCGTGGTTACCCTGGGGATTACATCTTAAATTTATGACAATCTGGTTTCATATGCTATACAAAAAAACTCTGTTTGGGCTTCCCTGGTGGCGCAGTGGTTGAGAGTCTGCCTGCCAGTGCAGGGGACACGGGTTCGAGCCCTGGTCTGGGAGGATCCCACATGCCGCAGAGCAGCTGGGCCCGTGAGCTACAGGTACTGAGCCTGCGCCTTTGGAGCCTGTGCTCCGCAGCAGGGGGGGGCCACGGCAGTGAGAGGCCCGCGCACCGCGATGAAGAGTGGCCCCCGCTCGCCGCAACTGGAGAGGGCCCACACACAGAAACGGAGACCCAACACAGCCAAAAATAATAAATAAATAAATAAATAAAGTGTAAAAATTAAAAAAAAAACAAAAACAAAACTCTGTTCCTCTATAGCTCCATCCCTCCCCCTTTGTATTATTGTAAGAAATTACCTCTTTATACTTTGTGTGCCCATTATCATAGATTTTTAATTATTGCTTTGTGTATTTGTCTTTAAAATCATATAGGTGAAAAAGAAGAGGATTTACAAACCAAAAATATAATATTGCCTTTTGTATTTACCTATGTAGTTACCTTTACTAGTGGTTTTTATTTCTTTGTATGACTTCAAGTTATTGTCTAATGTCCTTTCATTTCAGCCTAAAGAACTCCCTTTAGCATTTCTTGTAGGACAGGTCTGCTAGCAACAATCTCCCTCATCTTTTGTTTATCTGGAAATGTCTTGATTCCTCCATTTTTGAAGGCTACTTTTGCTGGATATAGAATTCTCCATTGGCAGTTTTTTCTTTCATGTCTTTCATCAAATTTGGGAAGTTTTTGGCCACTGTTTCTTCACATATTTTTTCTGCCCCTTTCTCTTTCTCTTCTCCTTCCAGGACTCCTATTATGCCTATGTTGGTTACGCTTAATGGTGTGCCACGGGTCTCTAAGATATTGTTCATTTTTCTGTATTCTTTTTTCTTTCTTTTCCTCAGACTTTTCATTTTAATCGACCTGTCTTCAAGTTCGTTGATTCTTCTGTGTGTTCAGATCATCTGTTGAACCCTTCTAATGAATTTTTCTTTTTTTTCCATATTTATTTATTTATTTGTCTGTGATGGGTCTTAGTTGCAGCATGCGGGATCTTCAGTTGAGGCCTGCGGGATCCTTAGTTGCAGTATGCAGGATCTTTAGTTGTGGCATGCAAACTCTTAGTTGTGGCATGTGAACTCCTAGTTGCAGCAGGTGGGATCCAGTTTCCTGACTAGAGATCGAGCCCAGGCCCCCTGCATTGGGAGCGCAGAGTCGTAGCCACTGGACCACTGGGGAAGTTCCTCTAATGAATTTTTCAATTCAGTTATTGTACTTTTCAGCTTAAGAATATCTATTTAGTGTTTACATTTTCTGTCTATTGATATTCTCTATTTGGTGAGACATCATTCTGGTTTCTTTTAGTTCTTTGTCCATGGTTTCCTTTAGCTCTTTGGGTGTATTGAAGACAGTTGATTTAAATTCTTTGTCTAGTAAGTTCAGTGTCTGAGCTTCCTCAGGGACAGTTTCTGTTCATTTTTTTCTAATCCCAGGTAAGCCACACTTACATGTCTCATGCATGCCTCATAATTGTTTTGTTGAAAACTGGATGTTGAAACTATATTTTGAATATTATGATGTGATAACTCTAGAAATCAGATTCTCCCCCCTCCTCAAGTTTTGTTGTTATTGCTTACTGTGGGTTGTCGTTGCTTGTTTTTTAGTGACTTTTCTAAGCTAATTTAAAGACTGTGTTCTTTGTGCTGTCACTGAAGTCTCTGTTCTGCTAGCTTTGTGGTCAGCTAGTGATTTAACAGGATTTTCTTAAATGCTTGGATCCAAAAAACCCAAAAAATTCCCAGTCTTTGCAATTGCATACTGCATCTTTGTTGGAGCACACCTTTAACACTCAACGCAGAAGTTTACAACTCTGCCTTTGCCTTTACTACCTGCTTGTGCAGGGCTTGATAGTCAGCTAAAGGTGAGAGCTTAGGGCCTTCTCAGGTCTTTGCTGAGCATGCACCCTGCCCATGGCATGTGCATGGCTTTCTAGATTTTCAGGACTATGTGGAAGCTTTTCAAAACTCTTATTCCCCAAAGAATAAGAGTTAGGGGGGTGGGGGGAATGGATGAGGTAGATTAAAATGCCACAACGCTCTCCTGCTGGCTTTCAGTCACTTTTTTCCTTAAGTAAGCATTCATTTGGTTGCTGTAAACTTTTAGCTGTTTTCCAGGATTCCAATAATGTTGATTCTCACAGTTTTTGCTAGCTTTTCTTAGTGTTTCTGTGAAGGAACACTTGGATTCCCCAACTGCCATTTTCACTGACATCACTTGAAGTAATTCCTTTTTACAGTTGCCCGTTAGAATGTGTTGCATTCTGTAGTTTATAAACTAGTTTTTTTTTTAAATCTAGGATTTCATTTATTTCAAACCATAACCCTGTGTAAAAGATGCTGATATTCTCAGAAAGGTCATGTTACTGTCCAAGAAATGGACCAGAACTGAAACTTAGGTCTTCTCGTTTATACTTCTGTACTGGTGTTTGGATTGTTGGTTGGTTTACAGCCAACTGGGACACTGTTGAGAGTGAAAGGGGGTGCCAGTAATATTAGGCAGGACAACAGGCATACAGTGAGATGTTCATCTTGAGATAAACCCCTAAAGAAAATGCATCTAGTGGTCACAAAATGGGTTTTCAGCCCAGCTTGTGGATTTCAATATCCACCCTCCCCATGGGAGAAAAGTGTTTCTTTGTTAAATTTTATATTGACTTAAATGCAAGGAGGCAGATCTTTTTTTAAATTAATTTGTTTTTGTAGACAGTAGTAATTTAAAGTGTTTAAACTTAAGCTTTAGAGGATTTATAATTTCATTGTGTTAAATATACACACTGTTGAATGTAAATCTCATTTTTGTCTCTCTGAAACAAAAGTTTTAAGGATAATTAGGTGTAATTTTTTCATCTTCTACAATATAGACCTAGTAGGCCTATTTCACTTAGGAAATAGTCCTGTTTTCCTAACTATTATATATATGTTCTTTGTTCAGTTTCTGTTAAGAGTTGTCCTCACTAACTTGAATGGTAATCAAATGGCCACCAAGAAGTTGCTTTTGGGAATGAACATGGCCTTACCTGGCAGAGAGTACCTAAGGGTAACTTAGGCCACTTGAGTGATAAAATTTCCAGGAACCTCAGCTCCTCAAACATGCCAGTTCCTAATTTATTGCAAGTTCTATTTTCTTCATAGTAGATTTTTTTTAATGATTCTTTAATTGAAAAACTATTCTTAGTAAGGCAAGAAAAATAAAAAGTTTTTAAGGATTAGAAAGGAAAAATAAAATGATCAGTTTTTGCAAAGGTACAAAGAAAATCCAAGAAATGTTCAGATAAATTGGTAGATTTAGTGAAAATATCAACATCATCTGTATTTCTATTTACCATCACTGAGCAGTTAGAAAACTAAAATTTTTAAATATGCAATTTACATTAAATACCTAGGAATAAATCTTTTAAAAGATATATAAGACTTACACATACACATGCTAAAAAAAAACTGTCAGGAAATTATCAAGAGAAATTAAAGAAGACCTAAATAAATGAAGTGATCCGTTATGTTTATAGCTGAAGGACTCGGTATTATAAAGATGTCAGTTCTTCCCAAATTGATGTATAGATTCATTGCAGTTCCAGTCGAAATCCAGCAGGTTTTTATAAATTTTTTATCCATTAATAAATGAAGCTTCCTAAACTCTTGTCTTTTCCCTATCTTTTGAGGGCCTGGTGGGAACCCCAAGTCAGGACAGGGACAACACATCCATTCCAAGGCCACCATCATTTTTACTCTTTAGCTGTGGGCAGAATTTTTACCTTTTCCAAATCTCTATTTTTCCTCTATGAAGTATGGAAAATACTAACTGTCCCTCTCTGAATTGAAAAGCCTTTGGATTATGTAAGTAAAGTGCTGTGTAAACCCAAGGCAGTGATAATAATTATAGCTATTTTAAGCTTGTAATATGGGGACTTCCCTGGTGCTTCAGCGGTTAAGACTCCACGCTTCTACTACAGGGGACACTGGTTTGATCCCTGGTCAGGGAACTAAGATCCTGCAAGCCACACAGTGCGGCCAAAAAAAAAAGTTATAAAGTGTTTCTAACGTGTTTTTACATGTTTTGCTTGTAAATGTTTAGTAAGTTGTTAGCTATGAACACTCCTGTTAAGGTCAAGAGCAAAATAGGAATGTCCTTGTCACTCATGTTTAACATTGTTCTGAAGGTACTAGCCAGTGCAGATAGAAGTAAGAAACAGACATTTCAAATAAGGAAATTAAGGAGACGAAGATTCAAGAGAATCAACCAAGAAGCCATGGCACATAATAAGAGAAGTAAGATGGTTGAATATAAAATTAATAACAAACTAATTGCCTTACAAGATTAAATAATAGGACTTCCCTGGTGGTGCAGTGGTTAGGAATCTGCATCCGCCTGCCAATGCACGGGACATGGGTTCAAGCCCTGGTCCGGGAAGATCCCACATGCTGCGGAGCAGCTAAGCCCGTGCGCCACAACTACTGAGCCAGTGCTCTAGAGCCCATGAGCCACAGCTACTGAGCCCATGTGCCACAACTACTGAAACCCACGCGCCTAGAGCCTGTGCTCTTTAACAATAGAAGCCACTGCAATGAGAAGCCCGTGCACCTCAACAAAGAGTAGCCCCCGCTTGCCGCAACTAGAGAAAGCCCGCACGCAGCAACAAAGACCCAAGGCAGCCAAAATATTAATTAATTAATTAATTTTGTAAAATGCACTTTAAAAAAGAAGATTAAATAATAATAAAAAAATAGAATTACCTTAG
The DNA here is from genome assembly GCF_965194805.1 of Balaenoptera borealis. Lineage (NCBI taxonomy): Eukaryota > Metazoa > Chordata > Mammalia > Artiodactyla > Balaenopteridae > Balaenoptera > Balaenoptera borealis. Next base: position 40,265,367 of record NC_138869.1, read on the forward strand.
GATAAATTTAACAAGGTATTGCCACAGTTGTATAAAGAAAGTTTTTTAGTGCTACTTTTAATGCATTTAAAAGGGAATGCTTGGACTTCCCTGGTAGCACAGTGGTTAAGAATCCGCCTGCCAGTGCAGGGGACACGGGTTCAAGCCCTGGTCTGGGAAGATCCCACATGCTGCAGAGCAACTAAACCCATGCACCACAAATACTGAGCCTGCGTTCTAGAGCCCGTGAGCCACAACTACTGAAGCCTGTGCACCTAGATCCCGTGCTCCACAAAAAGAGAAGCCACCGCAATGAGAAGCCTGCGCACTGCAACGAAGAGTAGCCCCTGCTCGCCGCAACTAGAGGAAGCCCGTGTGCAGCAACAAAGACCCAACACACCCGATCAATCAATCAATCATTCAATGGAATGCTTGAACAAATTGCAAAGCATACCATGTGCTTGAATAAGAATTTTGTACATCATAGAGGTGTTCATTCTCCCTAAATTAATCTTTAATGTGATCCCAATAGACATACCAATGGGAATTTTCTGTGAGAAAGTTGGGACTAAATAAACTGATTTTTTAACATCATGTCACAAAAGAAACAAAAATCAGGAAAATTCTGAAAAGCATGGTGAAGGGGAGAGTGTCTATCCTTACAGATACTAAAACATCCTAACACTATAATAATTTAAATTATTTGTATGATATATGAATAAACATTATTTGAACAGGATAGAAACTTTAGCAGTAGACTCAAATATAATTTAATTTGTGATAAAAGTGGCATCCCAGGTAAGTGGGAAAAGGTGGGTTTTTCTCTAAGTAGTATTTGGAAATTAGGTAGCCATTTGGAAAAAGTAAAATTGTATCCATCTCTTGTGTCAACTTCAAAATAAATTCCCAGATAAATCACAGGCGTAAATGAACCTAAAATGAAGTAGCAAAGATACCAAAAGAAGTGATGGGAAAGAAATTTTTATAACCTTTGACATAAAACCCAGAACTCATATAAGAAAGATGGATAAATTCAACTATATAAAAGTTTAAAATGTTTGGCAGAAGTAAAGACAGATGACAACTTTGGGAAGATATTTACAATGTATATCATAGAAAAAGATCAAATTTCCCTCGTATATGAAGAGCTTCTATAAACAATTAGTAAAAAAGATCAACATCCAATAGGAAAATGGGCAAAGATTAAGAGAGAGCAGAGAGAAGTTTATCAGTGGTTCTTAAAAGAAAATATGAACTTCAGCCAGTAGAGAAATGCAAATTAAAATTACCCAGATGCTGCTTTTTTTAAAATTACCTATCAAATTGTCAAAAATTCATATGTTTACTAGTTGATAAGAATACAGGGAAGTGGCATTTGCCCACTTTGTGGTGGGTTTATGAATTAGCATAACCTCTATGGAAGGTAATTTGATAATACCTATAAAAATTAAAGTGTACATACCCTTTGACCCAGGTTTTGTACTTCTAGAAATTTATTCCTCAAATGTATTCATCCATGTGCAAATTGATATGTGTCTTTTTTGGGAGGGGGGCCGGGTTGGGTCTTCGTTGCTGCGTGCGGTCTTTCTCGAGTTGCATCAGGTGGGGGCTACTCTTTGTTGTGGTGCGCGGGCTTCTCATTGCGGTGACTTCTCTTGTTGCGGAGCACAGGCTCTAGGCGCTTGGGCTTCAGTAGTTGTGGCTCGTGGGCTCTAGAGCACAGGCTCAGTAGTTGTGGTGCACAGGTTTAGTTGCTCTGCGGCATGTGGGATCTTCCTGGACCAGGGCTCGAACCCGTGTCCCCTGCATTGGCAGGCGGATTCCTAACCACTGCACCACCAGGGAAGTCCGATATATGTCTTAAATTATTTATGTCAACATTGTTTTGCTTCAGTAGGAGAGCAAAAATTTGGAAACAACCTAAATATCCATCAGTAGGGAACTAGTTGAATAAATATATTAATACCAGCAGTGATCCTCAGATTTATTATTTTGGAGCAAAATTTAGGTGTAAAACAATATAAGTGATATGCTACCATTTGTAAGTTTGTATGTGTGGTAAAATATAAATGTTGCACATAAAGTGCAACATTTTAACCATTTTTAACTGGACAATTCTGTGACATTAAATCCATTGACAGTATTGTACAACCATCACTGGAACACATCTAGAACTTTTCATCACCCCAAATAGAAACTCTGTACCCATTAAGCAATAACTACCCATTTCCACCTCTCCCAGCCCCTGGTAAGCACTGTTTTACTTTATTTCTCTATGAATTTTGCCTATTCTGGGTACCTTATATAAGTGGAATCATGCAAAATTTGTCCTTTTGTGTCTGACTTATATTACTTAGCATAAATAAAAAATTCTCAAGGTTCATCCATAGTGTAGCATGTATCAGAATTTTATTCCTTTTTAAGGCTGAATAGTATTTTATTGTATGTATATATAACATTTTGTTTATTCATTCATCTGTTGATGGACATTTGGGTGGTTTCTACCTTTTGGCCAATTGTTTATAATGCTGCTGTGAACATTGGTGTATGAGTATCTGTTTGAGTCCCTGCTTTCAGTTCTTTTGGATATTTACCTAGAAGTAGAATTGCTGGATCAACTCTGTTTAACTTTTTGAGAAACTGCCAAACCGTTTTCCACAGCAGCTGCACCATTTTACATTACCACCAGTGATATACAAGGGTTCCAATTTCTCCACGTCTTTACCAACACTTGTTACTTTCTGGAGGTTTTGTTTGTTTGTTTGGCTTTTTTCCCTTTATAATAGCCATCCTAATGAATGTGAAGTGGTATTTCATTTCAGTTTTGATTTGTATTTCCCTAATGAGTAATGATGTGAGCATCTTTTCATGAGCTTATTGGCTATCTGTGTATCTTCTTTGGGGAAATGTCTGTTCAGATCCTTTGCCTATTTTTTGAGTTGTCTTGTTAGTGCTGAGTTGTAGGAGTTCTTTATATATTCTGGATATTAGACTCTTACCAGAGATATAATTTGCAAATATATTCTGCTGTTCTATGTGTTGTCTTTTCACTTTGTGTCCTTTGAAAAACAGAAGTTTTTAATTTTGGTGAAGTCCAGTTTATCTTTATTTTCTTTGGTTGCTTGTGATTTTGATGTCACATTTATGAAACCATCGCCTAATAGAGGGTCACAAAGATTTACACCTATGTTTTTCTTCTAAGAGTTTTATAGTTGTAGCTCTTACATTAAGGTCTTTGATCCATTTTGAATTAATTTGTGTATATGGTATATGGTAGGCTTCCAGCTCCATTCTTTTGCATGTGGAAATCCAGTTGTTCCAGCACTACTTGTTAAAAAGACTATTCTTTCCCCATTGAATTGTCTTGGCACCCTTGTCAAAAATCAGTTACCCGTAAAAACTCAGTTGTATGGGTTTATTTTTAGACTTTTAATTCTACTCCATTGACCTACATATCTATTTTTAACACCTGTGTATACCCTTTAAGTCTTCTAACTTGAATCACGTGAATATATTAATTCAAAAATAATACAAATTTAAAATAACTGTTAGCTATGACCACAATTTACTCCTTTAATTTCTCTCCAATTTTCTCTTTCAGGAAAGTGTGCTGTATTGTCATTCAAGGACTTCCTCTCCTGCAGGCCAACTGAAATTCCAGAAAATGACATTCTGCTTTGTGAGAGCCGCTACAATGAAAGTGACAAGCAGATGAAGAAATTCAAGGGACTGAAGAGGTTTTCACTCTCTGCTAAAGTGGTAGATGATGAAATTTATTACTTCAGGTAAACTTGAAAAACTAAGGAAGAAAGAGCACTTCAGCTCCTAATAGTAAAACTGATATCAAAATAGCGTAGTCCAGGGTGGGTTTTTTGGTTGTATTTTTTATTAGGTCTTAAACCAGAGCAGTCGACATTTCAAATAGAAAATATTAATTCATTCAATTAAATATTAAAGGAAAATCCTCATAATCTGCTGAGATGTGATAACTGCTATAACAGTCCTCTTGGCGTAGACTTCAATAATTGTAATATGGAGGCAGAAGTCTTTGGTTCTGGTTCATAGCCTGTCTATTAACAGGTTGCACAGTTCTGTAGACTACGAAAATTCTTTTCACTATATATTGGCAACTAGATCTCAACTTTGCACCCAGTGCTTTTGTGGGTATTCAGCAGAATCCCTTAAAAACAAACATCTGTAAGTAGGTGTGACTATACTATAAATATACGTTTTAATTCTTTCCCTTGCTGACTTAGAGTAGACATTGCAGATTGCAGGACGTTGCTTCTAGATATTAAGGCAGAACATTGCTTTCTGATCAATCCTGGAGTAGTGTTAGGTGATTTCATTTTATTTATTTGTTTTTATGTCACTTCTTTTAGAAAACCGACTGTTCCTCAGAAGGAGCCCTCACCTTTATTGGAAAAGAAGATCCAGTTGCTAGAAGCTAAATTTGCTGAGTTAGAAGGTGGAGATGATGATATTGAAGAGATGGGAGAAGAGGATAGTGAGGTCATTGAGCCTCCTTCTCTACCTCAACTTCAGACTCCCCTGGCCAGTGAGCTGGATCTCATGCCCTACACACCCCCACAGGTGAAGGTGACAAGTTCCTGTTACTTGTCTTATTTCCAGCTCTGGTTTGCAGCAAATTCAAACCCAAAAGGGAGGAGACATCCAGCCCCTATATTGTGGGAGCTTCAACCTAGAATGCTACAGGAAGGAACAGGTTTTTTTTTTTTCTCGATGCCACTAATAACTTAAAATTTAATATCTTTTTTTTTTAATTTCATAGACAGCTGGTTTTAGTGGCAGGTTTAGTTAGAAAGCTCTTCTTGCCTTGTATTGAAGGAAAGCAATAAGGAACTGCATCATTCTGTTACTCTATCTTTTATTGCTTGTATCTTTTTAGTCTCTCTTTCTTTAGGACCTCATCTTTTGGTTAAGGTGATCCCTATTGGTATTTTTTTTTCATTTAGAGTTTTCTGAAGACTTGATTGTGAGGTCACTATTATAGATTGCAGTCATGGAATTCAGTGAAACTTTCATTTTTCTTATATGGTAAGAGGCAAGGAAGAGCTGTGTTTTGAACACGAAAATGGCCAGCTAGAAACTGAACATGTCTACAAAACAGTAGCTGTTGAGTCGCATGTTCCTGGCTTCCAGAATCCTTTAGCAATTGACCAGATGCAATGTTCTGATGCACTATAAGAGCTTTCTGTCTTACAGTCTACCCCAAAGTCTGCCAAAGGCAGTGCAAAGAAGGAAGGCTCCAAACGGAAAATCAACATGAGTGGCTACATCCTGTTCAGCAGTGAGATGAGAGCTGTGATTAAGGCCCAGCACCCAGACTACTCTTTTGGGGAGCTCAGCCGACTGGTGGGGACAGAATGGAGAAACCTTGAGACAGCCAAGAAAGCAGAATATGAAGGTAAATAGAGCGTAGGCACAACTGTCTGAGCTTTCTAAGCAAGGGGGTGTTTTCAGCAATGCACGTGCATAGACAGGTTGAATCTCTTGTTCTTACCACTTGCACGTGAACTTTGTGTTGGGGACTGTCTCAAATGGCTCCCATCCAGCAGTTTAAGTGTCAGCCTTGTCCTGACTGAGGAAGTGCTGCCTCTGACTTGGCCTCTGATCCTGGTGTGGTTTTTTTTTTTACCCCCAAATTTCTCAAACAAATATTTAGCTATTAAAAATTGCATGATTTTTTTTCTTTCATTAAGTCCTGTAAGCACACATGTGTTGAGCTGGGGAATGATTGTACAAAGATGTTAAATATAATTTTGGTTAAAATTCATCTGAAATGGGGCTTTCAAAATCAGTGATCTTCTATTATGGCTCTCGATAAGCCATATGTATAAACTCCAGGCTGAGGCTTGGCTGAAGCGCTTGGTTTCCTAGGCCAGTCCTGGCCTGTGCTGCATTCATAGCTACTTTTAAGGTACTTGGGTTCTCTTTGATAAAGCTCAACTGCCTTCATTTTCCTTTTACTCTATAATTAAATCATTTGGGGCTATGAGCTATCATTCAAGGATTTGGTGGTTCTTAGCCATTAAGGACAAATACTTAAGAGAGATTTTTGGTTTTTTGTTTTTTAATATCAGGCATGACTTTAATAAAGAAATGAGTAATAAACATTAGATTAGGCAGGACTGTTGCCCTTAGAGCTGTACTTTTTTCCATTTGGAATTGTATATAATGCTTCATTTTGCCAGTTTAAAGCCCTCTCTCGATTGACCATAGTGATCACCATTACTCTTCTTGGCCAGGTCCAAATCCAGCAAGCATAAACAAATTAATTATCAAGGCTGCCTCCTTTATTACAGTTTATGGAGTTTCCAAAGAAACTCCTTTTTTTAAAAAACTAGTTTACTCCTTTCATTTATTACAGTTGATTTATTATTATAAAATTATCTGACAGGCTTCCCCAAGGATCTTGTGCAGAACCCTAGTCCTACAAGATGTTCATTCAGAATACATTTGTGGCAAAACCAGTTTGAGAAGCACTCCAAAAACTTTCTCTCTTGGAAACTTAACAGTGCATATTGCCATATGAAAGTCTTTAAACCTATAGTAAATAACCTATTTTGTTCACCTGGCATTTTCTGAAACTTGATCAGGTATTCATGTAATATCTGCTAATATCCCGAAGAACTAATATTTCACAGAACATTCTTTGAGAAACCATAGTCAGTTCTATAAGAACCTAGAACTTTGGAGAGCTTTGGTATTTCTAACCTTAGTGGAAGTTAAGACCAGATATATCACTCAGTTGGAGAAGTGTTAGAAATGACGCTCACATGGCTGTAAAGCCTGGTCCAGGACAAATGAAGCCAGTACTGCATGGCTAGTTATTCAGAGTGTGAACAAGAGCGAGGAATGTGTCTGGAGATGATGTAAAAGTAAAAATGCTGGAGCAGAACTGAAGAGAAGGAGAAATGATGGCTTCTGGGAAATCCTTCCAAATTCAAAGGAGAATCTGAAATTCAGTGAGAACTTAGTGAGAGGAGCTATATGACTCAGCAGTGTCTGCCTGAGACACAAAATCTGAACTTTTGATGTTCAGACCCATTGAATTCAAAACCCAAAGTCTGGAGTTTGGCTGACTTCATTTAATAATTCTCTTTTCTAAGACAGCCCAAAAAGAACTAACAGGTAGCCAGTCCAATATTCCTTCCACAGGCCTGAAATTTTCTTTTTTCAACTTCATTTTTTTGCTCTCCCGTTTTACTGTGTCACTTGTGTAATGAAAATATGAGAACTTAATGTGGGAGTCTAGGTCATCAGTGTTTTTTTTACTGCTAGTTCAAGGAAACAGGTTGTTAAAATGGCCTTTGTCCCTCATGCTCATTGTACAGAGGATCTGTAAACTGGGACAGTGTGGTGAGTGATGACAAGTCTCTGCAGGTAACACTGTCGCAGCCGAGGAAACTTTGACTTGGTTGACTTTCACATTCTCACCCAAAGGAGGACTGGAGCCGTTGCTTCTTGATGCTCTTTAAAGCCATGTGACCTTGAGCTGTTTTCCCCTTCCTTAGATCAGCCAGCAGTAGCCTTCTGAATTCCTTGTTGGAGGGTTAATGTGTGGCAGTTGGAGTTTGATACCAGGAATCAGGGCCGCAGGTTGCTGGTTCTCTCTGTATCCTTGGACAGGTCACTACCTATCTCCAGTCTCAGTTTGCCCATGTGAAGAGTGGAGAGGAGTTCCTGTTTATGAACGGTGAAGCAAAATAAACCCTGTATTGTGGGAGCTTTGGGAATGCACATTTCTAGAGTTCTCTAGTAAGGGTCCAGCCTGCTAGCTCCCAAAAAGACTGGGAATGTGATTGTTGGGGCTACTGGCTATGGAGAAGCAGAAAGAGTACCTCAGAGGAGTGAGGGGTGTAGCAGGGATGTTCCACAGCCCAGAACTGGCACAAGCTAATGCTCCTATTGCATTTGGATGAAATAAGTATGAATTCTGGAACTTTTGCTGATTTAGTATGATTTATGGTCAGTATTGAACTCAGCTTCAGGAAACCTGGTTCTGTCAGTACATTGTCCATTGCTTCATATGTGTATATATATTATTCCCTGCTTCTGATGACTGTAGCCTGGAGTATCATGCATTTTTTTCCCTTGGGGTTTATTAAACATGACCTCTTTGCTTCATTAGAATGTACAAATTAGCGTTTATTTTCCCTAAAACCTTGTGGAGGAGGCAGTAAGCTACTTTTCCCTTACAGAGTTAATTTTCTTCAGCTGCTAAACCTCATGACACTAATGACAAGAGTCCTCAAATCTTAGTAAAATTGGGTGCCAGGAATCAGGAAAATATAGTAAGTAACAGTTGTGCCAAAAATTACAATGGGCCATGGAATTGCTTCATGTTGAAATTATAAATAATTTGTAATGCTATTAATACTAGAATAATGGTAGCGCTTCTCATCTTCAGGGTGCCTTGTGAGATTAACCACGTTGGTTATGCTGGTGACGTTTTTAAATAAAATCTGTGCTTTCTGAATGTGTGTTGCAGTCTTAACATTCTTGAAATCTTTGCAGACCAGTTCTCAAGATGGGATAGGAAAGCTGGACTCTAGGTTACCAAGTGAAATCGGCCCGACTCCTCCTGTGTTGAGACTAGTCATCTACTGTTCCTTCCATTGAGACAGAACTGTTGCCTGTGTTTTTACTAGTCCTGTTGAATGCAATGGATGGTATTTTGAATTCCTGGGTTAAAAACAGAATTGAAAATCTGAAATGCCTTTACAGAGCGGGCAGCTAAAGTTGCTGAGCAGCAGGAGAGAGAGCGAGCAGCACAGCAACAGCAGCCGAGTGCTTCTCCCCGAGCAGGCACCCCTGTGGGGGCTCTCATGGGGGTGGTGCCACCACCAACACCAATGGGGATGCTCAATCAGCAGTTGACACCTGTTGCAGGTAAAAACAGGAGCTAAGACCATTTTTTTCCACTTTAAGAAATTCCTTCATTTTTTTTTTTCCTCCAACAAGGAGTAAGCCACAGTCTCTAGGCTTTTCTCATGACAGATTCAAAGTTTGAAGTCATCCATGTTGTCCTTATATCGCCTTTCCCTTATGGGCAATGCCTCCCCTCTGCCCCAGAAATGGGCCCTGGGCCCAATCCTGGGAATTGGTAGGGAGCAGCTCTTCCCTGGCTGTGGGCATGGTCTGGCGATATTCTCCACCGTAGACTGCTCTTGATAGAGTTCTACAGCAGAAAATATAAACAGACCCTGAATTCTGTTCTGGAGGGACTCCCAACAGAAAACACAAAACTAGTCTTTAGGTGGTGATGATTTTCCCATCTCATTCCAGTATTCAGTTTGCCTTGTTCTGCTGCAGCCATCCTTAAAAGACTGACCATTTAAAAGGATTTTTGACAATGAATTGTAAATCCTTTCTTGGTCACCAATGTGCATGACTGCTAAGTAGAATACAAAGTCCTTAATCAATTCATTGTGCCCACTCTGTAATGCTTTTCTATTTAATTACATTAAACTGCATTTTCTGTTAGTATCCCAGTCACATATTTTTAAAAAAAGAAAAGAAAAGATGAATGTGGTTTGCTTGTGTGTGTTGTCTCTGGTTCTGGTAGCCATAGCAAATTTGGCTGTTCTTGAATATTCTTGTCTGATGTGTCTCCAGTGAGAAGCCTGCAGACCACTTCTCGGGTCCCTCCTTCGTGATCTTTCTAAGCCTGGTGAGGTCCATTCAAGCTGTGTTTCTTCTTAAGCAAGCAGTCTGACCTCTTTTTGCAGGGAGTCCAAGATAGTGTTGCTCAAGACAGGCTCATTGGGATGCTGTTTTTGTTTTCGCTTTTTGTTTTTTTTTTTGTTTTTTTTTGCTTTTTAAGGCAGAGTAGCATAGGATAACTTTTCCATTGTTGCTCCTACCTTTTGTGATGGCAAGTTCTCAAATGCACTATCGCTGAACTCAGCAGTTGCACTCGCCAAAGCACATCTGAATCATGGCTTTCAGTACTTTCAGTGTAACTGATGTTGATCTAACAAATCTCATAATCGCCTGCTCTATTCCATGGCCCATTTTGGTTAATGGGGTGCCAGAGGTTTTTAGAAATCAGACCTTGAACATGGGGACTTTGAAAGTTAGAATTCCCTCATTGACATTGTCTTTTGTTCTATTTGATGTGTGATATTATAGCACTGTGCCCTTGACTAAAAAGCCCAGGGACACATTAACAAAACGAATTCAAACAGCTAAAAACATTGAAAAACAGCAGCTGCAGCATTTTAGCTCCCTGTTGGGGAATAACATCACAGAGCTCTGATGGGTGAGGAGGATGGCCCCCTTCCAGAAAGCCCCTGCTCCATTATTAAAGCTTTTGCTGCCCAGACTTCTGGGCTGTGGGAGTGCAGGGCAAGCATTCTCTACAGTAACCAGTCTTTGGTCCACAATGGGGACTTTGCAGCTTAAGAGGGTGATTTCTTATGGGTTTACAGGTTGCATAGGGCCTAAGTCTTAGCCTTGTTGCTGTCTGAGACCAGCTTTGCTTACAAGCATTGAAGCTCATTTGAACACATGTGACTGGGATAATAAATGCCAAAGTACAGTTTAATGAAGACAAGTGTCATGTCTTTCTGTTCTTAATAATTTCTTCAACCACAGCCCGTGAAGGCTGCGTTCAGATGGGCTTTTGTAATTGAAAGCAAAGCCTCCTAACATTCTTGAATTCCCACCTACTTATCCTTAAAAGCTCTGTCTGGTGGTATGGTTAAAAGACAGTTTGGTAGCATTGGATCTCCTCATGTTTAAGATGATGGTGTCTGTTCAAAAGTAGTTTTACTCTCTGAACTCTCATTTTAAGAAAATGAAACTGATAATCCTATTTTATGTACAGAGGTATTATTATTTAAAATTTGTTTTATTGGTTTGTGTAATTGTAAGTTTCTTAGCTTAGATATGACCAATGAGGCAAGCTGAATCAATCTCAGAACTTTCAGTAATTTTATAGCTTCAAAAGACTAAACTTTTATAAATAAATACTTTCCAAACAATTCTTCAGGGAAAGTCAAAGAGTAAAATTCTTAGAACCGGGAGTCTTCCACTGTTTCCAGAACCCCTCTACAAAGAGTATTATATAAAAAGGAGGTTTCACACCAATTCCTCAACCCCTCCCTTTGTGCAAGAAGCTGTGACCAAAGGTGATTGCATTTCGCGGGGAGCCTTGTGTTTTGTTCATTGTGATCATTTCAAATCCCAGAAAAATCAGGTTGTTTTTCTTGCTTAAAAAAATGTCATATGGCTTTAAAGTTCTTTTGATAGGTGAATCTTTGACATTTTGAAATTATCTTCTTCCTTTCACTCTTTTTGCCAAAAATACTTCTTTGAAATTCTTCCCTAGCCAGCAGAAAGTATTTTGTGTTGTGAAGATGCACTTTGAAAATAAAGGAATAAAAACCTCTGTTCACAGAAATTCTCTACCTCATTTAAAATGTTCCCTGTTAACTGAAGGTCTTTGTGAGGACATTTGTGCGCTTGGGGACAATGATGACAATTGGCCTTTTCTCATGTCAACAGAGCCTGATTCTCCAGCCATTCCTCCTAAGATCTGCGTGCAGGCTACTGAGTGAACTGGGCTTAGGTTGGCTGGCAGCCAGGGTGGGGGTGGGGAGTTAGGTTTTATCTTTATTTTATCATGTTTTGAGATCTAAAGATGAAACATCATTCATTGTGATGACTCTTAGCTGTTCCCCAGCTCAAGCTCAAGCATGATTCATTCTTACCAGCAGTGGTGGGGCTAAAAGGGAGGAGGAATGGACATAGAAGTCTTGAAAAAGTCTTGCCGCCTCCCCCATGCTGGAGAACCATGCTTTGTGATCAGGGCTGTGCGCCTCATTCTCCTCCATTCCAGTTTCCCCTCATGTGTACCCGTGATAGGCATATGAGTGTGGGCATAGTGGAATGATGGGGTTTATACTCTTCAGTAGAATCACAGTAGGCAGTAGGCAGAACGGGTCTCTGTTTGAACACCTTGCAATAATCAAGACCTTGGGAAGGCTGTTACTGGAACTCCTCTTTATTATTATTTAACTGAAAACATGCAGCATATTTATCACAGGGAAATAACTACAAATAATAATGTACTAAGTACTAATTCATCCAGAAATGTATTTCATATTTGTAACTTTATATTTTGTTCATTATTGCACAAAATAATTGCACTAATTGCCGTTATATCATGCAGTACTAAGGGTGCTTTATTCATTAGTAGTGCATGGGGGGGGGGGTTGTTATTACTTAGTTCATGTTGCATGTTAATGATGCATGTCTGAAATTTGTTGTGTCCTTCAAGGCATGATGGGTGGCTATCCGCCAGGCCTTCCGCCTTTGCAGGGCCCAGTTGATGGCCTTGTTAGCATGGGCAGCATGCAGCCACTTCACCCTGGGGGGCCTCCACCCCACCATCTTCCGCCAGGTGTGCCCGGCCTCCCGGGCATACCACCACCGGGTAAGAACTTCATCCTCATTCACTCATTAATCTCATCTTCATATTCTCTTTTTCCTCCTTCAGCCATTTGTTCCAGGAGGTACCTGCTGCCCATGTGGGCAGGCCTTCCCTCACTGAGAATCCCAGGGATGTCAGCAGCAGGACCTGTCCTGTGTGTTGAGCAGGTGGCTCAGCACCTGTGCCCTTGAGCACCTGGCTGCCTAGCAGCAGCACAGGACACATGACAGAAACTAGACTCAGCAGATCAGGGGGCAGGAGGTGTACCCTGAAGTCACTCAGACAATTCGACACGTGCTCCGAAAGCCACACACAGCCTAGGAGGTCATGCTGTGCTCTCTTTATCAGTGAATGAGGTTTCCCAAATTGCCAGTTGATATAAAAAGCACTTTTTGCTCCTGAGTACATTTCTTCTTCTGGTTCAATTCTTATCTCGAAGGGTCTTCTGTGTAGAGTCCCTGCTCCATCTTTTGCTTTTCAAACAGCCCCTCCCCTCTAAGGGAATTACAGAGTTGCTAATGTAGAACTCTTTAGAAATCCTTCAGTCAGTCCTTCTAGGAACAGAAAGGAGGGAGAGAGCGAATTTGCCCTGAACGTGTTTTCTATATCTGAGTCCCCGAAGAAGCATGGCATAACATTTAAAGAACAGCATAGCCCACCCTGCTACCTGGAGACACTGGTTTGTTTGTCAACAGAAGCTCAGAAGTTATGTCATATAGAAACATATAAATGGAGCCCAGAAATAGGTACAGTTTTCCTTTACAATTAATTAGCAAATTTGAAAGATTATTATGAAAGGAAAATCACAAGTTCCCATATTAATCGCCATCATATGCAAAAAAACTGACCCTTAGGTATCTATTTGGAGGGAATGTGACCTTAAGATGACTTGGAATAGCATTTGATCCATTATCCAAAATATTAGCTAAAGGCCTGGCCCAGATGACAAAATGTAGAAACCCTTAGATTTGCTTACAACAGCATTGGATCTACCGATCCCGTGGCTATAAAGAGTTCCAAACAAAGCTTCAGAGAGTGTGCCCAGCAGTGTGTAGGGTGAGCGAACCTGGTGGCTTGGCCTAGAGTCTCCAGTAACACTCTTTGTGATGTGAGTGTTGCTTAGAGAATGGCCATAACTCCACAGAAGTGTTTGATCCAGACACACCCAGAGGAGGAAATGTTCGTGGGCGAGGGTGCTTCATTATGGAAGTGGTGGACTGTGTGTGAGTTGCTGTTGCAGCAAGTGTCAGTCATAAAATGGGTGTGCTCCTGTGGCAGGTGGAGTTGTCCTTAATTCTGTGCCCTCTCCCCTTGGCAAGAGTATCTGACTGAGCAGTGAGACTAAGCTGGAGTTAACTCCCAGGTGCGTGTGCTACTCAGCGGGAGTCATACCGAAGGCCAGTACCCTCTAGGTAACTGGTCTTTTGGTGGGTATTGGGAGGCAGATGTCTCCCTTTGCCCCTTTTTCAGATTCTAAATGCATTTGACGGAAGCACAACACACCTGATGATAAGGAGACAGGGAAGAACCCCTCTTAGTGTCTACACACACACGTCTGATCAGGCTTTGAGGAGAGGGAGATTCAGTGAGCTCCTCTGGTGACTCAGCCCGCATTCTCACCAGCTGCCCCCTGGCATGGCATTTGTAAACAGAGGACACATAGGGGGTTGGTTGCTGATTTGTTTGTGCTGCCCTGCAGAGATTGACACAGGCACCTCATGGAGGCCCACTGTGTTGTGAAATCTAAGGTGGGTGAGTGTCCTAGGGGGACAGGGGTTAATAATATGTTGCTGGAGCAGCAACTTACCCACCGCAACCTCTTCACTCACTCACAAATAATCACTAAGATCCTATTCTTATGATTCAAGTACCCTTCTGGGTTCTTGGAATATAAAAATCCCTGCTTTGTAAACAGAAAGCTTGTTTTCACTTAGTATTTTCTCTCTTACAAACATCTAATACTTCTTGGAAGTGGTATTTAGCAATTCTGAACCTTAGAATAGTGGGTTGGTTCTGCCTGGTTAAAATACCAACATTTTGAATCCAGAGAAACTATAGAATATGAAGTTAGCTCCTGTTGATCCTTCTGTGCAGCCAGCTGGACTTGTTTAAGGTTTAAGCAGTAGCTCACCAGGGTTTTGATTGTAGTTTGTTAGTTTTTAATGAACTGGGTCCCTTACCTATTGCTCTGTTTTATGAGACTAGGAAATGGATGGTCCTGAGATTAAAATAGCCCCAGATGCTAAATTTAAGACATCATGTTATTATCAACTAGGACCTATGAGACAGAACTTGCTTGTGTGACAGAAATTGCTTGTGAGGAGTCACCAAGGGAAGTTTATACAAAGTCCAAATATAGTAGGACCATGGAATCTTTCTCTTTCCCTTTGTCATTTTGCATTTGAAGTGATAGCACCAAGGCTCCTCTGTTTCCAGATGATCCCTTTTCAAAGTGCTGGTCTATCAAATGGCAATGGCCCCTCTCTGCCAACATTAGTGACTCCAGTTAGAACCAGAGGTGCTGGTGGCCTGTGAGAGGACAGCAAGAATGTGCCTCCAGCCTCCACAAAGGTCATTTAATGTGCGCTTGCACAAACCTCTTCCCTTATGTCCCTGCTGTCCTAACACATTGCATACAGCTGAGCCTGGTTGCAATGCCATTACTGCTGAAATTAAACACGGGCTTCAGTTGCAGGAAACTGTGTTGTCAAAAGAAAAATACCTTGAAAATATAGTTGTATTCTGACTGTAGCTTACCTAGGGAAATACTAGAATTTTATGCAGGGTTCAAATTATTACTAAGCCATGAATAATTAATGTACATCTGACAAATTGTCCTAGCTTTGTATTTAAAGTACCTAGAAAACAAAAGAACATGAATTTTCTATATGAATGCTACATCCTGTTTTGGGTGCTTAGGGTTCCTATGCACAAAGACTCAGGGCAGAGATCATAGGCTTGCATTATAAATGGCCTTTCTTATCAGACAGTAGTTTTTCATTCTTCTCAACCCAGAGCCTCTAATTGTGCCTGTAATTCTGAATTATAGGTGTGATGAACCAAGGAGTGGCCCCTATGGTAGGGACTCCAGCAGCAGGTGGAAGTCCATATGGACAGCAGGTGAGCCTCCAAGTTGGATCTTCTAGGACTCAACAGAATTCAAGTTACCCTCTTTCTCAGAGCATGCGCTGAGTATTTTTTTTCCCTCACCATGTGTCTGTGCTCTTTCAGGTAGGTGTTTTGGGGCCTCCGGGGCAGCAGGCACCACCTCCATATCCTGGCCCACATCCACCCGGCCCCCCTGTCATACAGCAGCCAACAACACCCATGTTTGTGGCTCCCCCACCGAAGACTCAACGGCTTCTCCACTCAGAGGCCTACCTAAAATATATTGAAGGACTCAGTGCTGAGTCCAACAGCATTAGCAAGTGGGACCAGACCCTAGCAGGTAAGGAGAGTCCTTCTCAAGAAGCCTTTCGAAATCCATGCTTTATCAAAGTCCTCTCGCTGCTATGGACCTATTATATCATAGGATAAATATCCATTATTCTTATACAGGCATACCTTGTTTTAGTGCACTTTGCTTCGTTACTCTTCTCAGATACTGCATTTTTTACAAATTGAAGGTTTGTGGCAATGTGTCAAGCAAGTCTGTCGGCACCATTTTTACAATAGCATGTGCTCGCTTCGTGTTTCTGTGTCACATTTTGGTAATTTTCACAATATTTCAAACTTTTTCATTATTATTATATTTGTTTTGGTGATCTGTGATCAACAATCTTTGACGTTACCATTATAAAAAGATTACGACTTGCTGAGGGCTCAGATGATGGTTAATATTTTTTTAGCAGTGTAGTCTTTTTTAATTAAGGTACGTACATTGTTCTTTTAGACATGATGCTATATTGCGTACATTAGACTACAGTATAGTGTAAACATAACCAAAAAATTCATGCAACTCACTTTATTGTGGTGATCTGGAACCAAACCTGAGGTATGCCTTAAATTGTATATTTAGTAGAAGGGTTTGGAGCTTCTTTGTATATTGACATTACACACTGAAAATGTTTTTTTGCTGAGTTTCAAAGCTTAGTTTTGTCATAAATATCTATGCCATCTTCTTAAGTATATTCTGAATTTTTTCAATTATTTTTCAGGCATTTGGGCATAGCATAGGTGGATTTGGGTAAATTAAAAATTATTTCACCTCAATTTTTAAAAAAGAAAAATAATATTGGAAGACATGTTTCTATTAACCTATCGAGTTTATTCATTTAGTTCAGCAGGCTCAGCATATTTTCAGTACTTACTAAAATAACTTGCCTAGTTTCTGGAAAGAAATTTGGAAGTTTCTGTTCATTTTTCATTTCTACGCCAAATTTGATCATTTTTGATTCCTTTAAGAGTAGTTAGGTGGTTTTCCCTTTCTTCACATTTACCTTTTTAGGAATTTTTGTTAATATTGGAGTAACTATTAAATATTAATGATCAGATCTTTTAGGTGTTGGTACAACTTTTATGTTCCCATTCTAGCAATTATGTTATCTTGTGCAGCTGTTTTGTGAAGTAATTGTTAGAAATTAGATAATTTCTAGGACTTCCCTGGTGGCACAGTGGTTAAGAATCCGCCTGCCGATGCAGGGGACACAGGTTCGAGCCCTGGTCTGGGAAGATCCCACATGCTGCAGTGCAGCTAAGCCCGTGCGCCACAACTACTGAGCCTGTGCTCCAGAGCCCGTGAGCCACAACTGCTGAGCCTGCGAGCCACAGCTACTGAAGCCTGCGTGCCTAGAGCCCATGCTCCACAACAAGAGAAGCCACCGCAATGAGAAGCGCGCGCACCGCAACAAAGAGTAGCCCCCGCTCACCGCAGCTAGAGAAAGCCCGCACACAGCAACGAAGACCCAATGCAGCCAAAAATAAATAAATAAATTAATTAATTAAAAAAAAAAAAAAGACATGAGATAATTTCTAAACTGCAAAGTGTAAAACGAGACATCCTTGGCTAGGTAGTCTCATACCTAAGTAAAATAGTTTTCTAAAAACCAAGATGCCTAATAAAACAATATAAGAAATTTGCTTGGAAATATTCTGCAGAGTTAAAATTCATAATATTCAATAAATAATGTTTCATGTTTTAATAAATCTATCAGACCTTAGGACTGATACTTGTATTTCTCTGTCTGCACTTTAATTTTCAGCTCGAAGACGCGATGTCCATTTGTCAAAAGAACAGGAGAGCCGACTCCCCTCTCACTGGCTGAAAAGTAAAGGGGCCCACACCACCATGGCAGACGCCCTCTGGCGCCTTCGGGATCTGATGCTCCGAGACACCCTCAACATTCGCCAAGCATACAATCTAGAAAACCTTTAATCACATCAATTACGATTCTTTTATAGAAGTATAAAGAGTTTTGTGGAACAGTAGCCATTTTAGTTACTGGGGGTGGGGGGAGGAACAAAGGATGATAATTTTTATTGCATTTTATTGTACATCACAAGGCCATTTTTATATAAGGACACTTTTAATAAGCTATTTCAATTTGTTTTTGTTATATTAAGTTGACTTTATCAAATACACAAAGACTTTTTTTTGCATATGTTTCCTTCATTTAAAACCAGTTTCATAATTGGTTGTATTTAGACTTGGAGTTTTATCTTTTTACTTGTTGCCATAGAGCTGAAACCATCAAAGGTTTTTTGTCTTGGCTTGGGGTTTTTGTTTCTTGTTTTTTTTGGTTGGTTTTTTGTTTTTGTTTTTTTAAAATAACAAACAAAATGAAAAAAAAAACACACACACAAAAGAGTTTACAGATTAGTTTAAGTTGTCAATGAAATGTGAAGTTGGCCCTAGTTTACATCTTAGAGAGGGGAGTGTCCTTGTGTCTGTTTCACGTGCCTAAATATCTTAAGCCACTTTTGCAAGAACTGTTTCTTCCAGGTAGAGTGAAAGGTTGTTAGCTGGATTGTAGATGTTTGGCAGACACGGCACATTTGCTCTAGTAACTCAGAGATCTGAAGTCAGCACTGTGCACTCTTCTGCAGCTAATGCAGCTCCCGGACACCTGGAGGGAGAAAGCACTTTTTCTTGTGCTGAGTTAGACATCTATGGTGTCAGTTATTTTTGCAGAACATGTGCACAACCCTGAATTATATTTAGTCTTGGCAGGTAAGTTTAAGGGTACTTTTGATCTTTTTGTAATGAATTCACAATTTATGCCTATACATGTTAGGTGATTTAAAACTTTAAATCTCTTATATTGCAAATCATTGAAGTTCATCTTGAAGAAAGTATTGAGGTGTGCTGGAGGTGATTTATTTTTAAACATAACACCTAACCTAACTTAGGGAAGGGAGTGCATTAACCAGATATGGGCTGTGTCAGAAGCATAATTGTAAAAGGCTGGATTGCCTGCATATGCAAGTATGTTTTAGTATTCTTTATTTCCTCATCAGATCTGGCTTTTTTTTTTTCTTTTTCTCCTAAGTTTCAGGGTTGTAATTCTCAACCAGAAATTTAAGACTTTATAAAATAATTTTAAAATTCAGCTTGTGCTTTTGAATTTCAGGAGAAGGAAATCATAATTTAAGAAAATGCTCACTAAAAAGACCATTACAGATCCCAAACACTTAGGTTTGATGACCCTGTCTCTCATATATGACTCTGGAAAAAAACATATGGAGGCAGTATATAATGCTTATAGACAGGTGGAAAGCATCAAACATGGAACAGTATTTCACTCAGTGTTTTTGAAACCTGCTTTATTGTAACAAGGTGGTTGCCATTGTGGTGGAGCTTCCACTGCTGTTTGTAAATTGAGAGTGACTCTCAGAGGATACTTTTTTTCTTTTAATCTGGTATGAATCAATACCTGGATATTTAATTACCATTCTTACTAAATCATGGGGAAGGAAGAGTTTAGAATGGAAAAAAGTCTCTTGTATCTAGATACTTTAATTACAGGAGGTCCTTATAACTTAAATGCCTATAAGTCAACCACTGGATCTCAATTTGCATCAAGTATTTTAAACAGTTCTGAATTTTAAAAAATGTTTTGCAGTAGTATATCAGTATCTTATTGTTAAACTGAATCAGATAAAGAAATCTTCAGTTCTTGGTTACTTGGGCCATTGAATCATCATGGACTGTATAATACAATCAGATTATTTTATTTCTAGACATCCTTGAATTACACCAAAGAACCTGAAATTTAATTTTGGTTAAGTTATTTATTTATTTCATGCACCCGTCTTATTTCCCTTTTTAAGGTCTGGAAGAGACTTCTTTGGGAAGACTCTAAAAACTCTTCACTGTGGTCTATGTGGGGCATTAGAAGCCAGAGCACTCCTCCTCCAGGCTCCTTCTCAGTGTCTGGAGGTGCTGTAGGAACCATAGATCCAGCCAGGGGCTTCCCTAAGGCAGTGCAGAGCCGGGCCAGGGGGCCATTAGGCAGGCCCTAATTAAAAAAGAAAAAAGCTCTATGTATTTATTTTAGAATCATGTCTTTCTGTATATTAACTTGGAGAATGTCAATTAATATTTTAGGATATAAGATTTGAGGTCAGCCATCTTCCAAAAAAGAAAAGAAAAAGAAAAAAAAAAAAAAGCCCTGACTTTAAAAGGTACATGTGAACTATACATCTTGTTTTTCATGAGTTTTAGGAACTGTAGTGATATGGCTTAGAAAGTATAATGGCCTAAATGTTTTCAAAATGTAAGTTCATGTGGAAAAGAATTTTGTTTATGTGTGGAAAAAGACCTATAGGTTTAAAATAGTATGTCAGCCAACTGATTTAAAAGGCCTTGAATTGCTTTGTTTTTGAACCCACCCTTTTCTTCCTATGAGGAAGAATTAAGAGGGGACTCTTCTTTGTGTAAAATCTCCAAATTGGTGTTGTTGACTTTTGAACTTAAACATTTTCAGACTTGATTAAAACTTGGTTTATTCTAATTTCTGTATCGAAAGAGGTTTAAGTGATAACTAGTCTTATAATATGTATGTATCATATGTTTGTTCATCTAAAGCTTTTTAATCCAAATAAAAATGGAGTTTGCAAAGTGATTTGGATTAACCAGGTTTGGTTGTTCTGTTAAAGCTTGTGTCAGATGTTAGTTTCAAGTAGGTTTAATTCCTGCAGGCCTTGATTTTATGTTGACAGGGATATGGCTGCCAATTTAAAGGAAGAGAGCTCCTTGGGTAGAGGCAAAAGTCAGTGTCCAGACCCTGATCCAAGGCTTAGGCTGCATTAACACAGAAGCCGAATGTAGTCACACTGCAGCCTGACATGCCCATGCCAAGCCTTTCAGACTGGCAGTCAAGGATTCCTAACATGTCCTCAGCATGGGCAGAAATGCAGGTTGAAGTTCAAATTGCAGAGGGAGTTGTTACTGATGGTGGAAGGTAAGGCAAGCATGTCCTATATCATAAATCAGTGTAATCCATTTCAAATAGCTGTGTATGGCCAGAAGAGACAAGTGGCCCGGGTATGTTTTTATCATGCTTATAATCTCTTAAGACATGACCTCACTTTTAATAGAAGGTGTTGGTAAAATCAACCGTTTTCCTCTAATACCACTTTTTGAGCAAAGAACTGTTCCAGGTGCCTTTTACAGTCTTCCAGAGAATTGACATTTTTTCCATGAAGAGAATTTTGTAAAGACCGAAATAAATGGAAATACGCAGGTGCAATATCTGGTGAATACGACGGATGAATTAGAATTTCCCAGCAAGCTGTAACAGTTTTTTGCCTGGTCATCGAAATGTGCGGTCTTGCGTTATCCTGATGGAAGATTATGCGTTTTCTGTTGACTAATTCCGGATGCTTTTCGTCGAGTGCTGCTTTCAGTTGGTCTAACTGGGAGCAGTACTTGTTGGAATTAATCGTTTTGTTTTCTGGAAGGAGCTCATAATAGAGGACTCCCTCCCAATCTCACCATATATACAACATCACCTTCTTTGGATGAAGACCGGCCTTTGGTTGGTTGGTGGTGGTTCATTTAGCTTGCCCCACGATCTCTTCCGTTCCACATTATTGTGCAGTATCCACTTTTCATCGCCTCTCACAATTTGTTTTAAAAATAGAACGTTCTGGCTTCCCTGGTGGCACAGTGGTTAAGAATCCGCCTGCCAATGCAGGGGACACGGGTTCGAGCCCTGGTCCGGGAAGATCCCACGTGCCGCGGAGCAACTAAGCCCGTGCGCCAGAACTACTCAGCCTGAGCTCTAGAGCCCACGTGCCACAACTACTGAAGCCCACATGCCTAGAGCCCGTGCTCTGCAACAAGAGAAGCCACTGCAATGAGAAGCCCGCACGCTGCAACTAGAGAAAGCCTGCGTGCAGCAACGAAGACCCAAAGCAGCCAAAAATAAATAAATTTAAAAAAAAAATAGAACATTCTCGTTACGTCTAAGTAGAGAATTGCATGCGGAAATACAGTCAAGAGGCTTTTTTCACTTAAATTATGGAACCCAAACATCAAAGCAATTAACATAACCAAGCGGTGATTTTCAATGCTTGATTTGGATATTTTTGAGTATGTCAGCTGTCTCACGCATGGTATAACATTGATTGTTCTCAGTGTCTCGATTTGATCACTATCAACTTCAGTAGGTCTTCCTGACCGTGGAGCATTGTCCAGTGGGAAATCTCCAGCACAAAACTTCGCTAACCGCTTTTGACATGTTCGATCAGTCACAGCACCTTCTCCACACACTGCACAAATCTTTTTATGTGTTTCAGTTGCGTTTTTACTTTTCTTGAAATAATAAAGCATAGGGATTTCCCTGGTGGCGCAGTGGTTGGCAATCCACTTGCCAATGCAGGGGACACGCGTTCTATCCCTGGTCCGGGAAGATCCCACATGCCTCGGGGCAACTAAGCCCGTGCACCACAACTACTGAGCCTGTGCTCTAGAGCCCATGAGCCACAACTACTGAAGTCCACGCACCTAGAGCCCATGTTCTGCAACAAGAGAAACCACTGCAAGGAGAAGCCCTCACATCGCAACAAAGAGTAGCCCCCGCTGTCCACAGAGAAAGCCCACGCACAGCAACAAAGACCCAACGCAGCCAAAAATTTTAAAAATTTATATAAAAAAGAAATAATAAAGCATAATACGTGGAAAATGTTGCTTCCATCTTCAATATTAAAATGGCTGCACAAAAATTCACCAATTTTGATTTTTTTTTTTTTTTAATGCATCCTGATATGAGACCTGTCATAATACAGTCTAACAAAATTGTTTCGAATGAAGTTAAAGACAACTAAGCGCTACTGGAGCCATCTTATGGGAAAAACCGAATGAACTTTTTGGTCAACCGAATACTTTCCGTATCCATTCATATGATAAAATGAAGCTCCAAAGCCCACGTTCTTTGTCTAACACCCCAATGGGGGTAGACTTCTAGCAATAAATGCTAATTAGATTTTTGTCATTCTAAAGTATTGTGGTTTTTGAAATGCAAGTTATTAAATTGTTTGCCTTGTAGTTCACAGTAGGGGGCACTGCAGTTCTGTAAGCAGCATATGAGAGCATTGCTCTTTAAATTATTGAAGTTCCCTTAAATAATCCTAGTGTCTGATAAGTGGGATAGAGTCATATTCCTTAGTAGAACTGTTAAAAAATTGAGGCAAAGTTAAAAAGCTTGCACCTTGGTTAACAAAAATTAGTTCTGTAGCATCCAAATTAATATGCTTTGAAAGTATCTTCAATTTAATACAATTGCTTTGCTAGTCTGCTTGCCTTAAAGTCAGACATTGTTGTGTCATCTTCAAAGCTTCGTTGTCTTAAATAAATTGGCACTCCAATACATATATTTTAGAAAGATGAAGAAAACTCTAGGGAAGTTTAGCACAAATTTCAGACTAGAGATTCTCCCTGAGATGGAGGCAGCGGGATAGGCCAGGGAAGGAAACCACAGCAGACACAGAAGTTAGCTGATGGTTTTATTAGCATTTACAACTATTCTCTGTAAAAGGTATGTATGTTACATATGCTCTTTACATATGTACAAAATATTAAATTTCTAAAACGGGGGTTGGGGGAACAAATGGGAGTTAAGGCCACAATTTAAATTCACTATGCAGCAGTCTAGTCACTAAAAGTAACTATGAGGTTTAGGGTCACCAGGAATGCTTGAGGTAACAAAAGCGCACATGAGAACTACCTTCCTCTACCTGGTGCTGTTGGTCATCACTGGTCTTCATACTCAAGCTACCTCTGAGCAGTGACTCATTAGTGCTTTAATGAGATCTGAGTAGTCAGTGGCTCCTTATTTATACTGGATTGGTTCTAACATAAATGGACTGACTTAAATTAGAAAAAAAAAATCCCTTTGAACAATTTATTTGTGGCAGAGATCATTAACGTGAGGATACCCTGTGGCCTTAAGCATCTGCTTCTTTATTCATGAGCAATAGTTAGAAGCTATTTTGAAACTTAGTCTTCCTTAATATGTATATATTTTCTTGTTTGAAAAGATGTTGGATATGGTTATCCAAACATGGAAAGATGCCTTTGCTTTTTCTACCAACTGATCCAAACTTATTCTGGATCAGATTGGAAAATCTCTCCCTATAGATTGAGCCTCTGATTTAGCTCAAGTCTATGGTTGCTTTATGCTGTGAAGATTCACTTTCTTTGGGAAGGAGCAGTGTCTTTATCTTTAGCAGCTGGATGAAAGCAACATCTTCACCTCAGAGGGGAGTGAAACGTGTTGCTCCCCAGTCCTCATGGAGGTCCAGCCCTTGTATGTTAGTGGAGCCAAGCAAGGTAAGGGGTTGTCTGTGTTCACAAGAGCACTTAACATGAGTAACGTATGGTCACATTCTAACAAAATGTTTACAAATTGGTAGCTAGCAGAAATGTAGTCTGCATAATCATCCTCGTTTAAATGATCCTACAGTAGATAACTAACTTTTATTCATAGTAAGTCTGAATTCTGCAAAAAACTAAATAAGGTTATCCCTTGTTGCCTAAAACAAAGGACTTCACAAACAATTCAGGCTACACTGAAAAGCATCCTGATTTGATCCTTGAATTGTTTAAGAAATATTTCATGGACTAGATTCAATGGGTAGGTGTGTTTTAGTAGGAAATAATTTTCCCACAAGTGCTGTCCATCAGTGACTTGGGAAGTATTCAAGCAGAGACAGGAAAACTATAAAAATTCTTTGTAAAGGCAGTTCTATGTAAGAACAAGAGACCCGAAAAGTACATTTTTGAAGGAGTTGAAACCAGTAGTAAAGTTTCATATTCACTTTATTGACTGCTGAAGTTCAGTCTCTGATGCATCTTCCAGCCTTCTCTGATACTGCCTTTCTGAGGCTTTTCTACGGTAGACATCGTCTGTATCAAACAAAGATTTTATTTAGATTTTCAGGAGACTAAGGAATTAAAAATACATATCTGAGTAATTTAACCAATAGTCTAGATCTGTCACCTGAATCTCAACATTAAGGCTTAACTCAATACCAGAATAAACTTAAAACAAGATTTGATTTAAGTGAGGACTATGTTAAAGGAGCTCTCAATATCAATAGCAGGGTCAGAGTCAGTGTCTTCAAAGATAGTGTCATGTCCCAGCACAGCCCTTAGCAATTTCACTTCTCTCTGAAATCATCCTTCTTAACTGGCCCCGCAGAGGCACTTCTGGCCCTATAGCTCTCTGCTGCTCCCTCTGCCACACCCGGGAACTGAGGGCTGGGAGATGAGGGCAGTCTCCTTGTTCTCAGCTGCTGCTTTTCCAGACTACTGATTCTCCACCTTCTTCCTCTGGGGCCTATGCCATTTGCCACCATCTTCTCTGCACTGGCACCTGCTGTCCATCACTCCCCTTCAGTCTCTGAAAATGCTGGCATCTAGCTCAGGTTCCTTGACCCTGTCCTGTGCCATCTTCCCAGGCAACACCACCCCCAACAGAGATGAAGCACCAGCCCCCTTCATCTTCCTTACTTCTCAACTTCTGCCATCTGCTTGCAGTGTTCCTCTGAAGCAATGAGTTCATTCTGCTCTGACCACAACCTCTACTACCTTTCTAGCAGCCTTTCTGTCCTTGGACCTCCACTTCCTCAGGCCCTTGTTCTCTCTTCCTGCCCAGATCAGCTGAAATTCCCTCTCATCAATATCAACTTCTTGATACACCTTCAAAACCCAAACTACAGATTAATCCAACTTACTTCCTTTTCCATGCCTCACTCTGCTTGCTTTGCACTGTGGGCCCAACTGTTGCATCTAACTGGGTCCACTGTGATGCCTGGCAGTCCTGTTTCTTCAGCCACGGCCCTGACCCTACTTTACCCACCCCGAAATGGCCATGAACTCTTTCTTCGCACAGAAAAGTCATCAGTAAAGAACTCTTCCAGCTGACTTCCAAGGGCTACTCCTTACCCTGCTCTGGTCCCATCCTCTCCCACCTTCTCAAGGGCCAAGGTATCTTCAGCCTCTCTCCACCCTCTCTTTCCTGATCAGTATTTGCATATTTCAAGTCTCTCCTGGTAGGGGAGAGGGGGCTTACCTCCCATTCACTTAGTTGAACTTCCTGAACCTCCTGTCTTCTGTGATAACAAGCCCGTCTTGTTTCCCTTCTTGCCTCTCTGGTCACTCTCAGTCACCCTTGAAATGTTGGGGTTTAAACTCTGACTTTCATCACAATCAGCTTGTGAATGACCCACAAACCTAGATCTGAGGCCCAGATCTGCCTTCTGAGCTTCAGTTCTGTATAACCATCTCCCCCTTCAGCAGGTCCAAAATGGAGCCCAGGACTGTCCTGCCTGTGTTTCCCTGCCCCAGCTGCCCTACCAGAAGCCTCCACTCCTCATTTCCTGAGTCCACTCAATCACCAAGCCCTTGTCAGTACTACCTCTGGGGTGTCTCTCAACTCCACCCACTTCTTGCCATCTCACCCTAGTCCAGGCCACCATCTCAAACCTGGACAACCACACAGCCTAAGTGTTCCTGTCAATCCGCCCTCCACAAGAAAGCATTCTCCACATACGTTCACCAGCTGCTGCTTAAAACTCTTCAGTCCTTTGGGATACATTGTTGGTTCTCCAGTCCCTTTGTGGCCCTGCCCAGGCACCTTTCTAACCACGTCATCCCTCACTCTGCTCACCTGCTTCAGTCCCTCAAACACAGTGGCATACTTTCACACCAAGGCCCCAAGGTTTGCTCTTACCACTGGCAGAAGACACTTTCAAGTCCATAAACGTTTCCCTCATCTGGCTGACACCTACTCAATCTTCGGATCCTACCTGACATGGTAACTCCTCCAGAAAGCCTTCCCTGCACCACCTAGTCCAATTCAGGTGCCCCACCCAGGACTCCCATGCTCCCCCAACTTTCCCCCCACAGCAGTGATCACACTTAATAGTAACTGTATGATCTATCTCTCCCATTAGTGCTCTTCTGGTGTGGGGGCCCTCTGCCTTATATCCTCTCATCAGTGCTCATTAAATATGAAGGAATGGGTGAACACAGAAGGATTAAATATCTTTAGAAAGCACTTCTTTTTTTTTTTAAATGAGGATTGGCGATTCACAAGTGATTGTGTTTCTGGAGAGGGAGAAAGCAGAAAGGGCCTAGGGGTTAGGGAAGTCTTCCTGGAAGAGGAACTAGCCTGTCCAGGCTAGTGCTCAGCAAAGCAATGCCAGACACACTTTTTGTAGTGCTGGGCATTGGTACCAATGACTCTGGCCAGTAAAGACAGTAGTATTTAGCTAAGCCGGGCCAACCAGTTCCCTCTAGGGTTTGGACTGGCCAGTTAGGAGCTTCCTGTCCAAGCGGAACCCCCGCTTCTAGGTGCTGTGAGAAGTCTATTCCTTAGGCCCGAACAGTGTCACCGGCATGGCCGAAGGGCAGGCTTGAAAGGAGGGCGTCCTGAGTGGAGTCACGTGCCCTCCTCTCAAAGTGCAGGGAAGGTCTCAAGATTGGATACCAATGTGCCTTTGTCGCCCCGCTTACAGGAGAGCCCAGGCGGATCTCCACCGCCCAGCGAAGGGAACCGCACTCGCCCTTCTGACCAGGGTAAAAGCAGCTCAGCGCTGAGCGGAATGAGAGGTCTACAAGCTGAGAATAGCCCCCAGGAAAACGGCTCCCTCGCCGCCTCCCGCCTGCCTGAAATGAAACAGAGGCTGCTGCACCCCCACTTACAGAAGGTCTCCTGGCCCACGCGCACTTTAATCATGATCCATTCCATCGTTCCTCCCAGGACAAAAAAGAAGGGCAGGAACCTGTAGACGCCGAGTCGCTGCTTCCCGGGCACCCGCTGCAGAACCCGCCTCACCTGGGCCCTGGAAAACATGCCGGACCGCTGTCGTGGAGAAGGGTACGGCGGAACGAAGAGCGACGGGAGCTGTCCCAGCCCCTGGACTGGAGCTCCCGGATGAAGCCGAAGCCGTCCTGCCCGTCCTTGCTGAGTCCGGCGGCCAAGTGGCCGTGCGATCCCGATCCTGGGCCACCTCCAAGGAGGTGAGGAGCGGAACCGGTAAAGAGCAGCGATGAGCTCGGGACCCAGAATGTGGAGCGGCTCCACCAATCTGAGTGCGGCGGACTGCGTGGGTCCGCCAATCAGAATGCGGCGGAGTGCGCGTGCTCTGTGAGGCCTAGACCAGCTGGCGCAGACTTCTCTGCTCCAGAGGCAGGGCGGGCCAAGGGGCGGGGCCTCCCACGTGGCGTCGGTCCGGCCCCGCCTCCCGGCCTCCCCTGTGCAAGCTGGTATTCAGAGTTGGCGGCCGCGCCCCCTACTCTGCCACCGCCATCTTTTTTCTTAAAGTCCTAGTAGAAGTGATGACCCTCTACGATGGACTACTAAACGGGTAGTGCAACATGCTCTAAAATGCAATTACACAACGCCTTTCATTTATTTCGAGATCGAGACTGATGCCTAGGCTTCTAAAAATAACAGGATTTGAGGTGCATTGTTGAAAGCTAACTTTATCATTATCACAAGAAAAGTCTAAGTAAGCATCTGAGACAAACAACCATAAAATTAAGAAAAGCTATCCTGTATGGGGCACTTTCCGTTATTCCCGGACTATTAGACCATCTAAGAAAGTCAAATGAAAACTTAGAACCAATAAGAGTTTGGTAATGTGGACACAAAATATACAAAAAGAGAGAAGAGAGATCAAGCAGCGCCTCTGAAAAGGGTCGTAGGGTCCGCCGCTGAGCTGCCAGGCCCAAGCTGCTGCCTGGATAACCAGCCTTCTCCCGGGGCCAACCCCACCCAACCACGCACACACAGCTGGCTTGGCGCTCACTCTGGCTTCTCTTGGTGGCTCTGCGGGCTGGACACCACAGAGCACCCATCTCCCGCCCAGACGAGCTTACATATGGCCAAGCCCCCAGCGCACACTTAGCTCACTGGGGCCCTGGGAGTGGGGAGGGCAGTCGCCCTCCCACGGGCCCATCTATGGCCTCCATCCTGCGCCAGCACTTGGCCCAGGGGCTGGCACACTGTAGGTCCTCAGCCAAGGTGCAGTGAATATTGGAATGTACACCCTTAGACCCGGCGAGGACACCGCGGGGAGCATCCCACGGAAACAGTGTCTAGCTAGCCAGCTCTCCACCGACAAGGCCCACGGGTGCAGGGTCGGCCTGCTCAAGGTCCAGGGCACATGCGCATGTGGACCCAGAAAACGGATCTGTGTGGAATACACGCGGGTGGAGAGTGGTTCCCAGCAGGAAAGAGGAATTTCGTTGGAAATCCTGGTGATATTGCTAGAAGAGCTAGAGAGTCCTGAGTGGGGAAGCGAGGAATGGAGAGGTTCGGTGCGGCCATTTGCTGAGGTAGGAACCAGGCAAGCACAGTGACCCCTGGCCCACCGCCTCGCTCCAAGTTAACAGAGATCATCCGTGTAAGGCACAGAGAGGGAGCGACGTCTGCTTCAGCGGACGTCGGCTGCGCTGCGGGTCCCGAGGTCTCACCCAGCGTGGGTCTGGCAGCGGGGAGCGCGCGGGAAGGACTCTTTATCCGCCAGAGACGTGAGTGAAACCGACCGGTCTCTGGTCCGCGAGCAGAGCCGTCAGGGGAGAGGGGCGGGGAACAGGACCCCCGCTGCAGGACTGGGGGAAGGGGCAGAGGATCTGAGGTCAGGAGGACAGGAGGTGGGGGAAGGGGCGGGAGGACCCGGGAGCAGAGGGGGAGACAGAGGGCCGGGGGGCCGGAGTGGACCCGCCGCGCTCTGGCCCTCTCCCCTCCGAGCCCTGGCCGTCCGGAGCCTCGCGGGGACGGCCTTTCTTAGGCCCTCCAGCCTCCCTAGGGGAGGAAAGAAGGAGCCGCCATCGCCGCCGTAGATTCCGAAGGGGGGCGCAGAGTCCTCCTGGGTCGCTCGGGAGACTGGGGGAGGGGGTCGGGGAGCCTGCCCCGCCCCGTCCGGGACCTCCCGCCCCCCCGGGCATAGGGACGCTCCCATTGGCGGTCGGGCTCCGCGCGCCGCGCCCATTGGCCGGCCGCCGTGAGGAGCACGCGGCCACGGTGGCGGGCGCGCAGTAGGAGGGCGGCGGACGGGCCGGAGGGCTGAGGGCAGCGCGGGCGGCGCGCAGCGGGCATGGCGGGTGTGGGGCTGCGGGCAGCCGCTCGGCGCTACCTACCGCGCCGAGACCACGGCGGGCCGCGAGCCGCCTCGTCCTCGCCCTCCTGCCCTGGTTGCGGCCCCCCGGGTCCCGGCGCCCACTGCCCCGGCGCCCCGCGCTCTGCGCCTGCCTCGGCGCCCGCCGGCGGCGCCGAGCCCAGCGCACACCTGTGGGCTCGATACCAGGACATGCGGAGACTGGTGCACGGTAGGTGAGCCCGAGCGGGAGGAGCGCCGGGGGTGTAGCCCTCTCGGCGGCACACGCTAGCCTGGGCGACGGACCGACGGACCGAGTTCCAGGGCACCGCTCCCGAGTCGTCCCGGGCTCCGCTCCTCGGGGGAAGCGCCGTGGTGGGGCTCGCCGGGGCCCCAGAGCCCTAAGGCCGGGCAGCCCTTCGGGAGGGACTCCGGCGGAGGGTCCTGGGGGCTTCTGGGGACGCCCGGAGGCGGGCGGGTGCGCGGTTTGTTCCTCTGCTCAGTGTTCAGGAGCTCGGGGTTCCCGTAGCGGCCGCCGGAAGGCGGGCCCCGCCGTCTTTCCTCAGGGTCCCGCCTGTTGGGAGGCCGAAGCGGAAACGCCCCCAACCCCTTGTTCTCTTCGGGGCCCTTAGTTGGGGCGGGAGTACTGGGGACAAAGCCAGCCAGCCGGCGGCGCTGGCCGGAGCGGGCTCCTAGAGACTCCCGACTCAAAAGATGCCAACTAGACTTTTCGGACGCCTCTAGATTCCGCCCTGGAGTCTCGCGCTCTCAGCCCAGCAGAGGAAGGCGTTGTTTGGAGAAACGACACCAAGTCGCCCAAGTTCCCTGGAATCCAGAAGGGTTGCTG
Source organism: Balaenoptera borealis (assembly GCF_965194805.1). Taxonomy (NCBI): domain Eukaryota; kingdom Metazoa; phylum Chordata; class Mammalia; order Artiodactyla; family Balaenopteridae; genus Balaenoptera; species Balaenoptera borealis. The sequence continues at coordinate 40,296,206 of NC_138869.1, forward strand.
CTTCCTTGGCCAGGGCACTTACTCTATCCTCTCTCCCTCTGCAAAACGGGCAGATGAGGCCCCAGGGCACCCTGGTGAGGCCAGAGGGCTGGATATTTGTTCTGGTCTCTGGGGCCCTGCCTCTAGCAGACAGATGTGGTTGGGTCTTGGCCCTATCTCTGACCAGCTGGGTGGCGCTCAGCAAGCCTCTTCCTCTCGGACCCTCAGTGTCTTACATCGGCAAACACAGTACTGGGGCCTCTGTCACAGGGTTGTGGTGCTGACTCGGAAAGAGGCCAGGAAGGGACAGGGCAACTTCAGGAGGAGCCCTTCCGGTAGTGACATAGCTTTTGTCGTCTGATAAGACAAAGTGGTCCTGTCTGGAAGATTCCAACTGCCTGAACGAGGGCTTCCACTCCAGCTGTGTAGAGACCTGGGAGTAGTGTGGGTGGACAGGACTCACATTTTGAGGAGCTGAAGGCAGAATAAGCCCTGAGGAATGGTGGTTTTGAAGCCCTTGGGCCTCTATCAGGACCATCCCTGCCACCCAGTGGACAGGGCATACATGGGGTGCCGTTTAAGGAGATGTCTTTGCTCTGGGCCTCGAGAAGACCCTTTGTAGAACAGCCTGAGAAGCCTACATTGTAGGTGTGGGGGAGAGACATAGGGAAGTCTAGTGGGCTTTCTCACTCAGGGCCCACTTGGATCTTCAGATCTTCACAGAGACCCCCCCAAGCTCCTCTTGATGTGATAAGGGCAAGGTCTTTTCCAAGATGCCATAGTGAGTGCCAGGATGGACCAGCCTTGCACCCCTGGGTCCTAACTATCCCCTCTGGCTGGGTTTTCTTGGGGGAGATTCTGGACATTGAGACATGCTGATGCCTGTGGACAAAACTTTGCCAGGGAGCCAGGCCCCAGGCCAGCCCCTCCCCCGCAGCCTCAGTGTGGTGACACTGGAAGGCTAGGCGGAGGGGCAAAGTGATTGAGGCAGGTAGGGTGACCTGAATTCAAATCTCAACTCCATGGCCTATTGCTAGATGGTTTGGGGCAAGTGACTTTACCTCCCTGCGCTCCAGTTTCTTCCTCTGGATGATGGAGGAATAAGTGTGATCACCTCATGGGATTAGAGTGGGCTCTAAGGCACCAGCAGCAGCTGGGAGGATGGCCCCCACAAGTGAGTCTCACGGCTGCCATTGGGAGGAGTTGGCCTGGAAGGTGGGGGCTGGACAGTGAGACCAGTGAATTTGGGAGGCTGGTGCAGATGGAGGGCATATCTCCTCACCTGGCCCCATGCACCACCACAGACCTATGGAAGAAACTGGGGCCCTCTGGCCCCCAGAGCTATGGTTTTCTCAGTCTAGAAGCTGGGTCAGGAGGCCAGGCCTGTGGGCTGCTTCCCCATCCTGCTTTGTTCCTGGGAGGGTTGTCCATCCCTGGGAATATCCTCAAGGGCAGAGGCGAAAGCCTGGATTTGGCCAGAACTCAGTGCCAGCAAGGGGCTGCACAGCCAAGCAGACCCCTGCCCTCCTGGGGAACTACTTGGCTTTGTGCTGAGAGTCACAGATGGCACCCAGGAACTCAGGACCGTGGGAAGGGACATCTCAGAAGCAGCTTCATAGAGAGCTGATGTCAGCTGTGTCTCATGTGCACCCAGGTGAGGAGTGTTCCATCTGCACCCATGAATCTGAAGCAGCTGCTCTTCCAGGCCTAAGGGCCACCAGAGGAACCAGCCACACCTGTTCCCCCACCCACACTCTGTACTTGTCTCCAAAGGAAAGGGGATGGGTGTGGAGCCTGTGTTCCAAAGGGACCTTTGAGGCAAATGTCTGCTCCATGGCCACGGGCTTCTGCTTCAGGATCACAACTTGTTGTGTCTGAGACAAAAATTAATTCCCTGGAGGCCTGGGCTGTTCGGGCCTCAGCCACAGGCTAGAGGTCTCAGGAACGGGGCCACCTGGAGCCCCTGCAAGGCAGCGTGCTGTGTGTACACCTAGTCCTGCCTGCTCCCCTCTGATTCCCTGCAACCCGTTTCCTTGAGGGAAACTGGGGACAGGGAAATGCGGGCTCCAGAGGTGCATTGCCCATTTAATCCTACATTTGCCACGGGTCCAGGTGGGAATGCTGCCCAGAGCACGTTCTGTATGACCCTCTTTTTAATTTTGTAGGTTGATACAATTTTTATTCCCCCTTTAGAGACAAGGAAACTGAGCCCCAAAAGGTAAGGTGTGGTAATTTTCCTGAGGTCACAGCCATGCGAGGGAGGGCTCGGTCTGCTCTCTCTGACCTCAAAGCCCATGCCCTTTCCCCATCCACCTCCCCCACTGCACAGATGGGGAAACCAAGGTAGATAAGCCTGGGAACCCTCAGCCCCTAGGGAGCAGCCAGGGGATTGGGGTGGCTATGACTGTATCCTCAGAGGAGAGCAGCCTGAGTAAGGACCCAGAACCCACCACATGTCCCACCTGTCATAATTAGCGATGTTCCCTGCCTAGAGGTGATGCTGAAAACTCGGCCTCTGTGCACCAGTGCTGAATCAAGTCTCGGAGACAGAGTTTCAGGTGAAGTAGAAGAGAATGGCTTTACTGCTTTGCCAGGCAAAGGGGGACACAGCAGGCTCCTGCCTCAAAACACTATCTCCCAACCCAGGAGGAGTTGGTGAGTTTTTCTAGCAATGGTTCAAGGGTGGGGTTGCTGATAAGATTAGGATGTGAGCAAGGTCTGCACGCCTTTAATCTCATCTCAGGTGATCTCCTAATCTTGATGAGCTCCTCTGGTTCCTCAAATCTTGCCTCAGGTGGTTTCTTGGCTGCTCCTCCCTTGTCTCTGCATCCTTTCCCTTCCTGACTAACAAATGTTCAAATCTGCCCTTTGGAACCCAGGGAAGGTCATGGAGGCTGGAGTCTGTTCCCTACAAACAAGAAACGGGGGACAGAAAGGCTTCTGTGCCCAGGAGCCCCACAGGGTCCTGCTTGGTTTCACTCCCCCCTTTTCTTTGATACTCCTCAGTCTTGAGGAGAACAGATGTTGGACAAGATAAGGAATAAGCGTTTTGGATAGAAATGTTAATCATAAACTTGGCAGAGGGACTCGGTTTTAATCCCCGCTTCAATTTTATCTTTCCCCAAATCTTTCAGGGTACAGGGTGATGGCCACTCAGGCTACTTCCTGCTGAAATGGGGCATAGATACCAAATTAGAAATATTAGAAGGCTTCCCTGGTGGTGCAGTGGTTAAGAATCTGCCTGCCAATGCAGGGGACAAAGGTTCAAGCCCTGGCCCGGGAAGATCCCACATGCCACGGAGCAGCTAAGCCCATGCACCACAACTACTGAGCCTGAGCTCTAGAGCCTGCAAGCCACAACTACTGAGCCTGCATGCCACAACTACTGAAGCCCATACACCTAGAGCCCGTGCTCCGCAACAAGAGAAGCCACCACAATAAGAAGCCTGTGCATTGCAATGAAGAGTAGCCCCCGCTTGCTGCAAGGAGAGAACGCCTGCACACAGCAACGAAGACCCAACACAGCCAAAAATAAATAAATAAATAAATTTATTAAAGAGAAAGAAAGAAAGAAATATTAGAAATACTTGAATTCCTAGTCCTGGATCCGAGGAGTCCTGTATGATTAAGATCTCAATCCCTTAGTCCGCCATTTTGGTGCAACAGGCCCAAGTTAAAGGTAAAACGAGTGACAACTGGAACTTTAGTAGATGGTGTAGATCTCATTTCCTTAGAAATTCAGGAGAATAAATCGGAAACCCAGTCTGGAACTGGGCTGTTGTAGCCAGTTGTTTCCAAACAATTCCCTGTAAGGGGGAAAACTCACCAGGTCAATCCTGAAGACCTGGAAATAGGAAGCTCACCACATATCCAGCAGTTAGAATTATCAAGAGAATCAGCATATGAATCTATAGTTTTGTGGGGAAAAGTAAAAGGTATGAGAAAGAATAAGAAAACAAAACTTCATTCCACTTGTTGGAACAAATACTTAAGGTTTCCCAAAGGGTGAGATGTCCACTTCTTAGGAGTCTTGTTTGCTGGCTGTAGGCAGGCGTGGCTGGTCAGTCTCTGGTGATCATTTTACTCTAGTGTGATGTACCCACGGTTTTACTCCATCCAGTTTTAGAGAGGTATGAGTGGTAAGAAGAACATCATAGAGTCCCTTCCATTTCTCTTCAAGCTGCTGCTCAGGTTCTTGTTCTTTCCACACTTTCAGCAGCACCCTGTCTCCTGCTTTGAAGGGATGAAAGGGAGCTTCCAGGCGAGGGGGAGACCTGTGAGACACAAATCATGCATAGCGGTTAACAATTGACCAATCTGTTGTACATACTGCTTTATTTATTTATTTGAAGTATAGTTGATTTACAATGTGCTAATTTCTGTTATACAGCAAAGTGACTCAGTTATACACATATATATATATATATTTTTTTTTTTTTTTAAGCTGCATTGGGTCTTCGCTGATGTGCGCGGTCTTTCTCTAGTTGCAGTGAGCGGGGGCTACTCTTTGTCGTGGCATGCAGGCTTCTCATTGTGGTGGCTTCTCTTGTTGCAAAGCACGGGCTCTAGGCATGTGGGCTTCAGTAGTTGTGGCATGCGGGCTCAGTAGTTGTGGCTCATGGGCTCTAGAGCGCAGGCTCAGTAGTTGTGGCGCACGGGCTTAGTTGCTCCGTGGCGTGTGGGATCTTTCTGGACCAGGGCTCGAACCCGTGTCCGCTGCATTAGCAGGCGGATTCTTAACCACAGCGCCACCAGGGAAGCCCTACATTTTTTTTATAGTCTTTTCCATTATGGTTTATCCCAGGAGATTGGATATAGTTCCTTGTGCTATACAGTAGGACCTTGTTGTTTATCCATTCTTTTTTTTTTTTAAGATTTTTTTTTTTTTTTTGATGTGGACCATTTCTTTTTTTGAGTCTTTATGGGATTTGTTACAGTATTGCTTCTGTTTTATGTTTTGATTTTTGGCCATGAGGCATGTGGGATCTTAGCTCCCTGACCAGGGATCAAACCCACACCCTCTGCATTGAAAGGCAAAGTCTTAACCACTGGACTGCCAGGGAAGTCCCTGTTCATCCATTCTAAATGTAACAGTTGCATCCAGTAACCCCAAACTCCCAGTCCATCCCTCTGCCTCCCCACCTCCCCACCTCCCCACCTCCCCCCGGCAACCAAAAATCTGTTCTCTATGTCTGCGAATCTGTTTCTGTTTTGTAGATAGGTTCATTTGTGCCCTATTTTAGATTCCACATATAAGTGATATATATGGTATTTGTCCTTCTGACTTAGTTCACTTAGTATGATAATCTCTAGTTGCATCCATGTTTGCTGCAAATGGGATTATTTCATTCTTTTTTATGGCTGAGTAGTATTCCATTGTATATGTGTACCACATCTTCTTTATCCATTCATCTGTTGAACGTTTAGGTTGTTTCCATGTCTTGGCTATTGTGAATAGTCCTGCTGTGAACATAGGGGTGCATGTATCTTTTTGAATTATAGTTTTGTCTGGGTATATGCCCAGGATCGGGATTCCTGGATCATATGGTAGTTCTATTTTTAGTTTTCTGAGGAACCTCCACACTGTTTTCCATAGTGGCTGCACCAACTTGCATTCCCACCAAGAGTGGAATTCCCTTTTCTCCGCACCCTCTCCAGCATTTGTTGTTTGTAGACTTTTTAATGATGGGGATTCTGACTGGTGTGAAGTGGTACCTCATTGTAGTTTTGATTTGCATTTCTCTAATAATTAGTGATGTTGAGCATCTTTTCATGTGCCTACTGGCCATCTAAATGTTTTCTTTGGAGAAATGTCTATTATGGTCTTCTGCCTGTTTTTTGATTGGTGGTTTTTTGTTGTTTTTTCTTTGTTGTTGTTGTTTGTTTTTTGGCCGCACTGTGCAGTTTGCAGGATCTTATGTCCTCAACCAGGGATGAAACCCGCACCCTCAGCAGTGAAAGCGCAGAGTCCTAACCACTGGACCTCCAGGGAATTTCCTGGGTTGTTTGTTTTTTTGTTGTTGAGTTGTATGAGCTGTTTGTATATTTTGGAGATTAACTCTTGTCTGTCGCATCATTTGCAAACATTTTCTCCCATTCCGTAGGTTGTCTTTTCATTTTTTGAGTGGTTTCCTTTGCTGTGCAAAAGCTTGTAAGTTTCATTAGGTCCCATTTGTTTATTTTTGTTTTGGGAGACCTAAGAAAACATTGGTACGATTTATGTCAGAGAATGTTTTGCCTATGCTCTCTTCTGGGAGTTTTATGGTGTCATGTCTTACGTTTCAGTCTTTAAGCCATTTTTAGTTTATTTTTGTGCATGGTATGAGGGTGTGTTCTAACTTCATTGATTTACATGCAGCTGTCCAACTTTCCCAGCACCATGAACTGTTTTTCTTTCTTTACTCTTAGGAGCCAAGAATGGTCTCCTGTATATAATTTCGTAAGGGCTCAATCCTCGCCTGCTTCTAGGGGCCACCCATATATGGAGGAGAGCAATCGGCAAGCCCTTGTTCTATTTTAGATGAGTTTCCTGGCATAGCTTAGCAAAAGTTCTTCAGGGTGTGATTCATCTTCTTAGCCTTTCTTATAGATTGGCGTCTCCATGCTGAGTGAAGTTTCCATTTTATACCTAAAGCTTTATTTACTGTTTGTGTTATTTCTGCTATGAAAGCAGATCCATGGTCACTCTGAATAGTAGAGGGAAGGCCGTACCTAGGAATAATGTCCTTAAGAAGAGCTTTTGTCACTTCTGATACTTTTTCTTTAGCCAAAATCTTGTTGAAGAGGGTGGGGGAGTTTTTAAATCCTTGTGGCATCCCAAGTCTGATGTAGCTCAGAAAATTCAAGTTCGCAACAATACAGGAATATGTCCGAAATCACATACACAGTGGTCAACTAGTTTTACCATAGTTACTCCATTTTGACTTTGAAATGCACTCCCCTCCTCAGTGTCAAAGCAGATGTACAATGCGTGTCTGAAAGGCTACAAAACAGGCCTTTTTTTAAGGTTAAACCATGTATAAGCCAGTGACTTCCCCACACCTCAATACATGCAGATTTTTTTCATCATTTTCCCTCTGATTGCAAATCTTTCAATAGAAAGCATTGATAATCAAAATAGCTGTCCCTCAATGCCGGGGTGATTCAGCTGTTTGACCTGGTTGTAGATCATATCCCACCATGTTAGGCCTCCTTTATATTTGCCTAGTTAATCCACACTGGGGGAAAACTGATCAGGTATCGTGAACAAGCTCAGAGGTATGTTAATGAGGAAACACTTTATAGGACATATATTTTATCATTTATACCCAATTGTCACACAAGCATTGTACATGTGCCTTAAGCAGTAGACCCAGCTCAGTGGTATGATATGAAATTTATGAGAGACCTGTATTTATCAAAAGGTCCTCACATAAATCTTGAAGATGAAGCACTTCTGCAAAAGCATCAGAGTACAATAACTGTCTATAAATGACAGAAGGACTTAAAGGATGCAGTTAAACAAAGATGAATACAGATCACTTAAAGGCAAAGGAACTCACAAGCTGTTATCAAAAGCAGTATTTCAAGAAAACTTTAGAGGAAGAAACCAAATCCAGTCTTGTCCCAGCCCACTCCCAACAAAATTCATTTACCCAAATAAATTTCCTTTTCCTTTTCCGCAGACCTTCTACAACTTTCTGTAAACATATTTTGCCCCTTTCTTTTCCATTCAAAATCAACCAGCTCTAGGGCAAAAATCACTTTTTTTTTTTTCCCTTAGGAAAATTCAGTGCCATTCCTCCTACCATCTTTTGTTCAAAACACACAACCTACTTCCCTTAAGCAACCGTGAATTGTCTTCAGCACTCTGTAGATTGATAAACATAAATACCAATAATTTCCAAAGACATGTGCTTTCTTTTTTTTAAATATTCATTCATTCATTTATTCACTTATTTATTTATGGCTGCGTCGGGTCTTAGTTGTGGCATGCGTGCTCTTCATTGCGGTACGCGGGGCTTCTCTCTAGCTGTGGCACGCGGGCTCCAGAGCATGCGGGCTTAGTTGGTTGCCCCACAGCATGTGGGATCTTAGTTCCCTGACCAGGGATCAAACCCGCATCTCCTGCATTGGAAGGTAGACTCTTAACCACTGGACCACCAGGGAAGTCCCAGACATGGCTTTCTTATACAGAATCACAGGGTGGCACCAAATACCTTTAGTTCCTAAATACCTTTAGTCTCTCTGCAAAGGGAAGCCAGTATTCAGTAGTTAATGTTTCAGTATCTCATTTTACTTGGAAATGGCCTACCTATTCAATAAACTTCCATCATTTAACTTAATTTAGCACAACTCTACAATTTTAAGTTACCAAGCATCTGGAGAGATTATTCTTAAGTAGACATTCCTAAAATACTTCTTCTTAAAGAGTTTACCCAAGAACTCTTAACCTCGTTTGCTTTACTTAACACTGATGATTCTAAAGACATGTCTATATTAATTAAACCAACAAGCTTAAGCTACCTTCAATAACAGATATCAATTCAGTACTGAATATTTCCCAGATCGTGTGGTCCAAAATTTATATTGGCCAATTTTTTAGACATTTAGATTTAACTTGTAAGCTCTTACTTTTAAGTCAGTTAAACAGAGCTCATTTACAAGTTAACTTCTACATAAAGACAGAACCAGAGATCTCACAGTTTTTCCACTTGAGTTTAATAAGGCCTTCTTTCCTCTGCCCTTTTTCTTCAGTCTCAGGAACTAGAGATGGTCTAGATAACATGTGTTCCTGAGGACCTAGGCACAGGGGGAAAGAAATACCAATTCCTTTTCATGGGAGCATAGCTGAAGAGCTCCCAGTTTTGTAAAAATACCCTAGGGGGTGTACAGAGATGGAACAGAACTCTGGGCACCTATAACAAGGCTAGTCCAAAAGGGAAAATCCCAACCAACATTCCTCCACAGGCAAAGCCCCACACAGTAGGGAAGGATACACTGATGTTGTTGTCACACGTGAGCCCTGTTATTCACGACAGATGTCTCAACCGGTCAGTGCAAGTACTGACACACACACATACAAACAACAAACATGGTCCCACAAACAAAAGATCAGACAAGGTGTAGCCCAAAGATTCCATTTCCACTCCCAGACAGAGAATTCAAAGTGGCTCGCAATGAGCAGGCAGAATTTTGCCACCCTGCACAAGCCAGAGTGGCTCACCCCAAAACAATACACACAAAAGCACAAACGACAGATAAGCTATGGCCACACAGAAAATCAGAGGAGGTGTAGTTTAAAAATTATACTTCCACTCCCAGACAAAGGTTTCCAAACAGATTGGCTCAGTTCTTGAAAAAGAACAAACCCAGAGTTGGCTCTTGGAAAGCCTGGAGCAGCTAGCCCATATGGAGTGGAGAGAATTCCCAGCCTTTCCATTCCTGTGACAAAACGATTCTAGCTGAAGAATAGAATAATAATTTAGGCTACCATACAAAGGCCACCTCTCCTTACTTTTAAGAATGTACGTTGGCCAAACAGAATTACAATAGAATCTCATTCTTTTTAGTCATAGGTTGATAGCTATAGGTTGACCAGTCTGCCAGAATTTTCCCCAGGGGACTATCAGATGGAATCAAAGAAGAAGCACTTCCCATGTTTGATTGAAAGAACACTCACGCCCAGACCAAGAACAAACCAAAATCCTAGCCAGCAACAGAAGCCTCAAACCAAAGAAACCAAAAACCCAAACAGAAACCAAAACCAAATGGGCTTCCAAGTCCCACTTAGCCCGTGACCTCTGCCCAAGCGGCACACCTCTCAAATGGGATTTCCTGGAATGGAGAATCCCCCAAATGGGAACCAGGGTTCCCCCAAATGGACAGGGTCAAAGTGGCCTCGGAGTACACGCTGGGGGACTTCCCCAAACGCTAGCCGAGGTGTCGTGACATCTCAAATGCTACTTTTCTGCTTCCTCAAAATAATTCCTTGGAGTAGGAAGTCCAGGGTGGTCCAGGCAGGAGGAAGAGAGGAATGTCCTCAAGGCAAAGATGGCCTCCGCAGCCGCTAGGGTGGTCCCTAGCGGGACCACTCTTCCACTGTCTAGTCCCACCTCGGAGTTCCAGCTGCCAGGATGGCCGATGGGGTATGACTGGGGCTCAGCCCTCCCAGGCAAGGGTCCTAGGTGATCTGGCCTCTAAAGGAATTCTCCAGCCCTCCACTCTTGAATGAGGCTGGTATGGAGAAAATCTTGGAGCGTCCAATCAAGCCAGGGAACCTTCCCCCCCACCCCAGGACTGTCCGCGAGTCAGCCCCATGTTGGGCGCCAAATTTGTTGCCAAAAACTCAGCCTCCCTGCACCAGTGCCGAATCGAATCTCGGAGACAGGGTTTTGGGTGAAGTAGAAGAGAATAGCTTTATTGCTTTGGCAGGCAAAGGGGGACACAGCAGGCTCCTGCACCAAAAAACTATCTCCCAACTGGGGAGGAATTGGTGAGGAGTTTTTTATAGCAATCTTTCAAGGGTGGGGTAGCTGATAAGATTAGGGTGTGTGCAGGGTCTGCACTCCTTTAATCTTGTCTCAGGTGGTCTCCTAATCTTTTTTTTTTCTTTTTTTTAATTTATTTTTATTTATTTTTGGCTGCACTGGGTCTTCATTGCTTTCTTTAGTTGCGGAGAGCAGGGGCTACTCTTCATTGCGGTGTGCAGGCTTCTCATTGAGGTAGCTTCTCTTGTTGCGGAGCACAGGCTCTAGGCACGTGGGCTTCAGTAGTTGCAGCACGCAGGCTCAGTAGTTGTGGCGCATGGGCTTAGTTGCTCCATGGCATGTGGGATCTTCCCAGACCAGGGCTCAAACCCGTGTCCCCCGCATTGCATTGGCCGGCGGATTCTTAACCACTGTGCCACCAGGGAAGCCCTGGTCTCCTAATCTTGATGAGCTTCTCTGGTTCCTCAAACCTTGCCTCAGGTTGTTTCTTGGCTGCTCCTCCCTTGTCTCCTCATCCTTTCCCTTCCCTACTAGCAGCTGTTCAGATCTGCCCTTTGGAACCCAGGGAAGGTCATGGAGGCTGGAGTCTGTTCCCTATAAACAAGAAACGGGGGACAGAAAGGCTTCTGTACGCAGGAGCCACACAGGATCCTGCTCGGTTCCAGGGGCAGTGAATGTCATTACATGGACCGGTGAGCAGCTGAAATCCGATTAGAGGGGCCTCACTGTGAGACCTGTGGCAGGTGCACAGAGCTGGGGCCCTGAGCAGCAGTGGAGCTACCCAGTACCCCTCACCTTGATAATGTTCCTAAGTCCCAACCCCAGCTTCAGGCAAGGTGGAAAGTGTCAGAGCATAGCCAAGTGTCCCATGAGGCTTAATGAGAGTCTGGAGGAGGCATGGCTCAGAGCAACTGGTAGGCTGCAGGCGGTGGTATAATCCAGGACCCATAGGGTCCTTACCCCACCCATGTGACCCTGGGCGAGTGACTTTTCTCTGAGCCTCAGTTTGACCTTCTGCTGCATTGAGCTAAGAGTACCATTTTAGGGTGTTTTGTGATCATCCTCATTATACTTACACCTCCTTTCTCTAGACCTCCTGCCTCCGGAGGTCTGCAGTCTCCTGAACCCAGCGGCCATCTATGCCAACAACGAGATCAGCCTGCGCGATGTCGAGGTCTACGGCTTCGACTATGACTACACCCTGGCCCAGTATGCAGACACACTGCACCCAGAGATCTTCAGTGCTGCCCGTGACATCCTGATTGAGCACTACAAGGTGAGGCCAGACAGGTAGGGGTCCCAGGCCCTGGAGACCAGTGGGGCACAGCTTGGCCTAACCCCAGGCCAGATCATGGGGCGCCCCTGGATGGGTGGCTGAATTGATCCCCTGAGGCAGCTGCCCAGCCAGCAGGTCTGTCAGTACCGCTGGCTCGGGCCTGACCTGATTTCCCCTCACAGTACCCGGAGGGGATTCGAAAGTATGACTACAACCCCAGCTTTGCCATCCGTGGCCTCCACTATGATATTCAGAAGGTGAGTGGCTAGACCATTGACTCGCTGGCTCCTCCTGACTGGATGTATATCAGACCTACTTCCTTAGCCGCCTGTCTCCTATGCGGGCGGGGGCGGTGCTCATCTTTCTACTCCCTTGGCCTCAGAGCTGTAGCTTCCTCTTGGCGTGCACATGATAACCCTTGGTACCATCCAGCTGGGGCGTCGGCATGGGGGCTAGCAAAGGCTGGCTCAGAGCTAATGGCAAACTCCTTCATTGCCCATCTTACTCCCATGGTGCCCTCAGAGTCTTCTGATGAAGATTGACGCCTTCCATTATGTGCAACTGGGGACAGCCTACAGGTCAGTGCTGACCTTGCCCTGACCCCACCCCAACCTGCTGCTCCAGGTCCACACTGTCCTGCGTCACCCCACTGTCCCCCACCCTACACCGTGGCCCGGGCTCAGGACCACTTCGGACTGGTGATCTCTGCATCCACCCAGGGGCCTTCAGCCTGTGCCAGACGAAGAGGTGATCGACCTATATGGGGGCACCCAGCACATCCCACTGTACCAGATGAGTGGCTTCTATGGCAAGGTACTCGCTCCGTCTGCCACTGCCCAGGGCAGCCAGCTCCATGACCTCACGGTGGGTGCTGGCTCCCTGGGAGGCAGTGCCCACACCCTGGTGGACCAGCCCTGACCCACAGGCTGTGCCCCTCCACCAGTATCCCAAGACAGATTTGGAGCTCTTGGGTCTCCAGAGCTGGGGGTTGCTGAGTCAGTGGTCCTTCCTCAGGGTCCTTCCATCAAGCAGTTCATGGACATCTTCTCGCTGCCAGAGATGGCACTGCTCTCCTGCGTGGTGGACCACTTCCTGGGCCATGGCCTGGAGTTTGACCAAGCACACCTCTATAAGGATGTGACGGTGAGGGCACTAGGCCTGCCTCCCAGTGTGGCAGGGAAGGTGAAGTCCAGCCACAGCAGGGCAGGTCCTCCTGGGCTCCACTGTGGCCTCACTGTCCCTCCACTGCCCCCAGGACGCCATTCGAGATGTGCACGTGAAGGGCCTTATGTACCAGTGGATCGAGCGGGACATGGGTAAGGGGGGATGGTTGCCTGCTGCGGCCTGCCTGGGCAGGGTGCAGGGCTGGCCCTCACAAGCTCCCATCTCCCCCCATTAGAGAAGTACATCCTGCGAGGGGATGAGACATTCGCCGTCCTGAGCCGCCTGGTGGCACACGGGAAACAGCTGTTCCTCATCACCAACAGTCCTTTCAGCTTCGTGTGAGCACCCCCGTGCCCCCCAACCCGTGGGAGGAGGGAGCAGGGCAGGGGCCTGAGTTGGGGTGGGCAGGCCTGGAGCCTCCCTCAGACACCTGCCACCTGTCCCACTCTGTCCCACCCTTGCCCAGGGACAAGGGGATGCGGCACATGGTGGGTGCCGACTGGCGCCAACTCTTCGACGTGGTCATCGTCCAGGCAGACAAGCCCAGCTTCTTCACCGACCGGCGCAAGTATGGGCCTGGCAGGGGCGATGGGCCCAGGGAGCGGGGACTGGCCTCTGCTTGCCGCCCTGTGTGCCTGGGGTGGGGGCACCCCCTTGCTGATGGGCAGGTGAGCAGGTGGGCCTTTGCAGAGTGGGAGGTGTCCAGCCTGTGGTCCTGCCACAGACTGGAAATCAGGCCCTTTAACCCCACCCTAGGCCTTTCAACCCACCCTAGGCCTTTCAGAAAACTTGATGAGAAGGGCTCACTGCATTGGGACCGTATCACCCGCCTGGAAAAGGGCAAGATCTATCGGCAGGTGAGAGCCATCTAGGTGGGAGTTGCACCTGGTAGGGATCCCAGGGCCCAGCCACGGCCCCAGGCTGTGGCGGGGCTGCCGCATGGCCTCTTGGGCCCTGACCAGCCACCACACCTCTGTTGTGGCTCTGTCCCCTCACAGGAAGTGGCTCCCAGGGCCTGCAATTGGGCCTCTCTGTGCTGTGCTTTCCTCGTCTGTAAAAGAGGTATAATACTCTACTTGAGTGGTGGTGTAAAGCTCTTAGATTGTTCGGGCATTTGCCAAGTGCCCAGTAAATGGCCCTGGTTTCGCTTGGGGCTGAGCACTCTGCTGCAGCCAGATGAGCCTGGTGGGGGCAGCGCACAGGCCTCTGAGGAGACCCCTTTCCTGGCTGGCTAGGAAGATGAGAAGGGGCCTTGTGCTTGGTGGGGAAGTGTCAGGTGGCTGCGAGCAGGAGGTGATGAAGGCATTTGGCTCTGGATGGAATGTGGAAATCCTGGCTGAGCTGGGCTTCTTGGAGATGGAGGTTCCAGAAGCTGGGGGCAGGGAGGAAGCCAACAGTCGGGCCAGTGACAGCCACAGGGAGCAGCCTCGGGCCGCCTGGTGCCAAGGTCCCAGCCCTTCACCCCTGCCGACTACTCAGCCTTCCACCCTGCTGGCCCCCAACTGTCTGTGGCCCCCTTGGGCACCAGCTTTTCCCCTTGGCTCTGAGGCTGATGTTACCTGTTGTCTTGGCATCCTGGCTGAGCCTGAGGAGGGTCACGCATCTTTGTGGGGAACACTGATTTTTCTTCTCTGGCAGGTTTTAGACTTCTGTATGCCCGATGTTCTGAAATTTCATTGTGTGCGTGGTTCTCGTCTTCCTTTGCTCTCCCCTCCCCGTCTCCTGTTGCTGGAACCTCAGGCTCCCTCCTGCCTGACTTGGCACGTCCTCAGCGCTCCACCCGCTCATACTTCCCTCTTGCTCTGGGTCCCCTGCTCCTCACCCTCTCTGCTTGAGCTTATTATTTCAACCATAAAGTCCTTCACAGCTACCTGTTTCCCCCATGGCTGTCACCTCCCCAGGCCTCTCACACCCGCAGACTGCTTCTAGTAACTCCTTTTTGCTGGGTGTATATTCTTCTCACTTCCGGGCTGTGGGCGCCTGCCCTGCGGAGGCTGCTGTACTTCGTGCTCTGTGCCCCCCCCCCAAACCCCTGCCCCAGTTTCTGCTCCCCTACCAGCTTCCTCTGCTGTGCTCGAGCCTGGCTGTTTTCATCTCTTCTCCAGCTTTGGCGCAGGAGGGGCAGGCGGCCTCACAGTGAGGACTGCCATTGGTCTGCTGGGTCCCTCTGGGCTCAGGCTGAGGTGGCCTGCTTGCTTCAGGGCCCTGGGGTCACTGCTGCAGATTGTTTCCCACAAAGAGTGGATTCAATCCCTAGCTTGGGTGGGTTGTGAGGGCACGGGGAGTGGAGGCCCAGGGCACCAGGCCAAGCCTATAGGAGACCTTCATGCCCCAGGCAGACCCCCTTCCGGAGCCTGGAGGGGACAGCGAGGCCACGGGAAAGGGCAGCCCAGCATCCGGCT
The DNA here is from genome assembly GCF_965194805.1 of Balaenoptera borealis. Classification (NCBI taxonomy): domain Eukaryota; kingdom Metazoa; phylum Chordata; class Mammalia; order Artiodactyla; family Balaenopteridae; genus Balaenoptera; species Balaenoptera borealis. The sequence goes on from NC_138869.1 coordinate 40,311,496, forward strand.
AGAGGGGCCTTGCTGCCTCTGGGGATTAGGGATTTGGGAAGACTGGTGGAGAATAGCCCTGGGGGAGCCCCCTCGGCACACTGGGCTTAGCCCAGTCCCCCCCGCCACCCAATCTCTTCCCAGGGAAACCTGTTTGACTTCCTGCGTCTGACGGAATGGCGAGGCCCCCGTGTGCTCTACTTCGGAGACCACCTCTACAGTGACCTGGCGGTGAGGGCGGGAGGCGGGGATGGGTCGCAGTGGGGAGGGGAGGGGGGCCTCCTGGCTGGCGCTGAGCCCTGCCTGCCCTGCACCCTGACCCCCAGGATCTCATGCTGCGTCACGGCTGGCGCACAGGTGCTATTATCCCCGAGCTGGAGCGAGAGATCCGCATCATCAACACGGAACAGTACATGCACTCACTGACGTGGCAGCAGGCGCTCACAGGGCTGCTGGAGCGTATGCAGGTGCGGGGGCAGCTGGACGTCTGCGGGGAGGTGGGGGGCCGCTGCCTGGCTGCACACGCCCAGAGCACCCCTTGTCTCCCCCAGACCTACCAGGACGCCGAGTCTCGGCAGGTGCTGGCCGCCTGGATGAAGGAGCGGCAGGAGCTGAGGTGAGTGAGTGGTGGGGCCTGGGCAGGAGCCCCAGCCCAGCCCCCTCAGGAGCCCCCCGTGAGTGCCCACATCTCCCTCCCCAGGTGCATCACCAAGGCCCTGTTCAATGCGCAGTTTGGGAGCATCTTTCGCACCTTCCACAACCCCACCTACTTCTCGCGGCGCCTGGTGCGCTTCTCCGACCTCTACATGGCCTCCCTCAGCTGTCTGCTCAACTACCGCGTGGACTTCACCTTCTACCCCCGCCGCACGCCCCTGCAGCACGAGGCACCGCTCTGGATGGACCAGCTCTGCACCGGATGCATGAAGACACCCTTCCTTGGCGATATGGCCCACATCCGCTGAGGGTACCTTTATTGTCTGGACCAGGCCCAGCCCCTGCTGTCCCACCCACTCTGGGCAATAAAAGCCGCCTCCCTCCTGCTCATGCCTCTGCTTCAGCACCGGCTGCGTCTGCGTCACTTGACCTCGAGGATCCTCTGGGTGTCAGGGAAGTCGTCCTCCAGGAGTGAGTCCTGAGGGGAGGACTGTTTGTTTGTTTGTTTGTTAGTGGCTGGGCCGAGACCAGGCCCTGGGTCCCCTTTCCCAACCCCCCAGCCCCCGCACTCACGTCAAAGGGCTCACAAAAGGCATCATGGCTACCAAAGACCGGGTTGGGGACAGAGACCAGGGTTGGGCTCGTCCCTTCCTGCCATGGGGAGAAGTCATCAGCAGCATCATCTTCTGCCTGGGGAGAGAGGTGAGTAGTGAGAGGCCTCAAGCAAGCTCGGTGGGCCCAGACCCCACCAACCCCATCAGCCTCCAGCCCAGCCTACCTGGAAGGCAGAGAAGCCAAAGCCTGCGGACCTGCTTCGGGCACGAAGGTAGAGGGCTCCGGCCGCGAGGCCAAGGAGCACTCCAGCAGCTACCACAGCCCCCGCGCCTGCTGCCACAGGTTGCGCCTCCGGGGCCACCACTGCCCGCTGCCAATGAGGAGAGCATCAGAGACCTGGCCAGAGTGGTCCCCTCACCCCTTGCCACTCTGCCTGCCCCTGGCCAACTCACAGGCTGCGGGGGTGCCAAGAGGGGGCTGGCCAGAGTGTGGATGATGCCGTTGAAGGCCACGATGTCCCACACGATGACGTGGCTAACCACAACTGCTCCTGGGACCTGTAGGGAGACCGGGGTCAGGCCCAGTGGGTGAGTGAGGGCTGGGGCCAGCAGGGGAGGGGCAGCCTCCAGACTCACCACAGGGGCCCGAGAACTGTTGTCAGGGCCCATGTCACTGATGATGAGGCTGAGGCCCGAGTGGGCGGGAAGCAAGGTACCCTGGCTGGCGTTGGTGCTCAGGAAGGTGGTATTGGAGGCGTGTAGCTCCAGGTCTGGGCCGCTCAGTGTCTGTGGGCAAAAGCAGGGCCTGTTGGCCTGGGCCAGCTAGAGGGAGCAGAGTTGGGCCCTGCTCTCCCCACACCCCCTGCTACTTACCAGGTTGTCCATAAAGCCTTCGTTGACAGGGACGAAGAGTGTCTTGTAGGTGAGCTCGTCGTCCAGGAAGTCCAGGAAGTCGAGACCCCTCGGGGTGGCATTGGCGTAGCCCAGTAGCATCTGGGATGGTGGGGACAGGGTAGTGGGTAGGCTCTCTCCACAGGGATCCCGGCTGTACCACCCCCCTGGTCCTGAGCCTGGGCCCCTGCACACCCCATAGAAGGTGGAGAAGTTGGCAGTGGTGGCCAGTACATCAAGCAGCTTCCCATTGCACACGCTGGCCCCATCGCCCACGAAGCCATCGCGGCATCGGCAGGCCACGTCTGCAGGAAAGGCAGTGAGTTAGTGGGTCAGTGGGAGAAGGCAGGGCAGAGGATGGGGCGTGGTGGTGGCTGTACCTTGCATGCGGTAGCAGTAGGCGTCCCAGCGCTCCGACAGGTTCTCCCGGGCACCCAGACTGACCACGCCCACCTGACCATCGCCACAGTCTGCTGCCGGGAAAACGACGGGATGGGCAGCCGAGCCATTGGCCAGCCAGCCCACAAGGCAGAGGTGAAGGCCCAGCTGTAGGGGCACAAACAGATGCTGAGACCCAAGGCCCAACTCAAGGGGCCCCCACAGGCTTGGCTCCAGACTCCTGGGCCCCACGCACCTGCTGGGCAGCAGAGAGCTGAGGGAGAGAAGCAAGGACAGCTCCTTGGGCCCCACAGGCTGCCTCGGCCTGTGAGAAATTCAGGCTGTAGGGGCCACTGGGGGCCTGGAGGTGGAAGACACCGGCTCGTTTTTCTGTGGAAGGGAGGGATGCACGGTCAGAGGGCCGGCACCGAGGTAAAGCCGGGGTGCTGGGAGAGGGCAGGGAAGCACACCCTGGAAGTGCAGGTCGGCGCACACAGCATCCACGTGACAGGGTGGTGGCTGGTCCAGGCAGCGGTCCACAGGCGGCTCAGGCTCCTCCAGGCACTGCAGTCCATCACCCACGTAGCCGGCGTGGCACGCACAGCGCCGTGTGTTCTGGACAGCAGAGCAGGTGGGCGCCCTTCAGGGACTGGGACAGCCACTCATTGGGGGACCCCCGCCCAGCTGCTTGGCTGCCCGCCTGCTCACCGGTCCAGTGCTCAGGCAGTCGGCGTGCTCGCTGCAGCCCCCGCGGTGGCCATCCTCACAGGGGTTGCGGGCCCGGCAGCTCCAGCCGTCACCCTCATAGTCGGGCAGGCAGGTGCAGGTGACCACTGTGCCTACCTGGCTGCAGTTGGCATGCTCGCTGCAGCCGCCACGCCCATCCTGGCACAGGTCTACCACTGGAAGCAGCGAGAGGGTGGTTGGACCAGGCGACAGGAGGGGAGGGGAGTGGGGCCTCCCACCTCACATTCCCGCTCACCTGTGCACGTGCGGCCGTCCCCTTCGTAGCCCAGGCTGCACTCACAGCTGTGGCCAGCGCGGCACACGGCCTGGGATGCGCAGGGTGGAGCACACACAGGCTGCAGCTCTGTCCCCCGGGGCCCACCCCACACATCCAGGTTAGTGGCTGCCCTCCTAGACCCCCTTCCACCTCAGTGTGCAGTTGGGGCATGCACTGGTGTGTGCAAGTGTATCCAAGTGTGCAGGGTGGGCACAAGCACAGGACCCACTCACCCAGCTGCACCTCACAGTGTGGCCCAGTCCAGCCCTCATCACAGAAGCAGGAGCCGGAGCCCCCCAAGCCCTCATCGCAGTGGCCATGGGAGGTACAGTTGCAGGCTGGGGAGAGGGACAGGCAGGATGGTGTCGGCACATGGACCATGGGGATTAGGGAGCAGGGCAGGGCAGGGTCGGGCAGGATAGCCTACCTTGGCAAAGGGGCCCAAAGGCACCCGGGGCACAGAGTTCACATGCCATCCCGGCAAACCTCGAACGGCACCTACAGTACCCGCTGCCGCTCATGCCGTCCATGCACGTGCCATGGCCATTACAGGGGCTGCTGGCACCCCCGGGGCAAGCTAGGGGTTAGGGTGGGAGAAGAGAGGTGGGGCCAGGGACTCTCATCAGGAACCGCACACATGCATCCCCAGCCCAGCCACACGGTCCATCTGCCCCCGAGCGGCAGCAGAGGCTCTTGCAGAAGCAGCAATCCACCCAAGTCCCCACGCCCTGGAGAACACCCGGACCCCAGCACACCCCACCAGGTCCTGTACCATCTACACACCCACCCCAGCTCTTAGAGCATTCTCACCTGGTAAGTTCCACTCCCCGCCCCCAGCCCCTGACCACCCTGACACCCTTTCTGAGGCACAGTGGCCAGAACCATGCCCTTGGCCACCTTGGGAGCTGGAGGAGCCAGCCAGCAGCATCCGCAGCCTCAGGACACTCACCTCGGCACTCACTGCCATAGTGACCAGGGCAGCAGCTGGGCTTCCAGGTGGTGGTGACACAGTTGCGGTAGCAGCCCCTGCCCAGGCCTTGGGGCTGACCCCAGTGGCTGGGCCGGGCCCAAACACTGCGCAGTGCCAAGGAGTGCAGCGGAGGAGACGTCCAGAACTTTGAGAAGTAGCGCCAGCAGGCTTCAGGGCTGCCCTGGGCCGAGAGGAACCAGGCTGCAAACCTGAGCTTGGTAGGCCCTGGGCCCTGCCCCCACCCCCACCTGGCTCCCAGCCCCTTACCTGCTCCTGTGAGCCCTCAGGACAGGGTGGTTCCAGCCCACAAATGCTGCAAACCTTCTGCAAGGAAGGGAGGCCAACACAGCAAGCTCAAGTGAGTGGACAGGACAGGTGGGCTTAGGCCCCTGCCTATCCACCTCTGGCCTGTGGCCTCCCTCACCAGCCACAGAGGCCGAGTCTCAAAGCGGTCACACCGGGCACCAAGGCCAGGTGGCTCCAGCAGCTGGTCAATGCCGTAGGCCAGGCCCCCCTCAAAGGGCAGGTGTCGCTGCACAATCCGGGCGTCCTCCTCTCCCACCGTGAGCTCACCCTGCAGGCGGAGGATGTGGAGTACATGGGGGGGGGGGGGGCGGTCACAGGTGTACTGCAGCCCACCCCCCAGCGCCAGGGCCCCTGCCTCCTGCTTCCCTCGTTCAAGCTTTCTCCCCAGACTCACCGGCCGGGCATGGCTGCAGGAGAAGGAGATGAGGGTCCCGTGCATGGTGCGCAGTGGGCCCAGGTTGGGCAGGTCAGATGCCAAGGCCTGAGCAGATGGAGCCACAGTTGGAGCTGGGAGGGCAGGCTCAGTGGCAGGCAGTGGGGACCAAGGTCTGGGAGTGCACCCACCTCGACGTTGCGGATCACGTGGCCCCGCAGAATGGCTGCCAGCTTGTCACGGTGGTCTTTATGGTATAGCCAGACCTGGCGATCGGGAGGCAAAGCTTGCAGGGCGGAGTCTGTGGGCCACAGCATTGTGAAGGGCCTATGGAATGAATCTCGAAGCAGGGGCAGCAGGCCAGCCATCTGGTAGGACAGAGGTGTGACAGTCAATCCCGTCAGAGGATGGTGGGCAGATGGAGGGGGCTCCAGGGACCCAGGTGACCTTCCCACCAGCCACATTCCTCTGTAGCCATCCCAGGCCAATAGACAAGGACATACATGCAAGTTGTCAGGTATGTGGGCACAAATAAGCACACCCTTGTGCTCACTGGGACGCTCATGCCCACAACTATGGCCTGTGCACAGAAAGGTGAGCACACACGTTGACAGTCGCCCGCATATACACACTTACACGTGCACATATGCACACACTGAAAGGCTCACACACAGGAGCAGTACCGTCACAAGGCCACTGAAGATCTTGTAACCGAAGCTCTCCGCAGCGGCGGTGAAGTTTCTCTGGGGACAGGCGCTCAGTGAACAGTGAGGTCAGGAGGGGAGGGAGGATCCCAGGCCCCTAGCCGCCTGTCTTCCAGCTCCCGGCCCACACCCAGGTCATACCCGCGGAATCGGGGCAGCGTCAGGCTCCCAGTGCAGCGCTTCAGGTGGCAGCAGGACACGGTCGATGAAATGCAAGACACCGTTCACAGCCTCATGATCGCTGCTCACCATGCGTGCGAAGTCATTGATGTATATGCTGCCCTGGGGGTGGGGCCGGGATTGAATAAAGCCAACTAGTGGGGTGCTCAGGGAGCTGTGGGTGGGGCCTGAGGTGGGAGTAGAGCCTGGGTTGGGTGAGTCTTGGGGCAGGAAGTGGGTGGGGTCAAGGCAGAGGGTGGGTCTTGCCTCCAGCCCAGGGAAACAGCCACCCAGGGAAACAGCCACCGGACTTGGCTGGTGGGAGTGGTGCAGACACAGGGCCAAGCTCAGAAGTCCTGAGCCCAGGACTGGCCCCAGGTAGTGGGTGGGGTCCGGGGACAGACTCATCTCCCTCTCATTAAAGCCGCCCTGGCCCTGGGAAGGTGAGAGGGTCTTAAAGGCATGGGGACAGGGCATAGGTGCGGGCCTTGAAAGCAGCTGAGTCCTTGGTCTGTGGACAGCCCATGTCGGGGACCAGGGCCTGGGCTCACCTCCCTCTCACTGAAGCGCAGCGGGTGCCCGGAGAGTGTGGTGGCATAGCCCTCCTCTAGCAGCTCCTGGCTTCGCAGCTGCCGGCAACCAGCCACGTGATAGCGGAACACAAGCTGGCGATTGGCACGAATCCGGGCCAGCTCATCCTGGAGTGGGAGTCATGAGGGCACAAGGGTGCCCTGACTTCCGCCTCTGCCCAGGCAGTGCCCACCCCCCAGAATGCCCATCCAGAATCCCCAGCCTTGCTCCAGGGGCTGAGTTACCTGCGACAGGTTGGTCATTAGATCTGCATGCGGCACAAAGATTGTGAAAGGCCCATTCCCCTTGAGCTCCTTGTATTCCTGGGGGGAGAGGGAAACAGCCTGGGTGGAAGAAGGGTGACCTGGGACCAACTCGAAGTTTCTACTGATTTTCTGGGAGAGACATAGACTCAGAAACCAAACCAGCCAGCCCTCTGACCAAATGAGAATATCATGGCCCAGAGACAGGTGGGACTTGCAGGTCAGAGAGGTCCAGGCTGGACCAAGGATGTGCAGGCCAGCTGGTTACTCACCAGGAGATGGAGGCTGAAGAATGAGGCATGCTTGTCCCGAAGGAGCTCCTGGATCAGGGGAAACAAGGATCAGCTCAGATTGTGGTTGGCCTCCATTCAGGGCTGGTGCCTGTCCCAGCACCTAGAGCCCAAGGTCTGGCCAAGGTAGAGATGAGGAAAGGAAAGCCAGGGTGGTCTGTGCTAGGATCAGGATTGGTTTCATGGATCATAACTGGGTCAGGCCTAGGTGGAGTCAGAGGTCAGGCTCAAGTCCTGGTCAGGGCCAGGATCAGGATCAAATCTGTGGTCTTAACCAATATCATGGGTCAGGCCCATGGGGGGCATTGCCAAGGCTCGGTCAGGGGTCCTACTTGGGCATCATTACCAGGCCGACTCGGGCACGGCAGGTGAAGCCATCACCCACAGTGTGGACTGCATCGCAGGTACACATCCTCTGGCCATCCCCTGTGCTTTTGCACACAGCATAGGGGCTGCAGCCTCCATTGTTCTGAGGCAGGGACAGGAAAGAGAGGCATCAGTGACTCCCAGGACTGCTGCCCCAACCAGCTCTGGGGAAGGGGCCATGAAGTTCCCTGGCCAACACCCAAAGCCCTGTTTCCTACTAATCAGTCAGACTTGACCTTGTGGCACAGGTGGCTCACCCCTCAGAAGCACTCAGGACCCTGCTGGGGGTGAGGAAGGCTGGTTCCCGCCCCAGTCCCCTCCCCCTGTGGAACTGGGTGTGACTTGGGGGCCTGACCTGGGAGCAGGGGTCCAGGAGCACACAAGTCCGGATGCCGTCCCCACTGTAACCCTCGCGGCAGCTGCAGGAGACCTGTCCCAAATCCTAATCAGTGGGGCTGCTGGTACCCAAGAGTGGGCCAGCGCCCTGGACGGAAGGAGCACCCCTCCCTGGGCCTGGTCTGAGGAGGGCCACACCCTATGAGGGAATGGCACAGCCCCAGTGTCCAGCTCTGTTGTGCTGACCTGCTGGGGGCCTGTGGGGATACATTCGGCGTGCATGTGGCAGCCCCCGTGGTGGATGAGACAGCTGTTAACTTCTGGGGGAAAAGACACTGGGATGAGGGCTGGCCCCAGGCGGCCCCTCCATTCATCTGTCTGTTGAGGTGCTCATCCCCTACTCTCTCAGCACCCTCAGGCTCACAGCCCTGTGTGCCCCTCGGCCCTTCCTAGTCTCACTCATGCCACTGAAGCCAGACCCCTGGTGGCGGACCCCAGCCTCACCCTGGCACAGCTCCCCATCACCCGTGTAGCCATCCAGGCAGGTGCATGTCCGCTGACCAGGTGCCACATTGGTGCAGTTGGCGTGGGGGGAGCAGCCCCCGTGGTCATGGGCACAAGGGTCCACCACTAGGAGTAGATGATCCCAGAGAGTTGTGAGCAGTGGGCATGGGACAGAGTGGGGACAGGGGAGGAGGGCATGAGAGAAGGGAAAAGGTCGGAGGGAGGGGTCAGACCCAAGAGGTGACAGGGACAGAGACTGGACCTAAAGGGCATGGAAAGGGCTCTGTGGGGAAATCCACCCCCAAATTTCAGGGGTCTTGGGGCATTGGTGTGCCTGGACCTGCACAGTAGATGCCGTCGCCCGAGTACCCCGCGGCACAGACGCAGGCAGGGGCTGCAGCCGAGTCCTGGACGCAGCTGGGAGGGACGGCAACAGCTTAGTCTATGCCTGCCCAGCCCCTGCCCTGACCCTAGCCCCCCCTCCACTTGCCCACCTGCCCCAGGCTGAGCTCACTCACTTGGCATTGGGGTCACACTTCTGCGGGCATTGAGGGCCAGTGATTTCTGGGGGGTAGGAGGATGGTTCTGATCATGCTGACCCAGGAACCGCCTCCCCAGGAGTCACCCGCCTCTCCCCCTTGGGGCCACTCCTCACTCTGGTCACAGCGGAGGCCCTGCCAACCCACGTTACAGACACAGCTTCCGTCCCCTCGGAGCCCCTCCTGGCACAGCCCGTGGGCACAGTCACACACTGGGAGCGGAACGAGGTAGGACAGAAGTTACCCAGTGCCTGTTCTGTCCCTGCTGCGGTGTCTCCATGACCGCTGTCCTCAGCCAGCTTTCCCACCATTCCTGCCCGCCCCCGGGGCCTCACCTCCAGTGCAGTTGGGCCCGTAGCGGCCCAGCTCACACATCTCACAGGCCGTTCCGTGGAAGCCCTCGTGGCAGCGGCACTCCCCACTGCCCAGGAGCCTGTCCTGACACTGCCCGTGGCCCGAGCACACACCACCCAGACCCCCCGGGCACGGCTCACACAGTGTGCCGAAGAAGCCAGGGCAGCAGTCAGGCACCTGCGGGAGGGGGCACAAGGAGAGGCCCGGCACAGGCCAGGACAGACGTCAGGGGGCAGGGAAACGGCGGGGGTTGGGGGAAGGGCATCTTGGGGCCACAGAGCCACAGAACAAAGCAAGTCAGATCCAGAGAAATGGAGACTGCCTTCTACAAGCCTCTCCACGACAGGGGTGAGGAAACGGACTGAAGGAGGGAAAGGCCATACCGGACTCCACGGAGAGGGGCAGAGCTCGCCCCGTTGCTGCCCCCAGGGCTTGGCTGTTGGTGTCAGTTCCAGGCTGAGCCCCTTTCTCTCTCTCCCCATCCCCACTCCCTGGAGGCACGGCCACAGGGACAAACACTGGCCCCTCTGACCTCAGACCTCTCTCCCTTCCCCTTCTTCCAGGCCTTTGCTTCCCTGGCTTCGTCATAGTCCTAGCCCTGCCTCTGCCTTTGAAGCCTAATCCCGGCTCCTGCCCTGGAGCCCCGCTCCCACCTCCTCCTCTCTGGTCAAAGGCTTGGGGCTGGGGGTTGCTTCAGCGCAAACCTGGATCTTCTTGGCACACGTGTAAGAACAGCCCCGGGAGAAGGAGTAGCCAGACCGGTAGACACAGCTCTTCTTGGGGGTGTCCTGGAAACGGGGACAGGCAGGAGGACTCAGCCAGTGGCTTAGGTAGGGGCAAGGCAGTGAATGGGGAGACAGACGGACAGATTACAGGTGTCAGTGGGTGAGACAGGTAAGCAGAATAGCAAAAGGGTCAAGGAAGGACCACGACAGATAGACCTGAGGAAGAGAAGGTAGGCAGGACTGGCAGCCCGAGGGTCACTGGCCTCAGGTCACCAGTCTGAGTGAGGCCTCCTCCGGGCAGACCTGGACCCAGGCCTCCTGGCCTCTGGCAGAAGAGCCAAGCAGCCCACGCTGCTCCAGGTTCCCATGCCTGGGTGAGCAGAGCTGGGCCCGGGGAGCTCAGACACCTTGGGCACAGTGCGAGCAGGTGAAGCAGGGATGGAATGTGCTGGGCCCTGCCTCACCTCCAGCTGGTAGCCTTGAGTGCAGCGGAATTTCCGGGTGCAATTTACACATTTCTCCTGAAGGGAAGGAGGGCAGAGTGTCAGGCCGTCCCGAGGCGGGGGCTCCAAACCCACCTTCTCTCCTCTGGGGCGGGCTAACAGCTCTCTCACCCCTGACCAAGTGCCCCTCCCGCCGGCCAGGCCAGCTAGTGCCTGCGGCTCTTGACCGCCCCTCTGCGCTCCCCAGGCCCCAGCCTCTTACCCGCAGGGCCTCTGCGTGGCTGTGCAGGCAGCGGCTTGAGCCCACTGTCAGGACCCCGGACAGGCCAAACAGTGAGCGGCCAGGGGCCTCCAGCACAGGGCCTTCCAGCGGCACGTGGTTCACCTCAGGCTGGGGGTTAGGGCAGGAGGCTGAACACCCCCCACCCCACCCCCACCCTCCCCTCAGGGGCTGCAGGCCAGGGAGGCGCTCCAGGGCTGGGGTATCTCCGTGGACTGGGGGTCTCCCAGGATGGGAAGTCTCCGGACCAGAGGCTGAGGTGCCCAGGTGGGGGAACTCCAAAGAAGAGGGGTGTTCAAGAGCAGGGTGCCCAGGGCAGGGGCTCCTGTGCTCCCCCACCCCACCACCAACCTGGCCACTATGGTTGTAGAAGACAAGCCAGTGCACAGGGCCCAGGAGGGAGTTGCGGTGTCCCCCCCTGCGCAGGGCCTCTGTGGAAAGCGCCTCCCCCAGGATCACATGGTGTCGCACTACGTCCAAGTCCTGGAGGGGGAAGGAGAGGCTCAGGGGCTCCAGGACTCCCGAGCGCCCGGGACGGTGCGTCCCGCCCGCTGTGTCCTTGTCGTGGGATGGGAGGCTCACCCACCCCCCTCAGTGGCCCCCTGTCCCGGTGATCTCACCAGGCCGCTGCTGTTGGCCTGGGCCTCCAGAGAGTGGTTGGTTGGCACGAAGATGGTGTAGGCGGTGGCAGCCTCAATCTGGGGTACCAGCCTGTGGCGCTAGGGGCGGGGGCAGGCGTCAGGGGTGGGCCTTCTTGCCCTCAGTCCTGACCCTGGGAGCCAGCAGCTCCGCCTGCAGCCGGGGGAGGGCACCCCCGTCCAGGACTCCCCCCTCCTCCCGCCCTTACCTGCAGCAGCTCCCGGAAGAGGTGGAAGGCAGGCACTGAGTCCAGCTGCTGCAGCAATCCCTGCGCCCCCAGCACATCCCCTCTCGGAGGCAGTAAGACCTGGCACAGAGCATGGGGGCTGGTCAGTACATCCTTGCCTCTTGGCCTGCCTAGAAGGTTCCCTGCACACACACCCCTCCAGCCATACCTGACTGAGGACATGTAGGACACCATTGGTGGCAAGGAGGTCAGCCACGTCCACGCTGGCATTCTGCACCCAGACCCTCTGGAAGGCAGCAGGCAGAGCTCAGGGAGACACAGGTAGACACTTAAGAGTGCGTGTAGCACCAACAGAGAGGTTGCTGGGCACAAGGCACCCAGCCTGGCCTGGACACCCTCAGACTCAGGACCTACCAGATGGGCACACAGAACCTCACTGGGGCCCATGCATGAGGGGGCCAGGTGTGCACATGCAGACAAAGATGGACAGACAAGCCCTGGCAGGGCAGTCACTCTGGCCTAAAGACACCGCCCAGCAGCAAATGTGTTCTGAGCACATCCTCTGAGCTCAGGCCTGGGCTGGGCAAGGGGACCCAATCAGATCGCCGGGGACCCTGGGCTGGGAAGCCTGTAGCCACTCGAGCCCCCCCTTCCCTGTATGGTCCCCTCTTCTGCCCAAAGTTCACCACGTACCCCACTGACGTTGTGAATCTCCCAGCGTGCGGTGGGGCTCAGGGTGGCTACACTCTGCCCGTCCAGCCGGGCCAGCTCCTCCTCAGACAGGGCGCCCTGGAGAAAATGGGCCCTGAGAGGGCACAGTTTAGGGGGGCCATGGAACTGGATTAGTGTAACCTACAGAGACCCCTGGAACTGGGCTCCACCCCAAAGGGTGGACACATGCCAGGTTGAGGACCTCTGGGGAGGGGCTGGGTCTCACACAAAAGCCCCCTCCCAGAGCCCAGCCGTGGCAGCCCACCTGACCACTTGCGGTAGCATCCTCGGCTGCAGCCAGAAGGCCTGGTCCTCAGGGCTCAGCCTACGGATGGCAGACTCCGAGGGCACCAGGGCTGTGACTCGGCTGTCAGCAGGAAGAGTGATGCCGGCCCCCTGTGCACATGGTGTGCGGGGGGACAGGAGGAGTGATGAAGGCAGCCGCCACCTTGAGATCACTTCCCCCAGCCTCCAGGCCTGCCCCCCACCTCCAGCTCTTAGAGCTGTTATGTGGCCTCCTGGATCTGAGTCCCCAAGCCCAGCATTCCATCTGATCCTACCTTGATCCACTGGTAGAAGATGGAGAAGTGGGCATTTGCCTCCAGCTCCTGAGGGGAGGGAAAAAGGTGAAGTCACCAATCTAGGGACAGACTTGAGCCCCCTCCCTCCATGACCCTGAGTGCGGCCCCACCCCCGGATTACACAAGAGGACTCCTCCCCGAGCACAGGAAACCACTCACTTGGAAGATGTCTCCGTAGCAGCTGAAGCCATCACCCCCATAGCCAGGGGGGCATGTGCAGACCCGCTGACCTCCTCCCACTGCCCGGCAGGTGGCCTGGGGTTGCGGGGCAGAGAGACATGGCCTCCATTCAGCACCCACAGGGCAAGCTGGACAGCACCCATCCTCCATCTCTCCATTCACTCTGGCCCATCCTCCTGCTGTCCTCTTGTCCAGCTACCCATCCCTACCATCTGTCTCTCCCTCCATCCAGTCTGTATTCAAGCTGCTCCTTTGGCGTGCCCAGCCCTACTCTCCAAGACCAGTGAGCATGTGACGTGAGCTACCCCAACCCATCCTGGCAGATGGGTCAGGGAAGTCCAGGGCTGCGGGAGCATCCGGGAGGCCCTGGACCTCCAGGCGAGGCCTGAGCTGAGAGCAGGAGGAGCTAGCCAGGCCGAAGGTGTGGCGCTGGGAGCATGGGACAAGGGTGGTGAGGGCAGGGGCTGGGGTCCTTATAAGGAGGGTGAAAGCTCTGTCCCGTTGGGCAAGCAGGTGACAGGGTTTGGATTTGAGGTTGAGAAAGATCCCAATCCTGACCAGAGACAGGGACACTGCTGCAGCCAAGGCCTACCCCTGAAGCCTCCCCTGGGCCTGGAGCCCTCTCACCCCCTCACCAGATCATGGCAGCCACCGTTGCCTGCCCGGCAGGGGTCAATGGGACTGCACACGTAGCCGTCCCCCGCGAATCCCAGCTTGCAGGTGCACTGGCTCTGGAGAGGTTGGGGAGCAGAGAGCCTCATCTCACCAGAAGCATGAAACCCTTTCCTCCTCCACAGCTCAGCTCCCGATGGGCACTCTCCCCTGGGGTGGTCTGCTCAGACACCAGAGGAGCTTTTCCCAGGCCCACCCTTGGAGGTCCATGTTCCAGATGCAGAGATTGAGGCCCTGAGGAGTGACTGGCTCTCAGGAAGAGCCTGAGGAAGTGATGGCATTGGCAAGGGGGCATCCAGGAGCCTCGGGGCCTCTTTGCTCTCAGGCCTGGGCCCAGCCAGGCTGTTGAGGTCTGCAGTGTGTGATGAGTGGGCAGGTTTTGCCAAGACCAGCCCCAGGGATGGCCGCTTGGATCCCCCCTCCAACCCCGCCACTCTGCTTGGGTGCTCAGATCCTTCCCGCTAAATGCCAGTGTCCTTGGGCTTGTCCACACCTCAGGTGAGTGACTAGTGAGACTCCCCGGATCTCAGTTGCCCTTCTTTGCACGATGCGGGCATCTACAACTGCTTATTCCACCCTCAGTTCTGAACTTTAAAGCTCCTGATGGAGTTCGCAGCTCCAGCTCTCAGGCCCATCTGAGCGTCACTGCTGAGGTCCCACGGCTTGTGGTCCAGGCCATCATGGGGCAGGAGGACAGGGAGCCCCATGGATCCCTGCATAAGCCTGGGCCGCACAGAGGCTGACCCTGAAGCAGCCAGGCCTGGCCTCCCAACTTGCATATTAGATTCTTTAATGCCAGCCAGTCCTCGGGCTCACCAGGCCTGACGTGCTTCACGTGGAAGGTTCCAGGTTCTAAGATCCTGTGACTGGAGTCTGAGACTCCAAAATTCCAAGAGCTGGATTTCCATGAGTCTAAAAATTTGGGGATGTCACTCTCCTTGGGCAGGTGTCTCTTCTTGCTTTGCTCAATACTGAATTCCTAAATCTAGAACAGCAACTAGCATGTAACAAGTGCCTGGTGACATGTGGGAAACCAGTGAGTGGGTGAATGAGCTAATTGTCAGGAGGCAATGGCCCCAGTGGCCCGTAAGAGCAGAGAACTCATTGATTCTCGGTTATGGGAGTCCTCATCCCTGAGACACAGGAGTCACAGTCTTCTGACTTGGAAAACACTGGCACTCGAACACGCCTTCCTTTAAAACTACTGCAACCTTCGCATTGCTTCCAGCACCCGTCCACTGCTTCCAAATTGTACGACTCAACATTTCAGAACTGGATTCTCATTTGTGTCTGAGGTTTGAGACCCTGAGCTTGAGTTCTCAGACACTGCTAGAGTCAGATGGGCTAGGGGGAAGAGTCCCCCCCCAGGATGGAGACCCCCACCCTGCTCTCTCAAGGCCGGTCGAGCCTCACCTGCCCGGGTCCCACATAGCTGCAGAGGGCGTCAGCGTGGCAGCCGCCTCGTACATCCAGCTCACACTCATCGATGGCCACGCAGACACGACCGTCCCCACTCCAGCCCTTGTGGCACGTGCAGTGGTGGGTGCCTGGGGCCCCAGGGACACACTCAGCCTGTGAGAGCCACAGATAAATGACTCAGGGCTGCAGGGCGGCAGGCTGAGGGCAAGGGAGTCCCACCTCGAGCCCGTGGGTCAGGACTTCAAGGAAGGGGCCAGACTCACATTCTCCGAGCATCCGCCACGGTCTGGGCGAGAGCAGGGGTTGCTGGGTGTGCAGGAGAAGCCGTCACCCTCAAAGCCATCGAGACAGAGACACCTGGGGGTGGGGGGTGGTGAATGAGGAGCCTCCAGTAAGCCTCTGGAAGCTGTGAGCAAACTGACAAGTGCAGTCACAGACGCAGCAGAGAGGAAGCGCACGTCCTCACCTGGCAACATCCCCCTGGTTAACGCAGCGGGCATGCAGGTGGCACTGCTGGGCCTGTTCTGTGGGCCCACAGTTCCCTGTGGACTCGTTGCAGAAGCGGCCACTGAAGCCTGGGGCACATGTGCCACGCTGGCACACCCCCCCACTGCCTGGACGGTTGTCACATAGACCGTGGACACAGCCGCAGTCTGCAGGGAGGAGATGGAGCAGGGAAACTGAGGCTGAGGCAGGGCTGGCTGGGAGCCAGGATGCAGTTGGGCAATGCTGGGAATGGGGCAGCCAGAATAGATTTGACTGCAGGGTCAAAATCAGGTCATCCCAGATTCGGGAGGGAGGAAGAAATGAGAGGGGGGCATTCATTGCTTTCAGTCACCCTATTCTAGCTGCCCTGCTCCCAACACCACCATCGGAAAGTTCTTCTGTATGTCTGACCTAAATCCTGCATGCTTTAGGTTAAACTGTGGCTCTCTTCCCGGCATGGATAAAAGAGACATCTACTCTTGTGTTTCCAAAACCTTCTCCATAATCTCTGGACTGAACCCTTCTTCCTGAGGTTCTATTTCCCTTCTTGGGAGTCCCCAGCCCCACTTCCAAGAGACCCTTTTTCTCCCTGGCAGGTGGCCTAGGCCAGGATCACCCACCTTCCCGGCACTGGTCTCCATGCTTGTTTGGGTTGGAGCAGATGTGGCAGGCGATGCCCTTGTAGTCTGGGAAGCAGAGGCAGGCCCCGCTGCCCTGGACCCCATCACTGCACTGGGGGTGGGCAGGAGGCAAGAGCAGTCACGGGGAGGGGATTATCCACATTCTCTTCCCTAACACCCCTTCTCTCCACAGGCTGTGAGCTCCTGCTCCCCCTAGAAGACCTCCTGCTGGAAGAGACCTTCCAAATCACTGATGCTGCCAAAGAACTAGCCCCTAAAAGGCACCTGGCCCTGGAAGCTTCATGGGTGACTTCTGCTTAACCTAGAAACACATAACTCCTGTGTTCCTCCATAGCCAGGTGCTAAAGCAACTGTGATATTACAAAATGGCAAAAATACAACACACACAAAAAAACTATTGACAAATAGCCCTTATGAAAATAGATGTAACAATCTAATTAATTGATTCTAATGAAAGTAAATATAATTTGGTCCAACTTCCACTGCCTCGATGTGAAGAACCCAATACCAGAGAGAGGCAGGCTTTGCTCAGACATACAGCCAGTCACCGGCCAACTCAGAAAGGAGCCCCTATCTCCCCCACCCCTCACTCCAGAGCAGGAGGGGACTCACGTTGCCTTTGCCATAGCAGGGGTTGGAGAAGCCCCCAGGACACTGCACACAGTCAGGCCCAAAAAACCCTTTGCAGCAGCCAGGTTTCTATAAGAGAGAACACATTTGAGGGTCCGTCGGGAGCCATGTCGACCCACCAGCCCAGGTTGCTTCTGTTCCCTGGTGCCATATCTAGAGCAAGGGGGTGGGCGAGGCCCCTCTGTGACACCTTTTCCACCATTAGGATGCAGCACAGCTGAGGATGGCACCCCACCCAGCCCCAGCCTGGGGGCTCCAGAGGAGAAGCAAGTGCCCCGTGCCCAGGCTCACCAGGATGGTCTGGTTGCAGTAGTGGGCGCAGCCCTTCTTCAGGACGTTCAGCCCAGTAGGGTCATGGATGTACACACACTCCTCAGGGGAGATGTCCTGGGTGGGCCGTACCAGGCTGGTCAGCAGGCAGGGGTCTTGGGCCGGCCCCCTTCACCAGGCAGCCCTGGTCAAGGGTCCTTGGCCCCCTGGGCCCGGCACCTCCCCTGTCAGTGGGGCTGAGCCTCCAGGTCCAGCTGAGCCTCCCAGCCCCACTTCCCCACCCTGACCCAGGGCAGAAACCTCGCGGGGCAGTCAGGAGTCAGCCCTGAGAGCTGGGTCAAGGGATGCTCACCAGCTTCACGCTGTTGGGGGGGCACATGCTGGTGTTCAGGGCTTGGCAGTCCACACAGGAGCCCTGGGCAGGGTAGGGGGAGGAAGGGAGAAGGGTTAGTCATGGTTTATTTATTTAGCAAACTCTAAGAAAGAGGCACTCAGCCAAGGCCTGAGGTATGAGAAGAGTCACCACAGGAGGGCCAGAGGATGGTGTTCCAGGCAGAGGGAAGAGCAAGGGCAAAGGCCCTGGAGCAGGAGAGCTCAGTGTGAGGGCATCACAGGTCTGGGCAGGGAGGTTGGGAACAGGGCTGTAGATGCGTGAGTGACGGCAAAGGGACCATCAGGAGGACTGCTGAGGGCTGGGTGTGGGGCGTCCAGGTGAAACTGGGGCCTGCGCCCGAGCTCCAGAGCCACCCACTCATTTGAGGAGAACTAGAAAATGGCACCTCTCCCTGGGAAGATGACCCCAACACAAGCAGCGCTGGGGTCCCGTGCGCTTACCGCCACGACCTTGTGCTGCTCTTCGTTGCAGAGCTTGGGCAGGATGGGCAGGATGGTCGGGGGCAGCAGGATGCCCTCCAGCATGTGGATGACGCCATTGGCAGCCAGCACATCCACTCTCCGTAGGGGGACCCCCTCAGGTCCCAGCAGGATGCGCCCCTGTGGCGGAGCCCAGCGTGCATCCTTGGCCCAGTCCCCGCCCCTGCACTCAGCACACTGTCAGAGGCCCAGCCTGCCAGCCACCTCTTCACCCGCTCCCTGGCAACATCTCTTGCTCTGGCAGAACCGCTCCAGCCTCTGCACCCTGACCCACGTGGTTTCTGCCACATGCAGCCCCCTTCCCCTGCCCATGTGCTCACCCTCCTCCTCTTTGGAGCCCTCCCAGCTTGTTGGGCCCCAGGAGAGGGATTTGATCTGTGCCTGTTCCCATATGACCCCCCACCAGGGCATGCCCACTGCAGGGCTCGGAGCACGAAGCCAGGTCTGAAAGAGGCTTGACACCTGGCTGGTCATCACCAGCCCCTCCACCAGTCCATCCCTGGTGCTCATGGAGCTCACCTCCTCCGAGATATTCACAGCCAGGACCTGGTTTGCCATGGTGAGGACCCGGCCCTTGGAGATGAGCTTCTCAACAGTCAGCTGGGGTGGAGGAGAGAGTGGCCTTAGGCCAGGCACTAGCCAACCTTGGGGCCACACCCAGTCCTGCCCAGGTGACTCGCAGCTACCACCTTGGTCCCCAGGCTCTCCTCTGTCCTGTAGAGTCCAGATGGGTGGGGAGAGGAGAAGGGGCCCCCCAGAAGACTGGAATCTGCAGACAAACCCTCTGACAGCCCATTGGCAGGTGTAAGCCAGCCACCCTCCCAGAGGACCTCTCACCTGGCCGTGGCTATAGACATGGTACCTCACCAGCTCCTGCAGTTTGGAGAGACCCTGGCAGGAGAGAGAGGGATTGGCTGCTAGCGGCTCTGAGCCTGTATCCCTGGCCCCTTCTCCCTGACAAGCTTACCGCTGTGAAGAGGTAGACCAGGCGGCCGTCCCGCATGCCATCCACTGCCTCATTGCTGGGGGCAAAGACTGTGAAGGGCCCAGGGCCATCCAGGAAGGAGGGCAGCCCACAGTTCTGTGGCGGTGAGAAGGAGGCTCAGGGGGTTCCGTGGCCAACTCTTACCTCTAAGTCCTGCCTGGGCCCTGCTGCCCTTGGTCTGCAGGGAACACCCACCAAAAGTAAGTGGGTGACATTGGCAATGGGTTCATGCTACCACAGAGCCTCAGGATTCTGATGGGCAGGTTCTAGGATGGGGGTGTGGGCAAAGGCCCGTCCTACTCCAGAAGCCCAGATCACTGTGGGGCAGATTCTGGGTAACGAGGGGTCCTGGCCCAAAAGATCAGATGTGCTAGGACCTTTCGCCCAGACTCACCTCCAGGATGGTTTCAAACCGGGTGAAGGCCTCAGTGGAGGCAAGGATCTGGCCGATGGTCCTCTGTAGGAAGGGATGAGCATGAGGGCCCCAGAGGGGAAGGAGCTCTGCTCCAGCCCTGCCCAGAACTGCCCTGTCCCCCTCTCCGAACTCAGTGCGGGTCAGAGGCCACGCAGGGGCACAGGGCAGGGGGAGGGGAAGGCACTAGCTTACCTTGGGGTCCTCAGGGAGCTCTGGTGGGGGCTGCCACCGCAGGGCAGTGACCACGTGGAAGATGCCATTGGCTGCTGGGTAGTTGGCCTTGTGGATGGTGAATGTCTGCTGGGGCTGGTCTTTGTACTTGTAGGTGTATTTCTGCTGAGACATGAGACCTCTGGCTCAGACTCCAAACACCCACCCCTTGTCCTGAGGCTCTGTCCCACCTCCACACCTTTTCCCGGGCTGTGTTTCCCAACTATGACTCCTCTGGTCCCCAGGCTGAAGTCCCTGCTTACCCTGAAGCGGCTGAAAGTGACGGTGATCTCCTGTCCAGCCAGCGTCCACCACCTGCGTGTAGGCTGGGTCCCTGACTCCTCCAGCATGTGCTGCCCTGCGATGATGTGCTGTCTGCAGAGCTGCTGGGCAAGGGATGCCTGTGGGCACAAGGGGACGGGGGTGCCGAGTGGGCCCAGGGCAGGCAGTCCTCTTCAGGGACCGTTGCCCAAGCAACGGAGGGGACAGGAGGCCTCCCAGGCCTCAGTCCCCTAGAGTGTGCACTGGGGACACTCTCAGGGCCCTGAAGTCTAGGGCAGGGTCCGGGGAGGAGGCCCACTCCTCGACAGGCAGGGGCTCACGTTCATGGTCCTGGAGGATATGGACGGTGCCAGCACGGTGAATGGGCCCGACGTGCTGAGGATCTCCCGGCAGCCCTGGTCTGGGGGCAGGAGAGGGTGCATCAGAATGGGTCTGGGAGGCCCTCAGCCATCAGTCCTGGGTTTTGGAGAGTTGAGGTGGGGGAGCGTTGGGTCTAGATCTAGGGTAAGTAGGGACATCAGGATCTGGGCGGGTAGCTCCCACCTCCATCATGCACCCCACCACAGCCCATTCTCTGCTTCCACAGCTCTTGGGCAGAGAAATAAGGCATCTCTGGAGAGTCTGCCAAGGATGCTGGGTGTGAGGGGCGGGGTCTCAGGGGAGTGGCGGGGGTCACACACCCAGCATGGCAAAGGCGACTCTCAGCCGCAGTAACGTCATGCTCGTCTGGCTGGCCTTCTGCACCTCGTGAAGCAGGTGGCCGTAGCAGGCACGCCCATCTCCCACCTCGCCCTCCTTGCACACACAGCTGGGGGCATGGGTAGAACTGGTCAGGGTGGGGGCGTGGCCAGGTCCCCCTTCTGGCCCTCACCCACCATCCCCACAGGGCCCTTGAAGTGCACACAGGCACAAACTTGCCCCTGCCAAGTCCACTCTCTCTGCTCTGCCCCTGGTGCCCAGCCCAAGGCACCTGTGCTCACCTGGTCTTTCCATCAGGGGTCACCTGGCAGGTGGCTGACCGGTCACAGGAGTAGGGGAAGCAGTAGGCGAAGCAGCCCGCGGAGGCATTGTGGTTGGTGCTGACCAGGCCTGGCTTACATGAGCAGGTGGCCTGGCCCACCCGGGAGGGGAGGGAGGACGACACCACGTCCGTGAGAACCGTGGCGTCTGCCACACCCACAGAGCTCTGCTGGGTCCTCACAGCCACCCGCCCAGAAGCGGGCTGTCATTCTCTTCCCATTTAACAAATGGGGCAGCTTAGGCTCCTAGGAGGCCCGTGACTGTCCCACAGCCCATGCGAGCTGGGGGACCGCGGGGCAGGCCCAGCCCAGGGCCCCAGCTCACCTGTCCTGGCTTCTTGTACAGACATAAGGTGGAGTTGCTGGGGCAGCCGCCGTAGTTGGTGGTGCATGGGTCCTGGGGCAGACACACCGTTCCGTCCCCATGGTAGTTCTCAGGGCAGCGACACTGTGCCTGCCCCCTGGGGCTCACGGAGCACTGGGCAACTGGGGAGCAGGGCGACGGCTGGCAGGGGTCAGGGGCTGCCGGGGCAGTGGTAAGAGCCCAAGTGAGACGAGCACCCAGGAGGCCCATCTCCTCCACAGCCTCTATCCAGGTTGGCCCAGGGATGGGGTGAACAGGCTGATCTAGACCTTGGGGACAGGCCCTATTTCCCTCCCTCAGGGACAGTTCCCCCTCCCTGTAAAAGGCCAGATCGTACTTGCTGGTTTAAAAGGATGCTCACCCTGAGCTGGGGCTCCTGGCCTCTAGATCCCAGACTTACCTAGGCATTCGCCGCCCTGCTGGGTGTGGCCAGGCAGGCAGCTGCAGGTAGGGGCCTCTGCAGAGCACTGGGAGTTCTGAGGACAGTTCAGGGCCTGGCAGACGGGGAGCTCTGAGTAGAGAAAGGAGAGTATCACAGCAGCTCAAAGTCCCAGGTTGGGAAGGAACACAGGAGCGAAGATGCTCTGCCTAATTTGCTGTGTGACCCTGGCCAGGGCCCCATCCTCTCTGGGCCTCTGGGCAGTTAAGGTTTCAGATGACACCCCCTCCCCCGAGGGAGGCTGCAGGCGAGGTCCTGCTGAGGCTCAGGCCCCATCCTTCACCCTGTCAGCCTCTCCTGCTCTGGCCACTAAAGACCGGCTACCCCAGCAGCTGCTCACCTTGGTCACAGTGGGGTCCAGTGAATCCAGCAAAGCACAGGCAGCTTCCATCCCCGAGTGGCCCATGGCGGCACACGCCATGCACACAGCTGCAGACTGGGAGGGACACGCAGGGACAGGTGGGACCCCAGCCTCAGCCAGGGGCACACAGGGACGTCGAGTCCCTGCCCTCTGCATCTCCAGAACTCAGCTCCAGCAGGCACAACCTCAAGAATACAGAATTGTGGTGCAGGACCAGAGGAGTGGTGGGAGCCCAGGGCAGGCACCTGGGCTAGCCAGAAGGTTCAAGGAAGGCTTCCTGGAGGAGGCCTCCAAGAACAGCATGTGCAGGGGTTAGAGATGTGATAAAGCAAAGCTCATGTCCCTAGAAGGGATGTGTGAGGCTGAGCGGCTGGGACGGAGTCTGGTAGGGGCTGGCTGTAGACTAGGTCCCCACTGGCCCCCAAGTGGACATCGGCCCCGCCCTCCTGCCTGGCCAGCGCTCACCTGACTGGCAGGCAGGACCGAACCGGTTGGGGTCTCTACACTCCTGGCAGGCTGAGCCGCTGAAGTTTTCCTGGCAGAGGGATGCACCAAGTCAGTGCAGCCCCTCCACTGCCCCCCACCCCAGCCCCACCGGGCCCTTACCTGGCACACACAGGTCCCGTTCCTGTCTATGCCATCCAGGCAGGTTCCGTGGCTGCTGCATGGGGTCTCGGCACCCCCAGGGCACTCTGTGGAACCCCCGCCTAGAACTCAGCTCTGCCCCCAGAACTCTCAATTTACCTGACCCCAGCAGCTCTGGGCGGTCCCAGACTTGGTCCCTCCCCTGGGGCAGCCAGAGCCAAGAGGCCCAGCTGTCCATTAAATAAGCCAGTTGAAGGGGAATGCAGGCGGGTTGAGGCATGAGGAGCAAGGCTGGGACCCTCCCCCATACCATAGCACTGGGACCCCCAGTAGCCAGGGCAGCAGGCCTTCTGCACCACGTCCTTCGAGCACTCCAGGCTGCAGCCGCTCACAGACAACAAAGAGTCCCCCAGCTGGACCTCATATCTGGGGACCAAGGATGGGGAGGGTGATGGGAGGGGCTCCCCCAGCAGCCTCCAGCCCAGCCTCCCCACACTGGGTTCTGTTGCTCTTGGTCCCCCGACCCCTTCACGCCTGGCCCTGAGCTGAACACAGGGCCTGATCCATAGTAGATGCTCAATAAACAGCACTTGCCCTGCATTCTTACTCCTTCCTCCCTGCCTATCTCTGTCCTACTGGAGGGGCCAACAGACGTGTGGATGAGTGAGTCCCTGCCCTCACTCCCCAGGCCTGCCAGGCCCTCCTGGTCCCCTGCCATCCCACGGGATACCGCTGGAAGCAAGCAAGGGTGGAGTGGGGGTCTGCACCGGCAGTCCTGTGAGATCTTCTCTGGGAACTCCCGAAGCCAGCCCGAGGGACACACCCGCTTCTTGATGGCAGGGCACGGGGTGCAGGGTATGTGAGTGACAAACTTGGTCTTCATGTCGCAGCGTCTGGACTGTACCTGGGCATGGGCAAGGTTTGGAGTGAGGGACCTGAACCCTGCACACAGCCCTGACCCTTGATTGCAGCGAGGCCTAGCACCCCTCTCCAGGCCCTGGTTTCCCATCTTTTCACTGGGGAGGCAGTGAGAACAGGGAAGGCCCTGAGTCTGGGGGAAACCGGCCTGGCACAGGCTGTCCCTGCCACAGTGTGTGTCTATGTCTACAGCCACACACCTCTGCCCGGGGGCCTGGAGGCACGCCCAGAAGCCTCAGAGTCTCTGCCTTCTGACACAAAGAGCATCTGGCCCTCTTGTTCCACCCTGGGTGATTCAAAGGAGGAAACTGAACCCCAGGAGGGTGGCCCTCGCCTGTAGCCACCCAGGGACTTGAACCTAGACTCTCAACCTAGTGCTCATTCCCCCCTTTCATTTAAACATAAACACTAAATGACAGGCTGACACTGTTGGGGAGGAGAACACGGTGACGCCATCCTCCATCCCCTGGGCATAGGCAGGATGAGAGCTTCAGCCATGCGCCATGGGGCTGGCCCTCCAGCTGTCACTCTGCTCTGAGCACGTCCCCACCTCGCTCCCAAATGACCCCCTCGGCCAGCCCAGGGTCCTCTCTGGTGCCCCGCGGTCAGAGACCCATCAGCCAGCCCCATGCCCGAGGCTGGCCCGTGTGAGCAGGCGTGTGGGAGGGGGTCTGAGTCTGGGCCAAGCAGTCACATTCCCTGAGCCCTGGTCCAGGCCTGGCTCACAGCCCCACACGCCAGCCGGGACCCAGGGGTCCACTGCCCATCACTGGATGGGCAGTGCTGGGAGTGAGAGAGCTGAGAAGACCCAGGCTGGAGGCCCAGGTGGCTTCCTGGGGAGGTGACAATTGAGTTGGGACCTGAAGGATGCATGAAAATTGGTCAGGGTCACTGCTCCTGGCAGAGGGGACAGGAGAGACAAAAGTCACGAAGTGGGAAAAAGCAAACGGCCACGTGTGATGAGGCAGGGACACGCAGAGACAGGCAGAGAGGCTGGAGAGGGGCTGGGGCCAGGCCAGGCCAGGCCAGTGAGGGGAGGCGGAGTCCGGAGCAGACCCAGGACTCGTTTATGTTTTAAATGGGCCCTCTGGCTGCTGCATGGAGAACAGAGGTGGGGGCAGGAGAAGAGATGGTCACCTGAGAGCCAAGAAAGCCCTGGGCCTGCAGTCCACTCGCTGGCCTGTCACAGCTCCCCCAAGTCTACCATCAATGGGGCTACCATTACGGCAACAAAGTCCCAATAACCTACAGCACTGGCCCTGGAGGAATGGAAGCTAAACTCTTGGTTGTCAGTGGGAGAAAAGACCACAGCAAGGTGCATTTTGATGAGGAGAGCTTTCAGGGGCTTGGGGCATGGCCTGGAGAAGCTGAGAAGTTCTCATCTTAAAAAGTGCTGAACACACTGTGCTCCAAAAGGGAGTAAACCCAGAACATCTCTTTCCTAGAACACATCACAGATGTGTGGCTCTCAAAGCCAGAGAAAAGGAGAAATAGTGCCTCAATACTTTCTGGTGTACATGAAGGTCCCAGGGCCTCTCCCAGCTGCTGTGATTTGGCCTTTTCCGCTCCTGCCTCTGTGGTCTGCAAAGAGGGAAGTTGCTGCGGGTGGCCTCAGCCCGAGCTGTGGGGCTGGATGTTGTGGTCTCATTCCCCACCCTGAGGCTCGGTCTTTGCTGAGCCAGGGAGCAACTAGGAAGTTGGGTAATTTCAGGGCCAGGCAGCTGCTGGCTCAGGGCAAAGGCTCTGCAGGTGATGGGCTCCCCTGAGGGCCACCTGGCCAGCCAGACACAGCTGCCAGCGTCAGCGCCAATGGCCCGGGGACCAGTTCTCAGAGCAGCCCTGGATAAGGGCTCAGGGGCAGTGAGAGAGCACTATCCTCACTCTTGGGCAGAGGGGGCGGTCCTGTCAAGTGGGGGGTGAGTCACCAGCACGGGAGGAAGCTGGAGCCTTGTGGCTGGTGGTGGGGTGGACACTCATTCACGAGATGTTGCATCTGTAAATGTATGATGGATGGATAAACCAGTGGACAAGTCACACTTCTCTCTGGGATCTCACCAGAAGTGGGCATTCAGGCCCCCTCTGCCTGGTGGCCTGGAAGGAGCACCAGCCCCAGCCGACAATCTCGCCACTGGTCCCGTTGGGTGGAGTGAGGCTGGATTCCAGCCGAGTGCTGAATCAGATTCCCTTCTTCCCTAGGGCACCTCGGGACCCGTCTGAGCCAGGCGGGTGCTGCTCCCCTCCCTGTCCTAATCCAGAACTGATTTTGCAATGTCTGCATCCCATAGAGACACTGCTGGGGAAGTTGAGGAGACATGAGGTGTTAGACTGTTGTGAGAAGGTGGAAGAAATTCCACCGAGCTGGGGCCCAGGGCCCAGAACCCAAACTCCCTCAGATGGGAAGGGACCTCCCAAACTACTTCCCCTTGCCCAAGATCAATGCCCCTCTCCCTTCAAACCCCAGCTTGAGACCACAGGCTTCACCTGCACCAGCATACACCTAGCAGAGGAGGCACCTGGTGAAAGACTTGAATAGACAGGTGCTAAGCCCCCTCCTCCAGGAAGACTTCTCTGCCTCTACTGCCTGAACCTTCCTGTGTTTGAGTTCTGCTCCTCACTAGCTGTGTGACCCAGAAGTCGTCCCTTCCCCTCAGAGCCTCAGTTTCCTAATGTTTACAGTGGATCTCGTGCTACACAAGGTGCCGGTAGTGCTGAGGGACTGAGGGCGCGTGAGAGGCCAGCGTTGCTGCGTCCCTGACAAGAATCCCCAGGGCCCTCTTCCCCACCCAGGATGTCTAAGCCCGAGCCCCAGCCCCAGAAGGCAGGCTTAGAGGTGGTCTGTGACGAGGAAAAACTCCCAGCCTGAGGCCCCTCATTGACCCCTGTCACAAGAACACGAGGAGGTGGCCTTCGAAATTCCCTTGCATTGTACACATGGGGAAACTGAGGAAGGGAGGGAGCAGGAACCACCTGCAGGGCTCAGCACAGCCTGAAACCCTTGGCTCTTCCACCATCACTGTCACTTTTTCAGCCTCAGATCTGCCCGTCCTCAACCCTGACTTGGCCCTGAAGCTGGTGAGGCCCCTCACCAGACCACAAGGCGGATGAGAGCGAGTCCCAAGGTGGCACAGGGCCTGGGTTCCTGTCCTGGCTCTGCCCGGCAGTGGGATCCTGGGCAAGTCCTTTTCCTCTCGGGACCTCAGTCTGCCTGTTAGTGATTTGAGGACACTAGCAGCTGCCTCAAGAGAACTTGGCCTCACAGGAGAGGGTCCTTCACCTGGAGGCAGGCCCCAGCCAGGTGACTCTGTCTCCATGCCTAGGGTGGGAGGCTCTTACAGAAACTCCAGTTGGGACAATGTCCCTACTACGGGGCTTCGGTGGATCTGCAGACAGGCATCCCAAAGGGGGCTTGTGCATGTGGACCTGACAGCCACACACTGGGACCATCGGCTCCTCCCTCATGGCCGGATGGGGAACCACAGATGGCGGTCTGGAGCGTGGCTCTGGAGTTGGACCAACCTGTCTCTATCATCCTTGGGTTTTGGCTTCCTCAAGCGGAGAACAGGGCCCACTGCTCAGGGGCTGGGATGACTCGAGGGGATGATGCCGGGTGTGCCCAGGGCTGTTCACCTGAACAGCAGCTCTTAGGCTTGAGGGTGTTATTGTTGCCTGCTGTTTGCCCAGAGGGACTCGGGGTGAGTAGACCTCATTCTGCCTCTAGGCGCACACACATACACACACACCCAGCACGCCTACGCATGGTCCACGTGAGCCTCTCAGTTTGTCAGCCCTGCGAGGGTTGGGGGTGATCACATCTCCCATCCCCAAGCCACGGCCACAGAGACACCGGGCCTCAGTCTGGGCAGAGGGATGGGCCTGGCTCCGTATACCCCACCCTCAGGCTGGGGAGACCTGGGACGGCTGCCCACACCTCCCGGCTGGCTAGCCGGGCACAGAGGAGGGCAGGCTGACACATCCCTGCCACCCCAAGCAGCGAGACACAGACCTCAGCCTGGGGAGGTGGGCACAAGAGCCCAGCCCTCTGTCCAGCTCAGAGAAGGTCAGAGAAGGTCAGACAAGAACCAGCTGCCCTGTGTGTCCTCAGCCCCGTGCCTGATCCGTGAGCGCTCCCTCCCTGCTCCTACCACTGGCTGGGAGGGCCTGGATATCACGTCCCCCGCGACCGGCTCACACTCACCTTCTGCCCCCCGATGAAGCTGGAGCCTGCCAGGCAGAGGGCCAGGAGGCAGAGCAGGACGTGGTCCCAGGGCCCTGCCATGGCTAGTGGTGGCTGGCGGGCACGCTGTCCAGGACAGAACTGGGGCAGCCGGCGTGGAGAACGAGCTCTAGGAGGCAGGCACAGGGCGGGCGGGCAGGACAGGGCGGGCGGGCGGGCGCTTTAAAAGCAGCCGGGAGGCCCCGCCAGCTCACCCCCACAGGAACCCGCCAGGATTTCCTCCTGCGTATCAGCAGCCTGCAGGCGGAAGGGAAGGTGCTGGCCACTGACCCCTGCATGGACGCCTGGGCCCAGCTTGGGGCTTCCTGGCCCGGGACCCTCCTCCTGGCGTCAGCCTCCAAGCCCACCATTAGCCACAAGCCTTGGGTGTTTCAGAGGTTGTGAAGCACATTCAGGAGCAGATGCAAACAACTCCCCACCCCAAGTACCTGCAAGCCCAGCATGTTTCGTTCAGAAGCTCTGGGGGGTTCTGGTGCTTGGGGGAGAGGGCAGCCTCTGAATCAGGTCCGTCTGCCTCTACCTTTCCAGCTGCTGAGGGCACGTGCAGGCCTCCGACTCCCTGTTAAGTGGACAGTCATCAGGCTCCCCCTCACCTGCCCTGCTCGGCCTCCACCGCCCAGGATCCCCATCCCCCATGTGTCCTTGCGCCGCCCTTCTCGCCCGGAGGGGCCTCCCTGCTGCCAGTAGCCCTCCCTTCCCAATCCGTTCTCCACTCAGCCCTGAGGCTTGCCCCCTGTGCCCCGGAGCCCTCTCCACACCAGGCCGGCCTCTCTGACCTGGTTGCCTGCTCTCCACACCCCACACTCTGTTCCACCGCAGGCTTTTCTACTCCATAACCACAGAGCGAGCTCCCTGGGCGCTGCCGTTAGCCCAGATCCTCACAGGACTCACAAGGTCCAGCCTCAGGTCAAAGGTCTCCAGCCTTCACCTCCTCGTAGCACTGGCCACCAGCTGACACTAGTTTATTTTCTGTCCCCCGCTGGAATGTCAGCTATGGGAGAGCAGGGAAGGGGTCGGGCTGGTTCACGCATGGATGCTCACTTCAGATTTGTGGGCTGAATGAACGCAGGCACTTTTATTATCCTGTTACTGGTGCGGAAATGGATGCTCAAAGGGGCTAGGGAATTTGTCTAAGATCACTCAGCTAACCAGTGTGAAGATCCAGCTCCAGGTCTGCTGCCTGCGGGGCACCCTTCCCCCCACTACATTGCACGGACTCCCCCCATTAGGTCCTGTCCTCACGGACCCAGGCTGGGGTCAGCTGTTAACTGTTGGACTGTGGGACCTGGGAACAGCAGTCCAGGTGGTGAGGCCTACGTGCGGTGGACCCTGCCTCTGGTCTATAAATCCCCATTTATGTAATGACACAACAGATGGAGACAGGCAGGTGGCCATCTGTACGGGCCTCTGATAAAGGTCTGGTCGGGGGCTGCCCCTCCCCCATCAGCTGAGGGGCCATGGGGCTGGTCTTTGAGAGCCGGCTGGGGGGAGGTGAATGCGGAGACCCCCCCCTTGGTGGCTCCTCCCATCCACCACAGCCTTCCTGACGGTGATGGGTCCTTCAGGCGAGGATCCCCACTCTGCTGGCACGAAGGGAAAAATGAGGAGAAGCAGGCCTGGGAACCCAGCTGGCCCCTCCCCCATCCCCAATACCACCGGGCGGAAACGGTCCTGCAGCCTTAGGGCCGAAGGCTCCTGACTGGCCAGGATGAGAGAAAGTAAGTGGGCCTCAGGGGCCCTGCTATGGGGTAGAAATGGGTTGAGGAGGGACTGGGCACAGGGGCTGGCTCCCAAAGAAATCCCACGTCCTACCTCAGCAGAGCTCCCTGAAGCAACCATCTCTCAGGACATGAACCCAGACACGGACGGCACAGAGCCCTCCTCCCCACTATCCACCGCTGGGGCCACCTCCCCTGCAGGCCATGCTGGTGAGACCCCTGGACCCCACAGAGTAAGCCGTCCCAGACTCCAGGCCTAACCCTCACAACAGGTCGGGTGTGACATTCCTGATCTGAGGGTGGCAGGGCAGCAGCTGGTGTGCCAGGGGCACCTGAGGAGCTTCATTCCTCTCATTTGCCCTGAGGCTCCTGACTTAGCCACAGCCCAGCACGGTCCTGTCCAAAGATCCCCTCACACCTCCCCTGTCCCAGGCTCCACAGACACCCATCCAGCATCTGGCCCTGGGAGAGCAGCTCCCTTTGCCCTTCACAGGCTCCTCCCCTCTTCCTTTCCCCCAAGACCTTCTTGTGTCTCTAGGCACCCTCTCCCCCTCAGGCCAACCACACCCTGGACCAATGTCCTGCTGGGACCCCAGTGGCCCTTGAAATAAAAGACCCAGACTGTGTCAAACTTGGCTTTACTGGATTAGAGAAAATAGGCAACAGGAATCACACTTGGTGCTGGCAGCTCTAGGTCCCCTGCTCCCAGCCCTCTCAGTCCCAAGGCCTGGGGGACTCCTGCCCCCATAGGGCTCTCCCACTTGTCTGGACCAGGAGAGGCCTCCCCTTTGGAAAACTGCATGGGGCGGGAGCTTTCAATGTGCATTTCGCTGCCAGCTTCATAATTAGCAGCAAGTGCCCACAATGACAGCAACAGCAACAAGACTGGACTTAACATCTCGGGAAAGGACGCGTAAAAGAGTAAACCAGACCCACGGCGCCACATGTTAACAACGGTCCCACGAAAGAAGACACGAAACTGGTGTGCCTGGCCACGCGGCACCAGGGGCAGGCAGCAGATCCGCGGGAGGCTGAGAACCAACTGAACACACATGTTCACATTCTCTGGGAGGACAATCAAACAAAGGTACCGAAAGAGAAGAGAAAACATTTTAAAAAAGCAAAGAAAGCCTGCTTCCCGGCCCTGAGTGGACACCAAGCCAGACACGGCGGGTGGCAAGGGCCAGCTACAACCCGGGCTAGCCAGTGAGCTCCACGGGCAGCTCCCGGCCACAAAGGGCCTCCCACTGGCGGGCCAACAGCGAGATGAGCTTCTCTCGGCTCTCAGTGCTGGGGACAAACACCTGCCACTGGACCTCACGGCCCTGGCCGCCTCTAGCCGGGCCACCTGGCACCTCCCCAAAGTGGTCCAGGGTGACACTGCACATGAGGTCGTGGCCCTGCACGTCGTCAAAGACCAGGGTGAGGGCCTGTGGGTATGTCTGGTAGCCCATGAGCACGCGGTCCAGGTCCCGGATGCGGCGGCCGTCGTCCAGCCGGTACCGGTCCCTCTGTGGCGGCTCTTTGGCGAACTCGGGCAGCGGGTAGTGGACGAAGTCCTCGTCCAGGAGGAAGATCTCGGCGCTGGTGAGCAGGAGCGTTTTGGGGCGCAACATGCCCCTGCAGTGCCCAGACAGTGGTGTGCCCACCTGGAAGGCCTGCACGTACAGCAGGATGCTGAGGGACGGCGCCTTCTCTGGGTCAGCCACCTTCTGGGCCACAGTGAATGTCAGGTCCCCGACCTCCTCCTCACTGGGGTAGGTGAACTTGACACGGCTTGAGTGGATCAGCTCATAGTTCTCCATCTTCCCTGCAGAGAGAGACGCCACTGGGGCTGCAGCCTGGAACTGGCCTGTGGTGGGTCACCAGCAGCCCCAAGCCACCCAGAGACATCAGCATGAGTCACGTGTCTGTCAGAAGTGGGAGAGAGCGCTCCAAGCCCCCACCCTCAGGCAGAGACCCTCAGGCCAGCAGCTCAGAGAAGAGCAGACACTGAGATGCTGAACGGTTGTGGATTTGCCGGGCCAGAGACTCTGCCATGGAAAAGCCATGGAAAACCGTAGCTGACTACGCAGGAAAAGAGAGAGAGACAGAGAGAGAGAGAGAGAAAGCTAGAAGCAGAGAGGGTGCTGCGGCACAGAGAGGTTGCTCCGGGGCCTGCTGCAGCCCTTGGGGTTGGCGAGGAGACCCGAGCTGGGTGGGGATACCTGTGGTCTTGTTTCCAAACTCGGAGTAGAAGTCTTTGTCGACAGGCTCAGGTGAGGGCGTGCGTTCCAGCAAGGAGAGCACGGCCATGAGGTGCTGGAGGAAGCAGTGTGTCAGGTAGCTGTCCCGTGTCAAGCATGTAACCACCTGCGCCGGAGAGGAGCCTGCGGGAGGAGGGGCCGGGCACGGTTGCAGGCCGCTACTCCCCCCAGCCCCATCCCCACCCCTGGAGCCATCTCTAGTCTCTAGCGGGTCAGCCTGGACCTGAGGACCACAAAGCCAGGGCCAGGAGGACCCACTTGAGGAAGCATCACGGGGCCTGGGGAGACGGCCATTTCTCAGGCCGGAAGGGCTGTAACATTTTTCTGGAAGGGGATACAGAGGCATTAGGGAAAGAGCTTAGCTTTCTCTCTTCAGGAAGTATGAGTCAGAAACATCCTGCCCGTGAGCCCAGGGCCCACTCTGCCCGCCCACCCAGCACTTTGCCGCCTCTGTCCCCAGCCTCTCGCTCCAAGTCCTGCGGGCTGAGTTCTGCCCTCTCAGCAGTTCCTGAAGCTGCTTCCTCCCGCTCCGGTGAACTGGCTTGTGAGCAGATAAACTCTGCCTGCGATAAGGCACCCACATATGAAGGTGGAAGCCCACTGGTGACACTGGCCTTCACCCAAAATAGGACAAAAGCACAGTGACCACTCACCCGTCAGCCGGAAATACTGGTCGAAGAGTCCAACATTGACTACCTGCAGGTCGCTGAGTTTTAAAACAAAGCACTGAGAGATGTGGAAGGGACTGTTGTTGTAGTCGGCGTTTTTCTGATGCCAGAAATCTGTGATAGACAGAAAGGGAGCGAACGTGGTGGCAGCCGTGCTGGGTGAGCACAAGGTTCCCAGGTGTGCAGCTGCCTGGAGCAGGAACGGGCCCCCTTGATGGCCTGGTCCACTGAGGCCTGGCGAGGAGCCCCCGCCACCTCTGAGCACACATGGCCTCGGGGAAACGTGTTCTACAGTCTGAGCCTTGCCTGGTGCGCTGGAGACACCAGGAGCCCTAGGACAGGGCACTGGCTAAGGTGCCCACCAAGGCCCCAAGGGGCAGAGGCTGCCCAACATCCCCCCAGCACGCCTGGGCCCCGGGCACTCACGGGGCCTTACTGGGCGCTTTCACGCCTGGCCTCGCATCCCACGTGACAGCTCCAGGAGGAAAGTGCTGCCATCACCCCCCTTCCTCAGAAAAGAGATTCTCGGCCCAGTGCAGCCAAATCGCTGCTGCCTGACGTGGCACAAGGGCTCTAGAGACAGAACCCCGCCCATCCCCTCAGGCCCCAGTGCCCACCCTGCAGCGGCTCCGAGAAGTAGCGGCGGAGGCCATCGTGCAGCACAAAGTACACGGCCTTGGTGGAGAGCAGCACGCAGGCGGTCACCTCTAGCCCCGGGGTCTGGTAGAACACCACCGACGACCACAGGAGGTGCCGCAGCTCCTCGTTTTCCACCTGGACACAGAGGGGCCGGGTTGGGGCCTGCAGGAGAGCAGGGCGGCCGGGGCACACAGCTCCTCCTCCACGCCTCTGCGGAGGGTGGCCTCTGCCAGCCCCACTACCCAGTGACCTGCCGTCCCAGGGACGGGCCCACAGCCTTGGATGGGGAGGCGTGGGACCTCTACTGTGTCTCGTCAACCTATTTATAAACTCTGAAGCAGAGAGGAGGTGAGGGATGGGAGACGGTGTGCCGTGGGGTCTGCCCAGGGCCCGAGGCTAGGAATAGCCGCTGGAGGAGGCGGTGATGGAGGGAACAACTGGCCAGGGGAGGGCACCCCAGGTTCTCCCTACTCAGGTCCTCAAAGCTGTGAACAGCTGAAGCTGGGGGAAAAGGCAGCACACATAAGTCTGGGAACCTGAGGCTGACCCCAAGGTGAGCCTGCCGGGGCCCCAGGACGACAGTGCCACCTTCCTCCACAGGCGCGCTGGCCCTACCTCGGCAATGCTGCTGTGGAAGAACTCAACGATGGCGCTCCCCCGCAGGCTGGCGATGTGCCGGAGCGACGGGCAGGCGGGCAGGTGCGAGGGGATCTGATTCTCCTCCGACGTGGACCGGATCAAGTGGTCGCTTGGGTACTGGGCGGGGGCCTCCACTTGTGCTGCGGCCTCCGCTGCCGGGGCCGAGGCCCCCACTGAGGCCTCCGAAGGGGTCTCTGCTGAGGCTGGGGCCTCCGCTGGGACCAAAGCTGGCACTGAGGGCTCTGCCGGAGCTGGGGTCTTTGGCGGGGTTAGAGCTGGGACCTCCGCTGGGGCTGGGGCTGGAGCTGGAGCCTCTGCCGGGACCTCCTGGAGATGCTGCTCATTGCTGCATCTCCCAGTCCCCCAAGAAAAACCATATTAACACGTGAGTCCCAAATGCAGATTCACATCCCACGTGTAACCTCAGTGTGAGGGAAACGCACGTACCACACACCACCTCTGGGGTCATCTGGGGATTGCATCTTGGTTCCTTATGGGAAGACCAAACAGCAGAAAGAAAGTGCCGGGGCCCTTTCTCTTGCGGGGGAGATGGGAAGATAGGGCAGGGCTGAGAAAGACAGATGTGGCTCATGGGCTGAAAAATCATTTTGAGAAGGTGGTAAAGGTGTCAGAAATGCCACTACAGAGTCCAGAGCACGGACCAAGGTGCCCAGGGCTGGGACCTTGGGGAACATGGAGTTGAGAACCAAATACTCAAATTGCTCCTCAGTTTGCCTTTGAGGCCTCCTCAGGTAGCCCAGGATCTCACCCCACTCAGCCACCACTGCATGTGGCCACACTGGGTTTTCTCTGGTCTGTTCCAAGCATGAGATCAAACAATGCTCAGAAAGAACCCTCATAGAGGTTTGGAGCTCCCTGCCACCAGCCTACATGCCCAAGCTCATGTTGGTGGGGAGTCCTGGATGTCATCCTCTCAACTGGACAGTCCAGCTGCTGAAAGAGATCCCTGGGGCCCTGATCTTGCACTGGGCCAAATGCCCGCAAGCCCTCTGGGCTGTCCTCCTGCTGTCTTGGGGCAGAGATGCATCTGCTGGGGTGAAGCAGAGCGCCTGCTTTCTGCATGCAGTCCCTACTGTGGGGAGGGTCCAGCCAGGCTGGGGGGTGGCAGGGAAACTGAGACAAAGTGTCACCATCTGAAGCCTCATCATAGGGGCAGGGAGACAGAGAGATGGCCATGCAAGGCCGCCTCTGGCATAAGCGGCTCTCCAGTACCTGGAGGCATCAAGGGTCTCTATGGAGAGCATGGGACTTGAGCTGGGCATAAGAGGGCTCCCTGATTCAGCCAGGAAGATGCTGGATGACCTTTGGGAGCATCAGTTGAGGGGCTGGGTTGGAGAGAGAAGGAATGCCCTGTGAGATGCTGGGGTGAGGGCAGGGTCTCCACTGTCCACCAGGATGGAAGAGGAAGTGAGCTACACCATGTCTCATTGGACAGGAAGGCCAACAAACAAAGGGTTTTCTTGCCCAGGTAGGGAAGCCCCAGCATACATGAAGTTGGGAGCAGTAACAGGAGAAAGGGGCACCCTGAAGGGCACAGGGCGCCTCTTGAGCCCCAGGCACGGGTGAACCTGTGAGTGTGACCATGGCCCCCACAAGCCACTATATGCCAACCCCAGGCGGCCCTGAGGGAAGCCAGGCTCGGGGGCAGGAGCAGGTGAAGGAGAGTAAGGAAGAAGAGGACAGGGCTGGGCTTCCCTGGTGGCGCAGTGGTTAAGAATCCACCTGCCAATGCAGGGGACACGGGTTTGAGCCCTGGTCTAGGAAGATCCCACATGTCGCAGAGCAACTAAGCCTGTGCGCCACAACTACTGAGCCTGCACTCTAGAGCCCACGAGCTGCAACTACTGAGCCCGCGTGCTGCAACTACTGAAGCCCACATGCCTAGAGCCTGTGCTCCACAACAAGAGAAGCCACCACAATGAGAAGCCCGTGCACCGCAATGAAGAGTAGCCCCCGCTCACCGCAACTAGAGAAAGCCCACACGCAGCAACGAAGACCCAACGCAGCCAAAAATAAATTAAAAAAAAAAAAAAAAAAAAGAAGAAGAGGACAGGGCTGCCAACTCCTCCCCTCTCTGCACTTCAGTCTCCCCCCAGAAGAAAAGGAGTTTTGCACAAAGTGACCACCCAGCTCACACACGCAGACCTTGCTGCTCTCAGCCAACAGCTTCCTTTGGAATGGACTCACAAAATTACACACAGAGAGGGCCCCTGAGCAACCCACGTCTTCCTGAGAAGGCATGTGTGGCTCACCAAAGGGTACGGGCTTGGAGCTGGGGGTCAGACGCAGGTGGTGCCTGAAGCAGCCCCCTAGCTCACAGAGCCAGCCACGGGACTGCGAGCCTGGAGGCGAGGAGGCGTGGGTGATGCCTAGAGGCCATGCTTGGACCCAGTGGAGAGGGCCAGGCAAGGTGGGAGCAGGAGCCTGGGGACCCAGCCACACAGGACTCTAAGTAGCAGAGAATTGGGCCAGCCTGGCTTTGTGGAAGGACAGCTTTCCTGGGCCTCTTCTGAAGCCCTGGGAGATAAGGAGCAGCCCAACACCAAGCCTGAGGGAGCCAAAGGCAACGCTGAGGGGGTGCTGGAGATCTGGGTGAGGTAAGTGGTCTCAGCCAGCCTCCCGCCCCCTGGCCCCCAAAAGCCCATGCTCAGTCTTACCGGGCCCCGTCCTCGGCAGGCTGGCCATCCACAGGGGGGCTCTGAGGCCTGCCCCCGGTTGCAGGGGTCTTGGCGATGACTACAGTCTTCAGGTCCTGCAGTGAGGCCCGCAGCTGGTTGTAGATGCGCAGGAAGTGGAACTTCTCATGGGGCAGCACGAAGATGGCGGTGACAAAGCGGTAGCCCACAAGCAGCTCAAGCACGTGGCCGTCCGCGAAGGCGCCCCTTGGCTGAGTGCAGCTGCGCGTGGGGTCCAGAAGCACAGTGGAGAGCGGCACACGGCTAAGCTTGAAGCTGTTGCGGTTGCGGCAGTTGTGGGTGCCGCGATTGGGCATGGGGTTGAAGTCGGCCTTGATGACGTTGAGGTGCTGGGGTGTAAGCAGCAGCCAGTAGGGGATGGCAGCAGACTTGACAGCCTCGGAGGGTGCGCAGCAGGAGCGCCGCACGGCGGAGCACAGCGTGCAGCTGGCCCACTCGATGTTGCCCGAGTAGTCCCCGGCGGCTGTCTGCACCATGCGCTTGTCACTGTAGACCAGGTACACAGGGAAGCAGCCCTGGCTGCGCTCCTGGCAGCCGCCCGCCACCTTGTAGAAGGTGAGCAGCTGGCGCAGGAACTCCTGCAGGCTGGTGTGGCTGCCGTAGAGCACGGGGCTGCACAGCATGGCCATGTGCTGCGGGGCAAAGCAAGAGCGCAGGTCAGCGTGGAACTCGTGCAGGTTGGCGGCGTCTGAGATGATGAAGAGTGTGTTCTCGCTGTGCCGCACCTTGAGCACCAGGCACAGCTCCGGCATGAGGAAGCCAAACTCGGTGAGGTCGCCGTGCGGGAAGCAGAACACAAAGCGCAGGGAGGAGAGGATGTGCTGGCTGCTGCCCCGCGACTCCTGGTGCGGGATCTCAAAGACGGCGATGCCGAAGTCTGTGAGCACGAGGCAGGCAGCGAACTGGCGGATGCTGCCCTGCACGTGGATCAAGAAGCACCAGAGCACCTTGAGGATGCGGATGTGCTCCAGCAGGAAGTCCTCATCTGCACCCAGGGCCCACTCCAGAGCCAGGCGCTCCTCCTCGCCCTCCTCCTCCTCCTCTTCCTCCTCCTCTTCTTCCTCTTCCTCTCCTGGCCCACCCTCTTCCTCTTCCTCCACATCCGGGGGCCCCATTTCAAAGTAGCGGTTCTCAGTCACATCTTCTTCCTCCTCCTCATCATCCTCGCCCTGCTCGCCCTGGCCCTCCTCTCGCTGGTTGGCAGCCTCGATCCAAGCAGGTAGCTGCCGCTCGATGGCCTGCCGGATGAGCGTGCTCAGGCGCTGGATGAAGTCCTGGTTGGTGGCG
This sequence comes from Balaenoptera borealis, assembly GCF_965194805.1. Taxonomy (NCBI): domain Eukaryota; kingdom Metazoa; phylum Chordata; class Mammalia; order Artiodactyla; family Balaenopteridae; genus Balaenoptera; species Balaenoptera borealis. The sequence goes on from NC_138869.1 coordinate 40,349,152, forward strand.
GTGTAGCCAATGCAGGTGAAAGGCAGGAAGATGATCTGGCCGGACCCGGGCACCACCTGGACCTCTGGCTCTGCGTGCTCTGGGCTGTGCGGGGAGAAGCCAGGTCAGGGACATGCTGGGCTGGGATGCCCTCACCTCCCACGTCCAGTCCTGCTGCTGTCCCCTGGCCCTGAAGAAGCGACCCATGGGTCTCCCAAGCCTCCTAAACAGCTGAGCCTGGTGCTAGCAAGCACCCTGGTGGGGAGCCAAGGTGCTGGAAGGCTGGGGCCACCACACTCCCAGGGGCCAGACCACAGGCATCCAACACAATCCTGCGCACATCATGAAGACTTCTCAGTCCTTCAGACACTGGCCACAAGCCCCAAGAGCAATGAGTGCTCATGGGCATGGACTAACTTGACAACAGTCCCCTGCAGGGGCACTCAGTCGCCTTCACAGGTGAGAGGCATGGGGAGTGGGCTGGGGGTCTTAGGACCTTCACATTTAAATTCAAGCTCCTTTAGAGACAGGTAATCTACCTGAAAAAGAATTCAGAGTAATGATGATTCAAAATCTCAGAAAAAGAATGTAGGCACAGACCAAGAAGATACAAGAAATGTTTAACAAAGAGACAAAAGATTTAAAGAACAAACAGAGATGAATAACACAGTAAGTGAAATGAAAAACTCACCATAAGGAATCAGTAGCAGAATAACTGAGGCAGAAGAACGAATAAATGAGCTGGAAGACAGAGTGGTGAAAATCACTGCCACAGAACAGAATAAAGAAAAAAGAATGAAAAGAAATGAGGACAGTCTGAGAGACCTCTAGGACATTAAATGCACCAACATTCACATTATAGGGGTCCCAGAAGAAGAAGAGAAAGGGAAAGGGCCTGAGAAAGTATTTGAAGAGATTATAGCTGAAAACTTCCCTAACATGGGAAAGGAAACAGTCACCCAAGTCCAGAAAGTGCAGAGTCCCATACAGGATAAACCCAAGGAGGAACACACCAAGACACGTATTAATCAAACTGACAAAAATTAAATACAAAGAAAAAATATTAAAAGCAACAAGGGAAAAGCAACAAATAACATACAAGGGAATCCCTATACGGTCATCAGCTGATTTTTCAGCAGAAACTCTTGAAGGCCAGAAGAGAGTGGCACGAGATATATATATATATGTCTTCTAAACATCTTTATTGGAGTATATGTGATGAAAGGGAAAAACCTACAACCAAGAATACTCTACCAAGCAAGGCTCTCATTCAGATTCGACGGAGAAATCAAAAGCTTTACAGACAAGCAAAAGCTAAGAGAATTCAGCATCACCAAATTAGCCTTACAACAAATGCTAAAGGAACTTCTCTAGGTAGGGGGGTAAAAAAAGAGGTCACAACTAGAAATAAGAAAATCACAAATGGGAAAGCTCACTGGTAAATGCAAACGTAAAGTAATTAAGTAGGAAATCACCCATACACAAATATGATGTCAAAACCAGCAACCATGAGGAGACTACAAATGCAGAATATGGGAACTGCATTTGAAATCAAGAGACCAGCAACTTAAAACAACCTTGTATGTAGACTGCTATATCAAAACCTCATGTGAACTGCAAACCAAAAAACTAAAATAGATACACACACAAAAAAGAAAAAGCAACCCAAACACAACACTAAAGATAGTCATCAAATCATAAGAGAACAAAAGAAAAAGGGAAGAAAGAAGACCAACAAAAACAAACCCAAAACAATTAAAAAAATGGCAATAGGAACAAACATATCGATAATTACCTTAAATGTAAATGAATTAAATGCTCCAACCAAAAGATGTAGACTGGCTGAATGGATACAAAAACAAGACCAGTGTATACATGTTGTCTACAAGAGACCCACTTCAGACCTAGGGACACATATAGACTGAAAGTGAGGGGATGGAAAAAGAGATTCCACACTATGGAAATCAAAAGAAAGCTGGAGCAGCAATACTTGTATCAGACAAAATAGACTGTTACAAGAGATAAGAAAGGACACTACATAATGATCAAGGGATCAATCCAAGAAGAAGATACAACAATTATAAATATATATGCACCCAACATAGGAGCACCTCAATATATAAAGCAAATGCCAACAGCCATAAAAGGGGAAATCGACGGTAACACAATAACAGTGGGGGACTTTAACACCCCACTTACACCAATGGACAGATCATCCAGACAGAAAATCAATAGGGAAACACAAGCCTTAAATGATACATCAGACCAGATGGATTTAATTGACATTTATAGGACATTCCATCCGAAAACAGCAGAATACACTTTCTTCACACGTGCACACTGAACATTCTCCAGGACAGATCACATCTTGGGACACAAATCAAGCCTCGGTAAATTTAAGAAAACTGAAATCATATCAAGCATCCTTTCCGAACACAATGCTATGAGATTAGAAATCAATTACAGGAAAAAAAAAAAATTATAAAAAACACAAACACATGGAGGCTAAACAATGTTACTAAACAACCAATGCATCACTGAAGAAATCAAAGAGGAAATCAAAAAATACCTAGAGACAAATGACGATGAAAACATGACGATCCAAAACCTATGGGCTGCAGCAAAGGCAGTTCTAAGAGGGAAGTTTACAGCAATACGATCTTACCTCAGGAAACAAGAAAAATCTCAAATAAACAACCTAACCTTAGACCTAAAGGAACTAGAGAAAGAAGAACAAACAAAACCCAAAGTGAGTAGAAGAAATCATAAAGATCAGAGCAGAAATAAATGAAATAGAGACAAAGAAAACAATAGAAAAGATCAATGAAACTAAAAGCTGGTTCTTTGAAAAGATTAACAAAATTGATAAACCTTTAGCTAGAGATTCATCAGGGAAAAAAGGGAGAGGGCTCAAATCAATAAAATTAGACATGACAAAAGGGTAAGTAACAAATGACACCACAGAACTACAAAGGATAATAAGAGACTATTACAAGCAACTACACACCAATAAAATGGACAACCTGGAAGAAATGGACAAATTCCTACAAAGGTACAACCTTCCAAGACTGAACCAGGAAGAAATAGAAAATAGGAACAGACCAATCACAAGTACTGAAATTGAAACTGTGATTAAAAAACTTCCAACAAACAAAAGTCCAGGACCAGATGACTTCACAGGTGAATTCTATCAAACATTTAGAGAAGAGTTAACACCTCTCCTTCTCAAACTCTTCCAAAAAGTTGCAGAGGAAGGAACACTCCCAAGCTCATTCTATGAGGCCACTGTCACCCTGATACCAAAACCAGACAAAGATACCACACAAAAAGAAAATTACAGGCCAATATCACTGATGAACACAGACACAAAAATTCTCACCAAAATACTAGCAAACAGAATCCAACAGCACATTAAAAGGATCATACACCATGATCAAGTGGGGTTTATCCCAGGAATGCAAGGATTCTTCAACATACGCAAATCAATCAATGTGATACATCATATTAACAAACTGAAGGAGAAAAACCATATGATCATCTCAAAAGATGCAGAAAAAGCTTTCGATAAAATTCAACACCCATTTATGATAAAAACCCTTCAGAAAGTAGGCATAGAGGGAACTTACCTCAACATAATAAAGGCCATATATGACAAACCCACAGCCAACATCATTCTCAATGGTGAAAAACTGAAACCATTTCCTCTAAGATAAGGAAAGACAAGGTTGTCCACTCTCACCACTATTATTCAACACAGTTATGGAAGTTTTAGCCACAGCAATCAGAGAAGAAAAAGAAATAAAAGGAATCCAAATCAGAAAAGAAGAAGTAAAGTTGTCACTGTTTGCTGATGACATGATACTATGCATAGAGAATCCTAAAGATGCTACCAGAAAACAACTAGAGCTAATCAATGAATTTGGTAAAGTTGCAGGATACAAAATTAATGCACAGAAATCTCTTGCATTCCTGTACACTGATGATGAAAAATTTGAAAGAGAAATTAAGGAAACACTCCCATTTACCACTGCAACAAAAAGAATAAAATACCTAGGAATAAACCTACATAAGGAGACAAAAGACCTATATGCAGAAAACTATAAGACACTGATGAAAGAAATCAAAGGTGACACAAACAGATGGAGAGATATACCATGTTCTTGGATTGGAAGAATCAACATTGTGAAAATGACTATACTACACAAAGCAATCTACAGATTCAATGCAATCCTTATCAAACTACCAATGGCATTTTTCACAGAACTTGAACAAAAAATTTCACAATTTGTATGGAAACACAAAAGACCCCAAATAGCCAAAGCAATCTTGAGAAAGAAAAACGGAGCTGGAGGAATCAGGCTCCCAGACTTCAGACTACACTACGAAGCTACAGTAATCAAGACAGTATTGTACTGGCACAAAAAGAGAAATATAGATCAATGGAACAAGATAGAATGCCCAGAGATAAACCCACTCACATATGGTCACCTTTTTTTTGATAAAGGAGGCAAGAATATACAATGGAGAAAAGACAGCCTCTTCAATAAGTGGTGCTGGGAAAACTGGACAGCTACATGTAAATGAATGAAATTAGAACACTCCCTAACACCATACACAAAAATAAACTCAAAATGGGTTAAAGACCTAAATGTAAGACCAGACACTATAAAATTCTTAGAGGAAAACATAGGCAGAACACTCTATGACATAAATCACAGCAAGATCCTTTTTGACCCATCTCCTAGACAAATGGAAATAAAACAAAAATAAACAAATGGGACCTAATGAAACTCAAAAGCTTTTACACAGCAAAGGAAAACATAAACAAGACGAAGAAACGACCCTCAGAATGGGAGAAAATATTTGTAAATGAAGCAACTGACAAAGGATTAATCTCCAAAATTTACAAGCAGCTCATGCAGCTCATTATCAAAAAAACAAACAACCCAATCCAAAAATGGGCAGAAGACCTAAACAGACATTTCTCCAAAGAAGATATAGATGGCCAACAAACACATGAAAGGATGCTCAACATCACTAATCATTAGAGAAATGCAAATCAAAACTACAATGAGGTATCACCTCACACCGGTCAGAATGGCCATCATCAAAAAATCTACAAACAATAAATGTTGGAGAGGGCGTGGAGAAAAGGGAACCCTCTTGCACTGTTGGTGGAATGTAACTTGATACAGCCACTATGGAGAACAGTATGGAGGTTCCTTAAAATACTAAAAATAGAACTACCATACGACCCAGCAATCCCACTACTGGGCATATACCCTGAGAAAACCATAATTCAGAAAGAGTCATGTACCCCAAAGTTCACCGCAGCTTATTTACAATAGCCAGGACATGGAAGCAACCTAAGTGCCCATTGACAGATGAATGGGTAAAGAAGATGTGGCACATACATACAATGGAATATGATAAAGAAAATGTGGCAAATATATACAATGGAATATTACTCGGCCATAAAAAGAAACAAAATTGAGTTATTTGTAGTGAGGTGGATGGACCTAGAGTCTGTCATACAGAGTGAAGTAAGTCAGAGAAAAACAAATACCATATGCTAACACATATATATGGAATCTAAAAAAAAAAAAAAAAAAAGGTTCTGAAGAACCTAGGGGCAGGACAGGAATAAAGATGCAGACGTAGAGAATGGACTTGAGGACACAGGGAGGAGGAAGGGTAAGCTGGGATGAAGTGAGAGAGTGGCATGGACATATATACACTACCAAATGTAAAATAGATAGCTAGTGGTAAGCAGCTGCATAGCACAGGGAGATCAGCTCGGTGCTTTGTGACCACCTAGAGGGGTGGGATAGGGAGGGTGAGAGGGAGACACAAGAGGGAGGAGATATGGGGATATATGTATAGCGGATTCACTTTGTTATAAAGCAGAAACTAACACAGCACTGTAAAGCAATTATACTCCAATAAAGATGTTAAAAAAAATACATAAGGGCAAAAAGTGGGAAAGGATGAGGCGATAAAAGGGTGTGAACTACAAGGCTCCTCCCCCAAGTAGTGGCTCAGTGGGGGCCCCAAACCAGGTCTTGTGCCCCCACTATCCACTCTAGAGAAAGGGGGTCACGCAGATGTGGCCCTAAGGGCAAGAGGAGGAAAGTGTCTCCTTTGAGTTGGGTCCTGGATGGAGGCACAGGGTCTGCATTGGTGCTGGGCTTGGTGCTGACTCACTCTAGGTCAGGCACAGCCTTGGGAAGAGTGAGCCTTTGGTCAAGCTGGCAAGGCAGGACAGGGTCCTCCGGGTCAGGTGTCTTGCTACTGCCTCTACAGCCTAAGCCTGAGCCAGGAGGTATCCTGCTTCCAGCTATCTGGGAACAGGGAGGGACAATGTCAGCATTAAGGAGGATCCCAAAGCTGCTGAAGACCTGGTCTTAGCTCAGGCTGCGTAACAACTACCAATGGCATTTTTCACAGAACTAGAACAAAAAATTTCACAATTTCTATGGAAACACAAAAGACCCCGAATAGCCAAAGCAATTTTGAGAAAGAAAAACGGAGCTGGAGGCATCAGGCTCCCTGACTTCAGACTATACTACAAAGCTACAGTAATCAAAACAGTTTGGTACTGGCACAAAAACAGAAATATAGATCAATGGAACAGGAGAGAAAGTCCAGAGATAAATCCACACATCTATGGTCAACTAATCTATGACAAAGGAGGCAAGAATATACAATGGAGAAAAGACAGTCTCTTCAATAAGTGGCTCTGGGAAAACTGGACAGCTACATGTAAAAGAGTGAAATTAGAACACTCCCTAACACCATACACAAAAACAAACTCAAAATGGATTAAAGACCTAAATGTAAGGCCGGATACTATACAACTCTCAGAGGAAAATATAGGCAGCACTCAACAGGCACATGAAAAGATGCTCAATATCACTAATCATCAGGGAAATGCAAACCAAAACCACAATGAGCTATCACCTCACACGTGTCAGAATGGCTATCATCAAAAAGAATGCAAATAATAAAAAAAAAAAAAGAATGCAAATAATGTTGGTAAGGATGTGGAGAAAAGGGAATTCTTATATACTGTTGGTAGAAATATAACTTGGTGCAGTCACTGTGGAAAACAGTATGGAGGTTTCTCAAAAAACTAAAAATAGAACTACCATATGACCCAGCAATTCCATTCCTGGGTATATACCCCAAAAAAACCAAAACACTAATTCAAAAAGATAGATGTGCCCCAATGTTCATAGCAGCATTATTTACAATTGCCAAGATATGGAAGCAACCTAAGTGTCCATCAACAGATGACTGGATAAAGAAGATGTGGTACATATGTACAATGGAATACCACTCAGCCATAAAAATAATGAAATTTTGCCATTTGAAACAACATGGATGGACTTGGAGGGTATTATGATAAGTGAAATAAGTCAAACAGACAAATATTGTATGATATCACTTATCACTTATATGTGGAATCTAAAAAATAAAACAAACTGGTGACTATAAAAAAAAAGATACAGAGAACTAGTGTTTATCAGTGGGGAGAGGGAAGGAGGGATGGGCAAGATAGGGGTACAGGATTAAGAAGTATGAACTATTATGTATAAAAAAAGCTACAAGGATATATTGTACAACACAGGGAATACAGTCAATATTTTATAATAACTATAACTGGATTATAACCTTTAAAAATTGAATCACTATATTGTACACCTGTAACATATAATACTGTATATCAACTATACTTCAATTAAAGAAAAAACAAGCAAACTAAAATATATGTGTATATATAGTATATGTATATATATATTATATATATAAATATATTGTATATATACATTGTATACATATACATTGTGTATATATATATATATACATATATTGCTGACATAAATTGCAGCAATATCTTTTTTCATACACCCCCTAGAGTAATGAAAATAAAAACAAAAATAAACAAATGGGACCTAATTTAACTTAAAAGGTTTTGCACAGCAAAGGAAACCATAAACAAAATGAAAAGACAACCCACATGTGGAGAAAAGGGAACCCTCTTGCACTGTTGGTGGGAATTTAAATTGATACAGCCACTATGGAGAACAGTATGGAGGTTCCTTAAAAAACTAAAAATAGAATTACCATATGACCCAGCAATCCCACTACTGGGCATATACCCAGAGAAAACCGTAATTCAAAAAGACACATGCACCCCAATGGTCACTGCAGCACTATTTACAATAGCCACATCATGGAAGCAACCTAAATGCCCATCGACAGACAAATGGATAAAGAAGATGTGGCACATATATAAAATGGAATATTACTCAGCCATAAAAAAAGAACGGAATTGGGTCATTTGTAGAGACGTAGATGGATCTAGAGACTGTCCTACAGGGTGAAGTAAGCCAGAAAGAGAAAAACAAATATCATATATTAATGCATATATGTGGGACCTAGAAAAATGGTACAGATGAACTGGTTTGCAGGGCAGAAACAGAGACACAGATGTAGAGAACAAACGTATGGACACCAAGGGGGGAAAGCAACGTGGGGTGGTGGTGGTGGTGCGATGAACTGCGATATTGGGATTGACGTATATACACTAATATGTATAAAACAGATAACTAATAAGAACCTACAGAAACTAACACACCAGTGTAAAGCAATTATACTCCAATAAAGATGTTAAAAAAAAAAAAAAGAAAAGACAACCCACAGAATGGAAGAAAGCATTTGCAAACAAAGCGACTGACAAGGGATTAATCTCCAAAATATACGAACAGTTCATGCAGCTCAATATCAAAAAAACAAACATCCCAGTCAAAAAATGAGTGGAAGATCTACATAGACATTTCTCCAAAGAAGACATGTACATGGCCAAAAAGCACATGAAAAGATGCTCAACATCATTAATTATTAGAGAAATGCAAATCAAAACTACAATGAGGTATCACCTCACACCAGTCAGAATGGCCATCATCAAAAAATCTACAAACAGTAAATGCTGGAGACGGTGTGGATAAAAGGGAACCCTCTTGCACTGTTAGTGGGAATGTAAATCGGTACAACCATTATGGAGAACAGTATGGAGGTTCCTTAAAAAACTAAATATAGAACTACCATATGATCCAGCAATCCCACTCCTGGCCATATATCTGGAGAAAACCGTAATTCGAAAAGATACATGCACCCCAATGTTCACTGCAGCACTGTTTACAATAGCCAAGACATGGAAGCAACCTAAATGTCCATTGACAGGTGAATGGATAAAGACGATCTGGTACATATATACAATGGAATACTACTCAGCCATAAAAAAGAATGAAATAATGTCATTTGCAGCAACATGGATGGACCTAGGAATTGTCATACTGAGTGAAGTTAGACAAAGACAAATATCATATGATATCGCTTATATGTGGAATCTAAAAAAAGTGGTACAAATAAACTTATTTACAAAATAGAAATAGAGTCACCGATGTAGAAAACAAGCTTATGGTTACTGGGGGGAAGTGGAGGAGGAATAAAATGGGAGATTGTGATTCGTATGTATACACTACTATATATAAAATAGATAATAAGGACCTACTGTATAGCACAGGGAACTCTACTCAACACTCTGTAATGATCTATATGGGAAAAGACCTTAAAAAGAGTGGATATATGCTTAACTGATTCACTTTGCTGTACACCTGAAACTAACACAACATTGTAAATCAACTATACTCCAATAAAAATTAAAAAAAATAAATTCAACCGCCTCTTGGCCTCTACTGGCCCTGGTGAAAAAGGGTATGTAGTATGGGGTTGGGGAACCTCTTCTGTAAAGACAGTAAACACTTGAGGCTTTGGGGGCTACCCCACCCACATCGTTTTTTTTTTTTTAAAACAGCTCCTTAAGAATGGAACAATCATTTTTAGCTCACAGACTGTACAAAACAGGCAGTGGACTAAATTGGCTTTGACCTGCTGACCCCTAGCATAGGATAACATGTGTCAATGCAAAGTTTAGGGATTAGAACTTGGAAACAGACCACAGTCCATTTCAGCTGTATTTATTTATTTAAAGGAAGAAATAGTTCTATAGGACTTCTGCAAACAGACTTTTAAGAAAATCTTGGTTACTACTGGCCCACAGAGCGTGTGCAGAAGGCCCAGAATGCCTTCCACGATAGCCTCTTCCTTACCTTGCACCGCCAACAGCTCCCGGCACGTCTCTTAAATCATCAGAAGGTGCCTGCCAGGAAAGGAAACGCGGTCAGCCCCCACCTGCCGCAGCCATGCCCTGGCATTCACCGGGCGCCAGGCCCCGAGCACTCCCTCGTGGCCCAGCAGGAGGCTCCTTGCTATCCCCACACTCCACCCTAGGGTGGATCCTGGGGCCCAGAGAGGCAGAGAGACTCACTCAGTCATCCCGCCAGTGCACAGCAGAGCTAAGACTTCCAACCGTGTCGGTCTGACCCCAGCCCACACTCCCAACCCCTGGGCCAAAGCCTCTCGCTCTCTGCAAGCTCAGCTTGTGCCTCCGGGTCTGGCATCTGAATGTTCCCTGTGCCATCCCACAGGGTCCATGTGGACCATCTACCAACTTGGTACCGGGCCAGCAGAGGACATGGTGAGCAGAGGCTGTGCAGTGCCTGGCAAGGCCCTCCCAATGGTCTCTTGGCAGTGGAGAAGACCCAGGGCTCAGGAGCCTCCTGCTGTGACCCTGGGGAGGGTGAAGGGAGAGTGCAGTGGAGTGCCGGGACAGAGCGAGGACTCTGCCCACTGCCCCAGTGCCACATGGCCATGACACTGTGTTGGTGAAAGGAGACAGGGCTGGGCAGGCCCAGCTACCAAGCACACTCCCCACGCACACAGCAAACGAGCCCCTCGCACCACACCTGCAGTCCTCTTTCTTTCCAAGACACAGGAAGCAGCTCAGGGACCCTCAGGAGCAGCCACGGAAGAAGTAACAGAGTCACAGCGTGTCCCAGATTACCAGGGTGGGTGACGGGCAGAAACAGGCAAAATGGCCCAGGGGTGCCAGACAGCAGGGGGAGAAACTTCCTGATGGATGTGGAGCCCAAACAAGCCACCCCTGGCCAGGGCCTTCTGAACTTTCCCCAGGGAGTCTGCTCACATGCACTAAGGGTTTTGTGGCTTTGCCCCCCCGGGTCCAGTAAGAGAAAACTGCCTATTCCCATCAGTCCAAAGAAAGAGACAGATGACAGACGCTAAGTGAACAGACCCTTAACCACAGAGCAGAGCACACCAAGCAATGGCAGCATCTGCTGCAACTCCAGCCGGGCCACCTCCTACTTCCAGACAGCTTCAGGCACAAGAGCTGGCCGCAGAGGTAACCAACCCCCAGAAGCAGGAGGAGGATGTTACCTGTCCCGCAGGGATGGACTCCAAGGAATCAGAGCATCCCCGCGCAATGGGCCGGTCCTCAGGAGTCAGACTGTCGGTGGATGACAGGCTGCTGGCCAGGGCCTCTTCTTGCACAAACATGATTCCTGGAGAGACCAGGGGCAGGCGGGTGGGGCAGGCGGGGCGGGGAGAGCAGCCATTCAACAAATGGGGCTGGGCCCTCGGGCTACCGGCATGGCTGGGGGCTAATCAGACCCCAAACCTAGCCACATGGATTATAGAAGAAAATGTTGAAACTGAAATCTTAAAATAACTAGAAGAACAAATGACTGCTTATCTAATCTCAGGGTAGGGAGAGACTTTCTGAGACTAAATCCAAAGGAAGAAATTGAGGTGTGACTGCATAAAAGCTAAACTTCTGTAAGTAAAAAAAGAAACCTAAACGAGATGAGAAAAAAGTGCTCACAACATTTGTCAAAGGCTTGTATCTTTAATCTATAAAACGCTCTTACAGATAACAAAAAATGGGGGGAGAAAATCAGAAATCCCATTAGGAGACTGCAAAGAATGAACAGACATTCCACAAAAGAACGGCCAACAGGCGTAACACAAGATACAAGCTCACCCTCGCGAGCCATCAAAGAAGGGCAAGCTTGGCCTCTCACTTTGGCAAAGGTCAGGCTGTTTGGCCTAACTGGCAGAGGCAGGCACTGGGGTGCAAGCTGCCCCACCCATTTGGAGAGCAGTCTGGCAATATGTCCACCAAGAGCCTTAAACGTGTTTGCTCCTAGAGCGTCTTCATGGGGAAATGGTTCAAGTCCCCCTACCCGCCACCCCAGCATCCCTGCGGAGTTTTGCAGACACAGGGGCACAAGACCCCTCATCGGAAGGCCAGGCGTTCTTGCAGGCTCGGGTTTCCTCCAGGGCTGGAGAGGACAACCCATGCCCACCTTCCCACAGGACACATCCCACTGACCCTCCCCTGGGCCACCGCCCGTGGACAGCACGCTCTGACTCACTTGGGCTGCTTTTGAAGCCTGCTGACGCTGTTGTATTATTATTATTACAGCTTGTCTGGGCCCATTACTTCACTTCAGACATTTTCCAGACTGGTTGAGGGTAAAATCTTTTTTTAACTTTCTCCTAAATGCAGCTGATTGGATGAATGCTGGGCATCAACTCTAAGTTTTGCAGAAACCTGGAGGAGCCCAGGGCTTGCCTCCATAGCCTGGCTTTACCACCAGTCACCACGGCTCAAGAAAATACCTCAGAGAACTCAGAGCCCCAGAGGTCACAGGCCCTCGTCCAGCTCAGCTGCTGGCTGGGGTCAGGACAACTCACAATGGCCCAGGTCCTCTGCCCATGGGCTAGGCAGGCAGATGGCCAAAGCCCAGACACCCCCCAGGGCAAAGCAGCAGGGGCTGTGCACAGGCAGGAAGGGCAGCAGGCACAGAGCCAGGCATGAAGCGTGCTGTTCTCTCCTGGAATCCACCCCCTCCTCCCTCACATGCTCAGATCCTACCATCCTTTGACATTCACCTCACATACAACTCCACTGCAAAGTCCTCTCTGCTCTAGACAGACTTCTCTGTCTTCCACAAATGACCCAAATCATTCTGTCCTGTTCTCCCTTGGGGGTACAGCTCATCTTCCCAAGGGGCTCAAAGTTCCTCAGGGGCACTGTCCTGATCATCTTGAAACCCTCCAAAAAGGACGCAGGCAGGGAGCCCTTACTGACCACTTCTGATGGACCAGAAGCAGTGCTAAGTGCTTCCCCAGCATTAGCTCACGCACGCCTCCCATTATTTACCACAGCTCATCAAATCTAAGATGCGTAGATGTGGCGCCATCTTGGTCTCAGCAGGTGTCCACGGAAGGTTTTCACACAACTCCATCACGAATACCAGCTGGCTGACAGCGACTATGAGACGCCACTGACTGAAAGATGCATCTCAATTTCAGAGAAGTCACAAGGTGGAAATGTGTGCATCTTAGAATCGATGAAGTAGGGTAGAGAAAACAGAGCTTCGGGAGGTAACAAGTTGCTTGAGGGACCACAGCCAGAAAGCTGGGATGCAAACTCAGGTGACCCAGCCCAGGTGCCTGCTCCAAACCACTTCTCTACGGCCTCCTCTCAGCCCCTGGACCTGGCTGGAGAATCAACTCGGTCATTTTGCACATCAGTCCCTGTGGCCACAACCCTCCATGGCTCCAACAAGCTGGCTAACAGCTCCTGAGATGACCAGAGGCCTGGTGTTTACTGGACAGCACCCCTCCAGGCAGGCCCCCGGGGGCCCAGTTTATTCACAAGTATGTTCACTTCTACAGAACTGGGCTGGGAACAAAGCTGCTCCCGCACCTAGGGAGAAATCCTCGCCCATGCAGGCAAAGTCCAATAGCACGTGGCTGAACACAAACTTCTGCGGATTCCTCCACGTTAGCAAGAAAAAGAACATTTTCCTGTCACTACCCACCCAAGCCCTGTTTGGAACTGAGGAAATGTGGATAGGGACAGTCTTTCTGCTTCCTTCCTGGACTGTGGTCTGTACAAACAAGTGGTCAGAAAGGGCCACTCAGAGAATGGGACAGGGGACATTAGAATGCTTAGACGGGGCCCAACCTTTGTTGTTTCTCACCAAAAGGAAAGAGATGTGCACACAGAGACATCCAGTGCAGTTTTATTGATAAGAGGTGCAGATCTGGAGACAACGTCTAAAGGTCCAGTAGCGGGAAGGGGGAAGACTACAGTGAGCCACTGCATGGCGCATCCCCAGGAGCGGGGGCAGCGAGGAAAGGGGCTGAGGCCTGGGCCTGGCTGGTGCAGAGGCTTTGGCACCAAAGGGGGCGCTGCCCGCAGCTACGGCTGTAGGGGCAGACGCCTCCCTCGCCGCCTGCGGCTCACGCATTCCCCGACTCAACAAACGCTGACTGAGAACAGGCTGGGCCCTGGCCCCAGAGCCTAGCCGTGCAGTCCCCCCCACAGGCACCCAGGGCTGTGACGGGCAGCGCGGGGCGGGGGGCCTAAGGAGGGCTCTGGCCCCTTGGCAGGAGACACGGTCAGGGAAGCATCTTCACAGTGATACAAACCCCCTCCCCTTTTACGTCAAAAAAATAAAACCGAAATTTCTCAGTCAAGAGTGTTACAAAAGCAAACGGACGACTGCTCCAGCACCAACGTCCCCATCCACTCTCTGGCTCACATCCACGGCCGCGACCTCGGCGCGCTGCCCTGCGCAGGCTCTCTGACTCAACCCAGCACTTCTCCTTTCTTATCCAGCCTTCCCCTCTCGGCTGTGATGGCTGCAGGGTATTCTGGACCACAGCTTAATCTCCCTCTCCCTCTCCCTCTCTGACGTCCATCACGGCCCATGTTTGGCTAGCATAAACAGTGCTGCGGTGAGCATCTCACCTCCGACTTCCCTGTTATCTTATCCCGCTAAGATAAAATCCCCACCAGCGGGGTTACCAGGTCAAGGGGTGGGAACGTTTTTCTGGCTCTTGAAACATAGGGTCAAAGTGTTTTCCCAAGACCTCACACCAAGTTCTCCGTCTCCAGGAGCCCGGGTGGGCGGCGTTCTTTCCTGTGTGTCCCGAGCCTCGGCTCCACTCGGGACGGCACACCCTCCCCTCTTCCGTGGGGGCCGGGCCAGCAGACACTCATGGGACCTGCTTCACTCACTCATCTCCGAGGATGCCTGGGTTCAGAGGTGAAAGCCCTTTGAAAACGCTAAGACAGTGGGTGGATGAAAGGGATTGGTCTTCCATGGGTTCACAGACAGCCCATCTTGGCCCCACCAACAGAGTGTTTGGGGCTGGGTGATACCACCAGGGCCACGGCAATGAGGCACGCTCCCCACGCAGGTATCGGGGTGCCCGACCTAGGGAAGTAACCAGGCCTGGGTTCCCATGAACAAGGAGCCAGTCTGCCCCCACTGCCTGTGGGCCAGTGGGGTCCTCATGGGCCAGCAGCCAGTTCAAAGAGCACACCCCGTGGTACCCTAGAGGATCTGGATGTGTGTGTCAGAGCAATTGGGAGTCCTCACTAAGCAAACCTCAGCCAGGCACCCCCCAGCCATGCGCCACTCCGAGAGGGGCTGGTGTGGAGACAGCACCACGCCCTCCCTGCATCTGAACCGTGTAGGGAACAGGTGCCGGCATCTCTCCCCCAACCCCAGCCCAGCTGGGGGCCCAGGCAGGGCATGTGCAGCTCTGCCAGGGAGAAAGATACACACGCGATTACCTTGGTTGGAGAGGATGGGCTGGGGCAAGGAGGCAGAGGTGGGAGCCACGGTGGGAGGGGAGCTGCTGGGCCTGGCGCACGGGGCAGCAGAGAGCCTAGAATCCTCACTGACCTGAGGAGAGGTGCCGAGTCAGTCGAGGAGAGGAGACAGATCCAGAAGAAGAGAACAGAACTTGGCAGAGCCTGAGATATGAGGAGCTCATGGCTCTCACAAACATTGGTGACAGGGAAAGAGATCTTAACTAACCCTCGGCAACCCCATGCGGCAAGTCCTATCACCACCCCCATCTCACAGATGAGAACAGAGGGAGCGTGAAAGCCCAGGGTCATGCAGCCTGGGGGGCAGGGGGTGCAGCCAGGACTCCATGGCCCGGAGTGCTCCCTGGCCCAGTTCCACTGCAAGCCAGCTCCTTCCTCGGCTGGCTCCTCACCACCCCTCCTCCCACCTCCCACACAAAGACCCACCTTCTTCTCGGGGTTGCTTAATTTGGACTTGACCTCCTTGGCTTTCTGAATCGCTTTCAGCACTTCCACTGTGTCCAACTCCTTCTCTGTGGTCACTGTGTTGTCCAGACAGACCTACAGTGTCCAGAAAATGGCTATCAGCATAGGCGCTGGCAAGCATGGAGGGAGGAGAAGGGCAGGGTCCCACCGAGGTGTGGGCCAGGCCCCGTGAGGACACAGGAGGCTGCGGAGGCTCAGCCTGCTGGGAGGTGAGCTCCTCGCCACCCATGGAAGTGACCTGGGAGCTCCTTGGAGTGGCCCAGGGAGGTCCCACACTGCCTGGCCCAGTTCTGGGAGTCCCTCTCCAGGAAGGGAAGGCAGGGCTGCAGGGTCCACTGAGAAGGCCTCCGGGGTGGCTGGGAGAGGGGTGAAGGTGGTGCCTTGAACTAAGCCTCCAATTATGGCGGAACTCAGATCTGCAAAGAGCAAGGGGAGGGCCTTCTGGACTGGGGAACTGGGAGGGCAAAGGTATGGGAAGCAGGCAGAAGGGCAGGGACCCCGCCTGCAAGTGCAGGAGGGAGCTGTGGGCCGGCAGGCAGTGGGGAGCAGCAGTGTGGTCAAATGAGGGAATGTCCCAAGGGCCTGGGAGCCAGGGAGGGGAGGAGGTGACATCTTGTGAATGTTGTCTTGGTGACAGTGTGGAGAAAGGTGCACTTGGGGCTGAAAAGAGATTGCAGGGCGGGGTCGGGGGGAGGATGCAAACAGACTCCCAGGTATCTTCCAGCCTGGGATTTGGGGAGAGTGGAGGGAGCCTGCTTGAGGCTGAGGAGACAGGTGAACCTGGAGGCAGACCTGTTGGGCTGGCGGGGCAGCAGGCGGCCACTTGGCAAACAGCAGATACTGGGCTGGGTGACGCTGGCCAAGGTGGGCAAACCCTTCAGGTTTATGGTCAGACTTTATGGCCAGAGATTGTCCAGGAAATATAATTATTTCAGACATCTTATTCCTGACCCTTGTCTACAATAAACATTACTTTTTAACAAGTTGAAGACAGTCAGTCCCTCCACACTCAGGCTGTGCCTATTGGTTCCTGGGGAGCACCCCAACCTGAAGCTCTGACAAAGGCGAGGGGAAGCCCACTGAGGAAGCACGGCAGCTGGTAGCCCCCAAGAAGAGATGCATGAGGGAACCTTTTCCTGGGGAGGCAGCGGACTTGCCAGATCTGAAAGGCCCCTCAGGGTCAGGACGTCCTTCTGAAGCAGGCAAGTATATGTAAGCGGATGTCACCTCCAGCTGACCCCTCCCCGAGCAGCTTACCTCCGAGGCCCGCTCTCCGAACTGAGCCAGCACCTTGGTCCGGTAGTCAGGGATGATGCTCAGAGGGTTGTTCAGCAGAGCCACGTGCTCCAGACACGGGAGGCTGCCGATGCTCCTGACCTCCTCCATCTGCAAGGCATTCCCGCGTCCCTTCTTTAACACTTCAGCAAGGTGACCGCTCACTTGACAGCCAAAGAAAGGAAGCCCACCATTCTCGCTAAAGTGATCAACGCCAAGGCACAGCCACTCCAGAACCCCAAGACCCTTCTGGGGCACGGCTCACCTGTTCGATTCTGTTGTCGCTAAGATCCAGGTTGACCAGGGAGTAGAGCTTGTGCAGGCCACTCAGACTCCCCAGGAGATTGCCTGCCAGGTTCAGGGTCTTGATGTTCCCCAGTTTGGTGTGAACCCCTTCCAAGAAGGACAGCTTGTTGTAGGACAGGTCCAGGTGCACGAGGTTGTACAGGTGCTGCGGCAGCATTGAGAACAGAGTAAAGTGGTTAAGGTCAAGGCTCCAAAGAAAGGGGACTGACATTAAGGGTGTGATGGGCCTTCCGACCTAAAACGACCAGTTCCTCTGACAGTTATTCCGAAGGGAACTCCCTCTTCCCTGCGCAGGTTACAGCCCAGCTGCATCCCCCGCAGGGGCAGCACGGCCCACAGCGTAGGCATGGGCTTTGAAAATGAGGCTGTCCGTCTTCACAGTGGAGGCACATCATCTTCATCACGCTCTATTTGTACTTACACATCTTTTCTAATTTTGGGGAACTAGAGCAACAAACGCTCAGTGCATCATTGGGACCCAGAGGGAAGGGCAGCAGCCCCTGCCTTTATAAACCTCTGGTGCACCCAGACACCTTTCGAGTGCCCATGAGAGAAACCCCAGAGCATGGCCAAACTCCCAAGGCTGCATCTCAGGAGAATGGGACCTTGTGAGAAGCCTGCAGGCAATGATGGTCTCCAAAGACACAAATTACCTGCAGATTGTCCACGACCAGCACTCCATTATGACTCAGGTCCAGGAACTCAATCTTTGGAATCAGTTTCTTGTGAAAGAAAAGATAACACATGACGTTATCCTAGGAAGCTGGACCCCACGTGGCCCCTGGACATGGTGGACAGACAACCTGCAAGGCTTCCTCCTGACCACGGACTCCTGGGCTGGCCATCTGTGCAGGGCCCCTGACGTGACACCTCCCAGTGCCCACCCAGCAGCACGTCCTCAGGAACACATAACTCAGGGACTCCAGTACTGAGCATGACCCACTGTTTTTACGGAACACTTGGCTTGTAAAAATGACAAATGGCAAGGTTACAGACAGAAGGTGTGTCCTTCAACTCTACCCACACCCACTGAGAGGCACAAGTACAGGAATCACAGTCCTACTGCCCAAGTACCATCTGGATGTCACTCTTACATGGGCACATCTGGAACCTTTCTTTTTTTTGGCCGTGCCACGTGGCATGCGGGATCTTAGTTCCCCGACCAGGGATCAAACCCATGCTCCCTGCAGTGGAAGTGCACAGTCTTAACGACTGGACCACCAGGGAAGTCCCTGGAACCTATGGACTGATTTTTCTGCTACACTCCTTGGGAATAAATTTCACCACTTATTGTGTTTCTGTTCTATCAAATGTACATGCAATTAATACGCTTCATTTGGTTCTAAGCACTCCTCACCTCGTTTAAATAACCCCATTTTGAAATTAACTTAAAAACTGCAGGCAACGCACAGAGCACTGGGTACAGGTTTTCGGTGGTCTTTCTAGAAAAAGCCAGGTTAAATACCCAACCCAGGGTCTGGTCAGGCCATGGAGAGCGTACCACAGACTCATCGATCTCAGAGATGCTGTTGTGGCTCAAGTCCAGAGCGGTCAGCGCCTGCCACGTGGGGATGACGGCAGTCACAGTGCCCTCCAGGGCTGCGCCTGCTGGCTCCCACTCATCAAATTCTGAGGCTTCAGGAACGAGGACTTCCTGTGTAAGAACATCTGGTGAGCACCACACGTGGGCCCTCACGCAACACTGACTGGGAACACAATCATTGCAAAATTTCAGGAAGGGCTGGAGCATATTTAGTATGTGGAAGTGAACTTGCATTAAAATGGGGCTTTTGGTTCATATGCCTTGAAATGATTGTGAAATAACTGGAGTTCAGAAACATAACAGCCACTTGGAATATGTTCTGGCCCTACTTGAGCAAATGCTTTTCCAGCTCCCAAGAGCCTAGTTATACGGTGATGCCTTTTCTGGCTTAAATCTCAGCGACTGAAGGTCAGAATTTGCAGTGTTTCCAGGCAACTGTGCTTTACAAGCTGGCACTGTGGTCCCCGTGGTGGACAGTAGGCCCTTTAACCATTACTTCACAAGGTAAAATCCAGCAGTCCTGAGACAGGGGAGCAGCACGGAGCACAGGGGCACCATCCAAGGGGAGGGAGGCAGGCAGGCCTCCTCCTTTCGATTTCTGATGCCCTTTGATAAGACCTCTCCTCTTTCAATGGATCATCTTGGGCTCCTTGAGCCGGGCAGCAGGGAGTGCCTCCCAGAGGGGCAAGGCTGCCTGACACAAGCCTCAGGACAAAGACTTCTCACCAAACCCAAATCTTGATCAGACACTCTAAGTTCTAAAAGTGCCGCAATGTTTCTTTCTAGAAGAATTTTAACATTACTAAGATGCAACCCATAAAGAGAGAGATCTCTTACACTCTCAGTTTGCCTATTTGTGTCACTCACATACAAACAACAGGGCCCAGCATACACAACTTGGCCTGTCTACTCAAGTCCACTGAGAACAAGATACGAACAAGTGCCACACCGAGGCTTTCTATGTTTAGAGAAACATTTCTATCAGTCCACCTAATAAATGTTCTGACACTCACCGCTGCTAAACAATTTGGTTATTAAAAAACCAGTGGCTTTTTCCATGGGGAGGGGTTACCCAGTTCCTTAAAATCTCTCATTTAACAGTGTTGATTTTGGACTGAAGCGTCGCAGGGACTGTCGAGCACTGGGAGGCCCCACATGAGTGAGTGGCTGCCCAGAGGAAAGTCTGGCTTCTGGTTCCTGACAGACGGCAGCAGAGTCCGCATGATCCTCCGTGGGGAGACCACAGTGCAGGACCCTGCCCCTCAGACAGCACCCTGGGCGGTCACAGGTTGCGCTTACCTTCATGGAAGTTGCTGAGAAGCGGACACTCATCGTGGCCAAGGTGGGCTTGGATGCGACCAGCCCCCGGATGCGCTGGGCATCACAGTGACTTATCTGGAACAAGAACAGCTACGTCTCAGAAACGGCATCACTGCTCCACCAGAAGTCCCGGGAAGTGGGTGTTCATCACCCACACACAAAAGGAGCACAACCATCGGTGACCCCGAATCCTTCGAGGCAGGTGGCGACTTAAACCCTAAGTCTCTCCTTTCCCCAATTTTTAGTGCTAATTAAACATTCTCTGAAGTAGCTTATGAGACAATGAACCATGAACTCCATTTTCTCTGAAGGGCTGCTTCGGGCTTGGCAGCTAAACACAAAGTGAGGGGCAGGGACACCAGAGCTGGAGAGCCGATGACTTCACTGGCCTCACTTCACTGGCCTCAGTGGCCCTGCAGGAGGAGGGAGGGGTACAGGCCAAAGCACCCTCCCTCAAGCCACCTGCCCAAGTGCTACACACCCCACCCGGCGGAGCCTCAGCCTGCCCAGCCAGGCACTCCTCTCACCTCCCAGCCCCACTCACCTGTGCTGGTCGAGGCACAAATGCTCATCAAGGGAGTGGCCCTCAAGGTCTCTGAGACAATTCCAGCACATCGCAGAGTCAGACACAGCTGAACTCAGATCCCAGCTTCCCCCTCGTTAACTGTGTGATCCTGGCCAAACTTCCTTACCTCCCTAAGCCTCGGTTTCCTCAACTGTAAAATGGGAATACAAGTGCCCACTTCACATGGTTGAGAAGATTCCATCAAGGAGTGAACATCAGACATGGGGCAAAGGGCTGAACACAAAAGCACTGATTTCTCATTGCTGAGATGAGAAATTTTTTATTATTCATTACTGAGTCTCCTCTCATTTATTTACAAAGTGGTTAACAAAATTGGCATTGTGAACCCAGGAGTTTAGCAGTGAGTAATGTAAAGTATTTCTTGTTAGGTGTAGGCATGCCAGAGAGCAGAGGACCCTCCAAACCATCTGCTGATCTGCCTTGGGAGACAAAGACTTGGAATTGGCTCTGCCTGACCCTCAGGATGGCTTCCCAGCACCTCAACTTGCACAATGAGGAAGCCCAGAAGGAGCTGGGCACTGGTGCTCCATCCTGTCCAAATGCTGCAGGGGTGGGGACATGCAGACCAGCCAAGAGTAGCAGAAGCCCCTCTTTCTCCGCCTTCAGATGGGCCTGACTTACCTAAATGGAATCTGCCACATACTGACAAACAGAAAAGCAACAGTGCCTTACAATTAAATCCAGACACCTAACATTGGGAACACTCCCTAGCCAAAGATAGGATGGTCAGAATGCAAGACCATCCTGCACAGGGCTCAGCCCCGCCTGCATTCCAGGGGCCCTGGGCCTTACCTCCACCTGATGAAGAGACTTGAATATTGACAGATCAAAAGGCAGGAGCTGCTCCTGAATGTTGCTGGTCCCAAAAGGTCCTTCTGTGCCAGAAACCTACAGCCAAATAAATGGCTTGAATTAGAGATGCTGCTGTAACAACCACATCCCATCCATGTTCACAGGGCGGTGCTACAGCAACTACCAAACCACACTCGAAGCTTCGCCTGGCTGTGAGAGTCAGGCTGGGCATGTACTCCCACTCACCACTTCCACGGTCAACAAAGCAGGCTAAAGCCAAGGTTTAAAGCGAGGGGCCATTGGTTCACGACTGTCCCCTGGTGCTCACAGCCGAAAGCACAGTGCCAAGATCACCAAATGCAGCCTTCCTTCCCTCAGGGCCCACGGAGTCTACACACACACACACACACACACACACACACACACACACACACACACACACACACACACGCTAGGAGGTGCGTGCCCACGACTGAGTAGCTCTCCCCGACCAAGCTGCCCCATCTTTACCTTAAGGTACTTAAGGCGACAGGTGAAGTCCAGGATGTGCCCCAGGTCAGTCTTGGCATCCCCGCTGGCGCACGTGGGCTTTCCCTGCTGCAGCTGCTCGGTGACCGCGTACAGCTGCAGGGGCCTGATGGCAAAGACCTCGCCGGCCCCCAGGAGCTGTTCTCCTGCAACAGCCACAGCCCGTGGGGTGAGCACTGAGCCCCAGCCCCATCCCCATTGTGCGGCCAGGGCACCGGCACACCTGGCCAACAGTGGACAAGCACTTGGTCAGCACCCATTAGATGCACCGAGTCAGGAGGAAGCCATGGTCCTGAGAATGCAGGAGCGGCCCCCCTCCTGAGCTGACTGCACGCAGGGGAGACCCAGGACATGTGATTACAAAGGAGGGAAGGGCCACAGAAATTTGCAGCTGGGGAACCTCCCTGAGGTGAGGATGAGTTAAAATCTGAGGCACTGGGCCAGGAGAAAGCTGATGCAGGCAGCACTGTGGGCATCGGGCCCACGCTGCCACCTCCAAGATGCAGACATCTTAAGGTTAGGTGAGGCCTAAGGTGCCAGCACAGTACAGGGCCTGAGAGCAGGAGGGGGTTCTGAGCCAAGCCAGACAGACTGGCATTTGGTCCTCGTTTTGCTCCTTCCAACCATGCTACCTGCCTTCAGGCAGGTAACTGGGCCTCTTATCCTCAATGTCCTTCTCTGGCCCTCCTGGGGGGAGGCAGTAAGATACAAACACAAGGCTAGACCACAAGCACTCTTTACATCTTAGCTACCGTTACTGTGCTCTCTGGCAGGGCCGCGACCCTAAGTCAGCTTCTGTTTGCCATCGGAATCTTTTCAGGTAAGGACAGACCCAGTGCAAAGGGCAGCATGCCACCCACCTTCCAGAACTCCACCATAAGGCCCTGGAATAGCTCCTGAGCCTGAGATTAGCCCCTGACACAAGGACCCGGGGTCCTAAGGTGAAAAATACAGCTCCTCAGACCTGCAGAACAGGTAGGTGGGCAGGCCTGGCTGTGGACCAGGTCCAGGGATTTGGGCAACCCCAGGGAGGTGGGCCCTGGTTAGGACTCACTTGGCACAGAGCAACTGTGCCACCCAGGGCCCCTGGCTGCCTAACAGGGCTGGGCAAGTTGCACCCAGTTTTTCAAGGACCCCTGGCCATATACCTTTTTCAAAGAGCTCCTCAGCCAGTGCTGCAGTGATGCCATTAATCTCCTGCAGAGAAAACAAAACCCACAGTCAGGAAATCCACCTGCTCCCAGTCACTGGGAGTTGCACATTCCCTGCTATCTACCCCCTCTGCTGTTGCAATGCTAGCTCTCCAGAAAGTAAAACAAAATGGAGAGAATAAACTAAAATGAATCAAGGAGCTCAGAAAGGTAAACAATATTTCCAGCTAAAGGGACATTTGAAATGTCTCCTCCAAAGGAGAACCGAATAGACTAACACTGCAACTCCAAGGCCACTCAGGCACTGGCTGAGAACACCAGGCCCGGGAGGCTGCAAAGCTTGGCCATGTCAAGAGCTGGCTGGGAAACCAGCAGCTCCCCAGACTGGCCCTGGGACATTCCTAGGAGAGGCATGGTAGAGAGACAGTCCTGTTTCTTCTCGAAGAGGGGCTCCCATCACCCTGCTGGGAAAAAGGGCCTCCCAGAGCTAACCCTGCCTGAGAGCGACCATTTCTATTGACATTCATGTCCCACAGGTATCTTAGGAAAGAGCAAGCGCCTGCTCTCTTCCTGTGCCCATCCCTTCAAGCCCTGCAACAGCACCACTCAGCCCAGGGTCATGAGAAAGAGGCAGGAAAGGATTTCCTTTTAGAGTGATGGGATAAAGGAGACACGACAAGGACACGCCTTCAGTCATAGTAAACAGCTAACATGCTGGGGTGCTAATTCACACCGGGCGATGGCCTGAGCACTCCCCACCCAGTGGCTTGCTCAGTCCTCCCAACGCCCTAGGCCAGGAGGCCCTCATTTTGAATCCTGTTTCACAGGTAAGCAAACTGAGATGGACAGGTGCTGTAGTTCTCAATTTTACATGGCTAGAAACTAGCAAAGCCCCACTCCCAAGAACTTGGTCTTGAATCCTCTCTGTTCACAACCAATTGCCTCAGCATTTCAGTGGTGTAGCCGTGGGGTTGGCAGGGCCCTGGGGCCCGCAGCCCCACATCCTGCAGGTAAGAACTGTAACTAATTGACAGATGGCAGCCAAACGGACTTTCATAAACAGGTCCAGATGGAGGCTGCAAAATCGCCTTTGTAACTCACAGGAACACCTCTGCCACCAGGACAAGCAATTCACGTGTTTTCCAGACTCAAAAGGTACCACGTTGCAGGAGACACGGTGTCCTTTTCCTGTTTTTCTCTCAGTTGCTCATCTCTTCCTTACCTTTTATACATAGAGGATACTTTACAGGTTGTTTATGTGCTGCAAATATCTTCTTCCTGTCTGTGTATGCCTTTTACCTACACTCACCCTGTTTCTCCCAACAGAGAGAGGTTTGTCAAGTTCATGTTTTTAAACCTGTGATTCTTTTCCTTTGTCATTTCTGGGACCTCTTCCCCCACCTCAAGATTATAAAACATTCCCCTAATTTCTCCTTTTAGTATTTTAAGGTATTTGTTAAAAATAAAATGTTTATTTCATCTGCTTGAAATTCAGTTTATATATAATATGAGAATAACTTCCCCTTATTCTCACACATGAACAAAAAGCCAAAGGGAGAAAAATGAGCAAACACAGCTCCAGCATTAAGGGGCTCAGAGTCTGGCAAGACACAGGGTCAAATGTAAAAGGGCCACCAGAGGGGCAGAGCAGGCTCTGAGCAGGAGAGGCTCCAGCCAGTGAGAGGAGAGGGCATCAGTTCACTCCGAAGTTCAACTTCACTCTCTCACAACAACTCAGTTACGTTTTCCTTGGCTGCTGTGAAGAACCGAAGATCAGTAAGACCTAGGAACGACCCAAAGGCTCATTTCTCTACCTACACCTTTGAGAACCAAGCCCTGTCTTCAGATCAGCACTGCCCCATCCTGCCTGTAGTCAGAACGCCTGGACAGCCTTAAAAGATACAGATTCCTGAGCGGCTCCCAGAGGCCTGATCCTCACCCACCTCCAATGCCCAAGAGCAGCTGCCCAGCCTCTCCAGCCCCTTATTGACACTGGGCTCCTAGAAGGTCTCCCGTGGGAAAAGGGTTCCCTGTCCACCCTTAGTGCCCAACAACCCTCACCCTCAAAGTTACACTTCTCCGGGCAGCTGCCGTCAACACCAGCCCTGCGAAGGAGATAGGGCTGGAATTTCCAGAAGACACAGAAAGCCGAGAGACAGTGAGAGCCAAGGGCTCATGCTAAGCAAAGAGCATGTTTCCACTTCTGAACAATCTAAAAAGCAGACTATGTTACAATTTCCTTCCCTGCTCTTGGGCCACAGGAAGTGTGCCCTGTGGCAACACGATCTACTTAGTTTCCCAGGCTGATCTTCTTCACCTTGGGAGACCCTGAATCAAAGAGGAACAAAGAAATGCCTCAGCCCGCAAATCTAGAGCACAGGTCTCTTCTGCCTCCTCAGGGTGCTCTGACTGAACTGTGGCCTTGTGTGCAAAGGTGAGCAGCCCCTTGCCAGGAGGAAATAGGGTAGGGGGGACAGTGGGCCCCAGTCTAAGCTCCTGTAGATTCTGCTCAGAGGTCACCTGTGGGAACAGGTAACCCCACCTACACCCCACCCAATCCTGCTGAAGGGACTTGAAGTGCTTCAGGGTCCCACAAATGTCTGAACTGAAATGCATTAAAAAAAAAAAAAAAAAAAAAAAAACAGACATTCTTTATACTTCAAAATTTTTTTCAATTAAAAAAAATTAGCTATGTTTAAAAACTAAAATACCCACCTCCAAACGTGTTACAGACCAATCAATCAGCCACCTGCCAGGTCACATGCTGGTTTGCAGCCTTGGGCAGCGGTGTGAGCTGCACACAAACGCACCATGGACTATTAGGCTGGTGCTTGGCGACTACTGCTCTAACTGAGCATGTCTGTGCATGCGGAACCCCACAACCCACTGCCCCCGGGAGCGCAGACCCTACTCAATGAATAACCCCAGGCCAGCCCGACACTCCTGCCTGACATAGGCTCGAGCACAGAGTGAGTGTCAGTGGGACATTAACAGGGGACTCAATTACACATCGCTGTGTGGTTAACACACACACACTAAGGGCTGGGAGTCCTTGTATAACTTATTTCACGCCTGTGAGGCACGCTACCAGAAGTCAGGTACATTAGGTGCGTAAAAATTCCCGATGGATAGATTCAAGCCTAAGCTTTGGCTGAGGAGAGTTCCAAGACTGTAACTAAGTTGCAAAGATATCTGCTATCACTTACAGCCTCTGTATTTTGCAACTATAACAAATCACCAAAGGCTGCCTTTAAGATGGTAACAGTTCTATCCTATCTCCTGATTTCAAATTTCAAAGAGTGGCTTTGTTCTAGCCAACTGGTTTTAAAGTAAAAAAATGATACAAATACCACCGGTGACAAGAAGTGAGTGCCTTTCCTAACGAGGAGAGCTGGCACTGGCTGGGACCCAGTGAGCCCCTGCCACGGGCCCATCGCTCTTCTCGGTCCTTAACCTTCACCGCACGGTCTCCTGCAATCCTCAAGAGCCCGGGATCATCACTCTCCAGCTCACAAGAGGAACTGGGACACAGGGGTTAAAAAGACTGCCTTGGAATAAACTGTCAGGAAGCAACAGGGCTGGGAGACAAACTCAACTCTGCCTGCCTGTCAGACATCCTGCCCCAAAGCGGTGTGTGCTGAAATTCTCCGTGGGATTCCACTTTACTGAATTTGAAGCCCTCTGCTCTAGGGGTTCTGGGATGAGGTCTGTCCCTGAGGGTGCAGGAACACTAGGGCAGAGTTATCTGGAGGGAGAGAGCCCAGCAGTAGGCCAGGGCTGAGGTGTGCCCTCTCACTGCAACACAGGTCTGCACTGGCCTCTGGACACCCCATCTCAGTTGGCTGGGGAGAGAAGTGGTGCTTTCCTTCCTTGACCTTAAAATTCACACTACCAACCTCACACCACACCCCAACCTCACAGCATGTACAAAAATTCACTCAAAATGGTTAAAAGATCTAAATACAAGAGCTAAAACTATAAAACTCTTAGAAGAAAAACACAGTTGTAACTCTCTGTGACCCTGGATTAGGCAATGGTTTCTTAGATTTGATACCAAAAACACAAGCGACCAGAGGGGAAAAATGGATAAATTTCATCAAAATCTAAAACTTTTGTGTTTCAAAGAATACTATCAGGAAAATGAAGACAAACCACACAATGAGAGGAAATATTTGCATATCATATTTCTGATAAGGGTCTAATATCCAGAATATGTAAAGAACTCCTACAACTTAACAACAAAAATAACCTAATTTTTTGAAGTGCAGAGACTTTAAATACATTTCTCCAAAGGAGATATGCAAATAACCAATAAGCATATGAAAAGAAGCTCAATATTATTAGTTATTAGCCAAATGCAAATCAAAACCACCATGAGATACTTTACACCCATGAGGATGGCTACCAAAAAAGTGGACAGTAACAAGTGTTGGCAAGGGTGTGGGGACATAAGAACCTACACATTGCTGGTGGAAATGTAAAACGGTGCAGCCGCTACAGAAGAAAATTTGGCAGTTCCTCAAACAGTTAAACAGTTACCATATAACCCAACAATTCTACTCTTAGTATATACCCAAGAAAAATAAAAATATAGGTCTATACAAAAGCATACATGAATGTTCATAGCAGCCTTATTCACAAAAGCTAAAAAGTGGAAACCAGCTAAATGTCCATTAACTGATAAATGGACAAAATGTGGTGTCTCCAAGCAATAGAATATTACTCAGCCATAAAAGGACTGATGCACTGATTTATGCTACAATATGAATGGACCTTGAGAACACTATGCTAAGTGAAAGAAGCCAGTCACAAAGTCACATATTGTATGATTCCATTTATATGAAACGTCCAAAATATGCAAATCCATACATTACGAAAGTACGTTAGTGATAGCTGATGGGTACATGGTTTCTTTTTGGGGTGATGAATGTTCTGCAATTAGATAGTAGTGACAGATGCACAACTTTGTTAATATACTAAGAACCAGGGACTTGAACACTTTACAAGAGTGAATTTTAGGGACTTCCCTGATGGCACAGTGGTTAAGAATCTGCCTGCCAATGCAAGGGACATGGGTTCCAGCCCTGGTCCGGGAAGATCCCACATGCTGTGGAGCAACTAAGCCCGTGCACCGCAACTACTGAGCCTGCGCTCTAGAGCCCGTGAGCCACGACTACTGAAGCCCGCGCACCTAGAGCCCGTGCTCCGCAACAAGAGAAGCCACTGCAATAAGAAGCCCGCGCACCGCTAGCTGCAACTAGAGAAAGCCTGCGGGCAGCAACGAAGACCCAGCACAGCCAAAAATAAATAAATAATTTTTTAAAAAAAAGAGTGAATTTTATGGTATGTGAATTATATCTCAAATTTTTAAATCCACACCTCAGCCAAACAGGGTTCCCTGGGTCCACCCTGTCCACTGTCAGCCCCACAAGAGGTGGAGCACATTGGGAACAATTTCAGAGAGGACACTGACGGGGCAAAGGTTATCAGAAACACTCCCTAAGGGCTTCCAGCCTATAAAAAAGGCTGACAAATCTTTTGGACCCTGTTTGTTCAAAGTCATTTGAAGATCTAGTGATTCTCAATCAGGTGCAATTTGCCCCTCAGGCAGTATTTGCCAATGAGTGGAGACATTTTTGGTTGTTACAACTTGGTGGGTGGGTGAAAGGGACGCTACTGGCATCTAGTGGGCAGAGGCCAGAGATGCTGCTCAACAATGCACAGAGGAGCTGCCACAACAATCGTCCAGCCCAAAATGTCAACAGTGCCGCAGCTGAGAAACCTTGATTCAGTTTAATGATGGGTCAATCACTTTTTACAACCTTGGATTTATATACCCACGTGGCCCTTTCGATAACAGTTATTTCAAATATGTTCGAACTGCTCCAAGCAGTAGAGCATGCCTCAAACCAGAACCACAGATGTGGGGCAGGTCCCAGGCCTATCTCAGGCAAACCTATCTCAAAAGAGCAGTCCAGGCCTTTCCATGCTCAGAGGTATCCAGGAGACCTCCTCAAAGGCCCAGGTCTTTTTTCTTTTCTTTTTTAATTTTATTTATTTATTTATTTTATGGCTGTGTTGGGTCTTCGTTTCTGTGCGAGGGCTTTCTCGAGTTGTGGCAAGCGGGGACCACTCTTCATCGCGGTGCGCTGGCCTCTCACTATCGCGGGCCTCTCTTGTTTCGGAGCACAGGCTCCAGACGCGCAGGCTCAGTAGTTGTGGCTCACGGGCCCAGCTGCTCTGCGGCATGTGGGATCTTCCCAGACCAGGGCTCGAACCCGTGTCCCCTGCATTGGCAGGCAGATTCTCAACCACTGCGAAAGGCCCAGGTCTTAAGCAATGAATTATACTTTCAAAAGGCTGCTTATCAAGTTTTAAACCTAAATAGCCAAACAAAGCTTTCTTAAAGTACAGCATTTCTTAAAATACTAACCAGTTAAGTTTATTTGAAAGACTCGCATAAGGAATGGACATTTCTTTTCACATAAGGAAAGAAAACGCAAAAAAAAAAAGTCTACAACAGGAAACTACTGCTAACCACATACATTTCTGGTATATGCCAAACAAAATCCAAAGATATATATACATATATATCTCCCATCTATAAATGCCGCCCTTTTTTCCACATGGCCCCTCCAAGCCGAGAGGCCCATTGCTAGTGCTATCACCAAATTCCCAGGCTCTATCTAACACTTCAAGAAAGTTTCAGCTGTCTTACTCTGAAAATACCTCAAGACAGTTATTGTTTAAATAAGTTTGGGCCTTTAAGACCACAATCCACAGGTCCCTTCCTAAAAGGCAAGGCTGAAAAGGGAGTTTTTCCCCCTTATCTTCATCACACAAAGAGAAAACAATTAAATGTAAATTATCCAAAAATCTATCACCCAAAGACTCCTAGTATTTTGATGTATAACCTTCTAGAATTTTCCTAGACAAATATATTCATACAAGCTTTTTTTTTTTTAATAAAAATGGGACCATACCCTAATACCATTTTCTGGCCTCTTTTCATACAGTAATATATTTGTTTTCCTACAAATCCACAGCTACACCGTCATTTTTCTAGCAGCATAATATCCAATTACATGGTTGTACCCTTTAATTTTTTTTTTTTTTTTTTTTTTTAAGTAGCCTTCTGTTGGGCTTTTGACTGTCTTCAGTATCTCGTTATAATCCTGGAATGACTACCTTTGTACCCATATCCTTTTCTCAGTCGCCCAGTTTTTTCCCTTAGAATAAATTCTCAGAAATGAAATTGCTGGCTTTTTAACGTTTTGGTTTCATACTGCACCAAACTTCCCTCCTTGAATTTTGACAACTCATCCTGTCACCAGCAGCCCATGACAGTTGTTCCTCCATCCAGAAGGGGATGCAGAGCTGCTCTGAGACATACAGTCCCACTGGAGGAAGCCATCCATCTACTCTCACTCGGCACCCTGGACTCTGACGATGCCCTAAGATGGCAACATTCTGCCAACACAGACTGATCCCTTAATTAGTTTTGAGCTGGGAACCAACAACTCAACAACAGTCGATGCCAAGTGTCAGCTGTTTCTAATCTAACCCCATCCATTTGTATGGAAATGTAGCTCAAAAACCCATAGGCCATTTGTGCTAAACAGAACGCCTTGTGGTGGAGGAAAACCGCTCCGTGGCCACAGCCAGTAGTCTAATTTAAGGCAAATCCATTGATGAACATGCTTCTGTCCGTACCCCAACCCGACCACGATGCTCCTCCATCTTCTAAGCTCAGGCTCCTGCTCCAGCCCCAGCCCACCCCTCCTCCAAGCTGAGGTCTACAAGGGTTTGCTGCCTGGAGTTTTGGTGGCTGTGGGCTTGTAGGCAAAGGAGAATACCCAAGAGGAACTTACGTAGAAGTGAAAATGCAAGAAGTGGGCCAGCACTCTGGGGGCCACGTCAGGGAAGGTGGCCAGGAGTGTCTGGAGGTAGACCTCCAGATCCTTCTCCCTCTTTTCCACCAAGCTCCTGGAGTTTTTCCCAATTATCTTTTTGGGTGGAAGCAAACTTTTATCGATCTTCCTCTCTGCGACGAGCTGTAAGCAAACATAATGTCAACCACAGACCAAGAGGTTCCGTAACTGTGCAAGGCCAAGGCAACCAGCCTGAGGGCAGGTGCTTGTTATGACTTCCACAGCCCCTCCTGGCAGTAGTACCAGAATTAATGATCAAACTGCTGCACCTGGGATTTGGCCTCAAGTTTAATTAGCACTACAAATACCAATACAATTCCAGATGAGGAGTTCCATCCCGAGGCTTTGGAGACATTCAGGAAAATAATACCTCAAGGCCCCTAAAACCACCACCTTCTCCAAACCAGAACAAAATATTTGTGCTGCAAATGACCCAGAGAAAGGCAGCTCTCTCCAAATGCAAAGAAAGAGATGGAATCACAGTCAGATATTAAAGCATAGGTTCTGGAATAGGTATAGTCAGACGGAACAAGTTCAAGCCTGTTCCCTCCCCAGGAAACTGTCCCGGCATCTCACATCCAAGCTACAACTGACAATCTTAAAACTAAAGTTCAAATATGCTCCTTGCACACTGTCTTATGCAAGGGCTGAACTCCCAGGATCCACCAGTTTTTTTGCCAGTTACATTAATAAACCAGTTTATTAATGTAACTGGCACAGAGCCTGTTTTGCCCTAAAACAGGCACAATGGGAGCTTGGCCTAAAAGCCCCCAAGCCCTGAAACACAGGACCCCAGCTCTCAAGGGTTACCTTTTCATGTAGGTCATGGAAATCGCTGTAGCGGTGCTTGACTGTCCACTCATGGCTGCCATCAGTGACCTGGATGATGTAAACCTAAAAGGAAAAACCAATAGCCCTTGCCCAGCCGGCAGTAAGGAAAGTGCCACCCTACCCTCAGCGATAGCTGTAGCACACCCAGACCCCCCCAACCCCCAGGCCAAAGTTAAGCTGCTCTTGCCCACCAGCTTCCGCACCTGACCCTTACGAGCAGCAAGGCCCCCTCTCTTCCATGGCCCTAGCACTGGATCTGGCAGGCACATGGGATAAGTCTGAGCTCTATCCAACAGTGAGAAACAGAAAAGGTGGCTATCATATCAAGC
Organism: Balaenoptera borealis; assembly: GCF_965194805.1. Taxonomy (NCBI): domain Eukaryota; kingdom Metazoa; phylum Chordata; class Mammalia; order Artiodactyla; family Balaenopteridae; genus Balaenoptera; species Balaenoptera borealis. Next base: position 40,381,807 of record NC_138869.1, read on the forward strand.
CATCTCTTTAGTTTTTTAACTCCAGCCTCATGTAACTCAAAGCCCAATCCAACCTGAGCTGCAGGAAAGGAAGGCCATTCCTTCTAAGAAAGGCAAAACAGGGTCAGGTTTGGCAGGACCAGCTTTTCTGCTGTAATTCTTTCCCAGGTGCCCTGACTGTATCCTAGAATCAAGTCCTTTTCCAACGCTTTCAGCTGCTTCAGGGCTGTGATTTCTGCTGCTGAGCCAGGAGTCAAGGCACTAAGAAGCTGATGGGGGGTGGGGGGAAGCAGTGATGGACAATTAAGCCCTATCAGAAGGGAACAAGCCGTGGAGTCAAGGAAGACCTGTGTTCAAAGTCTGGTTCTGCCATTTCCTGGCTATGGTTTATGTATGTCACTTATATAAGTGACTGGGAGCCTTAAGTTGTCTGAGCCTCAGTTCCTCCATCTTAAAATCTGCTAGGTTTAAGAATCAAAGGTAATGCACACAAAATGCTTTGTAAAGGGTCTGACATGTAGCAAGCGTTCAACCAAAGGTAGGTGTGTTAATAATAATCAAATCAGCATACCTGGACAAAAGGACACGAAATGGTACCATCCAGTCCGCCTGGATCACCACCTCCCCCCACACCCATTCAGAGGAGGGACTCAGCCCTGTGCAATGAGGAGGCTTTTTGGAGCTAACCCTCCAGCTGCATGCGGTGCACGCGTGACGGCCAGCCAGCCAACAGCTCAGAAACCTCAACCCTCACCTGGATGAGGCCCCCTGGTCCTAGGGTCCCGCCCCTCTCTGCAGGATGCAGGGAAGGGGGAGGAGAAAATAATCAACTCTGCTGAAACCTCCCGGGAGGAGCAGCCATTTCTCCAGGGCCGGCCTGTTGCTCCAGGATCCGCCCCCAGCCCCTCTCCACAGCCTGGCAGCTTCCCTCCCCCTCTTCCCGCCCAGGAAAGGAGAAAGAACCAGAAAAATGACCCTCAGGAGGAGGGTTAGGATGAGGGCCAAGGGGGTGGGGTGAAGGCAGGGCCAAAGCCCCCACCCACCCCCCACCCTCCGAGAACAAAGGACAGGAGGCTGGGAGGTGCTCAGGATGCCCCCACCTTGGGGCCAGTCCCTGCTAGGCAGCCTCCGAGGCCCACAGGCCTGGTGCCCAACCCCATCCAGACCCAGGAAGGCCTCCACCTCCATCACAGTCCGCAACTGCCCCCCTTTTCTGTCCTCCATCTCCCCCACAGCCTTGAAGCGTGCGTGGGCGGTATGCTGCCCCAACTCAACGGCACACTCTAAAGCCACGAAGAGCCCTAAGGCTCCTGGGTCTCGGCCTTTCAGCCCTGAGCCACCCCCTCAGTTCCCTGGGTCTGCGCCCCACCCCTCCCCCATTCTTGTCTCTGCCTCAGCGCGAAGGCCCCAGATCCCTCCTTCACTTTTTGAGCAAATCTCTACTGCAACCCCTAGACCCCCCCCAAATCAAGGCCCCGCCCCTTCTCCTTCTTCACGGCCTGCACCGCCCTGACCCTTTCCCCTGATTCCATCCATAAAAGCCCCCACTCCTTAATCCCCCTTCTCCAGGACACCCTGTCACGTCCTCCCAGGCCTGCGCCCCTCCAGGCCTAGAGGACCTAGAGGGGCCTCCGCCTCAACCTGACTCCCCTCTTCCGCAGACCCCCTTTATCCCCTGATTCTCCTCAACCCTAGCCTCCTTTTCTAAACGCGTACCCTTCCCAAGCCCCCTCCCTGGGCCCCACCCCAAGACCCTCTTTCCGGAGCTGCGCGGCCCAGGTCCCTTCTCCAGATTCCGCCATCCCAGGCCCCCTCCTCAAAATCGCAGCCCGCCTACCCCCAGCTCCCCAGTTGCGGGGCTCAGACGGCCTCCCCAACACCCCCGACTCAGACTCCGGGTTCCAGCCGCCACCTCCAGTTCGGGCGCCCGAGCCCCCAGCACACCGTATACGTGTCCACGAGCTCAGAACCCACGACGCGCGCCTCCTTGACCGGCTCGGCCTCCCGCTCGGGACCAAAGCTGCGCGCCGCCGCCGCCATGTTCCGGGCTCGGTCACTGTCGCCGCCCGGCGCAGACTGGTAGCAGCAGGGGGCGGGGTCAGCGTCCCACCGCCCCCAGGCCCCCGCCGCCCCCCGCCCCTGCCGCGCGCCGTGCAGCCATCTTGGCCCCGCCGCCTTCTCCCGCCCCCGCCGCTCTACCCCCTTAGCGCGTAATTGACAGCAGCCGCCAGCGGCGCGCGTGCGCAGGACGCCGGGGACTGTCTTCTTGCGTAACCGGTACCTGCGTGGCACCGCCTGCCGCGCTCTTTGCAGCGTGGGAGAAACTGAGGGCCCATGCGGGGACTGCTCTGGGCACTGCCGCTAGGTGCCCAGGAAGGGAGGTGCGATGGCCCCGCACCTTCCATGCTACCCGAAGCAAGTCACTGCCACGCCTGGCCTCAGTTTCCCTCTCCAGATAAGAGACAGTAACCACATCTCACCTGGCTCTTGGGCTCATTCCCTGGAGGGCACGAGAGGGTTGAGAGAGAAGGAAGATCTGATCTGTGCCTGGAGCCCAAGCAGGACAGAATAACTCTGGGCTATTTCTTAACCTCTCCGAGACTCGGTGATCTCTGTCACATGGGCTTCTAGAGAATTGAGTGGGTTAATCCATGCAAATGCCTGTCAGGCAGGGCAGGGAACTGGTGTAGGCTCTGTGTGAAGGAGGTGAAGGGTTAGGTGGAAGGAAGGGATATGTGCTGGCCATCTGGCACAAGACCCCCAGATGGTGTCCTACCAGAGCTCAAAATGAGGGGGCAACAGCCTGGTCCTGGACCCAGGAACTACAGTACTGGAAAGGGGAAGCACAGAGAAGCAGCCCTAACTCAGGGGAAGACCCAGGTCTAGAAAAGAGAGGTGGTAACGGAACTGGAGGGGGAGAGTCTTACACAGATGGGGCATGTGTTGGTGTATCAATATTTGCTGAATGACTGATTGAGTGCAGTCAAGCCTAGAGCTAGTACTTTTCTCCCTGGGGAGATGAGCGGTCTTGGGCATGGCTCCTCTGGCACCCTTGGCAGAAGGGCTCCAGACCACACTCTCCTGAGGTAGGTCAGTGCCTTCCTTCTCCACCAGTTCCATAGCACCAGACTCTGAGCTTGGCATTCGAGGCTTCTCTTGGCACGGTCCTACACTCGCAGCCTCTTCTTGCATGCTGCTGCCCCTACTCCAGAGAGGTTTAACTTAAGGCGGGAGCTACCAAGTCAGACAGACCTTGAGCAAGTCGCCACCCCCCCAGGAGCCTCACCCACCTCCCTGGTTGAATAGGAGTTGAGCTAACGTGTATAAGGGCCTGGCCTGAGGCCCACTACATTGCAGCTCCTGTCCTGTCCTGGGCTCACGTTTTCACTCATTAAAACCTTTCCAGAGAGTCCCCTGGGGGAATGGGGGACAGAGGAAAAGAGACCTGCTCCTTGTAGCCCTTCATCGGCTCCTTGCCCTGGACAGAGGACACAGGACTCAGGCCAGTGTGAGATCACCAGAGCCGGGGGGAGGGAGTGGAGGATACTGCAGGCAGGGGTGGGCTGGGCGGGGAATGAGATGGGGCAGGGCTATTTAAGCCCAGGGCTGCTGGCAACCCCAGCAGCCTGCCCTGTGAGCCGCCAGTATGGATGACATCTACAAGGCTGCGGTGAGGGATGGGTCTGGGCAGGGCTGGGGTGGGTGGGCCCACTGGGGGCTCATTCAGCTCGGGATGGGGTGCAAGGTCACCCCCAGGAGGTGGTGGGGACCCAGGAGAGGACCCACATACTTTCAGCCCAGGCCTTCAAGGGGACGGTGGGTCTGGTGTTCCCGGTTGTGGAAGGGGTGAGTTTAGGGTCTGCGGGAGCTGTGCAGGGTGGTGGAGGAGGATGTCGAAGCTTTCGCATCACGTCTAGACCTGTCTCCAAATGTCTATAGTCTGTGTCATTGTCTCCAGGCCACATCTCTCTGCGTTGGTGTCTCTGGTCGCTTTCCCAGTCTCTTTCTGTCTCTTTGTTCCTCCTAGGCTCTTCCTCTGTGGCTCTGTCGCTGTTTCCCTGCCCCCCATCTCTGTCCCTCACATTCTGCTTCTCACACACTCCCAAATCCCCCACCCCCTCCAGTCCCCTTGACTGGCTGAAGATGCTGTGGAGGGTGGGACAGGGGTTGTGAGAAGGGGGCTGCAGAGCCAGAATCCTGAGCTGGAGAAGGGGCTTTGAAGTTTGAGGCAGGGAGGGAGGGACTGGGAAGAAGGAGCAGAGCACTGGGGCCCCAGCCCCCATCCGGCCTGGCAGGCTCAGGGCTCAGTGGCTTAGCCAGGGGTAAGGGCTAGCGGGTGGTCACCCCAAGTCCCTGCTGGGGCCGCTGAAGGGCTTCAGATGCTATTCTATCTCTGGAGGGGGCGTGTTGCTGACCTACCCCCAGCACAGAGACAAGGACATTTGACACAGACAGCTGTCCACAAGGGAACCCCTCCCTCAGCCCTGGGAAATGTGGCCCCATTCCTGGGCAGGGAAGGGCTATGGCTGGCTATAGGGGTGCCCCTGCCTATCCTGCAGGAGTCCGTGGAGCTGGGGGGGGAACACCAGCCCTCCACCCTGTGCCCATACAAGGCCTGGCAGGGCCAGGGACTAATTTTGGCTCCTGAGGCACCAGCAGGCCAGGGGGCCAGATAACGCTGCCCCACCCCTGCATGCCAGAGTCCCCAGAACAATCACCAGGTTTAACTTTGTCCCCTGTTAAAAATAGCCCAGTGGCCACCCCGGTCAGGTTACAGTGGGCGGCTTTGCCCACCCCCACACTGGTTTTATTGTTCCAACCTGAGGGACAGCTGTCTCTCAGGCCACCCAGCTTGGGTTTCGGTGGGGGGTGGGGGCGAAAGGGCGTTGAGTGGTCACTGACTATTGTTACTCAGGGTCACCTTAGTCCTGGAGGGGGTGCCCACCTGTCACCCTGGTCCTGAGCCCAGTCTCAGTGAGGCCAGCTGGGTCACCTCAGGATTCTGGGGACTAGGAGGGAGAACTGAGGCCTCTGCTCTGTGACCTGGGAATGGCCTGCGTCTTCCGGGCTTCAGTCTTCCCACCTGTGGAATGGGTTGGTTTCCTCGACAGCAGTTAAGGCCTGAGCCTGGGTCCTGAGACCTCTTTTCCTCTCTAGGTAGAGCAGCTGACAGAAGAGCAGAAAAATGGTGAGTACCCCAACATGCATGTGGGGGAACAGCAGAGCTGTGCTGGGGGAGCATGAGGACCCCAGGCTGGAGGCCAGAGGCTGGGGTCCCTCTCCCTGTGACCTCAGAGGTCTCAGAGGGAAGTGGGCAGGTTAGCAGGTGGCCCTAGGGGTCTGGCCTTCCAGGTTCTTGGCTGCTGAGCCCTGGCTGCTCTGTCTCCCCTCCTCTCCTATTGGATGCAGAGTTCAAGGCAGCCTTTGACATCTTCGTGCTGGGCGCTGAGGATGGCTGCATCAGCACCAAGGAGCTGGGCAAAGTGATGAGGATGCTGGGGCAGAACCCCACACCTGAGGAGCTGCAGGAGATGATTGACGAGGTGGATGAGGATGGTGAGCCCCTTTGCCCCCCCGCCCCGGCCCCAGGCCCATAGTGCCCCCAACTCTCTGGGGACCTGCATCCTGGCTCTGCCACTTATTACTCTGTGCCCTTAAAAGAGCTGTTTAGCCTCTCTGAGCCTTGGCCGTATCATCTATAAAATGGGCACAATGACCACACTCGTCACACAGAGTTGCTATGAGGATGCAGTGAGAACAGTGGGGTCTAGTGTCAAGGGCAGTGCCAGCCATTCTGACCGTTGCTCTCTAATGGCTGTGCTGCCCACCCCCTCAGGCAGTGGCACAGTGGACTTTGATGAGTTCTTGGTCATGATGGTTCGGTGCATGAAGGATGACAGCAAAGGAAAGTCTGAGGAGGAGCTTTCTGACCTCTTCCGCATGTTTGACAAGTGAGTGTGTGACCCTTGACCTCTGACCCTGACCCTAGCAGAGCTGGGCAGAGGGGGACAGTCTTGTGACCTCGAGGCCTCAGTCTCCCGTTCTGTGCAATGCGGGATGAGATGCCCCATCTCCCAGTGGCCCTTCCTTACTTCCCGGGGTCTTGAGCAGGGCTGCCTCTTCCCCTCTCCCTGCCCCTACCATGGGCTCTGAGGCCCCCCTCACCCAACTGGCAGAAACGCTGACGGCTACATCGACCTGGAGGAGCTGAAGATCATGCTTCAGGCTACCGGTGAGACCATCACAGAGGACGACATTGAGGAGCTCATGAAGGATGGTGACAAGAACAACGATGGCCGCATTGACTATGACGGTGAGTAGGGGTGCGCTGAATCCCCACTGCCCATGCCCTGCCCAGCCCTGACCTCTGACCTATGCCTGCCCCTCTCTCACAGAGTTCCTGGAATTCATGAAGGGGGTGGAGTAGACACCGACCTTCTCCCAGAGCTGCCTGTGCCACCTTCCAACTCCAGCCGGGCCCCGCGGTTAGGGGCAGGGGGCTAGGGTCCCCAGGATGTGAACTTGGGTGTGTCCTTGACCACGGGCCCTCCCTGACTACCTCCCCCAGCCCTGTCCTAGGGAATGCAAATAAAGCCCTGCTCCCTGGAGGCCTGGTGTCTGGCTTTCATTCCCTAATCTTCACTAGGGTCCATTCCTGTCCTGACCGTTTCTGTCCCTGTCCCAGAACCTGTGCTCTAACCACCCTTGCACACCTTCTGCAGGAGGGGTTAGGTTAGATCAGAGACTACCACGCTCCATACCCACCTGGCTCCCTTCTATAACTGCTGGTACCCAGGCCCCGTCTCCAGCAATTCCACACCTGGAGTCTGTGGTGGCCCAGGAATCTGCATTTCACAGGCTCCTGGGGGCCATGGCTTTAGTCAGCCAGTTGGCAGCCAAGGGGTCCTATACTTGGAGAGGGCAGTCACTCAGCACCAGGCTAGGCCCTGGATGCCACTTGGCATGGCTGCCACGGCTCCCTCTCGCTTCTGGTTGGGAAGAAGCAGGGCACTGTGGGGGCTCAGCGGGCCCGTGGCTCCAGTCCATCTGCCCGCTCACCTGGATTTCCTGCCGGCGACGCTGACTCCCCGGGACCGAGGGGCATATCGTCTACTCCCCTTGCCCATTTGACAGGTAAGGACCCTGGGGCCCAGAGAGATTCAGGGGCCTGTCAAGTTCATCCAGTGAGTCTGGGGGAGAGTAGAGCCACCTGGCTCCCAGCCGAGGACTCTGTCTGATGGAACAGATCCTGATGGGCATGATTTCCAGTTCCCATGAACCTCACGGCTCCAGCAACCCACTTTCCCTCCCTGGCAGGGAATGGAGGCATGGGGTCTTGTGGCTCTCCGCTTACTGGGGGCACCCAGGCCAGAGCTACAGCCAGAACAGTGAAACTGACCTTGGGTAGATGGGGGGCTGCAAGGAAGTGGAGGTGTCAGCAGTGGTGCTTGCAAGAGGGACAGCTGCCACAGCGCCTAGGCTCCAGCCAGAAGGTCAGCAGCTGTCCGTACTCCGCCCAGCCACTCCACAGCCTCCCCACCTGTGCCCCAGACTTGGCGTTCCCCAGAGAGGCCCAGCATTCCGGAGACAGTCTTGGAATTCTGAAGATGCCTCAGTGGAGGCCAGAGCTGCCTGGTTCCTGTAGAGAGCGGGGGTCGGGGAGAGGAGAGGGGTCCCCTCAGTCCTGCCCTCGGGAGCTGGAAAACTCAAGGACCTACATGTACACCCAGGAATGACATCTCAAGAGAGGAGGCAAGGCTACATTGGGTGGCACCACGAGCCAGTGTACCATTCCAGGGTTTAGTCACACCCCTACTATGTGTCCAGTGCTGGCTGAATGCTGGGACCCTTCAGAGCGAGGCCCAGTCCCTAATTTTGTGGAATTTATAGTCAACTCAGGAAGACAAAGAGGGAGATGAGTGCAGTGAGGAAACCAACATAGTGCTAGAATGGGGACCGGAGAGGAGATGAGGCTGGTGGGGTAGGAGAGACCCTGGGTGAGCAAAGGGCCCAAGGACCCAGGAGGGAAGGAAGGAGGCATTGAAGACAGCTGATGGCCCTGGAGCTGGGGAAGTTGGAGGCCCCGAGGCCTTGGCCACCTGGACACAACGGTTTCACTGGAATGGTGGGATGGGAGCTCAACTAAAAAGGGCCAAAGGAGTGAGGCAAGGTAAAGGGGAGACGGCAAGTGTGGACAATACTGGTGAAGTTTTGCAAGGGCTCAGGGAACAGAGAGTTGAGCTGGAGCTGAGGGGAGATGTGGAGTTCGAGGAAGTTCATTTAAGAAGGTGGGTCAGGGAGTGGCCTGTATGCTGATGGGAGCAACCTAGTGAAGCTGGAGAAGGGTTAAAGCAAGATGTGGAGTAGAGCTGCAGAGGGTGAGCAGCTAGGGTCTCCAGGAGTGTGTCAAGGGCCTGGTTATAGCTCTGGGACTGGACCCAAACTGGGCAAGGAGAAAGGGGGGCTTGAGGCAGGGAGGGAAGAATTGTGGCAGGGGGGATGCTGAGCACAAGGTGGTATCAGAGGAGGAATGTTCTGAATGGAGATGATGAAGGTCACATCCTCATTGGTGGTGACTTGGAGGATGGGTGGCTGAGGTGGGGGGAGGAGGACAAGGACTGCAGAGGCCAGGGGCTCCCAGGGGGTATGGGATGCTGACGGGATCAGGGAAGGAGAAAAGGAAAGCCCCAAGAGTCCAGCCCTCTGTGAACAAAGCAGGAGGATGACTGGGCCAGCTACAAAGTATAAGGGGGGCGGCGGCTGGTGCCTTAAAGAAGGGGTCCACAGGTAGGAAATCCTGTGAGATTTTCCCAATATCTCTGTTCCAGAATTAGGTTGGTGGAGGAGGGACCGAGGGCATCCATTCCTTCCAGGCATTTCCACCCCAGAATTCTAGCTAGGAGAAGCTGGGCTGTGACCCTTTATATGCCCACCTGGGGGCGCATGGTGCACGACAGTACACATCACACTTGTATACAGCCAAGGGCTGACAAGTTCCCACTAGCACATGCCATTGCGCTCCCCTACATGCATCACCCAGTTCTGACTGTTTTGCTCTGTTCAGTCCTCTCCATTTCTTCTGGGCTGTGTCATCCTTTGCCTAGATAGTGCTTCCTCCATGAAGCCCCCCTTGATTTCCTCCACCAGAAGCAAGCACTGGATGCATGTAAATCAATGAAGTTAGAACACTCCCTCACACCAAACACAACAATAAACTCAAAATGGCTTAAAGACTTAAAAATAAGCCATGACACCATAAAACTCCTAGAAGAGAACATAGGCAAAACATTCTCTGACATAAATAGTAGCAATATTTTCTCAAATCAGTCTCCCAGGGCAAAAGAAATAAAAGCAAAAATAAACAAATGGGGGGACTTCCCTGGTGGTCCAGTGGTTAAGACTCTGCGCTCCCGGTGCAGGGGGCCTGGGTTTGATCCCTGGTCAGGAAATTGCAGACCGCAACTAAGAGCCCGCATGCCGCAACTAAGACCTGGCGCAGCAAAATAAATAAACATTTTAAAAAAAATAAACAAATGGGACCTAATCAAATTTATAAGCATTTGCACAGCAAAGGAAACCATAAATAAAACAAAAAGACAACCTATGGACTGGGAGAAAAAATTTGCAAATGACACGACCAACAAGGGCTTAATTTCCAAAGTATACAAATAGCTCTTACGACTCAATATAAAAAAAAAAAAAAATCAAAAAATAGGCAGTTCCTAGAGTGTCTTCCAGCAAACAATGGCAAACATAATATAAACACTACTTGCAGAAGAGATGGTCTTTTATTAGTTCTTAGAAAGGCCTTCATTTCCTTCCAGGCTCATCACTCTAACTGGGAACCCACTGATGGTTGGGAGTGAAGCAAATAGATCAGAACAGTAAACACCAGGTTTTCGAAATATGGTTATGCTTCTAGTGGTAAAATAATTATAAGCTGGAACCTTAAAACATGCTTCCGTTTACCCCCAGGAAGAATTGTACTATTACAGAGTGATGCTAGATTAAGACTGGAGTTTTAAATGATTGAATTGTGTCTCTCTTGAAGTGGTGCCACTTTATCTCTAGAGATCGGGAGAAAATAAAATTTCATTTCATATTTTAAAAAAAAAATGGGCAGACGGGGCTTCCCTGGTGGCGCAGTGGTTAGGAATCTGCCTGCCAATGCAGGTGACATGGGTTTGAACCCTGGTCCGGGAAGATCCCACATGCCGTGGAGCAGCTAAGCCCGTGCGCCACAACTACTGAGCCTGTGCTCTAGAGCCTGCGAGCCACAACTACTGAGCCCACGTGCCACAACTACTGAAGCCTGCATGCCTAGAGGCCATGCTCCGCAACAAGAGAAGCCACCGCAATGAGAAGCCCGCACACCACAATGAAGAGTAGCCCCCACTCTCCACAGCTAGAGAAAGCCCATGCACTATAAAAACCCAATGCAGCCTAAAATAAATAAATTAAATAAATTAAAAAATAATAATAAAATAAAATATTTTTTTTTAAATGGGCAGGAGACCTAAATAGAAATTTCTCTGAGGAAGACATATGGATGGCCAAACAGGCACATGAAAAGATGCGAAACATCACTAATTATTAGAGAAATGAAAATCAAAACTACAATGAGTTACCACCTCGCACTGGTCAGAATGGCCATCATTAAAAGTCTACAAATAGTGGTACATGTATACAATGGAATATTACTCAGCCATAAAAAAGAACGAAATAATGCCATTTGCAGCAACATGGATGAACCCAGAGATTGTCATAGTTAAGTAAGTCAGACAGAGAAAGACAAATATCATATGATATCACTTATAGGGCGAATCTAAAAAAATGGTACAAATGAACTTACTTACAAAACAGAAATAGAGTCACAGATGTAGAAAACAAACTTATGGTTACCAGGGGAAAAGTGGGATGGGGGATGGATAAACTGGGAGATTGGGGTTGACATATACACATTACTATATATAAAATAGATAACTAATGAGGACCTACTGTATAGCAAAGAGAACTCTTCTCAATACTCTGTAATGACCTATATGGGAAAAGAATCTAAAAATGAGTGGATATATGTATAAGTGGTAGTTTCTGTACAGCAGAAACTAACACAACATTGTAAATCAGCTATACTCCAACAACAACAACAAAATTTTTTTAAGTCTACAAATAATAAATGCTGGAGAGGGTGTGAAGAAAAGGGAACTCTTCTACACTGTTGGTGGAAATGTAAATTGGTGCAGCCACTATGGAAAATAGTATGGAGGTTCCTTAAAAAACTAAAAATAGTTACCATATGATCCAGCAATCCCAATCCTGGGCATATATCTGGAAAAGATGGAAAACTAATTTGAAAACACATGCAGATAGCCTCATCCACCAGAGGGCAGACAGCAGAAGCAAGAAGAACTACAATCCAGCAGCCTGTGGAACAAAAACCACATTCACAGAAAGATAGACAAGGTGAAAAGGCAGATGAAGGAACAAGATAAAACCCCAGAAAAACAACTAAATGAAGTGGAGATAGGCAATCTTCCAGAAAAAGAATTCAGAATAATGATAGTGAAGGTGATCCAGGACCTTGGGAAAAAAATGAAGGCAAAGATCGAGAAGATGCAAGAAATGTTTAACAAAGATCTAGAAGAATTAAAGAACAAACAAACAGAGATGAACAATACAATAACTGAAATGAAAAATACACTAGAAGGAATCAGTAGATGAATAACTGAGGCAGAAGAACAGATAAGTGACCTGGAAGACAGAATGGTGGAATTCACTGCTGCAGAACAGGATAAAGAAAAAAGAATAAAAAGAAATGAAGACAGCCTAAGAGACCTCTGGGACAACATTAAATGCAACCAGATTCGCATTATAGGGGTCCCAGAAGGAGAAGAGAGAAAGGACCCGAGAAAATATTTGAAGAGATTATAGTTGAAAACTTCCCTAACATGGGAAAGCAAACAGCCACCCAAGTCCAGGAAGTGCAGAGAGTCCCATACAGGATACACTCAAGGAGAAACACACCGAGACACATAGTAATCAAATTGACAAAAATTAAAGACAAAGAACAATTACTGAAAGCAGCAAGGGAAAAATGACAAAAAACATACAAGGGAACTCCCATAAGGTTAACAGCTGATTTCTCAGCAAAAACTCTACAAGCCAGAAGGGAGTGGCATGATATACTTAAAGTGATGAAAGGGAAGAACCTACAACCAAGATTACTCTACCCGGCAAGGATCTCATTCAGATTCAATGGAGAAATCAGAAGCTTTACAGACAAGCAAAAGCTAAGAGAATTCAGCACCACAAAACCAGCTTTACAACAAATGCTTAAGGAACTTCTCTAAGTGGGAAACACAAGAGAAGAAAAGGACCTACAAAAACAAACTCAAAACAATTAAGAAAATGGTCATAGGAACATACATATCGATCATTACCTTAAACGTGAATGGATTAAATGCTCCAACCAAAAGACACAGGCTTGCTGAATGGATACAAAAACAAGACCCATATATATGCTGTCTACAAGAGACCCACTTCAGACCTAGGGACACATACAGACTGAAAGTGAGGGGATGGAAAAAGATATTCCATGCAAATGGAAATCAAAAGAAAGCTGGAGTAGCAATACTCATATCACATAAAATAGACTTTAAAATAATGTTACAAGAGACAAGGAAGGACACTACATAATGATCAAGGGATCAATCCAAGAAGAAGATATAACAATTATAAATATATATGCACCCAACATAGGAGTACCTCAATACATAAGGCAACTGCTAACAGCTCTAAAAGAGGAAATCGACAGTAACACAATAATAGTGGAGGACTTTAACACCTCACTTACACCAATGGACAGATCAACCAAACAGAAAATTAATAAGGAAACACAAGCTTTAAATGACACAACAGGCCAGATAGATTTAATTGATATTTATAGGACATTCCATCCAAAAACAGCAGATTACACTTTCTTCTCAAGTGCGCACAGAACATTCTCCAGGATAGATCACATCTTGGGTCACAAATCAAGCCTCGGTAAATTTAAGAAAATTGAAATCATATCAAGCATCTTTTCTGACCACAACGCTATGAGATTAGAAATGAATTACGGGAAAAAAAATGTAAAAATCACAAATACATGGAGGCTAAACAATACGTTACTAAATAACCAAGAGATCACTGAAGAAATCAAAGAGGAAATCAAAAAATAATTAGAGACAAATGACAATGAAAACACGATGATCCAAAACCTATGGGATGCAGCAAAAGCAGTTCTAAGAGGGAAGTTTATAGCTATACAAGCCTACCTCAAGAAACAAGAAAAATCTCAAATAAACAATCTAACCTTACATCTAAAGGAACTAGAGAAAGAAGAACAAACAAAACCCAAAGTTAGCAGAAGGAAAGAAATCATAAAGATCAGAGCAGAAATAAATGAAATAGAAACAAAGAAAACAATAGCAAAGATCAATAAAACTAAAAGCTGGTTCTTTGAGAAGATAAACAAAATTGATAAACCATTAGCCAGACTCATCAAGAAAAAGAGGGAGAGGACTCAAATCAATAAAATTAGAAATGAAGAAGGAGAAGTTACAACAGACACGGCAGAAATACAAAGCATCCTAAGAGACTACTACAAGCAACTCTATGCCAATAAAATGGACAACCTGGAAGAAATGGACAAATTCTTAGAAAGGTATAACCTTCCAAGACTGAACCAGGAAGAAATAGAAAATATGAACAGACTAATCACAAGTAATGAAATTGAAACTGTGATTTAAAATCTTCCAACAAACAAAAGTCCAGGACCAGATGGCTTCACAGGTGAATTCTATCAAACATTTAGAGAAGAGCTAACACCCATCCTTCTCAAACTCTTCCAAAAAATTGCAGAGGAAGGAACACTCCCAAACTCGTTCTATGAGGCCACCATCACCCTGATACCAAAACCAGACAAAGACACTACAAAAAAAGAAAATTACAGACCAATATCACTGATGAATATAGATGCAAAAATCCTCAACAAAATACTAGCAAACAGAATCCAACAACACATTAAAAGGATCACACACCATGATCAAGTGGGATTTATCCCAGGGATGCAAGGATTCTTCAATATATGCAAATCAATCAATGTGATACACCATATTAACAAATTGAAGAATAAAAACCATATGATCATCTCAAAAGATGCAGTAAAAGCTTTTGACAAAATTCAACACCCATTTATGATAAAAATTCTCCAGAAAGTGGGCATAGAGGGAACCTACCTCTACATAATAAAGGCCATATACGACAAACCCACAGCACACATCGTTCTCAATGGTGAAAAACTGAAAACCGTTTCCTCTAAGATCAGGAACAAGAGAAGGACGTCCACTCTCACCACTATTATTCAACGTAGTTTTGGAAGTCCTAGCCACGGCAATCAGAGAAGAAAAAGAAATAAAAGGAATACAAATTGGAAAAGAAGAAGTAAAATGGCCACTGTTTGCAGATGACATGATACTATACATAGAGAATCCTAAAGATGCCACCAGAAAACTACTAGAGCTAATCAATGAATTTGGTAAAGTTGCAGGATACAAAATTAATGCACAGAAATCTCTTGCATTCCTATACACTAATGATGAAAACTCTGAAAGAGAAATTAAGGAAACACTCCCATTTACCACTGCAACAAAAAGAATAAAATACCTAGGAATAAACCTACCTAGGGAGACAAAAGACCTGTATGCAGAAAGCTATAAGACACTGATGAAAGAAATTAAAGATGATACCAACAGATGGAGAGATATACCATGTTCTTGGATTGGAAGAATCAATATTGTGAAAATGACTCTACTACCCAAAGCAATCTACAGATTCAATGCAATCCCTATCAAATTACCAATGGCACTTTTTACAGAACTAGAACAAAAAATCTTAAAGTTTGTTTGGAGACACAAAAGACCCCAAATAGCCAAAGCAGTCTTGAGGGAAAAAAACGGAGCTGGAGGAATCAGACTCCCTGACTTCAGACTATACTACAAAGCTACAGTAGTCAAGACAATATGGTACTGGTACAAAAACAGAAATATAGATCAATGGAACAGGATAGAAAGCCCAGAGATAAACCCACGCACCTATGGTTAACTAATCTATGACAAAGGAGGCAAGGATATACAATGGAGAAAAGACAGTCTCTTCAATAAGTGGTGCTGGGAAAACTGGACAGCTACATGTAAAAGAATGAAATTAGAACACTCCCTAACACCATACACAAAAATAAACTCAAAATGGATTAAAGACCTAAATGTAAGACCAGACACTATAAAACTCTTAGAGGAAAACATAGGAAGAACACTCTGACATAAATCACAGCAAGATCTTTTTTGATCCACCTCCTAGAGTAATGGAAATAAAAACAAAAATAAACAAATGGGACCTAATGAAACTTAAAAGCTTTTGCAAAGCAAAGAAAACTACAAACAAGACTAAAAGACAACCCTCAGAATGGGAGAAAATATTTGCAAATGAATCAACGGACAAAGGATTAATCTCCAAAATATATAAACAGTTCATGCAGCTCAATATTAAAAAAACAGACAACCCAATCAAAAAATGGGCAGAAGACCTAAATAGACATTTCTCCGAAGAGGACATACAGATGGCCAAGAAGCACATGAAAAGCTGCTCAACATCACTAATTATTAGAGAAATGCAAATCAAAACTACAATGAGGTATCACACCAGTTAGAATGGGCATCATCAGAAAATCTACAAACAACAAATGCTGGAGAGGGTGTGGAGAAAAGGGAACCCTCTTACACTGTTGGTGGGAATGTAAATGGATACAGCCACTATGGAGAACAGTATGGAGGTTCCTTAAAGAACTAAAAATAGAATTACCATATGACCCACCAATCCCACTACTGGGCATATACCCAGAGGAAACCATAATTCAAAAAGACACATGCACCCCAATGTTCATTGCAGCACTATTTACAATAGCCAGGTCATGGAAGCAACCTAAATGCCCATCGACAGGTGAATGGATAAAGAAGATGTGGTACATATATACAATGGAATATTACTCAGCCATAACAGGGAACAAAATTGGGTCATTTGTAGAGACGTGGATGCATCTAGAGACTGTCATACAAAATGAAGTAAGTCAGAAAGAGAAAAACAAATATCATATATTAACACAAATAGGTGGAACCTAGAAAATGGTACAGATGAACCGGTTTGCAGAGCAGAAATTGAGACACAGAAGTAGAGAACAAACGTATGGACACCAAGGGGGGAAAGCAGCGGGGGCTGGTGGTGGTGGTGGGATGAATTGGGAGATTGGGATTGACATGTATACACTGATGTGTACAAAATGGATGACTAATAAGAATAAATAAATAAATAAAAAATAAACATAAAAAAATTAAAAGAAAACAGAAAACACACATGCACCTCAGAGTTCATAGCAGCACTGCTTACAATAACCAAGACATGGAAGCAACCTAAATGTCCGTTGATAGATGAATGGATAAAGAAAATGTGGCATATATATACATATATATGTATATATATGCACAATGGAGTATTACTCAGCCATAAAAAAGAGTGAAATATTGCCATTTGCAGCAACATGGATGGACCTAGAGATGATCGTAGTGAGTGAAGTTAAGTCAGACAGAGCAGGATAAACAATAATGATAATACTTATATGTGGAATGTAAAAAATAATACAAAGGAACTTATTTACAAAATAGAAACAGACTCACAGACATAGAAAATAAAATTATGGTTACCAAAGGGGAAAGGGGGAGGGATAAATTAGGAGTATGGGATACACACTACTATATGTAAACAAAAAGGATTTACTGTATAGCACAGGGAACTATATTCAATATGTTGTAGTAATCTACAATGGAAAAGGATCTGAAAAAGGATGTATATATATATATATATATATATATATCTCCAAATCACTTTGCTGTACATCTGAAACTAACACAATATTGTAAATCAACTATACTTAGGAAAAAATAATAAATAAATTTTATAAATTTTTAAAAAGAAGCAATCACTGGAGCATCTCCCACTGCCCCTGCCTCTTTCTATTAAGGTTGCCTGGTTACTGCCTGCTGTCCTAAGAGGGTGTGGTTTCTGCTGTGTGGCCCTGCTGCCCATCACAGGGCCTGAGACAGCCGGCAGCTGTGGGACCTCCTGCAGTTCCTAGTTTGTCCATTAGATGGCACAAGATGTCTGTGGCTGGGCCCATTGATCCCAGACACCAAGGGCACACTTGGGGTTTTTTCCCACCTGCAACCAGCAAGCAGAGATCTTAATGTTGTTGTTTTTTTTTTTTAGCTGTGCCACGCGGCTCGTGGAATCTTAGTTCCCCAACCAGGGATGGAACCCAGGCCCTTGGCAGTGAAAGCACAGAGTCCTGCAGAGTCCTAACCACTGGACTGCCAGGGAATTCCCTGCAAGCAGAGATCTTTACAGAAGATCCTTACCCCCTTCCCAGACTGGGATCCAGACCCAGAGAGGAAGAGGACCTGCTCGAGGCCACACAATAAGTTTAGCCCCTGCCACAGGCTGCTTTTCTGCAGTGTGGAATGGGCTGCCCCCGCATCCTGTTCCAGTAGACCCAGACCTCCCCTGCAGTCACAGCTGGGGGCTGGCTGAGCTTAGATCCCCAGGGTGAGCTGGCAGGTTTAGGAGTTGTTGGGCCTCCCACCCATAGCTGATGGCCACATGCTGGTTGAGGGGCTGTCTGGCTCAATCTCCAGCCAGACACTGGCCCCCAGCCCGGGCTACTAGGCTGAAACATCTCCCCAGGGAGATGGACACAGAGGAGCTCCACCCCTCCAAGGGCCCAGGATATGATCACCATCATGGCAGCTGCTGCACAAGCACCCCTCACCAGTTTATAGAGCCTGTTACACCTAAGGTGGCTGGTCCCTGGCTCTGGAAGGAGGAGACTGAGACCCAGAGAGGGAAAGGCCTTGGCCAAGGTTCTTCAGGGAATCCAGAGGCAAGGTGGCCTCCCTGAGTAGCACTTTGCCCAATCCCAGGTCAAGAGGCATGTATATTTTGAGGGGAGATGGGGACAGGGAGACAGGGATCCAGGTCCCTGGGTCCTTCTCACGCTGACTCAGAGACTGAGCTGTTTCTCTTTCAGGAATGAGATAAGAAGGGAGGTGGGGTCCCAGTACCCTCAGGAGCCTGAGAAGCAAGAGAGGGTCCCAGGAAGGGGCAGGACTGAGCAAGACCTGTTCTCAGGCTGCTGTGTGGCCTGGGCCACGTCCTTCATTCTCTGATGCCCCCAAGTTTCCTGAGCACCATCTGAAGGCCCGGGCTGGTAACTTGCAGGAGTTTCTAGAATCCTGGAAGCACCAGGATTCTCGCTCAAGGTGTCAGCTACCCTGACAGAGGCATCAGCCGAGGTGGAATGAGAGGCTGCAGGTGGATGGCAGGGCACTTGCTTCCTCCCTCTTCCTCCCCGCCTTCCTGGCCTGGGACGGGGTGGAGCTGTTGCCTTATAAGTGGCAGGCCTGGCGGCAACGGAGCAAACTACAACCGGCGGCAGCGGCAGCGGCAGGACCCAGGGCAGCTCTACAAGCAGCTTGGTGTCCCGGTTCCCCAGCATGGCCCCCTCAGCCTGGGCCATCTGCTGCCTCCTGTGGGGCCTCCTGCTCCGCGGCGGCAGCCTCAGCCCTGGCCCCAGCGTGCCCCGCCTGCGGCTCTCCTACCGAGGTAGGGCAGTGCGCACCCTGTTTGTGTGCGTGTCCCTGGGAGCCCTGGACCCTGCCATACCCCAGCTGTGGGACCCCAGCCAGCCCAGGGCAGTCTGTTCTGACAGCAGGAGGGATGCAGTCACTCCCAGCACAGCCTGTGGGAAGGGCTTTACAGTCACTCCCTGGCATGTGCTCCTGGCTGGCCGCCAGAGGCAGGAGCCTGGGAGAAAGGCAGGGGGAGGGGGACAGGTCCTGGAAGACATGGCCAGGGTGGAGGTGGGAGAGACAGAGACACACTGGGGGAGAAACTGAGGGGACTGCTGAGAAAAGGAGAGAGACCTCAGTAGAGATGGGCAGAGAGAGATGCAGAGGGGTCAGAGAGGGCAGGTCTGGAGTATCTGTCTGCTCTCAGCTGGGCCCCTTGCCCAGGGCAGACAGTGGGGAAGAGGGCAGCATCCTGTCCCTCTCGTCCGCCCTGCAGTGGGGTCCCTCACCCTATGCCCACAGCCCTGTTCCCCCTCCTGCCTCTTGCAGCCCACTTTGCAATGCTGGCCTTTCCTCTTCCCCTCCATCCACGAGGCTCTTTGTAGCCTCCCTTCTTTGCCCATCCTGGCCCAGGAGGCTCCTCTGCAGATCTAACCTGATATGTTGTGCTGCAGCTGGCACAGGCCTCTTCTAAATCAGATGAGACAGAGGCTCTCCACAGATTCTTCTTCCTGGGGAAACCAGAGGGGTGATCACCTTCCCCCAGGAACCCCAGTCCGAGGAGGGAGACCCAGGCCTTCTCTGGAGAGTCGGAGGCGGGAGACATGGCTCCACTCTGGGGAGTCTGAAGGGAGTCAGGGCGGGGGTGGGGGGGCCGGGGGTTGTGGAATGTGGTCCTTCCCTGGGAGCTGTGGCTTTGGGCTAAGTCCGGCTACAAGAAAAGGTCCAAATAGGGCAAATCTCCTCCAAAGTACTGTCAGGCATGGAGGGCTTCCTGGAAGAGGCTGTTAATGAGTTTGGTGATCGAGAGGATGACCTTTTGGGCTTGGATACCTCACCTTCCCAATGGTGGCCATCGCCCCTTCCCACCACATCCTGCTGCTCTGCCCTTGCCCACCCATCATCTCCAGCTACCTAGCTGGACCCCAAGGACCTACTTCAGGATCCCCACCTCCTGGGATCATCATCCCCAGAGAGCCACCCCCATCCCTGGGACCTGGGTGGGCAGCGTCTATGGAAGAGAAAACCCTCTTTAGCCATATCCCTGGACCAGAGCCTAGAGATCCACCTGGCCATACCTGGCATCTCCCACACCCAGGCCTTAGCCAGGTGCTCCCTCTGATGGAGATCCACCTGGCCATACCTGGCATCTCCCACACCCAGGCCTTAGCCAGGTGCTCCCTCTGATGGAACGCTCTCCCCTGTCCATCTGCTTGTCCCACTGAGTCAGCCTTGCACGCTGCTCAGACCACCCACCCTTCCTCCAGGCTCTCCCAGCACTTCACCCAGCTTGCTGCCATAAGTTCTGCCAGTGGGGCCATCTTCCCTAGGGACTGGGTAGAGCACAGATGGGCCAGGGGGAAGGAGATGTTAACTGAATACCAGGGGGCCACGGAGTGAAGGTGTAGGGGGCAGGCCCCTGGGTGGGCTGGGCTGGGTGGGGGGCTCAGAGCCCCCTGTCCCACCCACCCCCAGGAGTCATTTCCCTGAAGCCCTCCAGCACCCCTTGCATGGAAACATTTTCCAGATGTGAGTGGGGGTGGGGACGGTGAATGCACAGCTGGGACCCTCCACCTCCACAGATTGGCTAGAGAAGTGGGCTGAGCAGCAGGCCCTGACCCCCTCCCTCCCTCCCTCCCTCCTAGACCTCCTTTCTGCCAACCGCTCTGCCGTCTTTCTGGGTCCCCGGGGCTCCCTGGACCTCCGGGCCCTCTACCTGGACGAGTACCGGGACCGCCTGTTTCTGGGCGGCCGCGATGCCATCTACTCTCTGCGGCTGGACCAGGCATGGCTGGATCCCCGGGAGGTGAGCTGGACTGACCGGGAAGCGGCTCTGTCTGAGAGCTGGGCAACTCCAGATGGGAGGCCAGCTGGGTCAACTGAGGCTGTGAGGTCAGGGGTCACACAGGCTGTGTTTCAGGTGCTGTGGCCACCGCAGCCAGGACAAAGGGAGGAGTGTGTTCGCAAGGGAAGAGATCCTTCGGTGAGTGATGTCGGGAGTGCCTGCCCCCCACCATGACCAACACCCAGTCCCTGACCCCCAGGAGAGCCTGGGGCTGCTCCCCTGCTGCCTGTTCTGGGGCCACTTGAAGCAGATCTTGAAGGCTCCTGACGGTGCTGAAGAATCTACCCCCCGCCCTAGATCATCCCCCCATCCCCCCGCCCCCTAGGTGGAGTGTGCCAACTTTGTGCGGGTGCTGCAGCCCCACAACCGGACCCACCTGCTGGCGTGTGGCACTGGTGCCTTCCAGCCAACCTGCGCCCTCATTGCCGTTGGGCATCGTGGAGAGGTGAGCCGGGGCGGCCCCGCAAGGGACTGGGAAGCAGTGACATTTCCTCCCTGTTGTCTGAACGCTCCCCATTGAGCCTGGGTCAGGGCAGAGGGGTCAGAGCCTGAAAGGCACCTTTGTGCCAGGGAGCTGACCCTGCCGGCAAGGTCCTGAATGAGGGCGCCTTCCGCCCACCCCCACTCTCCAGCCGCACGCGATGGCCGCTGCCCGGGTCGGGGCTGGGTCTGCTTTCCTAGGTGACGTCTCTCCCTCCCTCCCTCCCTCCCTCTCCCCAGCATGTGCTCCGTCTGGAGCCCCGCAGTGTGGAAAGTGGGCGGGGGAGGTGCCCACACGAGCCCAGCCGTCCCTTCGCCAGCACCTTTGTAGGTGGGTGATGCCCAGGCCAGGGAGGGCATGACAAGGGTGGGAGCCGGCCGACGTCACTGGGAAGGGATGGGGTCTGGGTACAGGGCCTGGCCCTCCTCCTCTGACTCTGCCCCCTACCCTCACCCTAGGAGGGGAGCTGTACACGGGCCTCAATGCTGACTTCCTGGGGCGTGAAGCCATGATCTTCCGAAGTGGGGGTCCCCGACCGGCCTTGCGTTCTGACTCTGACCAGAACCTCCTGCACGGTGAGCCCAGGGGTCTGCTGAGGGCGAGGCTGGCTGGGGTCTGCCCCTGGCACTGGCAGGGAGGTGGGAGAGCTGACGCTGGAGTGGGGACCAGAGGGGCAGCCCATCCCCACTCCACTGCCTGGGACTCCGGCCTCCAGTGGGGTCCCTGCACCTCTTCCCCTCCTCACTGGCTCACCCCCCACCCTGTTCCTCCCCCGTGAGGCCCCCACCAGCTTCACCCTGTTACCTCACAGACCCCAGGTTTGTGATGGCCACCCGGATCCCTGACAACTCCGACCAGGACGATGACAAGGTGTACTTCTTCTTCTCGGAGACAGTCCCTTCACCTGATGGAGGCCCGGGCCGTGTCATCAGCCGCGTGGGCCGCGTCTGCGTGGTGAGAGCTGTGGCAGGGACAGTGAGGTTCACATCCTGGCCGTGTGTGCCTTCCCAGACCCGTCCCAAACCGCAGCAGTAGGCAAACCGAGGCAAGGGTGTGGAGCCGACATCCATGCCTCCCCCACAAGGGTGAGGGTGGAGGAACAGGAGGAGGGGCCTGTCCTTGGGACCCAAGGCTGACTGGCCCCCACTCCCCAGAATGACGCAGGCGGCCAGCGGGTGCTGGTGAGCAAATGGAGCACCTTCCTCAAGGCCAGGCTGCTCTGCTCCGTGCCTGGCCCTGGAGGTGCCGAGACCCACTTTGACCAGCTGGGTAAGGGCATGGCCAGGGCAGGCTGGGTGAGGGCTGGGGAGGGCTCAGAGCCAGTGAGTGGCAGGCATTGGTCGTGGCCTTCTGTCTCCAGAGGACGTGTTCCTGCTGTGGCCCAATGCAGGGAAGAGCCTGGAGGTGTACGCTCTGTTCAGCACGGTCAGGTGGGCACACGGCCTCCCCTCCCCTCCAGCCCTGGCCCCGTCTCTGCACTGCAGCCTCCCCTGCTGAGCCCCTGCCTTCACGTCCGGCCTCGCCATGGGTCCCCGTCCCTGCCCCTGACTCGGTGACTGCGTGGCTGTGCTCTCTGCCTGGGCGTCCTCGTCTTCTGGTCTCCGCCGACCGCAGGCACCATCATCCTCTCTCCTCCCCGTGGAGCCAGGCTGCCCCCTTCCCGCCTCCGACAGCCCCCCTGGCCTGACTGTCCCTGTCCGCCCTTGGCAGTGCTGTGTTCCAGGGCTATGCCGTCTGCGTGTACCACATGGCTGATATCTGGGAGGTCTTCAAGGGGCCCTTTGCCCACCAAGATGGTCCCCAGCACCAGTGGGGGCCCTATGCGGGCAAGGTACCCTTTCCCCGTCCTGGTGTGGTGAGTATCTGCCTGGGAACAGGGCAGGGAAGAGGGCTGAGTAGATGCCAGGAGGGGCTCTGCCTGAGGACAGGCCTGTGTCTGCGTGTGGCCCCAAGGCAGCGGCTGAGCTGGGGCTCCAGAGCAGCTGGGCTGGGTGGGGTGAGGATGGGAGCAGAGCCCAGACCACACTAAGGAGTCTCTCCTACAGCGTGAAGGGTCCACAAGCGGTCCCTCTGAGGTTGGCGTGCCCAGCCAGTGGAGCCTAGAAACAGACTGGGGTGGGGAATGTGACAGGAAGCTTCAGGCACTCCCTTTGCCGCTGCCCACAGTGCCCCAGCAAGATGACCGCACAGCCAGGACGACCCTTTGGCAGCACCAAGGACTACCCGGATGAGGTGCTGCAGTTTGCCCGAGCCCACCCACTCATGTTCCGGCCCGTGCGTCCTCGGCGGGGTCGCCCTGTCCTCGTCAAAACCCACCTGGCCCAGCAGTTGCATCAGATCGTGGTGGACCGCGTGGAGGCAGAGGACGGGACCTATGATGTCATCTTCCTGGGGACTGGTGGGTGGGCTGAGTGGGGTGGCCGGGCAGGGGAGGTGTGTGAGGACCTATGCTGCCCCTTCCTCTCCCACTGACCCCTCCTACCCTGCCCCAGACTCAGGCTCCGTGCTCAAGGTCATTGCCCTCCAGGTGGGGGGCCCTGCTGAACCTGAGGAGGTGGTTCTGGAGGAGCTCCAGGTGTTTAAGGTGAGTGGGGAGAACTGATGGGAAGGGTCCCCTCAAGCCCCGTCCCTGCATCTAGGCCTGGCTAGGAGAAAGCAGGAGCAAAGTGCAGGAGGGAGATGGGCCTGCTGTACTGAACCTGCGGCCAGTGGGGAGTGAAAGTGATGACGCTCACTACTGCAGAGGCCTTGCCGATGCTTCTAAATGACTGCAGGGCCTGGAGATGCAGTCTGTGAGCTGAGAGTTGGGGGGCCCAGTGAGGGATGGCCAAGGCGATCACCCCTTGACAAAGCCCTGCCACGTTCAAGTTGCAGTGAGGGGCGGCTGACACCCCAACTCCCCAAGGGGTTCTGTTGACCCCTCTATAGAGTCAGACAGGGGATCATCTGTGTTTGGGGAACTGTTGTGCTTCCCCACATGGGATGGGTGATTTGGGACAGCTGCCTCATTGCTGGGGAACAGGACTGTGGGAGGGGACACCAGAGCTTTGTGCTTGTAGCCAAGCCTTGGAGGCCAGCCAGGGAGAGAGGACCTTTCTAACGTAGGAGAGACTGTCTGGCCTTAGTTGCCAGGGAGTGCACTGACCTGGGAAAAAGATGGTTTCCACCCAGAGTCTGGAAGAGGCTGAAAACAGGGATGCAGGGGAGGTCTTGCTTCTTTCCCAGGTGCCAACACCCATCACTGAGATGGAGATCTCCGTCAAAAGGGTAAGAGTAGCTGCCATCTCTCCCCACTCCTCTTTCCTCTCCACCTGTCTCCTGAAGTTTCCCTGAGCACTCTTGTTGTCTCATGGAAAGTTGAGTCACAGCAGGCCCTGGGGCTGCCTGATTAAGCCCTGCAATGAGGGTTTAGAGTTCAGCTGGGAGCTGAGATTCCCATGCATGAAACCAGCGGGAGCGGGAGGCCCGGAGTAAGTGAGCATGTGTTCAGATAAGGGGAGATCCACAAAGGCCAGTTCCTCAGGGGAGACAAAAACGTGCTTGAAAACAAGATCCAGATTTTAAATCAAATAGATTTTAGAGGCCTGCTGTGTGTCCTTTTGCAAGTGGCAAAATCTCCCCAAGTTCATCTGCCCCAGTTCATCTTTGGGTAAATCTTGACTTTTGTACTGGGATTGCTTAAAGCAGAGCTCACCTCCAAAGTCAGGGGCAAGACAGGATAAAGGCCACTGGGGTAGAGGGCAAAGGTCTGCTGCCGGGAGGGTCTGGAGAAGCCCCTTAGAGAAAAGACCCCAGGTGTGCCCCATTCCCTCCACGTCCTAGCATAGGATCTGATGTAGATCAGGTGGGTGATAAACATTTTTTCTTCTGGGAATGCACTCAAGAGGTTCTGGAAGACTCTTGCGAATGTCAGGGGTCTCAGGAAAGCCAAGGGAGCTGAGAGCCTAGCTGCTTCTAGGCAGAGCACAGGCTCACCTCAGGCTCTGCCTATGTCCCTCCCAGCAAATGCTGTACGTGGGCTCGAGGCTGGGCGTGGCCCGGCTGCAGCTGCACCAGTGTGAGACTTACGGCAGTGCCTGTGCAGAGTGCTGCCTGGCCCGGGACCCGTACTGTGCCTGGGATGGTGCCTCCTGTACCCGCTACCGGCCCGGCACCAGCAAGCGCCGGTTCCGCCGGCAGGACATCCGGCATGGCAACCCTGCCCTGCAGTGCCTGGGCCAGAGCCAGGAGGGTGAGTGGCGGCGGGCATGGGGGCGCCAGCTGGGCTCTCACAGGGCCCCCACTCACCCCTGTGACCTGGGCTTGACCCCTGTGAAGTATGGCCTCAGGCCGTTCTTGTAGTAACAGGCAGTCCTCAATTTCCCTATGTGGGCAGCTCCTGTCAGCATATGGGTTAGGGTCTTTGGGCAGAGTGAGCGGCTTAGGGATCAGTAGACACCTAGGTCCCTGTCGCATTCATGGGAGCTCCTGGACTGAGGGAGTCAGTGGGTGGTCCCAGGGGTCCTATAGTTCCTGAGCTGAGCCCACCTCCAAATCCTTCCAGAAGAGACTGCGGGACTCGTGGCGACCACCACAGTCTACGGCACAGAGCACAACAGCACCTTCCTGGAGTGCCTGCCCAAGTCCCCCCAGGCCACTGTGCGCTGGTTCTTACAGAGACCAGGGGACGAGAGGCCTGACCAGGTGAGCGAGGACCCTGGCTCCAGCCTGCCTGTGTCCTGAGGTCACACCCCTCCATGAACTCTGGGGGGAACTTGCCAAGATCAACTTAAGAAAAGTATGTATTAAAGCCCCTGGGGTGCCTAGAAGGAGGTGCCCCTGTTCCTGCCATCTGGGAACACCCAGGCCAGATGTGGTAGAACTTCTCCAGTGACAGGGGGCCCACAAACTCCTGGGCACTGAGCTGGGCTCTGTCTGAGAGCGCGGTAGCAGATTTAGAAGAGAGGGAAGGGGTCTAAGCTGGTCAGGAAGGCCCCCATGCTTACACATATGGCTCATCTTCAAAGGGGTCTCTTCCCCAGGGGTTCTTGGTCCTCCTCTGCCTTAGGCCTGGGCCCCTGATCACTGGCCTTTGCACACACACCTCCACCACACACACACACTCACACACTGCCTGGTCCCACACGTCCTCCCTGGAGTCCAGCTGTCTGCCTAGGCCCTCTCCTCCCCCATCCAGAAAAGTCTGTCAAGCCCAGAGATGGCTTCAGTCTGGGGCCTGAGGCTGGGTGTGGGTGGGGGCAGGGTGAAGAACCATTCGCAAGCCGCTCCCACGGGTAGGGAAGAGGAGGGAGTGGGTTGATTACAGGAGGGGCTCTCCTTCCAGCTTGAGAACTGGGGAAGGCCAGCCTTGGGCCAGCTGTTGGGCTGGGCACTGAGAAGTCTCCCCCAGGGGGGAAGGGGCAGGGGAGCGAAGAGATGGAGTTACACAACACTCACCACCCAAGCAGTGCTGCCTCAAAGTACACATGTGCGGACTAAAGCCCAGACAGGGTCCAGGCCAGAGACGGGGCTGGATCGGAACCGTGTTCCACCTCCTACACTGTGATGGGGCTGTGGGCCCTGCACTGTGGGGGGGAGTGGGCAATGCAGACCAAGACAGGGAGGGGTGTGTGTGTGTGTGTGTGTGTGTGTGTGTGTGTGTAGAGTGGAGGGGAGTTCTTGTCCTGGGTCTGGGGGTATAGCCCCCCTGAGTAAAAGCCCGTAAATACTTTTTAACCCTCTGTTCCCTGGGAATATGTGCCAGGGCCCCCCAAGGCCAAGACAGGGGATCCAGAGCTCTGAGTAGGGGAGAAACCAGTCAGTCAAATCTTTGAGAAGGCCCTGTCCTGGATTATGGGAAGGTGAGTCCCTGCCTGCAATTAGCTCACGGTCGAGGAGGCTGAGCCAGCCAAGCTGCTGGGAAGTGGAGAATGAGCCCTGAGATGGCAAATTTGGAAAAGCAGGGGCAGAGAAGTTGATGGTGCAGGCCCTGCTCCAGGCGCCCTCACGCCCTCCCACACCCCCAGCAGGTGAAGACAGATGAGCGCATCCTGCAAACGGAACAGGGGCTGCTGTTCCGCAGGCTCAACCGCCTGGATGCGGGCACCTACACCTGCATGACGCTGGAGCACGGCTTCTCCCAAGTGGTGGTCCGCCTGGCTCTGGAGGTGATCATGGCTGCACAGCTTGACACTCTGTTCCCCCGGGAGCCAAGGCCAGAGGAGCCTGCAGCCCAAGGAGGCCCGGCCTCCACCCCCTCCAAGGCCTGGTATAAGGACATCCTGCAGCTCATCGGCTTCGCCAACCTGCCCCGGGTGGATGAGTACTGTGAGCGTGTGTGGTGCCCCTCCCGCAGCCGAGGCCGCAGCAAACAGGCCAAGGGCAAGAGCTGGGTGGGGCTGGAACTAGGCAAGAAGGTAAAGAGCCGGGTGCAAGCCGAGCGTAATCGGACACCCCGGGAGGTGGAGGCCACATAGAAGAGGGAGGAGGAGAGGGGGTGGTCGGGATGGGCCAAGCGGCCAGCAGCAGCCCCCAGCCTCTCCCACCCACCCAGCTAGGGCAGAGGGGGCCAACATGCCTGATTGCCTCTTAGAGATGGGAATCTCTGCCCCCAGACCCCTACCAGGCTGCCCACAGGATAGGCTGGGGCCTGATGGAGGGCCTTGTGCCCTGGGCCAGTTCCCTGCCCCTCTCTGTGCTCTCAGTCCCAGGCTGGAGCCAGCACCCTCGGGCTGCTGGCAACTCCAGTGGGCCTGCTATTTGTTCTTGAATGAGGCCCCCAGAGCACATTTCCACTTGTGCCGGAAGCAAGAGGGCTGGGTGTTTTTTACCCAGCCTGCAGAACAATGGCCATTCTGAGTGACCCTTAGACTGGGTGTGTGGGTGCAGCTGAGGAGGTGTCTGGGCAGGGGGCCCTCAGGCAGCTGAGGAGGGTGGAAGTTGCCCCTAAGCTAGTACCTGCTAAGAAGACCTACCCTGACTGAGGTGGGGAGGGAAAGTGGAGGCGCTGAGAAGGTGGAACAGCAAGACCCCCTCACACTTTGTGCCCTGATATCTTGGTAGTTCCCTGCCACTGCACAATCCCTCTTCTGCATCTCAGAATCACAGAAGCATAGACTACTAGAGCTCTCTGGGACCTGGGGATGGTCTGGACCTCCAAGCCTGACATCCCTTCATCAGGTCCTGGAGCGGCCAGGCCAGGTTTCCTGGGATGCCCACACCTCCTGATGGGATTGCCCCTCCCCACCATCAAGGTCTCCATGTTGATGAGCAGGGAGGGGGTGAATTCTAGGAGAATGTTATCCCCCATCTCTGTGGACTAGAGATAGGGAGAGGGGAGCTGGGGAAGTGTGGGGTGGTTGGAGGAGTGAGCTATCTTTCCCAGGGCAATGCAAGCTGGCCCACAGCCTGGGAGGGTGGGGATGTGGCAGCTCTGGGAGCAAGCTGCAGCTGGTGGTCAGGACAAGGGGCAGGGCTTTGCCTGGGGGGGCCACAGAATATTGAGGCTTTTGAGATGGGGAGAGGGTGGGAGACCCTAGGACTGCCTGTGGGACCCAGGGGCAGGCATTCTCAAGGACCCCAGAAGGCATCAATTAGCCCAGGAGCCAGATGTTTCCCACCCTGGGATCTTTGGTTTCTGCTAAATAAGGGTTTGTCACGGATGGTTCATTTATGAAGCCTTTTTTTCTTTTAAGGGAAAAAAAACTGTAGGGGGAAGCTTCTAAGTCCTGCTGGTTCTTGGGGGTGCTGTTGGCTCAGGTGGCCAGGACACAATCTGTCTGGGCGTGTAGGGAGGTGTTTTTGCCATCAGCAGTAATGTGTTTCTTTGGCTGGGGAGCGTGGAGGGGGAGGAGGAGGAGGACTAAATGAAAAGTTGTTCCCAGCCTGCATGTGAACAAGTCAGTGACGCACAAAACCGACAGGAGGGAGACAAAAGCATCAGGTTCGAGATTCCCTCCATTAAAAACCAAGATGAAGGAAGGAGGAAAAAACAGATAAAAAAGCAAGACAGGGCTTCCTGCCCCACTGAACTCAAACCCAGACTCTGCCTTGGATTTTATCCGAGCCACCCCCGCACTCCTTCCCCCCACCCCCCAGCCCCTACCACCTCTAGAGAACTGGGGTCCGAAAAATGCCCCTCTTCCCCTCTTTGCACAGTGAGTGAACCAGAAGCACTGAGGTTAACCTGACAGCACTTTGGGAAGCCTCTGGCCTGGGGTAGCTGTGGCTGGGATGTCAGCACGTAAAAGCAGAGGAGGAGGGCCGTGGGGGGAGGAGGAGAGAGGGGCCATGGAAGAGGGTGGGGTGACAGCGCAGAGCCCCATGAATGGGTCTCAGAGCTGCAGCCAGCTCTGCCCCTCTATCCCAGGCTCTGCACTGGCTGCTAGGCTGGGTCCCCTGGGGAAGTTACTCTGGAAAACAGAGGGAGAAGGAGTTAAAAATCCTGAACAAGGAACACCTGAGCTTGGAAAATTATGGACAGCTTCTACTGGTCCGTACCCCGCACCCCGCCGCCGCCTCCACGGTACCGTGTGTTATTCACTCCTGGAAATGCTTCTATGTGTGAATTCTATTTTTGTATTCATATGTTGAGATGGGCCTTGTGGTTTCTCTGTCTTCAAAGCACGCTTCTCATAATTACTATTGTTCTTTTTATCGTCACCGCCCCTGAGAGCTGGTGAGGATAGCGCAGGGGTTTTCCACACAACCTGCAAGGAAAGGGATGAAGTTAATACTTATATCACATAATTATTACCATTATTGTATCTGTGTATTTCTGTACTAAATTAACTGATGCCATTTGTGTGAGCTGGAAATGAGGGGCTTTCCCCGTCCTTTCCAGGAGGGAGAAACCACCCTGGGTGGCATTTTCTAGACGGGAAGGAGATGGGTATCAGAGGAAGGAAGGAGTCAGAGGGCTTTGCCTATGAAGCTGAGATTGCTTATTAAATTAGGAAAATCCTGTCCCACGGGCTTCTGAGACTTCTTGGAACTTCAGTAAGACCTTGAGCCAGGGAAAAAAATGCTGGCGAAGGGCAGCTGGGCACGTAGGCAGCCCTGCTCCTTTTTCACAATAACACTTGACTTTGTGACAGCGACACTTGGCCTGATGCCTGTCTTCATCAGCCACACACCAACGTATATTAAGACCACTGTGCTCTTGCCTGGGGGGCCAGGCTGTGCTGTGGGAGCTGCAGCTTTGGCAGAGGAGGGGGAGCCCCAGAGTCTGGCCTGCGGGGCAGGATGCAGGAGACGCCTCTCCCCCAGCCCCACTCCCCCAGTGACATCATGCTCCTGCCCAAAGAGCAGACTCCACTGGTGCTGGAGGGAGATGGGAAAAGGCAGGGGTGCTTTAAAGATGGGAGGGACATCACCCCACCTCACCAGAGAGATTAGCCTCTTGCTTGGATGGCCTCCTCAATCTGTGCTATGGACTAGGGGGCTTAACAGTCATCAGTCCCATCTTGCAGCCCAGGCCCTGGAGCAGGACCCCTGCTTTCACCTCCTGGACTCTGCACAATCACCGAGGCCTCACAGAAAGTGAAACCCTGTTGCCCGGCCTCGGGCCATCACCACCCATCTGAGAAGCATCATCAGAGCACCATTTGGTGTGGAGTGCTGGGCTGGGAGGCTGTGTTAATGCAACCTCAGAGCCCCCTTCTACCCTGGGGTGCATGGTGTCTCTGCTCCCATGTCACCACCGCCCACACCCTGAAGACCCCTTGGGCCTGGACTTCCCCCAGCCCCTCACCACCACCCTCATCTCCAGCCCTATTTCCTGCCTCAGGGATTTCACTCTATCTTCCTCTCCCAGCTTTTTCCTCTAAGTCTCATACTTCCCCTGGTCTTTGATCCTGTTTCATGATTTCCCAAACAGGTTTATAACTGGAAAGGGGCTTCGAGAAAGGGGCTAGTCAAAAGTTGTCCTTTGGAACAACTGTCTCATGAGATCCTCGACAATGGTCAAATAAACATGGGATTTCTCTCCCCTTAGCCCCTACAGAGCTGTGCACTGCCTGCTTGCTTGCCCTGTGAAATCCCTGAGGAGCTCACGATGATTTCTCATTAATTGGCATGCCTACTATGTGCTACATGATCCTCCAAAACATGTGGCCCTCTATCCCTTTTTTTTCCCATGGAGCAGTTACCACCTCATGTTTCTAATGTTTTGAAGAGCATACTTTGGGAAAATGCTGGTTAGCTTAATTCCCTCCCTTTACATTTGAGATTAATTTATTAATCTCTGCCTTCTAAGCCTGTAAACTCTGGAGCCCCTGACTTCGCAGATGGAATAGCCACATCTTGGTTTCCCGTGGCTAGCACCAGAGCAGAACCTGCCACCCCAGGGCCAGGGCTGCCAAGCTGCCAGTCTGCTGTCCCTTGGGCCTGGACTCTGCCCTGCCTCTGGCTCCTGTTCTCCCACACCCAGCCTGCCTCCCCAGCCCATTTCCTGCTCCTCCTGTGTCTGGCATCGTCCACTGTGGAGGGCTGGGATTCACCCCAAGCTTGTGGCTGTCCTGCAGTCCAAAAGACTAGTTTCTAAGGAAAGGTGAGGGGCAGGGTAGGGGCAGAATAAGGGCGGAAAACAGCCCTTTTCACTTTCTCAAATGGCTTCTGTGCTTCCCTTTCATTCAGCTAAGCCTGGGTCAGGTCCCAGACACCCCTAGAATCCTCCAGCTTCAGGAGTGGGCAGGCAGCAGCCATCAGGAGGCAGGTCTGTCTCCTGCCAGGTTATCTTCTCTGTGGGCTCGCAATGGCCCCAGATGCAGCTAGAGCCAGGTGGGTCGCAGAGAACTCTCTCGTGCCTCTGCAGTCCAGCAAACTGAGGTGTCTCCAGCCAGCCACATCTCCTTACAAGTAGCAGACAGTTGCTCGGAAACAGACCAATTTCCACCCGAGTTAAGGATTAACCCCAGCCTCACCCAAGTCCTAGTCTGCAGGGGCTCTGGCAAGGAGAAAGTTCAACACACACCAGGATCAAATCCCCAGGGATTTCTGAGATCACAAACTTGGCCCTGGTGTGCAGAAAGAAGGAATGAGTGGAGCTAGGTTTGGATATAATACCTGCTAAAGAGCTCAAGGATTGTTGGACCCCCCCACCCTGGATCCTCTTCCGGACTCACCCACCCTCCTGGGCACAGGAGATGAAGTAACAGCAGCTGTGGCCCTGTGCCCACTTCCCACTGCCCAGCCCCAGTCTGCCTTTGTGTGGGTACCACTGCCGGCCCCCTCCTCCTTAGAGGCTGTGTCCTAATGAAGCCTTTCACTTTCCCCACTGGATTTTCATTAAGGAAACTCCTGGTTCCTCAATGATGCCCTTAAAAAAATCATTCTCCACTGAGGATTGGAAATGCTGCACAGTCTCCAGGGAGGCCTTGAAAGGGATGCCCACCTTCATCCTCACACCAGGCCTCCAGCAGTCAAATAGTGGCTTGTACTCAGGGATTCTGCTATGAGGAGGACTCAGGTGACCAGTCTTGACCCCTTTCCCCCAGGGAGGAAGATGACTGGAGTGCACCTTAATCCATCCCAATGGAGTGTGTTTCACCGCCAAGAACATCCCATTGGGCAGAGAGGGACGACCAGGGCAAGGGGACAGTTGTGGGCTGGAGAGGATTCCAAAGTGAATCAAGAGACCTAAAGCAGAGTCCAAGTATCTGCCATCAAATGGAGGAGACAGTATTAGAGACACTTAAAGCCCAGATTTGCCTGTTAGAAGGACAAGGGGGGCTCTGCTCTCACAGATAAAGGTATAGAAGAATGACATGGCAGACCAGCAGCTTGCTTTATGGGCATGACCTCATCTGTTCACTCTGCCCCCACCCCCCCCACCCCCCCAGCTGATAAGAATCTGGTGCTGTTTCCTGTAGTCCAAGGGTCTCAGACAATGGTGTGAACGGCTGGCCCTACTGGAAAGGACATTGTTCAAGGAAGAAAAAACAACACATTAGCACAAAGCCAGGGCAGGACCTGCCTAAATGTAAGGGCCTGTTAACATATCTATGATTTCCAAGTGAGGGGACACAATGGGGAATTGTTTCTGGAGAGACTAGGTTCCCCTCCAGAATGCTCCTGGGGGCTGGGGATGGCTTTGATGGCCCAGACAGGTCTCAGATGCTCTGTGAGGGACAGACATTGATGGCGTAGATGCCTTCCTGTTTATTAGAGGTGCACTTCAGGGCAGGCCCAAGGAACAAGTTTATACCAAAGACAAGGGGGAGAAGCTCCTGGGCTTCACTCCCTCTACGGAGGCCTCATGCTGTCACACTGCTCAGAGACCCCAGGGCTAGAGGTGGTTTGCTAGGGAAAAGTGAGATTATTTTCTGAAAAACATCAACTCTTTGGTTTATGGCCTGCAATTGCCATGTTGCTTTTTGGAAAAAATGTACAAGGCATGAGACCCTTGCAAATAGCCAACCCCTCAGGAATGGGGCTCCCTGGCTTAGTCTGTTAGGGAGCCTTCTCATGCCTAGGGGCCCCTGTGATGCTGCAGTTCACCTCCAGCCAGCCTGGAAGCACACAGGGAGCTGACGCTGTGTCCCTGGGGTCAGGGCCAATGGAGGTGCTGTTTCTCATAGCAACCTCCTGCCCTGCCAACAGGAAGTTAGAGCCTTTGAACCACCAACCAAAGGCCCTGATGTCAGAGTGTGTGTGTGTGTGTGTCTGTGTGTGTGTGTATGCAGCAGGAGGGTAGGGCAGAAGAGGAACAGAATCATATTACCCATTCCCCTTGGGACTGGCAGTCCCCATTTTTAGGGGTGAGAGGAGGGCAGCTGGGGTTAGGAGGATCACTTTGGGTCTGGAGAGACCATGAAGGCAGTCCTATCTGAGGACCTGACCTATGATAGAAGTGTCATTAGTAACATCTATACTAACCTCTAGATATAACAGGAGCACAACTCATGGATAAACTTGAATGGATGTGTTTAGAACAAGTGAATAGCAGTAAATCCTGTGCAATCCCCAAATAGAAGCAAGTTTTCATAAGCCCTTCTCAACCTTCCACGCCTAAAGGGTTATAATCTTCTTCCTCAACGTGCTCACAGTGCCCTCTGGTGTTTGACAGTAAAACATCAGGCTTATGAATGCAGGGTTTGAGCACATCCAACAATTCAGTAGACATCAAACTGCCTCTGCATGTGGGGTCCTGAGCCAGACACCATGAGGGGGAGAAAGGTTAATAAGACAGAAAGGTTCCTTCCCATAAGGGGCTTCCAATCTAGAGGGAGAGACAATTATGGAACCAGATGGAGAATGACACAGGCTATAATAGGGGTATAAGCAGAGCTCAGGGAGAGTGCCCAGGGATGAAGAAGCGGCCCTTATGCTGGATCCATCAGGCTGAGGATAGAGGTTATGGCTCTCCAGACTGCAAAGCTCATGCTCAGGGCCCAGTATTTCAGGGTAGCCATGGCAGAGTGCCCATGGAAGGGCTTAGATGTCCATCTCAGCGGGGGCCATCCTAAGTAAAGAGCTAGCAGATGTTTTATGGCAATTAACAGAAGGGATAAGGATGGATATGCCAAGCAAAGCAAGTGGATATAGGAAACCATGCAGAGAGAAGGCTTTTGCTGCAGTCCTGTGAGGCACAGGGGTCTGAGCTCAACACTGGCAGTGGGATGGAGAGGAAGGCAAACATTTGAAAAATAGTCAAATTGACAAGAAAGAGGGTGGTTGAGCAGAAAAGGAAACATAAGGAGATTCTGAGGTTTCTGGCCCTAGTTCATGGTTCCCACAAAGGTAAAGAATTAGAGGAAGCGGAGCAGGTGCTTTGGGGAATTTTTATTTGATGTCTATTCCTACCCTCCCCAAGTGAACTATTTGTTCTAGGTCCTAGGTTATAAAATGGTAATTAATTCTAATAGACACATCATTTGTGAAAACAGGTATTTAAAATATACAACATGAGCCTGGGGCATCTTGTAGTGCCA
Source organism: Balaenoptera borealis (assembly GCF_965194805.1). Classification (NCBI taxonomy): domain Eukaryota; kingdom Metazoa; phylum Chordata; class Mammalia; order Artiodactyla; family Balaenopteridae; genus Balaenoptera; species Balaenoptera borealis. The sequence continues at coordinate 40,416,958 of NC_138869.1, forward strand.
AAAAGTAAAGAAGTGCTCAAAACCAAACCAAACCAAACCAAAATGAAACACACAATAATGGCAGTATGTGAAAAGGACATAGGAGTCCCAATGGCCAAAGCTAGAACAATCTGAGCAACAAAATAAAGTAGTATTGGATTATAACCCAAAGTATAATATACATATCCATGAGTCCATACTGATATAAATGGTTGAATAAATAAATACATGGGAGAGGATAAGTAAATCTCCCATGCTGAAGAATTCCAAATAATATATGTAGATAATCTGTCCGTAAAGAGGGAGGGGGCATAAATCCCCACTCATTAACTGTGGGCTGCACAGAGTGGCTTCTTTCCAAAATTTACAGTATATAAAGGGGGAAAAGGAGTAACTTTTCTCTTTCTGGAAAAACTTGGCAAACACTAACTTGGCCAGATGACCAAGATCAACATCAACAGTGATAAGTCATGTTGATCGTATGTAACTTCAATTTGATGTGATGAAAATGGCACTTTACCTGTGTGGTCTTCCTCCCTCAAACCCATAACTCCAGTCTAATCATAAGAAAAACATCAAGGGCTTCCCTGGTGGCTCAGTGGTTAAGAATCCGCCTGCCAATGCAGGGGACACGCGTTCGAGCCCTGGTCCGGGAAGATCCCACATGCCGCAGAGCAACTAAGCCCGTGCACTACAACTACAGGGCCTGTGCTGTAGAGCCCGCGAGCCACAACTACTGAGCCCGCGTGCCTAGAGCCCGTGCTCCACAACAAGAGAAGCCACCACAATGAGAAGCCCGCGCACTGCAATGAAGAGTAGCCCCCACTCGCCGCAACTAGAGAAAGCACGCGTGCAGCAATGAATACCCAACGCAGCAAAAATAAATTAATTTTTTAAAAAACAATAAACAATGTACAGGAGAGGAAAAATAGTCATAGTGTACCACTTGACTCAACACTGAAGGTTAATTTAACAAAAATTGCGATGCAATTATAAAAGATGGAGGGAATGAACATGGGAAGGTTTTAAAGGTGCTAGATCTTTACGTAATATAATAGGAAGTCAAAAATGTCTAAGATTAATATATCAAGAAATGGCTAAAAAATGTGGAGAGTAGTTGCCTTTAGGGAATAGGGGTAGGGAAGGATGAGTCAAGAGAGTATTTTTCATTATAATCCTTTTAGTATTTCTTGATTTCTTTTTAAAGTATTATTTTGACCCCCACCGCCTCCTTGTGATTCCAAATGAATCTGGTCAAATCCAAATCACTGTGCACATTCAGATGTAAGTCTCCAAGGGTCAGCAACATTTAAACCAAGTTCGCAGCGAGACCCTGCGAACTCGGTACCTGGCAATGGTCTTGAGTTTCCCCCACTAATCCAAATCCCACAAAATCATTAAAAACAAACAAATGTTCTATTCAATTTATCCCAAGACCTTCTGCCAGGTTTCTGTCCTAGCTGTCTTGCCTAATGTGCTGGCATGGCCCCCTTACCTGAGCTAGAAATGCCCGAGCCGCCAGACAGGAGGGTTTGAGTGGAGGTGTGTTAGGGTTAGGAAGGTATGCTAAAGACCAGGCTGCCTGGAGTGAGTGGAGCCCCTTCTGTCCCACGTGAGCACGGCAGTCCCTGGCCTTTGAGTCCAGGGCCCCAAGCCTTGCAATAGTGGCCTATTCTCAGTCCAGTGTGCTCTCCTTTGCTGGCTCACCTTCCTGATGAGATCCTGTGTGTTTATTTGCACAACGATGAAATCTCTGTCCCTGCAAAGTCGATTTACCTGCAAAATACTTCCCTCCAAAGCAACATGTCTAAGTCGAAAGTTCTACATTTAATTCACTGAATTTTATAGAGTAGAAAGGTGCGTTTTCCTATTCCTTCACTCTACCCTCCAGATTCCTTAGTATGCTAGATAAATTCCAGAGTGAATGCATAAGGAGACAGCAATGGAGAGAAAACTTTTATTTGTATAATAACAAACGTGGGTGAAGTCAGAAGAGGTATATGAGAACAAGATCAAGGTGGAAGAATCTTGGGGGAAAAAGAAGAGTAGAAAAGGCCCTCTGGGAATCAGGCAGAAAGAGCAGAGGTGCTCTTAAAGCCACAAACGCGTCCTGTGGTTGGCATCAGGACTCTGCTCTGAACTCATGTTCCCCTGGGACTTCTCTTTCTTTGGTTCAGAGTCTCACTGCTAGCCCCCTTTCCTTGTCTCACAGTGCCAAAGTGCTCCCTCCCCCAAACCTGATGGAGGAACACAGCTTTGTACTCAAATGTGCTTGGCAGCGACTACTCAGAAACTGTTACTTGGACTTTTTGCAGCTCTTAGTGATTTTGACACCCTTGGATCGCCAGGAGTGGGCCCTCGTCCTGCAACCAGAGGACTCCGGTTTTTCTAATGAGGAAGAGCCTGGCCAGTCAGTCCAAGAAGGGCCCGGATTCTGTTCCAGGCTGGTGTCTCTGCAGAAATGCCCCCTGGTGGAAGGTGCTGCTGCAACAGGGGATGTCACCTGAGTTTTCAGGTGTGCAGTCTGTGGTGAAAAGAAAGGTGGGAGAGGCAAACTCGACCCTCTGTCTCTCTCCCAGGCGCAGGTCCTTATGCCCCTCCCTAGCCGCTTTCCTCCCCAAACTAAAGTACCAACTAAAAGTCCCCATCTGATAGCACACCCTCCTCCTTTCCCAGGCACCGTATGTCCCCCGGACCCCCAACCCCCACCCCGGTTCTGAGACCAGACCACCCCTCCAGTCCCACCTGTGGCTTCAGCAGCAGGCGCACACTCCTCACACTCCCATTTCTTACAGTTGGATCTGAGAGAGGAGCAGTCCCTATGGGTTCCGTGGGATCCACATGTAGCACACAGAATGAGGCGCCACCTCCTATAGGAAGAGCCAAGGGAGGGTTGTGGGACAAATGTAACACTCACTACCACTCTTGGAATGTTCGCTGCAGGCCAGGCCTTTGCTGAGGGCTCCTTAGGTATCTTTTACTACACATTTTACCCGTGACGGAGATGTGGCTGAGTGCTGATCCCAAGACCTGCGGTCAGGCACAGCCACTCGCAAGGTGGATCGTGGAAGGAACTGGCCCTGAGTGTCTCTCCATGGGGCACAAGGAGAGGAGACCCTGCAGAGAGACCTGTTCACTTGTACATGAGTGAGTCCTGAGCTGATCAAGGATGGGACTCAGCAGCTATGTTCACCCTGAGGTCTGTAGACAAAAGTAAATTTCTTGCGCTTGATAACTGTGCAAGGTCTAAGATGGCCCTGCTGAGAGATCTGTCTGGCCAGGAGGCTTTTCCTACCCTTCATTCTCAAAGCTGTCTCTGCCTTGTTCATACACACAGATGGGGGCATCACAATGCTGATAGCGCTGATACAACTCCGAGAAAGCCCCTGGCTCGAGTTCCCAGGCAGCATCTCTGCAGTGGGAGAAGAAACAGTGAGTAAGGGACATATAATCGGGTGGTAAAACCTTTGTCCACCTGGGAGGAACTAGGAAGAACTCAAGCTAACACAGCAAAAGAGTTCAACAGATTGCCTGAATACTTTCAGCAAGGTGGGGCTAGTGGCCTGGCAGTGGGAGAGGGTTGAAGCAGATAAGTGGAACACAGGTGTTCCTTAGTTCCACACTGGAACTCAAGAACCCAAAGAATTCTGACCCCCAAAGCACCTTTTCAGAAACATGCCCACCACCCCTGCTTCACCCCCCCCATTTCTTTTTATAATTGAAAAGCTCTCCTGCCACCCTTCCCTCTTCACTGTACATCAGCGCTTCTGCTGATTCCTCATGCTCTGAACTATCCTCACACTCACCTTCTCTCTAGAAACCTAGGCAACCCACTTCCTGGCTCAATTCCTGCTATAAAGTTTCTACTACCTGTCTGGAATATGAATTCCCATTCTTAGCATTTCTTGAGGAAATTCTTCTCGATTGTTGCAGTGTGGACATTTGAAGAAATGCTTTGCTGATGTGTGGGCATATTTCTGTAAGATAAACATGGAAGATAGTGTTTGTAAAAACACTATCTTTTATCACATTCTTCCCACCCCGCACCCTCGTCTCACAAAGAGAATGTTGCTAGGAGAGCTTGACTAAGGGTTACAGGACAAGGAATTTGGATGGGCTGGGGAGAGGGCTGCAAATCCAGGCATCAGACCAGGGACCAAAAGCTCAAGAGAGTGCCCAGGAGTGCCTCAGCTGTCATCTCCAGTCATGGGGTCTGGCAGTGCTCGACCCAGTAGGGGTCAGGTACCAAGAATACACATTTCCCTTTCCTTCAATCCCAGGAAGCATGGCTGATTTTGAGGCTACTTGACTCATTCTAGGATAAGCTCATTCGCTCCAGCCATCCTGAGGATTTTGTTCAGTCTAAATCTGATGATAAAGTCCTACAGGTCAAGGATATCCAGAGACCAGGCTAACCTTCCTCTGGAACCAGTCCTGTATACAGGCCTGCAGCACAGAGCACAAAAGCTGAGATTGCCTGAGCATTCCCAGGGTGCTCAGAACTGGGCCATTGTGGAGGGTCCCCAGTCCAGAGAAAGCCCCACCTGTATGCACTTGCGGTGGTAGATAGTTTGGCTACAGCACGGACTCTGGATGTTTTCAACACTTGCTTGGGATAAGTCTTCACAGCACAAGACACAGCTTTCCTCCCCCACATTCTCCCATCGGATGTCCTGTGTTGGGCGATGTTTCTCACAAAATGATCTGTGGGAGAGTAAATAGACTTGGTTTCTGGTTTGTCACTGATGCAGTTTTCCAGCTGCCCAGCCTAGGAAGGGCAATCAACCACTCAGGCCAGTGTCCACTGAACCTCCACGCTCATGGGGGAGGAGGAGGAGCAGGGCGAAGAACAGCCACATTCCTTCTCATAGCTGCTTTCCCACTGAGCAAAGCTCCTGGGACTATCTCCACAGCCTCCTGTTCCTGAAAGCCCCACTTAGTTCTGAGCAGCTAAGAACCCCAGCTGTTTGTAATTTAAGGAGGGGATAGGAAGCAAGAAGCAACCCCTGTGAAATTGCCAAGTCAAGATACTGTTTCTCATTATTGAATGGAGGGACAGATTCTCTGGTGAATCGAAACAGGCCCATGAGAACTGGACTCTGATTTCATTAGATGCTAAATAACAAATAGCAAAAGGGCAGCCCAACTTTCCTCCTTCATCACTCACTTGTACTCTCCAAAAAATTGTGAAAGGCAACCCCTTTCCTGGCCACAAGGAAGATGGAAGTTTCTGACGCATTGATCCTTCTGGCAGTTGATGGCAGCTCCCTTTTTCTTGCACACAAAGCAGATCTGCAAATGAGACCCCAGGCAGTGCTCAGGGCCCCAAAACAGACAGACATTCTGTGGCACATCATTCTACGGAATGGAAATTTTTTGAAGCAACAGCCATTCTTCTTCCTCAGTGGACCTAGAAGCACTAGGGTATGCCAAAGCTGAGCTCCAAGCAGCACTGAATTCTTTTTGGCTTTCTCAGGATGTTGCTCCCTCTCCTCACTTAGGATACTATACCCTAGAGAAGCATGGAACTTAAGAGAAGGACCAGTGGGAAATTCAAGAGTCCTCTGACTTTTAAACTAGCAATTAGGGAAAAGAATAGAAACGGATAATGAGAGGAGTATGAGAAGAGGCCTATCCCAAGGCCCCCATTTCAGGGGATTCTAACCTTCCTAGAGGCCCGGGCTGCCTCCTTTTTGATGTCCTCAGGCAGGAATCCATGGAAACCTCTATTGGACTGGCCCCTCTGAGGCAGCTTGCTAGATAGGATCTAGAAGGTCAGCAGAACCAGGCTGTCAACACTGATGATCAGTGAAACAGTGCAGTGGGTGATGACAGGGTAAGAGAGCTAAGAAACAGAGCTTGGTGGAATATATATGCATTTACAGGGTAATTTATTTACTTAACAAGGCCTTACATAGCGTAAGTGTTGGGTGCTCTAAGTGCTTTTCAAATATTAACTCATTTAATCCTTGTAACAACCTTAAGAGGTAGGTACTGTCATCATCCCCATTTTATAGGAGAAATAACGTGACAGTATCAAGAGCCCAGAACCTGGGCTCTTACCCACCTTTGTGCTACTCTGCCTTTCATTCACTGAGCACTGCTTTTGTTGTGCTGAGCACTTTGGAGAAACATTCCCTCTATAGTGACTCATTGTCTGCTCACCACAACCCTGTGATACAGATGCCATTGTGATCCTCATCTTAGAGGCCACTGAGGTGTAGCGCAGCAAGTGACCCGGCTGGGGTCACCCAGAAAGGAGGCAGCAGAGTCGCCTTCACATGTGAGCCCACAGAACCCACACTCTCACTCTCCCACTGTACTGCCCCTCAGTACAGAATAAATACTCTTCTCAGAGTGTATTCTCCACAGAAAGGGAAACAGGGCTTTCAAATCTCCTGACTGTAGTCATTCTGCCTTATAGGGGAAGGGGAGGAATTGAACTTTTCTTTAAAAACATACTTTAAAGGACCTTTTGTTTCTGAAAAGCCCCCAAAGCAGAGTCTAATGGGAAATCAAGGGAAAAGAAGCTAAACTGTTAGGTACCCATGAACAATGAACGTGTACATACTTTGGAAGAATGTCATACCTGAGCCCCACCCCAAGAAGCTTCCAAAAATATTAAGGAGGGTGCAGGACCTACTGCAGCAGTTACATGTTATATGTAATGGGGGCTGAGGTTATTTTATTTTAACATTATAGAAAAAGTGAGCCTACAAGGTTGGATGACTTGAGGACGCTTGAATTATATCCCAATTAGGCTTAAAACATATCTATGTTAACAGTCTCTCAAGGCTTTAGGACTATATGAGTGATTTCCATTTATACTTTTAAGTGTTATTAATATTTTCTACAATGAATATGTATAATTTCTACAAACAGAAAAATCAGTAGTGAAAGATTAAAAATAATCTAAATGTCCTTTAACAGGAGTTTAATACTTTTTGGCACATCTGTACCATGGAATACCAATTAGCTATTAAAAAAATGTTCAATATGGAAAGAGCTCCATAAATATATGAGGTAAAAAAAAGGAAAATACAAAACACTGTGTATAGGATGTCTATTTTATGTGGAAAATGTATATGCTTATAAATGCATTGAAGTTAAACAAGACCCGACACCAAAACAAGACAGAACTTACAGGAGTGAAAAAGCACAGACCAATTTTTCTCATGAGCATAGATACAAAAATGAAACAAAATATTGAATCCAGCACCATATAAAAAGGATTATACATCATGACCAAGCAGAATTTGTACCAGAAATGCATGATTAGTTTAACATTATTCAATCAATGTAACAAACCACGTTCACAAAATAAAGAAGAAAAATCATGATCTTCTCAACAGATGCAGAAAAAGCATCTGACAAATTCAGCACACATTCATAATACCCTCAGCAAACCAGAAATAAAAGGGAACTTCTCCAATCTGATGAAAAGCATCTAAGAAAAACCTACAGCTGACATCATATTTAATGGTGAAAGATTGGATGCTGTCCTCTAATGTTAGGAACAAGATAGGATATTCACTCATACAACTTCTTTTCAACACTAGATTGAAGTTCATAGCTATTACAATAAGGCAAGAAGAAGAATTAAAAGACATAAAGATTGGAAAGAAAGAACTGCCTTTATTCACACGTGATTGTGTACACAGGAAATCCTAAGGCATTTACCAAAAAATTTAAAAATAAAAACTACTGAACTAATAAGTGAATTTAACAATATTGCCAAGACAAAATCAATGTACAAAAATAAACTGCATTCCTATACACCAGCAACAAACTTGAAATGAAATTTTAAAATACCATTTATACTAGCATAGAAGTCACAAAATATTTAGGAATACATTTGACAAAATATGTGAGAGACTTCTTCACTAAAAAAAAAAATTGCTGAGATAAATTTTAAAAGACACAAATTAATGGGGAAATATATCATGTCCATGGACTGGAAGATTCAATATTGTTTGTCAATTCTTCCCAAATTGATCCATAAATTCAATGCAATTCCTATCACTATCCCAACAGGCTTTTTTTTTAACGAAAAATTGACAAACTAAATATAAAATGTATATGGAAAAGGAAAGCACCCAATAGCCAAAGCAATCTTGGAAAAGACTGCAGAACAAGACTTAATTTCAAGATGCTGTAAAGTCACAATAATCAAAACAGTGTGGTATTGGTAAGGATCAACACACAGATCAATGACATAAAATAAATCATCCAGATCCACAGATACATGGTCAACTGATTTTGACAAAAGCACTGAGGTAATGCAATGGGTGGGCAAAGATTTCTTGGGACACACAAACAAGCACGAACCATAAAAGGAAAAATAGATAAACTGGACTTCATCAAAATTAAAAACTTTTGTTCTTCGAAAGACATCATTAAGAAAATAAAAAGGCAGGGGGAAGGGGCAGCAGGCACCATGTTGGGCCATGAAGGTGGCAAGAAGAAGTCCTTGAAGCAGCCCAAGAAGCAAGCCAAGGAGATGGGCAAGGAAGATAAGGCACTCAAGCAGAAAAAGGAGGAGGAGCAGAAGAAACTCGAGGAGCTAAAAGGGAAGGCTGCGGGGAAAGGCCCCCTGGCCACAGGTGGAATTAAGAAATCTGGCAAAAAGTAAGCTGTTCCTGGAATTCCTTGGTGGTCCAGTGGTTAAGACTTGGTGCTTTCACCGCCATAGGCCCGGGTTCGATCCCTGGTCAGGGAACTAAGATCCCACAAGCTGCACAGCGTGGCCAAAAAATAAATAAAATAAAATTTTAAAAAAGTAAGCTGTTCCTTGTGCCTGAGGCAATGATGATTCCATTCCTGTTTAAACATCTGGATTCCCTGCCATAACATCTGTCGCCACCTATAGCTATAGCTTGGAACCTTTTGTACATTTAAGAATAAATTTTTGTAAAAAAAAGAAAATCATACAGTGGCTCATCTTGTCTTTAGTTTTTCTCAGCCATTTTCTACCTTAGCTATGAGATCCGCATAAACCCAGCGCAGAATCCTGCCAAAGTGTGTTCCTAAGTCCTTGTTCTATCCTGGATTCTGCATCACCTGGAATGAAACCAACTCATTTGAAAAATAAAAAGAAAATTAAAAGGCAAATCACAGACTGGGAGAAAATAGTGACAACACACATCTCTGAAAAAGGATTTGTAGCCAGAATATACAAAGAACTCTTATAACTCAATAAGACAAAACAACACAACTTTTTTTTTTCCTTTGGCCTCACCGTGCAGCATGTGCGATCTTAGTTCCCCTACCAGGGATCGAACCTATGCCCCCAGCAATGGAAGTGTGGAGTCTTGACCACTGGACCGCCAGGGAAATCCCAAAACAACTCAACTTTTAAAATGGACAAAATATTTGTACATACACTTCACAAAGGGAAATATGTGAATGGCCAATAAGCACACAAAAAGAAGGTCAACATTTTAGGTCATCAGAAAAATGCAAATTAAAACCGCAATGAGATACCAAAACACACTCAGTAGAATGGCTAAAATTAAAAAGACTAACAACATCAAGTCGGGACAAGAATATTGTGCAAACAGAAATCTCATAAATTGCTAGTGGGATTGTAAACTGGTACAACCACTTTGGAAAGTGATTTGTCAACTTCACACAAAGTTAAACATATAGTTAGTAATTTCACCCCTAGACATTTGCCCAAGAGAAGTGAAAACATGTTTTCACACAAAAAATTGTACGTGAATATGCATAGCAGCTTTATTCACAATAGCCCCAAATGAAAACAATTCAAATGTCCATCAGCAGGTGGATAAATAAGCAAATTATAATATATTCATACAACAGAATACAACTACACAATAAAAAGGCACAAGCTACCGACGCATGCAACATGGATCAATCTTCAAAACACTGTGTTGAGTGAAAGAAGCCAGACACAAAAGAGTACAAATTGTATGGTTTCATTTATATGAAGTATAAGAATAGGCAAAAGTAACCTATGGATCAGAACAGCGATCATCTCTGAGGGAACTGACTGGAAGAGGGTAGGAGGGGATTTCTGGCATGATGGAAATAATTATTTTGATTGGGGTAGTGTTTACATGGGGACATACTTTATATCCCCATGATATATGAGTTTATCAAAACACATCAAACTGTATTCTTAAATGGGTGCATTCTATAGCATACAAACTATACTTAATTTAAAAAGAATATCAGGAAAAATAGCTGGAAGAACTGTTGGTAGCATTTGCTGCTGGGGAGAGGGAGAAAGATTGGGAATACTACTAGGGGAAGAGACTTTCTATTGTACATACTTTATACTGTTAGGATTTTACATCAGGTACACACATTACTTTTTAAAAATTAGATTTTTTTAAAAAAAAGTCATTAAGAAAAACAAGCAAACAGGGCAATGGATCTGAGGCTGGATGCAAAAACAGAGCACAGACTGTACAGCAAAGCCATAGGACATTCAAAGCAAAGGGGGCCTTATACTCACAAGACAGAAATAATGCACACTGAGATTGTGTTTCTGAAGAAATTCCCCTAATTTTTCGGGATCCCCAGGTTCTTGAAGGCATAGCCGGCAAACTGGAAGAAAAGATGTTAGGAATTCATTTTGGGAGCATAACGATCTCTCTAAGTACAAGGAGGAGGACAGTACTGGGAAGAGGGTCATTTTGACAAGGAGGAGGTTGGGATGAAGTGTTATTTGGTATCAGTTAGGCTTTCATATAATTTTAGCCACATCTGACGGAGTTGGCTGCAACTGCTCACTTCATATACTTTTATCTCAAGTGGCTTTAATTAACTTGTTCCTTGAACTTTGGACGTGACATTTAAAAATTACAGACTCTGAGTTCTTCAGGATCTTAGAGATTCTGGGAAGGAATTGACAGTGAGAAGAGCAAGTTTGCTGCCCTACACAGGTGGCCTTTGCTGAGGTCGGGAGGCAGCAGCCAAACAGAACCTCCAGTCTTTCTTACCAGGCCCTGAAGAAGGCTTCCTCTGGGTTACCCTCCTTGTCTTGGCAGATTTTCTATACAAGAGATGGAAAAAGTACAAGGTAGTCTTTGAGGATCCTGTTGGCATCTCTTGTAACATTTCCCTCAAAATGCTATCCATGGGTCTGATGAAGGACCAAAACAGCTAAAGACTAAGACATCAGTTTTCTTCTTCCCTTTCATATTTTTTGAAAGCACAAAACATGCCCATGGAATTATGTGAATTATGTGAGATCATAGCCATCTTTCTGTTCTAGTGCCTCTATTGCCTGTGTTGACTGAATGAATGCAAGAACAAACCCCCTTTTATTCTTTTACTGTTTCTACTGTCACCTACCCTGAATCTCAGGTGGTACCATGTTCACAAGGCATAATAAAATGATACTAAAATTGATTAAGAATTTCCTATTGCTAGGCAATATTCTTGGCTCTATATGTATTAGCTCAGTGAATCTACAGAATGTTCTAAAAAGTGGGTGCTATTATTATGTATTTTCCAGATGAGGAAACTGAGGCCTAAAGAAATGAAATAACCTGTCCCAGGTCACCTAGTTAGCAAGTGTTAGAGCCAGGATATGACTCTAGGCAGTAGGGCTCCATAGCCAGGACTTTGCCAGTAGGGACATCCCTGGGAGGATAGGTTACTGGGCAGCTTCCCAGGGACCACTGGTGTATGCGTCAACACTAACCAACCCTAGCCTCCAAGACCAAACAAAGCGGACAAAAAATGAAGCATATACTACAGGCCATTGGACAATTTCTCCCAAACTCTCTTAAGTTGCCTACTCTACCTCAATCTTTGATGTTCCTTCTTCTTTCCTATTATAGTCTTCATTCGCTGCTGTCTCTCTCTCCTGTCTTGAATTCTTCTATACTATAATGAGGACAATACCGGCTCTTCCAGCTATAAATATAAACAAGTCAGCAATTAATTCTACATTTGGTTATCAAGTTCCACAGGGCCAAAGCAACAGTGCACTTCACCTCCCCATCCATGTGACAGAATAAAAGGGACATGCCCAGTATCAATGTCAGTAATAGCCAATAATTATTAAATCATGCCCAGAACTGTTCTGGGCATTTTACATTTAACTCGAAAACCCCCTTGGCAATAGGTACCATTTTATCCCTATTTTCAAGATGAGACTGAGGCACAAGATGAGACTGTCACACAGAGGCACTTGCTCAAGATCACAGTTACCGATACACCACAGCGGTATGAGAACTTGGAACTATTGCTTGAACTGGCTAACTGGTTCTTTGCTTTCTTTGTGCCTACTAAATGTATGAGGTAGCACTCAGGAAAAATGCCTCCTTTTGCCCCCAAGTTTAAGTTCCTTAATTCCACCCAGGAAAAGCTAGGTTAGGTAACTCTTTCCTAGGAAAAGGAGCCTGTGAGATTCTGGCTGCCAAAAGCGAGACCTCCCTCTAGTGAGAACCAAGATATAACCCTGACAAATCACCCCTTGGCTCCTATTGCTTCTTTTCACCAGGCTCAGATGATCACTGAGGTCTGGCCTGTTCTCAACCTTCCTCTAGATGTGAACCAAGGTTAAAAAGCCCAGAAGTGGAAAAGACACCCTGCCACTCCTCCCCCGACCAATGTCAGCTGGCTATAAATTCACAGTTTTCATTGGTTAAGGGGGAAATCCCTGAATGGGAATGGGGACAAAAGAAATAAAAAGCACTCCTCTCAAGGAAGGACTGTGTCAAGTCAGGGGAGAGGAGAAGGATAGCATTTCTTAGGAGAATTGAGTGAATTAGGTCAGTCCAGGGACACACACTCCAGTACCCATGTCCTCAGACCACAGCTGCAGAGCATGAACATCTTTAGCGACTGTCAACTGTTCTGCATGAACGTAACTACTCAGGCAACTAGCTGTTCAGCACGCTAAGGCTCCATCTCCTCTTCTAACCCATGAGTTGCACTTGCATTGGTAATGACATTTGATGGCTTCTTACTCAACAAAAGCACTAGGACAGGCTGGAAGAGGAGAGAGAAGGGCGTGCACTAGGGGATCCACTTTAGCTGGCTACAGAACAGTTCCGAGTCATTGGGGAAATCCAGATCTAGCAATAGAAATAAAACCTTGAAACGTCAGTTCTTTGCATCGCTGGACCAAGACGTTCCTTGAGTGGGATTCTGCGCACAGTGGTAGTTACAGGAAGACGCAAGGATCTTCAAAGCATGTGAGGAGGACGTTGCAAATGCTGGCTTCCACAAGCTGCTCAGTCTGAGATTTCCTAACCGATCGGATGCTCCCTTGAAACGGTTACCGAGTTGTTTCACTGGATAAGTGCTGGGTAAAACTTGAGAAAATTAAAAATAAATAAGTGTATTCGGCCCCGCCACCGCAAGAATAAACAATGGTTTATTTGGAAAATACGAGTCGGTGTGGCCACAACCATCCCCCGGAGGTAACAGCCAAAGAAGGGGCTCAAGGAGCATCCCGCAGATGCCAGACCAGGCTCATGTCGCGCCTGCCGGGCTGCTGGTGCGAGGCCGGGCTGGAGGTCGCCTCAGCCGCTCACTCCTCACGGTAGCGCACTGGCGGCCGCTCCCGGTCGGGGCCGCCCGCCCGGCTATCGCCGAGGGCGCCGCTGTCCCGGAGCTTTATTCGTTGCCGCAAGCTGTGGTAGCTACCTCACGGGCCGCCGCCCCGCGCGGTGACTGCGCCGGCGAAGGGGGTGAGCACGCAAACGGCGGCCGGGTCACGCGGACTGCAACCCAGGAACACTGCAGCCGCGGGGAGCACGGCGACGCTGACGGTTGCGCAGAGCGGGACCGCTAACGGTAGCGCGCTAACGGCCGCGCGCCTGCCCCGCCCCTTCTCGCGCCACCCGCGCTCTAGCCCTGCCCAGTCTTCTCGCCCTGCACTCCCGCGCGAGTTCGCCGGCGTCTGGAGTCGAAACTGCAGAAGACTAGGCCAGAGGCGGGGCGGCGATCGTCGCGCAGAGGTGACGTAGTGCCGCCGGCGCGGGCGGGTGACGCGACGGGGCCCGTTGTCTGTGTGTGGGGCTAGGGGCCCCGGGGGCGGCGGGGGCTCCCGGCGGGGGGCGGCGGTGGGTCGGGAGGGCCTGGACATGGCGCTGAGGGGCCGCTCCGCGGGAAGATGAATAAGGGCTGGCTGGAGCTGGAGAGCGACCCTGGTGAGGAGGGGACCGGGCAGGCCCGGAGCTGGGGAGGCCGGGTGGGTCCGAGACGCGCCTTTCTGACCACTACCCGCTCCTCTTGTCGCCCCACCCAGGCCTCTTCACCCTCCTGGTGGAAGATTTCGGTAAGAGCCTCTCCTACGCGCCGGAACCAGGCTGTGGGGGCCCACTCATGGGCCATCGCTCCACAGCCAGAGGCTACCCTTCCCGACTTCTTTCCTTACCTGATCGCAGGTGTCAAAGGGGTGCAGGTGGAGGAGATCTATGACCTTCAGAGCAAATGCCAGGGGTGAGTGGCTTGGCACGCGGCGTGGCTTCGGCCGCCCCTTACACCCCGAGGGCTAGGGAGGGACTCGGGAGAGACTGCTCCTCAAGGGAGGTAGTATCAGGGCTCCAAATTGTAAAATCTCGTATAAGGAAGCATCCCTCCTCTTTGGGTGCCTTCCTGATGAAGCTGGTGCTGTGCTTTTGTTTTTCCCAGTTTTCCCTCAGCACTTCCCTTTATGTGGTAACCTCTTCCTCCCAATACAAATTCTAACCATCTCTTGGATTAAATTCATCTGCTTTTTGTGGCCTCCCAGCCAGAAACCCACTTCTCTTGACTCAGGTCACACTGTGCCTTTTGTGCAGCTGTAACTTATTAATGACTGCTTTACTGTGCCCATGTGCCGGTGGTTTTAATCCCCACACAGGGGTCTCATATTGATTGGTTGGTTTGTGGCATCTGACAAGGACTCTCCTGGGTGACCAAGGTCAGGGTCTTGTCTTGGTGGTCCTACAGAACAGAGGTGTGGAGGAACTGCTACAGTGACTAAACGGAGAAGTCTGCTTCTTTCCCTCCAGGAAAGAAGGGACTGATATGGGTGTTCGTTAACTTCCCTGATTGCACTGGGGCCCAGGCCCTGGGCTTCACAAGTGAGAATTAGTGTTTAAATTCCTCATCACATTTATTGTTCTCGCCTTACTTTCTGTTCCTACCCGGTCCTGAGCCATCGTTCCAGCTTTTCTTATCCCAGAACCATAGACTTCATAAGGATACTGGGCGACTCCTGGAACATCACAGCCAGAGGCTGATGCTTGACTCTGCCTGCAGTGGGCTCCTGGGGTCCGAGGGCTCAGGGCCGCTTTGGGCAGCGTTGGGAAGAAGCCAAGGGAGAGGTGGGATCACAGGAAGGGCACCTGAGTGGTAACACAGTGCAAAGGAATAGGGGAGAGGAAAGGGAATGCAGATTGCCTTCCCCCACTTGACTGGTCTAGCTCTGTCCCTTACTTTCCCCAGCCCCGTGTATGGATTCATCTTCCTGTTCAAATGGATCGAAGAGCGCCGATCCCGTCGCAAGGTCTCTACCTTGGTGGATGATACATCTGTGATTGATGATGATATTGTGAATAACATGTTCTTTGCCCACCAGGTCTGCTGGGCTCTGTGTTCTTTCTGGAGGGTGGGATGCTGCCGTTTTCTTCGCTTGGCAAGTGGAAGTGGGGGAAGGCAGAAGGAACTGAGCTCTTATTCACTAAAAAAGGGAGTCTCTTTAGAGGAGGGTGATGTCTGAGTCCATTCTCCATGTCCCCAGACTTCTGATGGGTACTTAGTTGAATGAACAAATGTTGGGTAAAGATGAGGGGAGCTGATGAGGATTGTCCAGACATGACTGTCTCTCTCTGGGTCCCCATTCCTGATGAGTATGGGCTTGGGGTGAGGGATGCTGTGGATGGGTGACTGTTCTTTGTTTCACAGCTGATCCCCAACTCTTGTGCCACTCATGCCCTGCTGAGCGTGCTCCTCAACTGCAGCAATGTGGACCTGGGGCCCACCCTGAGTCGCATGAAGGACTTTACCAAAGGCTTCAGCCCTGAGGTAGGCCACAGTGCCTTGATCCTGACTCAGCTGACTAGGCAGATGTGACCACCAGATCTGCCACTGATAATGCCACCACACGGCATTTGGCACTATGAGGCTTTTTCAAATGATATTTACATTATATTTGACCTGTAAATTAATTGTGTAAGTCAACTTTTTTTTTAAGGCCCAATTGTCAGAAAAGGAGACAGACCTGGGGAAGAGAGGAACATTCCTTAAGTGACACCTTATTAGGACTTTATCAGGCAATGTTGTTGTCCAGTGTCCACTGATTACCATGCAAGGCCAGTACAGCCCATCTTTTGGGGGCTCCAGAGCTCTTTCCTGCCCCCACTAGGCCTTCAGGAGAGGCCACCTGTGCTTCAAGTTCCTGGAATGCCCCCAGGCCTGTTCTCCTGAGCTGTTTCCCACCCGAGGCCCACCTGAAAAGTTGCTCTGATGTGGCCTTATTTTCTTCCCTCTAGAGCAAAGGATATGCGATTGGCAATGCTCCAGAGTTGGCCAAGGCACATAATAGCCATGCCAGGTGTGTGGGAGCTGTGGGAACTGATGGGGGTGGGGGCAAGGAAGGGGGTTGTACCATTCTGGGCACTGACTGTGTCCTTCCCCAGGCCTGAGCCACGCCATCTCCCCGAGAAGCAGAATGGCCTTAGTGCCGTGCGGACCATGGAGGCATTCCACTTTGTCAGCTATGTGCCTATCACAGGCCGGCTTTTTGAGCTGGATGGGCTGAAGGTTTACCCCATTGACCATGGTAGGCACTCTGAGCTGGGGGCCCATTGGATTTCTCTGCTTACCTCCTAAGGAGGTGGGGCTCAGGGTCCTCAAGCGCTTGGGACCCAGTGGTGGGGCGTGGTGGGGCGGGGGTGTCTTGAAGACATGTGGTTCTGGCAGGATGGCACCCTGTACTGCATTGCCCAACTAGCCCCTGATTCTCTGGGTCACCTGCTCTCCATCATCCTTCCAACTCCTGGCCTGCCCGAGCTCAGGGCTTCCTACCTACTGACTCCTTGTCTTGGTTTCCCCAGGGCCTTGGGGGGAGGATGAGGAGTGGACAGACAAGGCCCGGAGGGTCATCATGGAGCGTATCGGCCTCGCCACTGCAGGGTAAGGGCCCTGTGCCTGCCCTACCTTCTGGAGCTGTGCCCCCATTGGGAGGGACACAGAAGAGGGAACCAAGGCAGAGAGAGTCCAGATGGCTTGTGCAAGGCCACGTGATGAATCTGGCAAGATCAGGATTAGATCTTGTGCTCCCAACTCCTTGCCCTATTTCCCACTCAGGCTGCGTGTGGCCTGCTTCAGGATAGCCTGGGGAGGGGCAGGCCTTGGTGGAGCCCTGGGTGGCCCACGTGTGCTGGCTCACTTCCTGACAGGCCCCTCACGCAGCTTGTTGGAAGGCACCAACTCAGGTGCCTGGTGTGCATGGCCAGCTGCTGCCCGCCTGTTGGGGTGGGGCCTGTACCTGTGGCTGCAGGTGTGACTTCAGGGAGCCCTGCCAGGAGATCTGCCTCAACCTGATGGCGGGGCCAGGGTGAGAGCTGCTCTCACGGCCACGGCTGTGACTGCAGGGAGCCCTACCATGACATCCGCTTCAACCTGATGGCGGTGGTGCCCGACCGCAGGATCAAGTATGAGGCCAGGCTGCACGTGCTGAAGGTGAACCGTCAGACAGTACTGGAGGCCCTGCAGCAGGTGGGTACCCCTCCTGCCCAGGCCCTGCCCAGCCCAGCCACCCACTCCTCCCCTCCACTGGGGCGTCTGTGTCTGATTGCCACATTACTCTCTATTGTGGATCTGGGCTTCAATTAACCACTCCTTTCCTTTGCTCCCTTTGTGGGAAAGGTGATGGGACTTGGCGTGGGGAGGGGGAGAATAGCCTCTGAAAGGAGGTTTGGCTGTTTTATTTCCCTTTAAGTGAGTGAGTAGAGCCAAGGCCCTTAGCTGTCCAAGGTAGAAGCTAGGGTCTGCCTTCACTCCTCTGCACCTTGGATTTTGATTTCAGCTGATTAGGGTAACGCAGCCAGAGCTGATTCAGACCCACAAGTCTCAAGAGTCACAGTTGCCTGAAGAGACCAAACCAGTCTGCAGCAAGTCCCCTCTGGCCCTGGAAACAAGCAGGGCCCCAGCGGCCTCTGAGGGCACCCACACAGGTATTGGAGCCTCTCATGGGCCTCAGAGCCACCCCAAGCAGAGCAAGTCTTTTTCTATGGAGGCACTTGGGCAGTGGTTCAGAGGCTCCTGCAGGAGGTCTGAAGCCTGGTGCCTACAGCCCTCTCCCCTCGGAACATGGAGGAAGAGCAGTCCCTCCCTAAACAAAGGCACCTGGAAAGGGCTGCCATTACCACAGTCCCCCAAGCCTTCTCCTTAATGTATATTCCCTTTCTAGCCTCTCTAGAAGTTTTTTTCTTTCTGCCTCCTTTTTTTCATCTCATCCTTTTCCTGCCTCACTGTGGCCCCATGACTTAGAGCTTGCTGACTCTCCACCTATCAGCTGTCTCTGCTGTTCTTCTCTGAGAAGGGAAGGGGAGCAGTGCTGCGCCCCAGGACTGGGGAGACAGTGGGCTGAGGACAGCTTTTCTTGAGGGTCTGGCTGAAAGTCCTGCCCATGCCCCTCGCCCTCTCAGATGGTGCGGAGGAGGTGGCTGGTTCGTGCCCACAAGCCCCGACCCACAGCCCTCCCAGCAAACCCAAGCTGGTGGTGAAGCCTCCAGGGAGCAGCATCAATGGGGTTCCCCCAAACCCCACTCCTATCGTCCAGCGGCTGCCAGCCTTTCTGGACAATCACAACTATGCCAAGTCCCCCATGCAGGTAAGCTGGGAGGATTCCCTCCAGGATTCTTTTGAGAGGTTGCAACAGGCACTTTCCTCAGGTGATTCATTGGTGTTCGCCTTCTGTCAGGGCCTAGGTATCCAGGTTCCTCTATCTGATACTCAGAAGCCCCTATGATGGCAGGGGTTTAGGGAAGCAGAGAGAGCTCCTCTGACTTTAAACTCTGTCTCATGGCTGTGGGGCTAAATGTTTAGGGCATGGGGTTGGATTCAGCTCTATGGGTTGGGTTCTACTGGCAAAAGAAATGCAGGTGTTTCAGGGCACTCTGTTTCTCCTAGAAGCCCTATGTAGGCAGGTAGTGTGGGTGGGCTCTGGAGCACCTGGAGGGATTCAGTGGACTGAACCTGGAGAGCCATGTTGGCTTCCTGGCTGTGGCTGCTGTCTCCAGCCTGGCTCATGGCCGCCCTGGGTCTCTGCCCCAGGAGGAGGAAGACCTGGCAGCAGGTGTGGGCCGCAGCCGAGTTCCAGTCCGCCCACCCCAGCAGTACTCAGACGATGAGGACGACTACGAGGATGACGAGGAGGATGACGTGCAGAACACCAACTCCGCCATCAGGTCAGCCCCAGCTCTGTAAGGCTGGAGGCTGAGTGCTGCAGATCCTATCTTGAATCTTCCAGCCCAGAAAATGCCGTTCAGCAGATAATGCTGAATGCCTGCTGAGTGCAGGGCCCTGGGGAGGCTGACGTGAAGGGGCCGATTCCAGGTCCCAAGAAGTTTTTGGAGGGCTTGGGCGAGGGCTGTGCACATTTAACCAGACATCAAGGCCTTTTGTCTAGGCCTTGAGAGATGGGGTGGGGGATATCTTTGCTGGAAGAACCGGCATTGGCAAAAGGCCAGAAGTGAGACAGCTGGAATAGAGGAGGTGTCCTTTGAGGACACCTGGCTGCAGCTGTCGTAGCTCAGCGTGCCAGGCTTGGCATGGCCAGGTCAGGCTGCTGGAGCTTCAGGGTCAGTCCCTGGAGGCAAAGATGTGTTCAGGTCATTCTGGGCGTTGCTGAACGTGGTCACCTGGCCCATTCCCTTGGCTTACCTTTCCTTGGGCCCCACAGGTATAAGCGAAAGGGGCCGGGGAAACCGGGGCCATTGAGTGGCTCTGGGGATGGGCAGCTGTCGGTGCTGCAGCCCAACACCATCAACGTCTTGGCCGAGAAGCTCAAAGAGTCCCAGAAAGACCTCTCAATTCCTCTGTCCATCAAGACGAGCAGCGGGGCCGGGAGTCCGGCTGTGGCAGTGCCCACGCACTCACAGCCCTCGCCCACCCCCAGCAATGAGAGCACTGACACAGCCTCTGAGATCGGCAGCGCTTTCAATTCGCCACTACGCTCGCCTATCCGCTCCGCCAACCCCACGCGGCCCTCTAGCCCCGTCACCTCCCACATCTCCAAGGTGCTTTTTGGAGAGGATGACAGCCTGCTGCGTGTTGACTGCATACGCTACAATCGTGCTGTACGCGACCTGGGTCCTGTCATCAGCACGGGCCTGCTGCACCTGGCTGAGGACGGTGTGCTGAGTCCCCTGGCACTGACAGGTGGGCCTTGGGCTGGCTCACTGGCCTCCCAGTGGCATACTGAGGAGGGAGGTGGCCAAGTGACCACCACGTGTCCTGCACTCTGATGGGTCTTCTCGTGCCTTCTCTTCCCAGAGAGTGGGAAGGGTTCCTCACCTTCTATCAGACCGAGCCAAGGCAGCCAGGGGTCTGGTAGCCCAGAGGAGAAAGAGGTGGTGGAGGCTGTGGACAGCAGAGAGAAGCCTGGGCTGGTCAGGCCTAGTGAGCCCTTGAGTGGGGAGAAGTACTCACCCAAGGTGAGCTCCTCTGCAGCTTTCTCTTGTAATACTGACAAGGGAAGGGCCTAGGGCACTGCTGCCCAGGTGCTGGGTTCCTAGTTGGAATTTTGGTGTGAAGGGTGGTGGCTGAAGCCAGGTGCCAGGAAGCCTGTCTGGGTCGGGTGGCGGCAGGGGCCTCAATAGGCTCCAGGGACTCTGGCTGCTCGTCCTTGCCTCTAGCTGCCTGCTGGTAGTGGGGCTTTGGTGCTGGCCAGCCCCCCCCCACCACGGGTGCAATTGCTGGGTTTTGGCAGGAGCTGCTGGCACTGCTGAAGTGTGTGGAGGCTGAGATTGCAAACTATGAGGCCTGCCTCAAGGAAGAGGTGGAGAAGAGGAAGAAGTTCAAGGTGGGCCCTCTCTCCAGCTGCCTGGTCCTCTGCCCGCCTGTCTTCCCAGAGGTGCGACCTGCTGGGGTCAGCTGGTGGCTGCTCTGGGGAGATGCTGCAGCATCCTCATGTCCTCACTCTTCTCTCCCACAGATCGACGACCAGAGAAGAACCCACAACTACGATGAGTTCATCTGCACCTTCATCTCCATGCTGGCTCAGGAAGGTGAGGGGTCTCGCTGCTGCACCTTACCTGGCATGCCCCGCTCAGAGCCCTGGCCCTCAGGCCCCCTCCTTCAGGCCTCTGCCGGGGCTTGAGCAGACTGTAGTCTCAGGGGGCGCCGAGAGAGCCTCAGCTTCTGACCGGAGGCCGTGGCCAGTTGAGCGCGTGGCTGCCGGGCATCCAGCCACCCACTCAAGGGCCTGCACCTCTCCACAGGCATGCTGGCCAACCTGGTGGAGCAGAACATCTCGGTGCGGCGGCGCCAGGGGGTCAGCATTGGCCGACTCCACAAGCAGCGGAAGCCTGACCGGCGGAAACGCTCACGCCCCTACAAGGCCAAGCGCCAGTGAGGACTGCTGGCCCTGACCCTGCCGCTCACTCTTGCCACACAGCCCTCACCAGGGCCCTCCCCTGGCCCACTCCCCCTCTTCCCAGTATTACCGAATAGTTCCAGTCAGAGAGCCCAGACCCTGGGAATAGGAGCCAGGCCAGGATTCTCTGCACGGTGCCCTAGTGCCTGCCAGGGCAGGGCTGCCCCGTCATGCTCTGGAAGCAGGAGCTGGGGCACAGGGAGGTGCTGCAGCTTCCTCCACAGCCGGCTGTGGAGTGGCAGGACCTGGCCTTTCTGCCTGGGCAGCAGAATATATATTTTACCTACAGAGACGTCTATTTTTCTGGGCTCTAACCCATCTTGCCACCACTGTGTTGACATAGTCAGCTTCCTGACTCTGAGTTCTCTCCTAACAGCTGTCATCCTGGAGGGCCAGGGTCACTCCTGCAGGGTCACAGCTGGGGGCCCTGCTGCTCTGGCCCCAGTTGTCCCTGTTGCGAGGAAGCCAGGTCTGCTCTTCATTCCTCCTGGGAGAGCTCCAAACTCAGGGACCTGGCTGCTGGGCTAGACTGGGAGTGGGGTGTTCCAGCGGGGGTGGGGTGAGCAGCCTGCTTGGGTCCCATGGCCTGAGCAGAGAGAAGTGTTTGAGCTGTTTGGTGGCCTGGCTTTGGCCAGGCTTGGTAAGACTGCTCTCTGTGGCAAGGCCCTAGGCTCTTTGTCTTCAGTGTTGTGGCCCTGGCAAGGGGCCTGCCTTGGGCTCCTGGGCTCAGAGGAGCCTCTGCCCACCCCTCAGTATTACCACGTCTCCCTCTTAGAGACAGCAGAGACAGGGCTGCTTGCAGGAAGCTGGCACCACTCAGCTCTCCCTGCCATGCCAGCTTTCTCAGCTTCTGCAAGGCACTCAGGGTGGGGGACAATAGGACCAAGACAACCAGTTGGAGCCCCATGTTCCCAGAGGGCCTGATGTCAAGGGCTAATGGGCCCAGCACTGCCTCTGGAGCTCAGGCCCCAAACATAGCCCCATGGCCTCTGCCAGGTGGCTTTGAAGGTGATCCAGGCGGGCCCCTTATGTGTACATAGTGACCGGGGTGGGGGGCAGCTGGCAGGCATGGCAGCTGCCTCTCTGCGCTAAGCATAGCCCGACCCCTCTGGCCCCTGTAAATATTGGACTAATGAATGAATAAAACTCTCCTAAAAAATGAGCCCTCCTGTGCTTGCTGGCCTGAGGTTTGTAGGCCAGGGCTGTGGTGGGAGTGAGGACCTAACCAGACCTGGGCCCAGGGCCCTGTGTGTGACCAAAGAGGTAAGGGGAGCGCATTCTCGGGCATTCAGCCTTCTGGGGCAGAGGTTCTTGGGACCCTAGGCCTGGGACTTAGGGTCTGAACTGAGGAGGGGCTTTGGGTGGGCTGTGGAACCAGAGGAGTTGTGTGCAAGGTGTACTGTGGGAGGAGAGGGCCATGGCTTTCACCAGATCTGACAGCTTTGCAACCTGGAGAGGTGTTGGGACTCAGTGGAGGTGGCGCCTCTGTCTCTAGTCCTGCCTGGTGCGCAGTCCCTGGAGGGGCCCTGGGACCTTGCAAGGCTCACCTCTCTTCCCTTGTTGCAGGTCAAAACTGCCAACTGTGCCACTCTTCCCCCTGCTAAACACATTTTCTCTTGAGGCCACTGTAGCCTCTCACCCCCACGATTTCCCTGGCAGTGGGTTCTACAGAGGGGGCCTGGTGTAAGCAGCTAAGGCTCAGCTGGACTGCTTAGGAAATGCAACTTTAATGGCCCCAGCCCTTCTGTCTGGGTCTAGTAGTCCAGGGCACAGATGAGGGCCACACCACGCTTTACCCAGTGTCGCTGGGGCTGGTCGGTGGGGATCTCCACAGCAATGACGTAGTTTGTGGAGTGGCCTGTGGTTGATAGTGTTCCTAGAGCAGGCAAGAAGGGGGAAGGTTAAGTTGTCTGCTTCAACTAGGGCAGGAACAGGGTATAAAGAAAGGCAGTGGACTTGGCAGACTGAGCTTGGAACAAGGAAGGGGACCTGACCCAAGAGGAAGCCCGTCTGGGGAGTGTGGCCAAGGCTCAGGCCTGCCCTCAGTTACTGCACTGATGATTGAGGATGGGAATGGGAGAGTTGATGCCCCTGCTCATTCCCTGTGGACCCAGCCCAGGCCCACCCCACCTCTCCAGGCCTCGGTTACCCCCTCTGAACCTCCATGGGCAGGCTGGGGCTCCCAGGACCCAAGGTGGGTCTGCTAAGGGAGGCAAGAGGATGGTGAGCTCAGGGGCCACTCCCCACAGACTGGGCCCAGCCCCTGGGCATCACCTTGCCTACTACTGGCCCAGCTCTGTCCTGGCCTAGTCCGTCTCAGGAGTGCTGACTGACCTCTGTCAGCCATCCTGTTCAGCTAACCTGGGTCAGCCTAACTGGCCCAACCCTGGGCCCCCACCTGTGGTGTAGGCTCCCCGCCCTGGGCCCCATACCAGCACGGGTCAGTGTCTTGTAGATGGGGCACAGGTAGAAGTCCTGGTTCTGGACCTTGCGGTTGGGTGTTGGCAGGAGCCAGATAACGGCCATCTCTGTGTATAGCTCCTTGGGCCGAGACTCAGCCAGCTGAAAAGCCAGAGGGTCCCATCGGGCACCTTCCAGGAACAGTCCATGGATGAAGCACCCCTCTTTGGGTCTTGTCTTGAGCTCTGATACCGACTGGTGCATCACCTGTGGTGGGCACACAGATGCCCCCTCACATATAAACACCCAGAATCTGGGTTAGGATTTGGGTCAGGAGGCACAGCTGCCTCCTGAGGGCTCTGCCTACCTCCCCCCTTCACCTGCTGTTTCATCTGGTAGCCTACAGTCTGTGCTCTGCCCCTAGGGATTTCCCTGGGGCTTACGGTCTCTTCTATCCTGGCTCTCCCTGTCCCCCAACCCCCTCTCGGGGGTCCCCTGATTCTGCCAGCCAGCTGTGGCCTCCGTGTTCCTCCTGCCTGGGCCACACCCCAGCCTGTCACCTGACCTGGCCCTGGCTGAGTCCAGACCTTGAAATCGAAGGAGATGGTGTCAATGGAGATGATAGACTTGCGGGCATAGTTTTGCAGGGTGCCTGTCAGGAAAGCCTGGGGGAAGAAGAAGCCGCTGATCCAGAAGACGGCTGGGATGCCCTTGGAGATCCAGGTCTGCAGGAAGTCCAGGCGCTGCAGCAGGTCCATGACCCATGAGGACAGCGGCTTGAGTGATGGGTAGGCCTTGGCATTCCAGAGCTCTGGCACAGTGTTGTTGTATAGGCTGGCAGCCATCAGCTCCAGCTGCAAGGACATCACCACCAGCCCCTTGAGTGCCGTGAGCAGGTCTCTCAGCGTCTGTGTGATCACTTGCAGCAGCCGGTTGTACCTGTGGAGCCAGTGGTAAGGAGGAAGGCAGTGGTCTGGGGCCGTGTGGCCATATCCGCACTCCCCAGTTGTAGGGCATAGACAAAAAAACAATGGCAGAATATAGGGGCTAAGAGCATAGAGGGGGGTCGAGTGGCCTGAGTACCAATTCCAGCTCTGGCTGTTAGTAAATGTATGACCTTAGACAAGTCATGTAACCTTTTTGGGCCTTGGTTTGCTCATCTGTAAAATGGAATAAAAATGTGGCTGAGTTAGAGAATGGGTTTATAGCACTTGGTGTAGCTTTTGCTGTCATTTCTCTACAGCCCAGTGGCCTGCTGACTCAGGGCTGGGGGTGGCAGGGGATTACCGGGTGACCTCCTGTACTAGCACCGTGTTCATTGACTCCTCATACAGCACAGGGTACTTGGTCATCACCCGCTGCAAGCTGATGGGCTCAGGCATCTTGAGCAGAATGTTCTGGGCCACATCCTCCACTATCTGTGGGTGCAAAGAATTCTACATGCGCCGAGTTCCTTCCCACAGGGGAACAGGCATGATGGTGGATAGGAGACTGGTCCTGCCCAACCACTGGGCCCTTTCCCCTGCTGCCACTAACCTCCTCCCGGCGCTGGCCACCTGCAGAGGATGATTTGGGTTGCAGCTGGACGATGGTGCCAAGCAGGGTGTAGGTCTCATTCTGGGCACTGGTGATATTGGCATTGTCATGCAGGCCAAAGATCTCAGGCATGTCGTTGAGTGGAAGGCTCTTGATGTAGGAGAGGTAGCCCTGGAGGGTAGGAGGGCTGCGACTGAAGCCCCTGCCCTGCTCTACCTCCAGCCTGCGGGACAGCCCTCCAATTGAGCACATCCCCTACTCGTCACCCCTGGTTGCAAGCTTTACGCATCTCCCTCTTACCCTTGGGACTCCATGGCCTCTGCTCCCTCCTAGCCCACTTCTCCCTGCTGCCTAGCTCCCTGCTTCTTCATTCAGCTGCTCAAACCTGTCACAGCCCCTCCTGCCACAGGCCCTTTACACTGCTGACCCACACTCTGGGGTGCTCCACCAGCGCCTGCCTGCTCCTCACACATCTTAGCTGAAGCATCATTTCCTCAGGGAGCCCTCCCTGACTGTGGTCTGGGCTGCTTCCCGCCTCACTGCCTCACTTGGCAGCCTCAGAGGAGCCGCCCGCCCCCTCCCAGCCTCACTAAGTCCTCTCGGGCAGGGGCTGAGAGGCGGGAGTTGTCGTTTGCCCACAGAACCTGAGCTCCAGGGCTATCTTTGTGGGATGGATCAATCAATGAAAAGGAGCTACTGGCCGGTAGGGGCCAAGTCTCCCAGCACCCAGGTGTTCACGGCACCCCAGGACCCCAGCCTGGCAGGCCGCCTGAAGCACGGCCCCGGTGTGTGCTCACGTTGAGGTCGTAGGTGGGTTGGATCTGGTGGTAGACGCCCGAGGCACTGTAGCTGTGCTCGGGGAAGAGCACGGCGGGGCTGTAGAAGTCCTCCAGGATGTTCATGACGCAGCGGCGGTCCCAGTCGTCAGTGACGCGGCCCCCGTAGTTGATCTCCCCTGCCGTGTACTTGAGGACCTACGGGGTGGGTAGGTCAGGCCCCCACAGGCACCCAGCTCCCCACCCTCAGCCCATCCCCAGCCCACCTTGTAGGGGATGTGGTCATACTCGTCCAGGAACATCTTGAGCTGGCTGACGCAGATGCGCAGGTCCCCGTCCGTGAACTCATAGGGGATGTTGAAGCCCAGGGGCCCAAACTTACGACGCTCCAGGGCATTCCCATGGAACAAACACAGAGACAGCAGCAAGGACTTGAACTCCATCACCTGTCGGAGGTGGGGGTGGGGCGGAGGGGCGTGAAGGGTGGGGATGGAGATGGGGCAGGTTGGGGGTGCCAAGTGTGTCTCACCTTGTGACAGGAGTTGAGGAAGTCATCGCTGAGGCTGCTGTAAGACTTGAGCAGGTTGGCCTTGACCCCGCGTGGCGGCTCAATGGTCATCTTGGAGCCGTTCTGTAGGATGGACACTGGGAACTTGTTGCTGGGCAGGCTGGTGAGCCACAGGCGGAAGTCCCGGTGCACCTGGTGGCCACGCTCCACGTGAGCGTTGAGACCCGTACCTGGTGGCTGCCCCAACACCAGGCTCCCTCCTACCCAAGGACCCTGGGCCACCCTCAGCCTGACTCCACCCCTGGGTTGGGCTGGGCCAGACCAGGCTGCACGGACCACTGGTAAAGAACATGGGCTTCGGCAAGTCCCAGGGTCACCCGTCTGTGCTGGGTGGCCTTGGGCGAGTCACTGGTAGCAGTAACTTGAGGGGGCCACTGGGAAGATTACTCTAGTTGATATGTGTTACATATGTCACTTCCTGAGCGCCGTGTGCCGGTGGCTTGGCTGAGTGCTCTGTGGGACGATCTCATTTAGCCTTATCAGTCCTGGATGGATGTACTGTATTCCCTTGGTGTACCTTGTCGGGATTGATGTGCTCAATGAGGCGCTCCAGGACTGGCATCCAGCTCGGTGCCAGGTGGCAGTTCTGAAAGAAGACCCACTTGCCCCTCTCTATGGAGCTGCGCATCATGGCTTCCGCCCGAGGGCCCTGTGGGGACAGGAGTGCTGAGTGGTGGGGGACCAGCTGGCCCAGCCCACCAGCTCCCTTCTCCCCCACCCCCTTGCCCTTACCTGGCCCTGGCCCAGGGAGATGGCAGAGAGCTTCTTGGAGAACTTCATTTCTTCGGCAAACTTGTAGAGGTCGGCAGCCGGGTCAGTGCCAGGTGATAGCACGAAGATGAGGGGCGTGGTGGAGTTGGAGTCTTTGAACACCAATGACAGGTTGGCTGTCTGCAGGGCAGGGAGAGATGCCACCTAGAGCTTCTCCTCAGGGGCAGGCAACCAGGGAGAGGTAGGGGGGTCCTGGGGCCCCCAGAGTAATCCAAGAGGGGCTTCCTGGTGGGACCTGGAACCTCTCAGAGCTTTTTGGGGTGGCTAGGGATCCTGGCCTGACCAAGGCTGCAAAGTGGTCTGTCCAGGTGCAGCCAGGATCCTGGGACCCAGGCTGGGGATTAGCCCAGGTGCTGGCTGACAGCACTTGCCTGGGGCTCAATGAAGCGTGGCTCCAGGTTGGTGGCCACGAAGTCCTGCATGGCATTGGTAACCTTGTCCCCACGTAGGCAGCGGAGGACCAGCAGCTTCTGGAACTGGTCCAGGTACTGGTCCCAGATGCCAGGCAAGGGCTCCCTGCAACAGTGCCCACGTCCCCCTGAGAGCCAACCTGTGGGAGGGCACTGGCCACAGGGTCTCTGCTTGCTGGACAGCAGGGGAGAATGGGGTGTCCAGGGGTACATGGCCGGGGGCATGGAAGAGACGTAGTCACAGCTGCAGGGCAACCCTGTGTGGCCCCTCAGAGAAGGCTCCAGGGCAAGCCTGTTCCTGGGTCTCAGCCCCTGGATGTGCCCACCCTGCTGTGCCCTGGGTCCCAGCTCACCGGTGGGGCTCAGGGCTATCAAAGATGGCCTGGAATTCCGATAGGTGCTTCACGAAGTCAAGGGCGAAGGAGGAGAAGGCCGGCAGGTTGGAGAGTGCCAGGATGTCTCGCCAGGCCCGGTCTGACAGCCAGTCCGGGGCAGGGTTCTCACTCATGACAGGGACAGAGCCCCCAGACAGGAGGTAGCGCCACTCGCTCTGGCAAGGGACAGGGGAGGCTAGTGCCCAGGCCCTGAGGCCTGCCTCCAGCGCCCCACCCAGCAGTGCCTCCCCTACCATCCTCAGCCAGAGAAATGGAGTTCCCCTTGGGGGTGGCAGTTGCACAGGTCTGGGTTAGTGTCACCTCTTTCCCTTTCCCTGGCTGTGTGACCTTAGGCAAAGGATTTGACCTCTCTGAGCCTCTGTTTCCTCACTTGGAAAGTAGGAAGAATCAGAACTCTGCTTCCCAGGGGTTTTGTGGGGGTAGGTCAGAGGGTAGCTGTGATCCCAGCACCCGGCACACGGTGAGGGCTCAAGCAGTGGTGGCTGTGACTCTCAGTGCTTTCCAACGCACCACGAAATACCTGGGGCTCATGAGACCATGAGCTGGTAGGCTCAGGACTGTCTCTGTGCTCACCAGCACTCTCAAGGCTCTGAGAAGACGTGCACAGGAGCTGCCGGGCCATAGTTAACCCAGGGCCTCCTGGCTGTTTTCAAGCAAGGAACTGGCCGCCCCTCCATCACGCACCTGGTTGATCTTGCCCTGGTTCATCATGATGCGGGCACACAATAGGAAGGCGAACATCAGCTTGTGCTTCTCGAAGAGGCTGTGGCAGACATTGCTGTAGAGGTTGTAGGTCAGGTAGCGGTTGATGTTGGCGATGCGCTTCTTTAGGTTGTCTGCAGGGCAGAGGGGTGATGGCAGTGCAGGGAGAAGGGAGGGAAGCAAGATCCCTGGGGCCCAGCCCAGCCCAGCCCGTCTCCCCAGTAGCCAAAGGGGCAGTCTGGGCACCCCCTTGGGGCATTTGCTCCGAGGAGGGTAGGAGGGGCGTGTGTTCTTACGTAGTGTAAGTCTGATGAGGGTGTGTATGAGTGGACATGGGTGTGAGTCTACGTGTGTGTGCCCGCTGTGGAAATGCATCCAGGTGTGTCACACCTGTGCCAGGGTAGAGCCTGGTGTTTGTGTCAACATGTGCATCTGTGCCAGGGCTACCTGCCCTCTCTGAGTTGGCGATGCCTGAGAGGAAGATGTTGAGAAACCACTCGAGGGAGTACTGGTACATGGGGTCCACGTTGGCCAAGTCAGACACGCAGAAGAAGAGGATCTGGGTGCGGATGGCCACGGGAATGTACTCCATGCGCGTGAGGTCAATGTCCTTCTCTGTCTGCTCTGCAATCCTGACCTTGGCCTGGGGGTGCAGTACAGGGGGAGCTGGTCAGGCCCAGGTAGGTTGTCAAAGGGCACCAGGCAGAGGTGGGTGGGGATAGGGCGCAGGCCTGGGGCAGGTGGGGAGAGGCAGGCAGGAGTGGGCCGGCAGTTGCTGACCTGGATCTCAGCAGCCTTCATCTTGGAAGCCTCCAGCACCTTGATGAGTTCCATGTCATCCACAGGGTTGCCCTCAGAGGAGCTGAGCCGGTACAGGATCTGGTCTTCAATGTCCTTCAGCTCCTGGCGCATCTTGGCATTATTGACAATCAGCTGGTTCTTGGCTTCCTCAAGGTCAGGCCGCTCCTCAGCCACTACCTGGCCCAGCAGCTGGTCCTCTAGACCACTGCCAGGGGCAGGAGACATTATGTCTGTGACACCTGGTAGGCCCTGGAGGGCCAGCCTTGAGCCTGCTCACCTATGTACCTGTGCTCCCGGGGCTCCAAAGAGCCTAGCATCCCTGTTGGTGTCAGCCTGGGAGGCCTGGCCTCCGTCTCAGGCTGCAGGGCTAAGGCAGAGCCTGGCTTGAAAGTGACCAGTTCTCAGTGAGACCTCAGGTGGCAGCTTGGAATCCCAGCAGGGGCCAGGCAGTTGAACATGTGAGTTGCTGGGGTCTCTGAAAAACTCCCTCTCAGCAGGAGGGGGCTGGGGGTGATGGGGAGGGACAGGACTTAAAGATGTTTTCACCCCCTTGTCTGTGGAGAGGTTCATAGTGGCCACTGGCATGGAGGCCTTAGCACTCTATGTGGGTGGTCAGCAAAAGCTATAGTGCCTGGGCTTAGGGCAGCAAGGGCAGGAAACGGCTTGGGTGCAGGGAGCCAGAGTATGCCCCCCACAGGGCTCCAGGACAGCTCTGGGGGTGAGTGCACAAGGGCTCAGCAAGGGCTGTGGGGAAAGGGTATCCGGATGAGGTGGGGCTAGTGCTGGCCAGGGAGGCTGCGGGAGGGGTTCCTGACCAGGGATCAGGATGATCTGAG
Organism: Balaenoptera borealis; assembly: GCF_965194805.1. Taxonomy (NCBI): domain Eukaryota; kingdom Metazoa; phylum Chordata; class Mammalia; order Artiodactyla; family Balaenopteridae; genus Balaenoptera; species Balaenoptera borealis. Next base: position 40,447,706 of record NC_138869.1, read on the forward strand.
GGTGGGGTTTCTCAGGTGGAAACGGTGGCAAGTAAAGGGAGTTGGTGGAGGGGCTAGAAAGACCTGAAATGCAGAGTGCCTGGGAGGAAGCTGGCAGGGCCTCAGGGGGAAACCCACTGAGTCTCTGCCTGGGGGTGGGAGGAGGCAGCCAGGCAGGCTGAGGCAGAGCTGATGCTGGGGGACCCAGGGACCAAGGGCTTACCCGGGAGACAGGGTGAAGTTGATGAGGGTGAGCTTGGTGGAGATCTCCGGCGTGTAGTGTGGGTTGGGCAGCTTGGTGGTGATGTACATCCTGAAGTCCTCGTGGTAGGGGATCACCGTGTCTCCCAGCTTCAGCACCGTGTTCCCCTGCTGCTTGTATGTCTGTGGCAGGTGGGATGGGCAAGCGCTGTGGCCTGGGCTTCACCAGTGAGGCAGGGGAAGGGGGCCACCCCCACCCCCGCTGCTGCAGGCCCACCTGCTTGAGCAGCACGGGCTCCAGGGCGGGATCCAGCTCCTCGCCCACGTTCTCTAGAAGGCAGGGCTTGCCAAAGCGGATGGCATTCTCCATGCTGCGCAGGAAGTCGCGATCGCTCAGCTTGAACACATCCAGCCCGCTGTCCTTCTCCTGTGGGCACAGGGGGCGGGTGGGGGCCGCGGGGGCTGAGAACCAGCCTGAGGCTCAGCTACTCCCCCTGCACCTGCTAAGCCCCGCTGGGTGGGGTGGTGGCACCCGGTGGGTGGGCTCACCATGTTCTTGATCCATTTGTTGGCCTGGCTCTGAGGGTCAATGAAGTGGGTCCAGCGCTGGGAGAACTGGTTGATGACCCCATTCTCCACTGACAGTGTGTCGTTGGGGAGGCCAGCAACCTGTGGGGGACCGGGCTGGGTCGGGAGTCTCACACAGCAGGCTCAGCTGGTACATCAGCTACTCCCAGCCTTGTGCTTTGGCTGTGTTTCCCTTCTCCTTACTGCACCCTCTTGAGGGTGGAGGGCAGTCCTGAGGTCTCAGCCCCCAGTACTGGTCTCCCTCCTATTGGCTGGCTCCCGACACCCTCCTTCGCTGGGCCCGTTGTTCCTCTTGCCTACTGAGTCCTTGCTCAGTCAGACCATCTTCATGGAGCCAGTAAAGCCCATCAGCCCTCCCGGACTGTGTTCACGCTCAGCCTCTGCCTAAGCCTCTTGGTTCTCTCCTTGTGCCAGCTCTACCTGTCCTCCAGGGTCTAGCTCGGACACGACCTCGTAACCCTCACTCTGGACACTGCTCTCCCACCCCACCCCCACTCTCATAAGCACCCCTTGACCTCTCTGCCCACAGTTAGCCAGCATCTGTGCCACTTGCTCGGCTTTCTCCTCTCCTACCCACCAGCCTCTGACTGGCCCCGGGCGGGCTCAAGAGACGCATCTCTAAGCAGACCCAGGAAAGAGGGTGGGAGGGAGGCGGGAGGCTCCTGGCCCAGCCCAACCACACTGCAGGCCCAGCCCAGTTGCTCCAGCCCCCCGGGGTGGGCACCTGCCACGAGCGGATCTTCACGGGGTTCCCCAGAGTCCCGATTAGCGTGGGCTCGGAGGTGTGTGGGACATGGTGGGTCGTGAGCTGCTTAACCCAGCTGTCGTAGAGCACCGTGCGGTACTGGCCCTGGGGAGATGCCAGACTCAGGGCCACCCCACCGAGACAGCCGCGATGCCCTCCCACTTCCCCCTGTATGTACCCCAGCGCTCAGCAGTTGTGCAGAGGTCAGAGCTCAGACATGGAGACTGAGGCCTGAGCTCTAGCCCCACTTTGGGGAACATCCTCGGCCTCCACAATCCTCAGCCCCTTATCTGTGAAACCAGCATAAGAACAACAGTGCCCACCCGTCAGGGCAGCTGTGAGGATTGAATGAGAGGCACACAGCAAGCACGGCAGTGTGAGCTCACACTTCCCTCTAGAAGGCCAGCCCCACCAGAGCAGGTTTTCTGGCTGTTTTGTGAGCTGCCATATCCCCAGTGCCTGGAACAGCACCTGGCTCAGACGGGGCGCCTGAGCAGTGCTTGTTGAATGAGTGAGAGAAGAGCCGCCCTCAGGCCACCCCTCGTGGAGGTGAGGCCTCAAGGCGGGGCCGGGGGCTCCTTACCGTGAAGGGGCCCAGGTAGGCCACAAAGCCGGCAGCCACCAGCACGTCCCCGAAGATGTTGTCGAGCATGTGTTCCAGGTTCTCCACCGTATCCTGCCAGCGCACCCTCTCGTCTGACAGTCCGTTGATGAGCTGCAAGGACAGCCCATGGGGTGGGTTCTGGGAGGCTGGGCCGGGGGCCTGGGTGTCCCTGCCTGGCGCAGTCCCCGAGGTGGCCGGTGTGGGGTGTGTGGACAGCCACCCTGGGACCCCCCTACCACCCGGGCCCTTCCAGCCTGTCGGGGGCAGGCCACAGCACAGGCCCTCGCACCTTGTCGGCGCGGCCCAGCCGCTGCTCGCACTGCTCACACTTCAGCTCCAGTTCCTCCTTCTTGGCGATGCAGTCTCGGTACTTGGCCTGCATCGTGGCAATGCCATCCTCCACCCTGTGCAGGCGCTGCTTCGCCTCCTCCAGGATCCTCTGTGTCACCTCCAGGTCGTCCTGGGCCTCCCGCAGGGCTTGCTGTGGGCAGAGGGCGCAGGACCAGCTTTCCTGGTGCCCAGAGGAGCCCACGCCCCCTCCCCTGCCCCCCAGGTCTACCCAGCCCTCACCCGCTTGGGCTCCACGGCCTTGGCCACGAAGTGGTACTTGTGCATGGCGCGCACCCACTGGCAGATGGAGGTGCAGGCCTTGGACACCTTGGCGATGGCGGCTGGCTGGAACTCTTCATTGTCGATGTATGGCTGGATGGCTTTGATCACCGCCTCCCCAATGTTGTCCTGGGGATGGGAACCATGGGCTCAGGGGGCTGCTTCCCAGGGAGGACAGAGAAGGCTCTGCAGGGCTGAGGGGCATTCTGCTCCTGCTGCTATGCCCCGTGCAGGCCTCAGTACAGGTGTCCTCCCTAGGGAATAAACACAAGCCACAGAAGCTGGCCAGAAGAGGATCTTCTGTATTCCAGGATTTCAAATAATATGATCAGAGATTTTTCTTTCTCAAGAAATGACACAACCTCAAGATCTGATAATACAGGGACTTCCCTGGTGGTCCAGAGGGTAAGACTCCGTGCTCCCAATGCAGGGGGCCCGGGTTTAATCCCTGGTCAGGGAATTAGATCCCGCATGCATGCCGCAACTAAGACCCGATGCAGCCTAAATAAATAAATAACTATTTAAAATAAAAAAAAAAAAGAAGATCTGATAATATGCAGGCCCCATTTAAAACCCATTTAGAGACAAGGGCTCCTTCCTGGCCTATATGGAGACGAGTGAGTGGTTCTGATGCCCACCCCGGCTCACGTTCAAATGTAATAATCCCCACCCCGAGAGCTCACCATACTCTTGGAGCGCTTGTCCTACCCTGGGAGAATCCAGCTCTGTAATTCAGGATGAGGCCAGGAATCTGTATTGTTCATGAGCTCCCAGAGGTCAGAGATTGGGACCAGGGGAACCTCAGTGCTGGCCGTGAGCCTCCTGATTTGGGCTCAATTAGAGGGATGGGGAAGCCCATACAGAGTCCAGCTGTCACTGAGATGGGCCATTTGTCTCTGCCCTCCCAGTGCAGTCTGGGACATGCCCAGGGCTCCAACACTGACACATGGTGGGGGGGTGGGGCGGCCCGCGTGGGACTAATTTCTGGGCTGGAAAGGGGCCCTCCAAGAGGGCTGCGGGCTCCAGGCTGACCTAACCCTAAGCAGCCCCATGAGAGCGCATGCCCAAGGATACTGAGAACCCCAGATAGACAGGAAGGCAGAGAAATCCAGAGACAGACAGGCACTAAACCTCAGGTGTTGAGGCTGAGGGAGAGGTGATGACTGAGCAGCCAGGGAAGGTCTTGGCCAGCGCCATGGGGGTTTCAGGGAGAAAAGGGCAGGAGAGAGAATCTCCAGGCTGCGGAGCCTTGGAGTGACTGTGGGTGATGTCCTATGGGCATAGGAGACTTCCCAGGTCCTGATTTCCTCAACACCCATCTGCTGGTTGGTCTGTCTATTGCCCCCACCAGCTGGAGAGCTTCTCTGGGCCAGGATCTGGCCCCATCAGCTCTGTGGCCACAGGGCTGCGTGTGTTGCAGGCAGAGTGAGATAGGACGGAAGCCCCAGCGCTGGGGGGAAGGGGGCCAGTTCCTCTCCCCACTTCTCTGCCCAGCTGGGTCCTGCCCTCACTCACTCCCAGCTGGCCGGGTGCCTGGTACGCTCACCTTGTCAAACTTGAAGAGGCTCTCCAGGAAGCGGCCGGGGTCCTGCAGCAGCCCCTTGCCTGGCTCCCAGTAGTCATCCACCTTGGAGCCAGGCTTCTCTCCAGGCACCTTCTTGGGCTTGATGCCCTTCATGATGCACACAGCTTCTATGACCAGCTTCACGCCTGGGGGTGGCCGCTGCATGGCACGCACCTGTGGGCCAGGCCAAGAGTGGGGAAGGGGGAGGTCCATCACGGAGTGGGTACCTCCAGGCAGGGACAGCCGCCAGACAGTGTGGGCCCCACCAACCAAGTCCCTACCACTACAGACCAAGGGCACACCCGGGGATCCCCCGAGGTCTGCCTTAGCCTATGGCAACTACTGCTCCCCCATATACCCAGGCCTGGCCACGAGGCCCTGTACGCTCAGTTCTCAAGGCCCAAAGCCCTCCTCATGCACCTGCCCGGGCCCTGGGGGCTGATACAAGGAGGTAAGGGCAGGCAGCTGGATTCAAGCTCTAGTTCTGCCCTCATCTCTTGACACATGACCCTCAAGGGATATGTAGAGGGAGGGCCTAGGGGCCAGAACCCAAGAGGGCTCCAGGGAGGGATGCCAAGAAAAGCCTGGGAGGTGCCTAGCCACCCACCTCGGTCACATCATTCTTGTTGAGGTTGCGCAAACTGGCCAGGGCTGCATCCAGGGCGGGCAGAGCCTCATCCAGATCCTTCTGGGCATCGTCAGCAATACCTTGTGCTTTCCTGGCCTTCTCATTGGCCTTGATCTCCTCTGCTTGCACTGAGTTCCGGGACTCCTCAGCAATGGTTGTGTCCACCTAGGAACCAGAAGTAGGGAGGACCCAGTGATGGCCCGTGTCAGGGACAGGTGTGCCCTCCTCCCCTTTCTCCTTTCTGTCTCAGTCTCCCCAGGTGGAAGGAAATGAGGGTTGGGATGCCCCATTCTCTAAGGACCCTCTCGGCTGTGACAGCCCATGGAGATCTGGGAGTGCTAGGAACCCCTTCCAATCCTGAGTGCTCATCGTGGGCCTGGCATGGGGCTCAGGGCTTTACATGCTTGAGCATAACTGCCCCATGGGCAGGACCCCCTACACCCACAGGGCACCTCCATGCAGAACAGAGAAAGGCACTCCCCTCCCACAAGTCACTTTCTTTCCATCTGCTGGAAAAATTTTCAATACCACTGCCTTTGTAGAGCAGGACATGATTGTTTCTGCCAGAAAGCTGCCATCATGAATATGCAAACCTGCGGAGGCTGCTGTGAGGACTGGCCCTCAAATGTGGGCCCTCTTGTAGACTCAGAGGATCTTAGAGGGAGACTCAGACAGACTCTGCACCGCTAACTGTGGCTGCCCTGTTACTCAGTCCGTGTTGTGATTATTGGGTTTGGATTTGTCTTGCTCATCACCATATCCTCTGCCCAGTGCAGCACTTGGCAAAGAATAGGTTCTGAGCAAGCATTTGTTGAATGAACACATGACTGAATGAGGGAACTGGGCACCAAGAGGCTAAGCAACCTGTGAGGCCGGGCAGCTAGGGATCTTGTGGTTGCATGGGGATGCCGAGCATCCTCAGACGTGGTCAGCCGTCAGGGAGGGGGCCAGGAGCACCCCCAACCTTGATCTGCTCCATGGTAAGCGTGGTCTCCTTGGCAGCCTCCTCCAGCAGGGGGCGCATAATCTCCAGCTCTTCCTGCATCTTGGCCACATCCTCTGAAGTGCGCAGCAGCTGGGGGGTGGGAGGCGGCAGGGGGCACAGAGAGGAAATCCGGTGTGACGGTGTGATGGGGACCAGAGAGTGAGTTAGGCCTGGAGGGGGCAGGGGAGAAGTCCCTGCAGGGCCGCCCTCATTCACGAGTGAGAGGCTGTGGCCAGCAGCTTCAGTGGCCCCCAGGTTGCCCAGTGGACCCAGAGGAAGGGAGCAGTCCCCTAAAAATCTTTGGGGTGACCTGCTTTGGCCTTGCCCTTGGCCAGCAGCTTTTGCTCTTTTGGTGAGGGAGGAAGCCACCCATTTAAACACTGTGGGCTGCCAATTGAAAGGCCAGGCTGGGCCTCCGGGGTCAGGACTGAGACTGCATGGGCAGAACCACGGGCAGCTAGCCATTGCCCACAAGGCCCCACCCCGGCCCACCTTGTCGAGGCCACTCTTCATGCGGTTCTTAGCGGTTTTCAGCTCCTGTTTCTTCTGCCCGATGAGGATGGAGAAAATATTGAGCAGCTCCAGGTAGCTCTTGGGGGTCACATAGTTGCGGCGGGCCAGCTCGGCCAGATACTCGACACACTTCTTGGCCACTGACTGGTGGATATACACGCAAACCTGAATCTGTGAGGGAGCAGACCACTGATGTCAGTCTTGTAGAGCCCCCAGCAAAGATGGGGCACCAAGGTGCCCTCGAAGCCACTGAAGCCTGGTTCTGGGGAGGGAGCCACGTGCAGGAACCTCAACGGCCCTCACACTCACTCTCTCCTATGATCCTCATGACCTCCAGGTAAAGGTCACCTATTCTGCAGACGAAAAATCCCATGACCCAGAGAAATCAAGGGGCTTTTTCAAGTTCACACAGTTGTCAAGGGCAGAGTTCACTTTGAACTTGGACCCAGGTGTGTCCCAGCTCTTGGCCCAGTGCTCTTATCACAGCCCCTATGACCTGCCTCTCTCAGAAAGCCCTAAGGTGGGGCCCCTCTCGGAGGCGGTAGATGTGGGGAGGGAGGGCCCAAGGCCTCAGCACAGCCGGGCAGAAATGGGCTCACCCTAGCTCTTGGCCCCCAGGTGACCATCACTCTCTCAGGCTGGACCAGACAAATCTACCCCCCACCCCATCTGTAGTCTCTGGGTTGTATCAGGAGGCTCTTTGTTTGTTAATGTGGACCATTTTTTTTAAAAAACTCTTTACTGAATTTGTTACAATATTGCTTCTGTTTTACATTTTGGTTTTCTGTCACAGAGGCATGTGGGATCTTAGCACCCCGACCAGGGATTGAACCCTCACCCCCTGCAGTGGAAGGCGAAATCTTAACCACTGGTCCGCCAGGGAAGTCCCTATATCAGGCGGCTCTTTAAAGAAAGTTTCCATGGAGCCCTCAGGGAATAAGATAAACAGTGACTGTGTAACTGTGTGCCCAGCCTCCTGCATCACCGTGACAACCTTGTGGCACTCCCATTATACAGATGAGGAAACTGAGGCTTAGACAGGCAAAGCTGTCTGCCCAAAGGCTTCCCATCAGTGGTGGGCCTGGGACTCTTACCCAGGCCTTGGTGACCCCAAGCCCGAACCTACACAGTCCCCCACAAGGGCTTGCTCCTCACCAAGATACCTACCAGTCCTTCAATTACTTTGGGGGTGGCGTCCAGCTCTGGGATCTCGTTCAGGAACATGGTGGCCACAGACTCCAGGGCCTCTGCCGGCCACTCATTAAACCAATCGATGGTACAGCAGTTGACCAGGGAGGGGAACTGCCTTAGGTGAGCTCGGAAGACCTCTCCAATGGGGCTGGGGAGGTGGGGGTCCAAATGAGGCCCTGAGACACAGACTTACACCCCCCAGGAACCCAGGACCCAGGGTCATTTCACAGCCCTGTGGCATGGCAGCCAGGACACAACAGCACAGCAGCCTGGACCCAATGGCATGGTGGCCAGACCCAGGCCACTTCCCCTTGTGGCAGGCCCAGGTGCCCCCCCACCTAGAACCACTGTCCCTGCGAGGTTGCAATGGCACCTGTACCTCATGCACAGCACCACGTGGATGCTGCTGCGCACACGCCCGGTGTAGGTGGCCATGAGGTTGGCCTTGGTGGGCTGCAGACCCTGCTCCTGGACGTAGGGCCGCATGGTGTTGACAATCTGGTCCTGCTCGTCCGTGTTGTAGAGGTTGGGAATGTCGCCTGAGTTCAGGACATTGTTAATGTCCTCTAGGAAGGACTCGTTCTTGATCTGGGGGGAAGATGGGGATGGAGGAGCTGAGCCTTGATGATGGCCCCTGGGTGTTGCGCTCCATGACCATGGTCTCACTGGACCTTCACAGGAGCCCCATTCCACAGACCATGCCACTAAGGCTCAGAGAAGCCCAGGGTCACACAAGTGACCACACAAGTCGTGGTCCAGGACTCACACCCAGACCTGCCCTACAGCAGAGACTCTGAACATCACTGCTGGGCTGTGGAAGGGCCCTGGGTCCTGGGTGGGAGATGTGGTGTCTTCTTCCTCTCCTGCCAGGCCTCTCTACATCTCAGTTTACTCACAGGAGAAAACCAGGCCACAGGCAGAAATGGGTCCTTACCCATCTCATATGGCCAGGGCCTAGTCAGTGCCAGAGGGCACCCTCACTTGCCTATGTAAGGGGAGCCCGGGGGATAGGAGTAGGGCTGGGAGCCTTCCAGGGCTTCAGCTTCGGCCCAGTCCTGACCACCAGTCAGGTTTAAGCACTGCCCTGTTTGTCTTGAGGCCCTGGACCCACAACCTCTCCTTCTCTCAGACCTGGGGAAAGGCCTCATCTAGGGAGCTCCAGACAGAGCAGCCCCAAGAAGGCGGCCATAGGCACAGCACCTCAGGCACAAGTCCTGTGGTCCTTGAGGTAGGAAGCCGTTGACCAGTGAGTGTGGTCCCACTTGTGGTCAGCCATGGTGCCAGGGGCCTTCTTTACCCTCGGGGCATAGTAATGATGATCTATGTCTCCCACCAGCCCTGACAGGCTAGGTTTGGCCCCCTCCCCCTGGTCCCAGCCATTCCTCCCAAGATCCACCCCAACTGACAGTGACGTGGGCATGAAGGACTGACCACCTTCCAGGATGCCACACTGGGGTGGGTTGTATCCAGCCCACCCTGGATCCCACCCACTGCCCATGTGGTGGCACCTGGGTATCTGAGAACAGGAAGGTGATGGGCAGGCTGTGCAGGCCAGCCTTGAGCAAGACCTTCTTGACATCATCACGCCACTCGGTCATGCCATAGTTCTTGGACAGCTCAATCTGGAAGCACTCATACTCCGCCCTGGAGACAGGTGGTTGGGTGGAGGCATACCAGAGCTTGAGGCCAAGCGCCGCACCCCAGCCATCTGTTCCCATCCTGGGCAGACCTGCTGACTCCCGCAACCCTGAACCTGCTCTCTTGCCTCCAGACATTTGCTGAGGCTGCTCCCTCAGCCTGGAATGCCCTTCCCTTCCATCCTCCCAGCCTTGATTAGAAGAGAAGGCCCATGGCCACCTCCTCTAGGAATCTCTCCTGGATGCCTGCAGCTACCCCTCCCCCATCCCTGCAGCATCACAGGGCACTGCTGCTGTCTCTCCTTGGACCCCAGGTTACTCTCCCAGGTCTAGAAGCCCGTGGGCCAGGTGCATCTGCCTCAGCATAGAACATGTGGAAGAACATGAATGGAACTGAGTCTGCCACCGGCCGCCCACTGCCCACCACGCCTGGGGGCCCTCACATGTGCGAGGCCAGTCTCGTGAGGGACCTGCGGCCGCTGCCGCCCACACCCAGCAGGAGCGCGTTGCCCAGCGCCTGGCGCAGGGTGCGGCTGATGCGGCAGACGTGGCTCACGGCGTCCATGAAGAGGACCAGCCTCAGCTTGGCTGTGCTGATCTGGTTGTAGTCCTCCATGTACTCCTCGATCACCTGCATCATCTGGCGGCAGGGGGGGAACGGGGAGAGCGGGGTCCTCCCTCTGTCCCCGTGCACTGTGCCCCAACGAAGGGAGCACAACGCCCCATCCCCCCGGCCAGCCCTGCTCCTCTGTGCACAGAGGGATGTTGGCCCTAAGACGCCGGGTCTGCCTGGATGAGGCCTGACCCACTGGACACACCAAGGCCTGAGGGTCGGGTCAGAGACCTGCCTGCTGCCTCGAGGGCTCACCAGGATGTACCGACCTGGGGCCCCGTGGGAGTTCCTGGGAGCTAGGAGAGGGTCTGTGTGAAGAAACCAACAGGAGGCCCCGCACTCCAGCTTCATCCTGCCACCCTGGGGTCTTGACTCAAGACTCGCAGCGCCCGGGGCCCTGCTGCGGCTGTGTGGCTGGGATAATAGTCCCTCAAATGGGCATAGCGTGTCCCTGTTTACAGAGCCTGTCTCAGTTGAACCTTAGACTTGTCCTCAGGAAAGAGCCAAGCAGGGCCTACTGCGCCCATTTGACAGGCGAGGAGATGGGACTCAGAGAGGCAACTTCTGGCCTGAAGTCCCTGAGCTGGCCTTCCAGACCAGTGTCCGACCCTCTGGTCAGAGCGTGGTGGTCTCTTAGCAGTGGCTGCAGAGGGCCGGGGTCCCGGGGGTCGGGGGTCGGGGGTCGGGCCCCAGCAGGCCCCTTCACCTTCTTCTTGCTGGTGATGAGCTCATAGGACTTGACGTCGGAGCCTGGCGACATGAAGTCCCCGTAGAGGATGGGCTGGAAGGGGCAGACCTCTTCGAAGGCCACCTCCCACTGCTCCATGCAGCTCTCCAGGAGCTTGTCAAACCAACTGCGGTCCTCCTCGTTCACCAGGCGGTCGCGGAACACGCGGCAGCTCTCGTGGTACCACAGGCGCAGCAGCTGCACCTTGTCCTGTGGCCGCCCAGCGTCAGTGCCTGCTCTCGGCCCCACACCCTCGGCCACCTCTCAAAGCACCTGGGCCTGGCTCTCCCACCAAGACCCGGCCAGGGCCCTGGGTGTCTGCTGTCTCCACAGAGGGTGGAGTCCACACGCTGACGCCTGGGCCTCTCCACCCCCAGCTCCAGGCCCAGCTGTGCCTGCGGGGTTCCCAGCTCAATTAGCTTCTCCCCTCTTAGGGTCCCCACAGCTCCCCAAACCCCAAGCCCAAGAGGAATGCCCGATTCTCCTTATACCTTCCCGACACCCCACATCTAACCACTCACTTGACTCCAAAGCTCCCTCTGACTCTACCCCCATCCTGCTGCCACCTCCATGCTGACTTCCCTGCCTCTCCCTGGGTGACGGGACCGCCCTCAGGAAGCCCCAAAGCTCTTCTCTCGACTCCTTTGGCTATAGCTGGGCAGGGCCAGGGCTGGCATCTGTCCTGTTCACACTGTGCCCTTGACGCCGGGCCCACACACTGACCCATCCATTCCCCATCCCAAAGTGCAAATCTGCCCCCTACCCACCCCTCCGCTCCCACCACCTTCAGGACTCTCTCCCCCTGCAGCCCACAGAGCCTGCCCAGCACACCTGACACTGCTCCCCGCTGCACTCCTGCTCCTTCCACCTGGTACCACTCACTCTTCCCCTCAATCTTCTCACACACAGGGCTTGCATCAGGAACCCTCCCTCCCTTGCCATGCCCTGGCTCCTGCTTTTGTGTGATCCCATCACAGCCAGCATTCTAGGCGTGGATTTCACCTGCAAGATGGGACTCAGCTGCATGAAGGCAGGGCTCCTGGGGGCTTGGTACTTGTTGCCGTGTCCCCAGTTCCACCCCCTGCCCAAGGGCCTGGCCAGATCAAGGCTGAGGAGTGTTTGGGTAGGAAGGCCTAAAACCAGGGAGGACTGTGAGGGCAGTGTGGGCACTCCACTGCTGGACACTGGGGAGAGGGCCCACCGGTCCTCACCTCGACCTTGGCCGGGTCGGCCATGAGCATGCCCTGGAAGACCTTGGAGAGATCCCTCAGGTTGAAAGTGTAGTGGGATTTGGCTGGGGTGGGCAGCAGCTGGGAGGTGATGGTGGAGTACACCATGATGGTGGCTTCCACGAGGGGATCCGTGAAGTGGGCAATGTTGGGGGCCCCGGCTGTGGGAACAGGAGAGTGGCCCTGGGTCACAGCCCCTGCAGATCCGGTGTTGTGTTCTCTGCACACGCCTTTCCCCAGCCTGCATGCTTGGATTCTGCCCACTTTGCAGCCCTCTCGGATGCTACTTCCCCAGCAAGGTTTTCCTGGTGTTCCCCACCATGGGGTGAGGAATCTCTCACCTGGAGCTCCCCCCTTTTATATCCTTATCACTGATATAGCCTGTCCATATGTTGGGGCACTGGGACACATTCATGGAATTGAGAACACTAATGGGGCCAGACCTGAAACATGCCACTCTGAGCTGTGCATGGGGAGGGTTGCATGGCCCACACGGGGTTCAGGAGTGCACCACAGTGGACGTGGAGGCCTGGGGCTCAGCCATGACCTTGGGGGCTTATCACCCCCTTGCATTTTCACCACTAACATAACCTATTTGCTTGTGCTTTGAAAATGATCCAGTTCTTTGCTGGGAACCAAAATTCTGTCAGTGGGAATTTGGGGTAGAGGGAGCCCCCAGAAGAGGGAAAGAAGCAAAGAAGGGGCAGGACGGCTCACTAGCCCCAAAGCGGGCTCACCCATTACCACAGGGACTGTTCTAGGTGCTGGGTACAGTGGGTGGCCCCAGCAGACACGCTCCTCACCCCCAACAAGTTGACTGTCTTTGGGGGGAGACAGACTCTGAACCGACTGACAGTAAACAGGCGATGGAGAATGTGTGGAGAGAGGTTTGGGGAGAGCCAGGGCTGGGGGATTTGACATAAATGCTGGGGAGGCCTTGCGGAGGAGGGCACTTGAGCAGAGACCCGAAGCCTTAAGGTGCCAAGCAGGTTCAGAACTGGAAAAGGTGTTCCAGAGAGGGCATGGCCAGGGCAAAGGCCCTGAGGCGGGCATGCCTGGGGGGGTTAAGGACTTAGCAAGGGGTTGGTGAGAGCAGACAGTGACGAGGGGTGCCCACCACTGCCGGGACCTGGGCTCTAGTCTGCATGAGATGGTTGAGCAGAGGAGGAATGTGATCTGATTCAGCATTTGAATGGGTCCCTCTGGCTGCAAGTGGAGGATGGATAGACCTCCAGACAGACAGACAGATGCAGGGGGTGAAGACAGAATCAGGGAGACCGGGGTGTGGGGGGCTGCTGCAGTGGCCTATGAGTGAGGGCTGGGGTGCTGAGCAGCACAATTCAGGGCGGGTTCTGGAGGGAGAGGCAGCAGGACCTCCTGAGAGAGAAAGAGAGCGAGCGAGTCCCGATGGTGCCAAGGCCCTTGTCCTGAGCGAGTGGAAGGACAGAGAGTGGCCATCAGCTGAGACGAGTGGAGCGCCAGGTGCTGGTGGGTCAGGGGCTCGGGTTTGGACATGTTCAGCCTGAGACGCCCGGTGGACATTCAAGAGGAGACGTGGGTCCGAGGTTCAGGCAAGAGGTCTGGACTGAACACACAGACTCAGTGGCATCCGCACTGAGGGGTTTATCGCCAGGGCGGGATGATGATGTCGCAGAAGAGTGTGTTTAGAGGGAGGAGAGGCTGAGAGTAAGCCCCCTGCCCACCTAGGAAGGCGACTGGGAGGAGGAGGGGTGACCCCCACAGACAGCTGACAGCCCGGGAAAGGTGAAGACCCAGCTGACCTTTGGTCTGGACGCCGTGAGGCTGCTGGTGACGAGAGCCCTCTCCGGGGACTGGTGGGGCTCAAGAGAAAGTGGGAGGGAGGGCTGGTGCCCGCAGGAGGAGAAAACGCTCTTGGGGCGTTTTGCTCTCAAGGTGACAGAGAAATGGAGCCAAGGCTGGGGGAGGGGGTAGGGAGGGGCCAAGAGAGGGGCTTGTTTTGTGTTTTGTTCTTAAGATGGGAGAAATCGGGGCGTGTCTTCACGCTGATGGAATGGCCCAGTGGAGAAGAGAACACTGATGTCGGTGGCTGTCAAGCAGACAATAGGGGATGGGACTCAGGCCTAAGAGGAGGGCTTGGCCTCATACGGGAGCAGGGAAATCTGTTCGCAGGAACAGGAGAGAAGACAGGGCCCAGGGAGGCCTGGGTGCAGGTCAGCAGTGGATATGGAGGCCTGAGGAGGTCTGGAGCGGCCAGTCACCCTGCTGCAATAAGCAGCAGATCCGCTGCCACACGGGGGACGCCCAACACAAGCTCAGGTTGCTCCTGGCTCCAGGCTCATGCCCTCTCCTCACAGCCTCTGCTTCTTCACACAGGGTGGGACTTTGTTGGATTCCTTATTCATTCATTCAACTTGCATTCACCTTGCTTCTACTATGGGTCGGACACTCACCCAGGCACTGAAAGACTGACCGGCCATGTAACGGTGAATGAGCCTATGCAGGCCGTCGGTGCTGGGCAACCTAGCAGTGGCCCGAGGTCCCCTCAGGAGCCTGAGGATGGTTCACTGTGGCCCCTGGGACCCGGCCTCAGCGACATCCAACTGGAGTCCAGGGCTCCCCCTGGAACCAGTGCCCCTGCCCCATCCAGGCCTTCCCAGGCCCTGCCCAGGCCTGCACTTACGCACGGGCTCCCGGTAACTCTTTTCTCCGAGGAGTCCATCTAGAGGGTTGAGGGAGAGACACGGGGCTCAGAGTTAGGTGGGTCCCTTGCTGCCCACCTTGACCGGCTGTGCTCAGCTGGGCAGCCCCTGAGCAGCCACTGACCATCACCCCCCTCCTCAGAGCCACATGGCCCCCACCTCCAAGCTGGGCATGGGGGCAAGTTCTGGCCTATAGCCCCGGGGGGCAGGGCAGGCCAGGCTAGAGGAGGGAAGGCCTGACTCCCATTACCCACCACCTGGCACAGTGCCAAGTGGAGTTCAAAGGTCAGTGTGTGTTATGTAAGAAGTGGACTGGTTGGGGGAAACTGCATCCTGGGACAGACTTTTCTTCAAGCTCCATGGAAGATCAGGACCATTTTGTCCATTCTATCTTGGTGGCACTTCCTGATTTACAAAAGTAACATCCTTTCACTAGCCTTTCTACCATATATGCGTGTACTTATATGGATGAAAATACATGTATACATATGTATAAATCATATATTCCGCAGTTACCACATGCCGGGCTTCTTGCTAGATGCTCTACATGCAGTGTCTTATTTAACCTTCACAACTCGGGGTGTTGGGCACTAATATTATCACCCATTTCAGATGAAGAAACTGAGGCTCAGAGAGGTTCATGAATTGGCCAAAGGTAACATAGCTGAGTAAGGGGTGAAGCCAGGGCTGATGTCAGTGGTTCAGCCACTCGGCCCTTCCCAGTGCTGCCCAGCTGTCCTTGGTGTGGCTTACCTGGCCGGGGCTTCTGCCCTAGCCCATGGCCTCCTACCCAACTCCTGCCCAATACTCACCCATCCAACTGCCCAGGATGGTGGAGAAGATGCGCTTCTTGCTGACCTCATCCATCTCAGCAAAGGACAGGTAGTTGAAGTGGCGGGTCAGCCGTGGAGTGATGGTATTCCTGCCTCCACCGGGGGGGCCCATGGCACAGACAAAGTTGATGTCCACCAGGCTCTTGAAGGCTCCTGGAGTGGGGGCAGGAAGTCAGAAGGCCCTGCCCAGGGCTACATTAAGACTTTTGTAGGCCCTGGGCACTTTTGCCTTCTTGGGCCTCCTCCTCCATTAAAAATATATATATATTAAAAATTATAATTCACCACAGTATTGGTACATAGACAAATATATTAATATTATGCATTTTAAATGTTCTTTGACCTAGAAGTTCATTTTCCCCTTGATTTTAAAAGACATTAAAACACTTCCGTGGACTCTCTGTGAGTCCTGTGGGCCCAGGCCCTGTGCCTACTGCGCCTAACGGGTGAGGCCCTGGCCCTGCCCAGCACACCCAGCCCCGCCCCGCTGGCCCGGGCGGCCGGCACGCACCGATGATCTTGCGGTCATACCAGCCACCGTGGTCCATCCACTGGCGCAACAGCTCGATGGGCGGCTGGGCGCCATATGTCTCCAAGGCCGGCATATTCAGGTCATCGATGAAGAAGATGAAGTTGCGCCCCAGGGGCGGCCCGAACACGCCCTTCCGCCTGTGGGAAGGGGCTGTGTGAGCCCAGCACCCACGGGTACCAGGTCCTCAGGGAATCCAGGGTGGCAGGATGGCAGCTCCACCTCTGGGAAACCCTCACTAACTTCAGGCTACCCCGAATTGCTGGGCCTCTTGAGCAACTCCTTGTCCCATTCTGAGAGTCCTGGGACATCACACCTGGCTGCTCTGAGTCTTGCCTCTAGGCAGATGGATAACAAGTTCCGCCCGAGTGCCCAGCCCAGGGAGAGCACCCACAGAAGGGCTCGGCGGGAATTCCTGATGGAAGAAGGCTCCAGAGCAGTTTGCAAGGGAGCCCAAGGGCCACCCGGGAGGGGAGGGGGGACAGCAGCTGGCCGAGCCAGGCTGGGGGACGTCGGGACCCAGGAAGGAACCAGTGTGCCTGCCTCTTGTCCAGCTTGCTGTCGATGAGGTCCTGGGTTTGGTTGGCTGAGGTGCGGGCAGAGAAGGTGAGGAAGTGGCTGATGTATTCCAGCGGCAGGTTCTTGAGAAGCTTGTTGGAGATGGTGAGGGTCTTCCCTGTGCCCGTCGGCCCGATGCACAGCACCTAGGAGAGCGGGGGGCACAGGGTCAGAGCGCTCTCACAGGGCCCAGCATGCAGCACGAGCTGCCGCCCTGTCAGTGTGGGAGCCAGCCACTCCTGACCTAGGCCTTGGGGTGGGGTGAAGCAGGGCATGGCAGGGGCACTCACGGGCTTGTGGTTGGTGAGTAGCATGTCTAGCAGGTAGGACATCTGGATGGTGTCCATGGTTGGCACGATGATGTTGCAGTAGTTGGTATCTGGCATCATGGTGAACGAAGCTGAGGAGTCCATCCACTTCACCCAGGCAACCTGGAACCACAGGTGGCACAGGGTGGGCCTGGAGCCTCTCCCCGTCTCACCCTTGGCCAAGTGCACCAGGAGGGCAAGGAGCGGCACTGCTGGGACTCAGCAAGAGGGTCCAGGTGAGGGGCTGCTTCTGACAGAAACAGGAAGCCCTGTGCCCACTCTCCGCACGGGGTGGGGGACTCCCAGAACAAACCTCCAGGAATGGGGGGCTCTCTGCACACAGCTGCCCAAGTGAAGGCTTCCCTGCATCCAGCTACCTCAGTGGGGCCAGTCTCTGGGCCTCTGCATGAGGGAAGTACTCTGGGAACTGGACAACCCAGAATGCAAAGGTCTTTGCTGTTTAGTTTAGGCTACCCAAGCATGTGAGGGCCAGAACCATGGGGCTGGCATCACCTAGATGCTGAGAGGTCACCTGGCCCGCTCTCCCCCACCATCCCCACCTGCACGCATCCCTTCACCCACAGCCCTGACTCAACTTGCAGACCTCCCTTGATGGGGGTGTTCACTGTGGTCAAACCCAAATGTCCCACTGGGAACGGTACTGATGGTTAGACTCAAACGTGCCCCGTGAGACCCCCAGCAGGACCCTATGCAGTAATCATCTCTATAGGTGCCTCTCTGGCCCCTCCTCCTTCTGGGCTGGAGTCCTGATCCCATGAGTGTAGGCTAATGGGACCCTCGCTGGCTAAGAGGAGAAATGGGGCTCCCCCACCCTTGAAGAGCCCAGCCCCTGGGCAAATGGGGCTTTTAAGTAGAACTGAGCTGATTAATCCCTGGGCTCAGCATCAACACAGGGGAGGCAGTGTGTATGGTTGGGAAGGGAGGCACTCTGACAACTCCCAGTCCCAGGTTCAAGTCCAGCTCTGCCACCGACTAGCTGGGCGCGACAGTTCTGAGCCTCAATTTCCTTGTTTGGGAAATGGGCACAATAATAACCACCCTGTGGGTCTGTGAGGATTCAGGAGATGATGCAAATAACCCCAGCCTGAGACCTGTGACCATCAATGCAGCCTCTTCTCTGCAGTCACTATTCATCGAGGAGGACAGCCACCACCCAGTGGGGCCCTCCCTGTGCCGGCCCTCCCTGGGCAGGTCTGCAGTCACCTGCTTGCCCTCATCATCGTCCTCATTGTCAGTGGTGCTGCTGATGCCGCCGTCCTCCAGCCTGTAATCAAACACCAGCCCCTCCTCCGGAAAGAGCAAGGTCAGCTGCGAAGGACCAGGGGGAAAACCAGGAGGTGAGACCCGGTGGCTTGTGTGGCTACTTGTTTCTGAGGGCCTGGGCCTGGGGGACGGCCCCAAAACACCCAGCATTCAGCGTACGCATCCCAGACCTTGGACCCCAGCCCAGGAGCTGCCGCCTCTCACGTTTTCTGTCTTCATCTTGATCCTGAGCCAGTGGCTGAAGCTGATGCGACTGGCGCTGTCCCCTGTGGCACCCACACTCCAGATCAGCGAGAAGATGAACCAGGGCTCGATCAGCTCTGGGATGCGACTCAGCTTTTCGGGAGGTATTTTCTTGAGGCCCTGGGGACAGAGGCGGGGACAGAACTAAGTGGCCTGAGGAAGCCAGGGGGTGGGGGGGCAACCCTTGGCCTCTGCCGTAGTTTTGCGTCTGCAGCAGACTGGACGGGGTGTCCCATGACCCATGTGAGCCAATCTGATTCTCTCTTCCAGGAAGCTGGACTTGGGATTCAGGGCCCTCAGGTGAGGAGAGAAGGCCCCCAGCCCACTGCTCAGAGCTGCACCTCTTTAGGCAGGAAGGGCTTGAAGAAGCAGTCCAGCAGCTTGAGGAGACTCATGGTCAGGTTGCTGTTGGTTGAGGTGATCACCTCCTTCACTGAGGACCGGACGAAAGTGATGGACCCCTGCAGGGGATGGACACCCAGCTCTTGTGGCTGGTGGCCATAGCACCTGGCTGCCCCACCTGGGCTGCCACACCGTGGCCTCACTCACCTCCAGGAAGCTGACAAAGAGGGCCTTGAACTGCTCCTCAAAGGGCTTGAGTAAGGCAGGGAGATGCCTCAGCCAGCACTCGACAAAGGGCATGAGCCCCAGGATGCTGGGCTCCAGGTACACCATACCACAGCGGGATACTGTGGCTGGGGAGGCCACTGCCAGGTCCTGCACCTCAAACATCATGGTCATCGCCTGGTGCCAAGATGAACTGCGTGAGTGGGCCAGCCGCCAGCCTCCACGGCAGGGGAAAGGGCTGCAGGGCCATGGGGAGGGGTTGCCCATCCTGCAACTGTGGGCAGGCCACAGGGCAGGCGCTGGGCCAGGAACAGGGCTGGGGTGGGGGCAAATGCAGGAACCCTTTGGCCCTCAGCTAATAATACAGCCCTCTCCAGAGGCCAAGAAGGAGTCTAAGTCAGGAGATTCCTGGGAGCCCTCTGGCCAGCCTCAGGTCAGGGCATTTTGGGGTCCCTAGAGCCCTGGGGAAATCCGATGGGAGCTGTGTGCTCTGCTCCAGAGCCCCGCACCTGTGTACATGGACACAGGGTCACACTGACCTCCAGGTGTTCTCAGAAGGACTCAAGAGACTGGCTGCTCTTAGGCTCAGGCAATACCCCTCCTTCTCTAAGAACTGCCCCCACACTTCCCACCAGGCAGCTGTTCCCATGTTCTCCAGACTCCAGGCACGTTGCCAGTATGCCTAACCCAGACTGGGCCGATATGACTGCAAATGGGCCTGGGAGGCACAAGACAGCATCAACCAGGAGCTGGGGTAGTTGTCCTGGCCCTGGGCTCGGAGCATCACAGAAAGTGGGTCTGTCGAAAGGGCAGCACCGAGCAGCTGTGTAGGACGTGCCTGCGGTACAGGAGCCTGGGGATAGGGAGGGCGCTGTGGCCCCAAGAGGGAAGGGTGGAGGGGGATGAGGCTTGGCTAGCGTGGTGTGGCCTCCTGGGCTGCGGAGGAGAGCAGAGTGAGCAGACAGGCGGACACACCTCTGTGAGCTTGATGATCTCCCCGGAGCTGAGGCACAGCTTCTTGTTGTCGTCCAGCACCGTGTTCATGTTCTCAATCCAGACGGCGTCCACCGGCCCATCGAACATGTACCACTTCTTGTTGGTGTCGGAGGCGATGGCCCCCACCCGGATGAGGGAGGAGAAAATTCCATCTGTCCTGCAGCCACCAGGGAGGAGAGGGCTGTAGGTGCAGGGGAGGCAGGGCGGCAAGCACAGCCGGCTCCCAGGGAAACCTGGATCCAGGCTGGCCCTGCTCTGCTTTTGTTTTTTTCTTAAATATCTTCATTCATTTAACAATTACAGTAGGGAAAATGGGACTTTTTGGCATAATAAATGTAATGAAAATGTGTGCTTATATTCTCTCCCTGCTGAGTCCTCACTAAAGTTCTATTAAAGGAGGATGAAGAGTAATATCCCCAAAAGAAAAGGAAGATGAGGGGACTTTCCCGGTGGCACAGTGGTTGAGAATCCGCCTGCCAATGCAGGGGACATGGGTTCGAGCCCTGGTCTGGGAAAATCCCACATGCCTCGGAGCAACTAAGCCCGTGCCCCACAGCTACTGAGCCTGTGCATTAGAGCCCACGAGCCACAACTACTGAGCCTGCGTGCCACAACTACTGAAGCCCACACGCCTAGAGCCCATGCTCCACAACAAGAGAAGCCACCACAATGAGAAGCCCGCACACCGCAACGAAGACCCAACACAGCCAAAAATAAATAAATTTACAAAAAACAAACAACAACAAAAAAAACTACAGTGTCCTGGAATTTAAAAAAAAAAAAGAAAGAAAAGGAAGATGGGGGAGGAGGCAACACAGAAACAGAGGTCCACACAGTCCCGGAAGACGGACAGAGGTGGAGAAGGGGTAAATGACCTCACAGAGAAAGCAGGGTCATGAGATGTATCTAGTCCCTGCCAGAGAACCCAAGAAGCCTCAGACTTCAGAGGCACCAAATGCCAGGGAAGGGGGTGGGTAGGAGGGCATTTTTCTGGTCTGATCCCCAGGCCCCCACCTACCCACACAAGAGCCTGGAGTAGGCGTGGGTGAGACCCTTCACCAGAAATGGGGGAAGCTAGACAGGCCCACATTCAGAAAGATGGGTGACTGCCCCTCTCCAGTGCGCATCCCCCACTGGGTTCCAGGACACTGGGACCAAGAAGACACCCCAGCAGGAGACTGGAGACTTCTCTGGAGAGACAGAATAGCCCTGGAGAAAACCCTCAGGTGCTGACATCTCCCAGTTTGGTGCACTTCCCCTAAAATGCACGTCTCAGCCCAGGAGCAGAGGCCCCGAGAAAGACCACCAGCCTCTCGTGGGTACTAACAAAAGTCAACATGTACTGAGAGCTCAGCATGTGCTACACTGTCCCAGCCATCTTCCATGATAATGGTGTCATTTTTATCCCCACTTTGCAGATGAGGGACAAAGGTCCAGGGGGTGAGGTGGGTCACTCAGTGAGGAAGTGCAGTGGTGGGTAGTGTCCCAGGCATTTGGGCTCCAAAGCTGGAGCTCCCGACCTTCCACTTGGCTCAGGGAGGGTCGCGGCCCACGGCCCATAGCCTGCAAAGGTCTGGGAGCAGGATGGTCACTGGAGGGGTCCCGGGCCACTCACCACTCATGGGTGAGCAGGTCAAACTCCCCGTACAGCTGGCCCATTGTGATGGACTTGGGGTTGAGCACATAGTAGTTGACGGCCTCGTACACACCGCCGCTGATGGATGGCTGCCCTTTCAGCGATGTCATGGCAGCTGCCAGGACTCTGTAACACTGGGGAGAAGGGCCAGCTGAGAGTGAGCCTCCAAGCTCCCTGGAGAGCAGGGCTGGAGTGGGCTGTGGGTCACGGCGGGCAGGAGGGTATTCTAAAGGCCAAGGAGGCACGAGTGGGGGCCAAGACCCCTGTTGAGGCTGATCTGCCCTCAGGCCCACTGTCTGGGCACTGGGCTGCCCAGCTAGGCTCCACTTATATTAGTCTTTTTTTTTTTTAATTTTTATTTTATACTGGAGTATAGAGAACAAACTTATGGTTGCCAGGGGGAAAGGGTGGGGGGAGGGATAGATTGGGAGTTTGGAACTGACATGTACACACTGCTGTATTTAAAATAGATAACCAACAAGGACCTACTGTATAGCACAGGGAACACTTACGTTACTCTTGCCAGAGCCTGTGGGCCCAACGAGCATGAGGCCGTGCCGTACCACCGTGGTCTCATACAGCTGGATACACTTGGTCAGGAATCCTGGAAGGACATGGCAGGGAACCCAGGGATCAGAGTGGGGGCTTAGATCCTGGTTCTGCCACTAGCTTGCTGTGTGACCTGTGATGGGTTACCTCACTCCCTGCACCTCAGTTTCCTCATCTGTAAAATGGGGATGGCAGTAGTACCTACCTCATAGGTAGAGGCAGGTGAAGCCCTGAGCACAGAGCCTGGCACAGAGCAGGAATTCTCTGCTAATGGCCAGCCATTATTTCCACTGTGACTATTATTCCCTAACATCCACTGGTTGGGTGTCCAGCTGGCACAGGCTTGCTCAGCGAGGAACTGTCACAGGCCTCGAAATCAACTTCAGCTCCAAAGCAACCACCCAGCCTACTGAGAGCACAGCCCCAGGGAAGTGCTGGCCAACACGAGGCAAAATCCCAGGGACATGATCCAGGGTCAGGGGCTTCCCTAGTGGCACAGCGATTAAGAATCCGCCTGCCAAAGCAGGGGACACGGGTTCGAGCCCTGGCACCACAACTACTGAGCCTGTGCTCTAGAGCCCGTGAGCCACAACTACTGAGCCTGCGTGCCACAACTACTGAAGCCTGCGTGCCTAGAGCCCGTGCCCCGCAACAAGAGAAGCCACAGCAATGAGAAGCCCACGCACCCCAAAGAAGAGTAGCCCCCACTCACCACAACTAGAGAAAGCCCGCGTGCAGCAACAAAGACCCAATGCAGCCAAAAATAAATAATAAATAAATTTTAAAAAGATCCGGTGTCAGTCAGGGTCTCTGACTGACCAAGACCAGAGCTGTAGGGGCAGGTGCCTGCTGCAGTGGCAGGCCAGACCCACACAGGTAGGGAATGAGCACATCACTTTAGCCCAAGAAGAGGGGTCCAGGAGAGCTATGCAGGTTTGGGAGCCCCTGCCAAAGGGACAAGGTCCAGTTATTTGGTGCTGGCAAAGCTGCCCCAAGGCCGTGAGGGAGAGAAGAGTTTGAGGCTTCATTCAACTCGCCTGCTGGGGCCTCAGCAGGCCAGGGGGGGTGCTTAGGGCCGCATTTGTAATGAAGAACGGTGAAGGGCAGGGGTGTGGATAGGCTCACCATCTTCCCCCAACCCAGACATCAAACCCCATTCCCACCCCAAGCAGGTGAGGATGGGGCAGAGGAGAGCCTCTGTCAAGGAGTAACAAGGCCAAGGGTGTGGTCCAAGCTGTGACTGCTCCTCCACGGGGAGGAAGGGCAGCACCTGCTTCCCCACTGTGAAATAACAGGCAATCTCTGTATCGTCTCTGTTCCTGGTTCCTGATGCAGAGCTCCTCAAACCCTTGTAAATAGGGGTGCTTGGAGAACCTTCAAGTTCCAATACTTAGTCTCTGGTTCCTGACACAGAGCTCCTAACTGTGTAATTTCCCAAGTGTTAGGAACATCTTATGTTCTAATGAGGCAACTCTTGGTGGTGAACTCCTGGGAGGGGACTGGTCACCAGAAGAAGCTTGGAACTTTCAGGCCCACCCTCATTCTCCGGAGACGGGAGAGGGTCTGAAAGTGGAGTTAATAAGTGATCATGCCTGCATGATTAATCCTCAGAAAAAGATCCCAGAAATAAGGGTTTGGAGAGCTTCTGGATTGGTGAGCACATCCACGGGCTGGGAAGGTGACTCACCGCAACTCCACAGGGACAGACCTCGCCCTATGTATCTCTTCATCCCGCTGTTCATCTGTATCCTTTTTATCACATCCTTTATTATATAATAAATCAGCAAGCGTTCGTGTTTCCCTGAGTTCTTTGAGCTGTTCTAGCAAATGATCAAGCCAGAGGAGGGGGTCATGGGAACATCAGATTTGTAGCCAAATAGGACAGAGGCTGTGGGTAACCTGGGGACCCAGTACTTGCGACTAGTATCTGAAGTGGGGGCAGTCTTGTGGGACTGAGCCCGTAACCTGTGGGGTCTGTGCTAACTCTGATTAATGTCAGGATTGAATTGAATTGTAGAACACAGCTGTGTTCGAGAACTGATGAGCGTGGGGTAAAACCCCATACATCTGGTGTCAGAAGTGTTGAATGTGAGAGTGAAGGAGAGTTTTTCCCTAGACTCCCACCACCTGAAGTGTCCCAGCGGAGATAGGGGCAGAGAGCCCCAGCCTGCCACATGCCTGGCCAGGCAGGAGGGACCCTGAGGCTGGACTGCAACCTGGGGTGGCCGGACCCAGCCCTGCTCTGGCAACACAGGACGGCAGGGCCAGGGGCTCACCATCCACATCCTTGAGGTTGTTCTTCTCACAGGCCTTGCGTATGGCCTCGTCCAGGATGCCGTAGTCAGTCACCTCCTCCTTGATGGTGGGGAACAGGTCAGACACGATCCCAGAGAAGAGCTTGAGGTCCTCCTGCAGGAACTTGGGCACATTCACGTCTCGGATGGCCCGGAGGCAAATCAGCTCCTGCAGCAGAGGCCCAGGTCAGACACCCCTCTAGCTGTCCAGAGCCTCCCTAGAGCCCTACTCCCCAGGCACCTCTGGATGCAGCTCACCTCATCCATGCTGGGATTTTCTCGCTTAAGGTTCCCGGCAGCTGAGATCACAGTCTTCACAGCTCTCATCCCGAAGTCATAGTGATCCTGTCACCACCATACAGGAGGAGGGGTGGCTGAGCATTGTCCCTCTCGGGTCTTCTGTCTGGAACACTGTCTCCCACCTGACACCTGGCCGTGCCTCATCGCCTAGCTCGTAGCTGAAGTGTCACTTCCCCTGCAGGCCATCTGCACCCACCTGCATGCCCCAGCCTGGGCCAGGTGCCCCACTTTGGGCTCCTGTGGTGCCCTCTACTTCACTGCCCCAGTGGCCCGCTCCCCTTACCAGGTTACCTATCCTGCACCCCTGCTTGCCTCTTGGCCCCTGAGGGTGAGGAGTCAGCCTTGGTCATGGCTCAATCCCTGTGGTCCCAGCACAGCGCCAAGGGCAGGAGGCACTCAAGTTTTGTTCAAAAAGGGAATGAAGGAGTTTCCCATCTGTGCCACAAGCAGACTTGCCTCGATGGCCTTTGAGCTTCCTTCTAACATTCATCATATCTCTCCAGACCCACCCTTTCGGCCGTACTACCTTGGCTTTCCCCGCTTTTGCCTCTGGTTCTGTTTCTCTCCATTATATAGCAGGTGTGTTGGAAATAGTTAAACTTATCATTTTGCCTCATGGTGCCAGACCATGAAGCTACATCTGGACCTGACCCACAGACTAGCACATTTCCCAGAAATCTTGGACTTGGAGCTGGA
The DNA here is from genome assembly GCF_965194805.1 of Balaenoptera borealis. Taxonomy (NCBI): domain Eukaryota; kingdom Metazoa; phylum Chordata; class Mammalia; order Artiodactyla; family Balaenopteridae; genus Balaenoptera; species Balaenoptera borealis. Next base: position 40,472,993 of record NC_138869.1, read on the forward strand.
TGAAGAGACTGGGCTTGGCTTTGGGTCATCAGCACTTGGGAAGGGTTGACTGCATTTCCAGAACCAAGTGGGGATAGCTGCTCTATTGAGGGGGTACATTTTTGAAAGTGGATGGTTAGAAAGAAGGGTGTGTGGAGGCGCTGGCACCTATGGTGCACTCTGTGGACAGCTGCTGGTTTTCCCAGTAACAGAATGCTCCTCTCTCTAGCCCATGGGTTTCGGTGGGCCCCACCTGGTCAAAGGCAGTATGGTCTCCCAAGCCACAGTGATGGGTGTTCATGCATGAGCAGGTCACCTAAAGAGAGCCCATTAGGGTGACACCAGGGACTTTTTTGGAACCATTACGAAACTAAGCTGGTAGCATGTAAGCCCAGAGCTAGGGCTCATCTCTGCCACTGCCAAGGGGGAGCCTGCCTGAGACTGGAGCCAAACAGGAAAGCTCATCCGCCAGTGCTGGTGCCTATACCAACAGCATGTGCCCCTAGAACCTGGGCTCAGCTCACTGAGGGGAAGGCCCTGGTGTTGGGAGGTTCGGGTGGAGGGGGTGCTGGTTGTCCCGCTCTGGTCCCACGAGACCTAGGTGCACTTGCTCTCCAGCCTTGGATTGTGTGGCTCTTGGTCTCTTCCTGGCTGACCCTCGCTTGCACCTGAACTAGCCCAGGTGGGCATCTGTTCCTGGCTCCTGCTCCAGCTCCCCTGTGCACCACATGAGCCTGGCCAGGCTCCTGCCTACTTAGGACCTCAGTGTCCTCAGCTGAGAAGTGCGGATGTAATTCCTATCTCCTAGGGTTGCTAGGGGAAGGCAGCAGCTCTCAGACCCTGGAACCTGGTTAGGGCAGTACCTCACCTGGGAACTGAGCTGCTCGGAGGACAGCTTGAAGGTGGTCGTGATCTTCTTGGCCAGCACATTGGCCTCGTTGAAGCCAAAGGAGTAGAGGGAGATCTCAGCGATCATGGCGTAATCCGGAACCATCATGGCCACAGGCCGGAATAGTGCCTGGGGCGCATGGTATACGTGTGAATGGAGAGGCCACCTCCCCTCCCAGAGCACCACCTGCTCTCTGGACTGTCTGGTCCTCTGAAGGAAGCTCCACTGCCCTCCTCCCCCACCGATGCTTGGATCCTCCCTCCACTGCGCCTGCCATAGCTGAGGCTTATACCCCGCTATGAGTGGATCCCTCTGCCCATTAGAAACCGGTCCTTTGTGTTGACTTGAACGTGCCCCTTACCTTCTCCCAAGCCCTGAGGACAAGCCTGGGCCCTCCTCTCCATGGCTGGGGGTGGGCTTCAGGGCCCCTGGGCAAGAGGGCTGCCATGGGGAAGCACAGGCCCTGATGTCCAGCAGCTGTGTGTACTTGCATAAGTGCTTTAGCATCTCTGAGCCCAGGCCACAGCTCTGATGCTTCCCAATGCCCTGAGCAGCCTCCTGGACAAACCTAGGCCCGAACTCACCTTCAGGTTATCGGGCAGCTCCGTGCGACCAGCGTATCCTGGGTTCATGGTGATAAACACAGCACAGGATGGCACAAGTGGGATCTCGACGCCTTCAAACATGAAGCGGTCCACCTACAGGGGTAGGGAGGGGTTGGCTCACCTGCCCCATCCTCTGGATGTTCCCCCTCATCCCCTGTTGATGCCCCTATCCTGGTTATAACTGGTCAGCCTGGACTGGACCCCTGACCATGGGTTGGCTCCTCTCTCAGGATCTGGCCTAAGACCTCTGGTCCCAGTGGCTACCCGTGGCCTCCCAGGTCCCAGCTCCCGGAGGTCTTCACATATCTTCTTCCACTCCCATTTCCCAACACTGATTCTCCTTAGACCTGGGCAAGCTCAGCCCTTACTTGGACCCAGGGCCTTACTGGGGTCGGGACACCTGCCAGCCTCCCAGCTCTTATCCCCAGGAGAAGACCTCTGACCACCCTGAACAAAACTAGAAGAAGGACAAATGGCTGGCACTTTCCATAAGGGTCAGGATGTGGGGAGGGACCGCTTCATCTACTGCAGCTTGGCCTAGGAGCTGTACCCAGAGTGGGGTAAGGATATGGGGCTCCCCGACTGGCTTCAGAAGTCCCCCAGAGACAGCTCTGCCCGGGTTGGGGGGACTGCCCAGTCCCCTGTGAGATGAGAGAGGCTGGGCTTAGGGCAGGCCTGAGCACCTGGCTTCTCACCCCACCAGTGTTGGGGGGCTGCAAGGCGGCATGGGCGGGACGGGTATAGTTGAAGGGAAAACGTGGTCAGTTGCGGGAGGCGTGGACGGGGGTGGCCCCCGGGAGGCTCACCCGCTGTTGCTGCGCCTTCTGGATGGTGGTGATCTGCTGCGCCACCACAGACAGCACCTCGATATCGATGCGATTGAACTCATCGAAGCAGGCCCAGGCCCCAGCACTGAGGGGAGAATGTTGAGGGGAGATATGAGTTCAGAGCCCCCTGGCACCTCCAAGGGCCCCCGCTGACTCTGCTGGGGAGGAAGCCCTCAGTGGTGCTCTCCGTCAGCTCAGCCACAATCCCACTGCTCACCACCCCGTCCCCGTGGCCGCCAGTGGCCGCCAGGGGCCGAGCCTTTGACATCTGTTATCCCATCCCCTCCCCTCCACCATCCCGTGAGGCTCCTCTCGGCAATGTCCCGGGAGAGCTCAGCCTTCTTGCCCTGTCTGTGCCACCTGCACACCCAGCCTTACCTGGCCAGGCCCTTGAAGAACTTGCCCATGGCCATGACGTCGAGCTGGTCGGAGCAGTTGAACACAACGGTCTGGATGGCCAAGGCCTTGCCCAGGTCTTTTGTGGTCTCAGTTTTCCCTGTGCCAGCTGGGCCAGCTGGGGCACCCCCAAACTTGAGGTGCAGGGCCCCAGTCAGGGTCAGGTAGCACCTGCGGAAGTGAGAGGAGATGGGTGTGGGCCGTGCACCTTCCTCAGGAGTCCCACAGACACGAGGAGAGAGAGCCCCCATCCCCCACCGTCTTGGGCCCTGTGGAGGGGCAGCTCCTGCTCCTCCCCATTCTCAGGGCCCCAGGCGGGCCCAGCCCTGGCTGCCAGGGTCAGGATTGGAGCCCTTGGCCACCTGACCAGTGCTCCCCCACCCCATGGCCCTGCAGCGCTTGGCTCAGGGACCTGCCAGGATGGCTGACCTGTGGCCACTCTTCCCTTCCTTTCCTCAAAACCCAATTTGAAAATCCAGCTGCTACTAAATACAGGCAGCCAGAGGAAATGACTGATTGCTTTAGAAGTGTTCACTTTGTAAAGGGACTTGCCCGTTGTTTCTCTCAAGATCAATGCCTCTCTTGTGTTGAAAGGAGGATCTGACTGATAAAATCAATAAAGCCCACACCCATTAGATGCTTACTGAGCACCACACAGGTGCTAAGAGCTTTACACATCAGCTCACGAAACTCTCATAACCACCCTGAGGAAGCTGCAGAGGAAACTGAGGCATAGGGGGCGTTGAGCCACCTGCCCAAGGTCGCCCAGCCCATGACGGGCAGAGCCGGTTTTAAACCCGAAAGCTGAGCTCCTAACCTTTGATGGACTGACTGCGCCTTGTGGGCCCTGGACTCCTGGGCCAGTCAGAACTGGAGGGAGGGGCCCAGTGTGGGAGGGTACGTGGGGAGGGGGGCACTCACCTGTCTGTGAGGGGCGTGATCACCAGCCTCCCACTGTTGCCTAGGTACTCGTAGCCATAGATGAACTTGGCATTCACAGCCCGGATGTACAGGTTGTTATTCATCCAGTAGTACCTGGCTTTGCAGGGAGATAGGTTCCCAGGCCATGTGGACCACGGGCCATTGGGCAGGGTATGTGGTAGGGGAGAGGCGTTTCTTTTGAGGAGTGAGGGCATCTAGGCGCCCAACTTGCCCCAGGGCCCCGAGGGCAGGGACCACCCTATTGTAGTTGACTCTCCACATCCCCTGACCCCTCCTGCTGCTGCTCTGGCCCTGGACGTGGCCACACTGCCTGCCTCCTCACCTCAGCTGTGAGATCCACTCGAAGTCATTCACACTGACCACGTTCTCCTGGATCAGCTTGTTCACCACATCCTTGGCATGGACCTCGATGACGATTAGCGCTGACAGCACGGCTCGCTGCATGGGGGACAGCTTCCCCCGCACCAATGCCACCAGGTCATTGAGCTGCAGGAGCCGGGGGACACCATCAGGAATGGGCAGGGCCACGCTGCGGGCAGGCTTCCCCTCCCTTGTTCAGAGGGTGGGCTTCTGCCAGGAACAACCCCTCTATTCTGGGGGCTTCTAATGGTCTGGGATGGGTGGGGTGCAGTGACCAGGCAGGGTGAGGGCAGGCAGGGCACTGGTCACATGGGAAGTCTGGCAGGGAAGTGATAAAAACAGAGGCACATGCATGGCATCTGCCTCCCTGCAGCGTATGGTGTCAAGGGCCAGGTGAGGTGGTGGGGCCTGGCGAGGAGCTCGAGGAAGGAGTGTGGTGAGGAGCCGGTGCACAGAGTGAGCGCAGGCTGTGGGGTAGCCCAGGAGGGCTCCAGGAGGAGGCTCCCACTGTGACCTTTGGGAGAGGGGCATCTGCCTGTCCTCAGAGCTCCCCTCAGAGCCCCCATCTCTCTCACTTGTGGCTGGTCATGAGACACTCATTTCAAGGGTGTCTGACTTTCTACTCTGGCTCCAACCACAGGCCTCTTCCAGGATCAGCACACAACAAAGCTCCTGGAGGGGCTGGGCTCTCCCAGGGTGTGGGGTGTTTGTGGAGAACAGATGGTGACCCCCTTGAGTCCCACCTGCCGGGCGAGCTGGGGGAACAGCTGGGTACTGAGGTTGCTGGCCTCCAGAGCCTCTTCCACCTCCATGGTCCAGTAGGTCTGGCACCCGGCGATGGTCACCTGGCCAGGCCAGTTCAGAACCCACTGAGTCCTGAGCATCTGGGACGATAACACAGACGGGACTGACCCAGGAAGCTGCCAGCCCTGACCCTGCACACTGTTTTTCCCTTAAATGTCATCTGTGCTTCTGGTCTCAGGTTGTTAATTCCACCTCGAAAGCAGAGAAGCCATTAAGCTCTGGGCCTCTCGGGGCTGGGCAGAGTCATTACTTCCTCTGCAGAGGAGACCTGGAAGCAGAGGGGTGGGAGCCCAGGACGGGGGAACACACAGTCCTGGGTTCAAATCCTGACTGCCACCTATGAATCACATGCCCTTTGGGCAGGAAACACCTCTTGGCTACTTTGTAGGATAAGGCTTAACCCCCAGGCTAGCTGCTGATTGTGGGGCTGAGAGAGGTAATGGGGGTGAAGTCCCATCCCAGGGCCTGGCACACAGTGAGTGCATGAAACATAACAACAGCAACTGATTATCACTAGGAGCCAGTCTCACTTTTCAGAGGGTGTTTTCAGATTCCTCCCTGAGTGGGCCCCAAGAACCCTTTGCCCCCACAGACACTCTGGCTGACTGAGAGCAGCAGCAGCCAAGGCTGTAGTCTGAGGATGAGGTAGACAGGTAGCCCAGCCCCCGTGATAGAGGAGAGGCACTGAGAAAGGAGCAAACGGAAGAACGAGTAGGTTGGGAGGCTGCGCTGGGAGGGGAGGCACGGCTCACTGTGGGGTAGGCCTTGATGGCTCTCTCGATGATGTCCCGCACACTGGCCTTCATGCTGTGTTCCACCTCCCGCAGCCAGTCCTCCACGTTGCTGGACGGGTAGATGGAGAAGGACAACTGCACCTCCTCACCCTCTGCCGAGTACATATGTGTGATCTCCAGGTCCTCCTGGAACAGCAGCTGAGGGCAGGGGGCAGTCAAGAGTGGGGTTACCCTCAGTGTGCCCAGAAGCCCTGGCCACCAGAGTCCCAGTGCTGACCCCGCCTGTGCCCTCCACCTTCAGAAGGTGGCATTCACGTTTGGAAGAGAGCTCCACCTTGGCTGGGCCTTCCCTGACTGCTTGTGGGCAAGATGGGACTGCCTTGTCCCCAGCTGTGGCCCAGCCCACTTGGGGAAGGAGGCTAAGCCTGCCCTGCGTGTCCCCCTCCTGTGCAGGCCTGTGTGGCCTCCCTCGTAGATGAAGACGAGGGCAAGGAGAGTCAGGAGCCTCTGGCCTCATGGGTTTCTCAGCCTAGCCAGAACCTCAGTGTATGGCAGGGGCCAGGGATCCCCTGGGTGAGCTGGGAGCAAGGGTCCCCCAACCCTGAGCCAAGGGCTCTGCAGCTGACCTTCCTCCCACAGGCCCCAGGTATGTCTCTGAGAGCCAGGAATCTCACTTGCCACCTCATTTCCTGCTAAAGAGACTTGAGGTGAGAGAAGAGGTGTGCTCCCTGGGAAGGTGCCCCAGTGCTCCTGGCCCTGAGCCCTTGGCCCAGTTACCCACCTGGGCGATGTTCTCAAAGCACTTGCGCAGGTGGGGCTGCACAGCTGTGGGGTCCTTCGTCTGGGACAAGATCTCGAGTAGCTCATCGTCAGACAGGAAGTAGAATCTGCCAGGGGAACAGGGGTGAGGGAGTGGGTCAGGCAGCCCCTGGGTCCCAGCTGCCCCAGTACCACTGACATCCCTGCACCCCAGCCTGGAGGGGCACTGGGGCCCCAGGCTCATGGGCAGGCACTGACAGAGTGGGCATGGGCCGGTGGTGCTCACCTGGGGAAGGCGCTCCTCTTGGTCTCCAAGTACTTGCTGAGGCCCTTCTGCACCATGTCCAGCAGCTTGTTGCAGTCCCGCAGGCTGTCCAGCAGCCTCTGGTCAGAGCACACATTGATCACCTGGATGGCCCGTGTCAGAGAGAAACTGGAAGTAAGAGCGGTCTGACTGGGAAGCAGCAAGGTGGGCTCAGAGAGGACCCATGCCTGCCACGTAGAGACCCTCAGTGGGGCCCGGGAGTAGATGGGGGAAGGAAAATCGTCCCGAGCCAGGGGCTGCCTCCATCACCCCTGTCAGCCCCACAGAAAAGAAGTCTATTATCGAAAAAAATAGGGTTAACCAAAGCCAAGTAATCTGATTTGCTGTAGGACTTGTCAGGGTCTTTAAAAATATTAATGTGGACTGCAAATCTCCAAGAGGAAAACCATCAACTGTTGTGTTTCTGAGGAATGTCCCTCAAGACTGGGGAGCCCACCCAGGGGGACACAGGCCAAGACCAAAGCCTTGGACTTGTCCTCCAGTCTTTCTTGTTCAGTGACAGACAAGACCAGGAGGCTCCCCGGTGGTCCCAGCTGCCCCCTCCCATCCCCGTGTGAGCTCGCCTCCCGGTTCTCGTAGGCATTCTTCATGATCTTCCTCCAGATCCGCTCCATGGTCTGGTAGCGCTTGCTCTCTACTGGCAACTGCCGGTTGATGTCCTCAGAGCTGAAGATGGGCTCCAGGTAGAGCCAAGCCCGCTGACAGTTCAGCCACTCCTCTAGCACCTCCTGGACAGGGCATGGACTGTCAGGGCCTGGGGTCCAAGTTGGGTCCTGTCCCCCATGACCTAGACATTCTATCCCACTAGAGTTCTAGGCAGAGCACTGGGCACCAGAGCCAGTGTCCACGGGGCAATTTCTAGATGGCGCTGTCAGCCACGGTACTCCAGGGAACAAAGAGGCTGCATGGATGTCTGCCCTCCAAAGAAACCGCAAATCCCCCACAGGATGCCCAATCCTCCAACAGAGCCAGGGGAGCCACTCTTCCTATGAGAGAACCACACCCCAACCAGCAAACCCTAAAGTAACAAGGAAAGAGCCCAGTGCATGGAAGACCAAACCAGTCTCCTCTCCTGGGAGGACTTTGGGTCTATGACCCCTGGATTCTTTGAGGTGTACTGGGACTTGAGCTTGAGATCCCCTAAAATGCTCTGTGAAACATCAGTCCAAGAGTGAGACCTCTTCAAGCCACTTTCCCCTCTGCCTCCAGATTCCCCTTTCCAAATTTATCTCTTGCCATTTCCTATCAGTGCAAACCCATTCATTCATTCGTTCATTCTCTTCTTCATGAGACGTGTGCTGTGGCCAGCCTGTGTCAGGCCCAGGTCAGGTCCATGTGGGCTCCAGAGGAAACAGAGGAGGGTGTGGTCCCTGCCCTTGAGGAGCCCACCGTCCTCTAAACGGCCAGTTCTGAATCACCAAGGGCCCAGTGTGTGTGATGGGTTCTGTAAGAGGTACCGACCAAGGGCCTCGATGGGACTACCTTGCAGGCAGGTGTGGGGGAATCAGTGAGGGCTGCTCGATGCTGAGCCCTGGAGGAGATGGAACTCCAGGTAGAGAAGACAGTGTGAGCAAAGGATGGAGACCCAGGGACAATGCTGATGAGCTCAGGCCTCTCTGGGTGACCCGAGGAACATACAGGCAAGCCCTCCTCGCTCAGCTTCTGGCCTTCACTGGAAGTTTCTGAACAGCTCCCACAGAGGGGCTGTCAATCATACCAGTAGGCCTGGCCCTGGCACTGACCTCAGGGCTCTGCAGATAGTGCCGGCCACTGGCCTTGAGAGCCCCAAAGAGCAGCAGTCCCTAGTGCCCTGGCTCTCTTACCGTGAGCCAGCTCCAGTGAGAAGCTGTGAGTGAGCAGCTCAGGGCCGAGTAGAAGGGGACTCTGAGGAGCCTCAGGGCCTTGTGGTGTCCAGCCCAGAAAGTCCTGAGACTGGAGGTCCTAGCTGTCCCAAGCCTAGGCAGCACTTTGGGGGTCTGCTGGCAGCTCTCACGCCCCTCCTCAGCTGCAGCTTTGGACCAAACACTGGCCCCACCCACACGTTCTGAATTGCCTCCTCCAGCAGCCGAACCTGAGATGGAGAGCCCCATTCTAGTCCTCCTCCTCTTTGTGAGGGGCCTGTCAGAGAGCCAGGAGCTGTGCAAACCTCAGCAAGGCACTCCACCGCTTCCAAACCCACCCAGACACCATAAAGAGCAGCCTTGGGACAGGGTGCTGCGAGGGTGGGGGGATGGGGGGAGGGGAGGACAGGAAGGGCCCACCTGGGTCAGCTTCAGCTTGTTCTCCCAGGAGTTGATGCGTTGCTCGAAGGGCTTCTTGTAGGGCGAGAAGGTCATGCTCTGGGTCATGACGATGTGGTCATCAAGCAGTTGAGAGGCCTCATCTGGGCTCTTGAGGATGTGGGTCTCTGTCTCCTTGTAGGGCATCACGTTGAACAGGATGGTGGACCACTCCTTCTCCATCTTGTCCAGTGCCTGGAGTAGGGACGAGTCAAGGCTGGTCCCGGGGAAAGAGCTGGCCCACACTGAGCAGCACTGGGCAGGGAAGGGCAGGTTCTACCCGGCCATGATCTTCCCTCAGGCCCCCTCAGCAAACTCTCAGCTTGTCTGGTCAACAAATCCCCCATGGACCCTCATCGGAATCCAAGGCTGACTCGCTCTCACATGTGGTGTATGTATACAACATGCATGTACAAGCATGTTGGGAGGCAGCTAAGGCACTGGTTAGGAGCTCTGGTCCCAGTTCCAGCCCTTATTGGCTATGCCACCTTGGCCAATTGCTGAACCTCTCTGAGCCTTAATTTGCTCATCTGTTAAATGAGGTAATGCCATCAGCACCTTCCTGAGAGAGGAATAACTTAAGAGGAACAACTGAGTAATAATAGGGATGGTAGACACCATGCCAAGCACTTCATATGCATTATTAACGCACTTAATAGGATGCACCTCAACCTCTGGGCCTGGTGAATGACCCCAAGGATGGGGCCCAGTACTGTCACCTTCCCACACCATTGGGCAGCATGTGGGTGGGGCAGGGTGGGCCTGCTGGTGGCGGCCCACCTGCTCGATGGCATACTCCTTGCCAGCCACCTCGGCCACCTTGCTGATGCTCTCAGTGTGGTCCTGCAGGTTCATCTCAAGGCAGCGGGTGAAGGTCAGGTTGGCCTTGGGCCTGACATTAATGTTGATCTCATTGGACAGCATGTCCCAGTGCCGGGTCCTCATGCCAGGGTTGCACAGTCCTTGGATCAGCGGGATGTACGGCTTGAACTCCTCAATGCGGGCCTGGATGTCTAAGGCCACATCCTGGCAGGCTGCCGGGCAGGGCAGGCAGGGGTGAGAGGCAGCTGGCACAGGCAGGAAAGGAGGGGACGGGCTGGCTGGGCTGCCTACCTGGGATGTCCTTGAACTGCTTCACGCATTTGTGCATGGTCTTGAACGACTCGATGACGTTCTTCTCCAGCTGCTCTGCGTCGATGGCTGACAGGGGGTCGTTCATCCAGCTCTCCGACCAGCGCAGCCAGTCGGAGGCTGTGGTCCAGAGGTCCAGGTAGGGCTGGAACTCCTTCACCATCCTGGAGAGCTTGTCATACTGCAGGGGCAGAAAAGCTGGGGCTGTGTCGGGGTGCTCCCCAGTCTCTCTCCACGCTGCTCCTTCTGGGGCCCCTCCTTGCTCCTGGCTGCTGTCCCTGATCCTGTCCCCACGGACTCAGGCCTGGCCTCCCTTCTTCCTTCCCCCCATGGGCTCTGGGCTCTGAGTGGCTGAGCAAGGCCTGCACTGAGCCTCCAGCCTCCTGCTTGGGTCCAGGCAGCCTCCTCGCCCTGGGGGCCGGGAGACGAGGGTAAGCTCTTCTCTGCAGCCTGCTCAGTCCTGCCCCCCCCCAAATGCCAGGGCCCTGCCACCTGGCAGCTGGCTCCAGACGTGGCCGCAAATGCCACGGGCTCCTCCTCGAGCCCTTCTCAGGGCTGGGGGGCAGTGTGCCCAGAGGAGGCCTACGTTGGTGATGGGCAAGCCAAAGATGCGCTCGCGGTTGTTGTAGAGCATCGCCAGCTGCTGGCAGTCCTTCAGCTGCTTCTTGACCCGCCGCACCTCGTTGGCAATCTCATGCGCTCGCACAATCTCCACGTGGGTGGAGAAGCCAGCTACCACCAGCTGCAGGCCAAGGAGCAAGGGATCAGAGGCCTCTGTGAGCCCACCTATGCCCACGCATCCCCGCGCACACCCAGGGAAATTGAGGTCCCCAGAGCATCAACATCTCCCAGTTCTGAGGGGACTTTCTCCTGCAGTGAGCGGTTCCTGGCCCATCACAGGCAGCTGACCACCCCAAGGTAACACAGCAAGGTCAGATGGAGACCGAGTGCCCATGAGGACACAACAGAGGGGTTGGGGCTCTTTGCTACTCCAAAATTTCCTGGAACTTGCTGCCCAGGCACCTCTCTGACCTTTCAGTTCACTCTTTTAGCCACTTGTTCACTCACCCAGCAAACATTGACACAGCACCTCCTGACTGCAAGGGGCAAGGCCTGGCCCTGGAGAGGTGTGTGTGTGTGTGTGTGTGTGTGTGTGTGTGTGTGTGTGTGTGTGTGTGTGTGTGTGTGTGTGCGCGCGCGCGCGTGCGTGCGTGTGTTCTCAACCCAGCCCCACCTGCAGCCCTTCCAGCTTCTCCTGGAAGTTGTTCTGATCCATGATCTGGATTTTGCGGAACTTCTCCTCATCTTCCATGTGTTGCTGCCGTACCATCTCTATCTGCCCGAGGATCTTAGCAGGCCAGTTGCTGGCAGCCCATCTGGATGGGGCAGGGGTGGGTTATGGGGGGGAATGTCACACTGAAATCATGGGGTGTGCAGGCCAGGGTGAAGGGGAGAATGGGGGATCCAGGCGGCAGCTGGAGCAGCCGAGGCTGGGCAACCGGGAGGTAGAAGTGAGCCTGGAGGCAGCCACTGCCACCACTGAAGTGTGGGGCTGCCTGGCAGGGAAAGCAGTCCCCGCTCTGGGATCGTGGGCAGCTTCCAGGGAGATGCACACCCAATGTGCCCAGTGCAGTGACAGGACAAGAAGGGAATGGTGTCCAAAATGAGAGAAGCGATCCTGAGTTCCCCAGGTCTGTAAGGGGCCTCAGCTCAGATGAGGCAAAGTGACAGCCTCTAGCCTGCATTTCCTTGGTGACCAGACAGGGCCACCAGACCAGCTTCCTTCATATCAACTCCCTCTGCCTGGCTGACCTGGTGGCCCTGTGGGCTTCAGAGATTCTGCTTGCAGTTGGCCTTGGGCTGCAGATCCTGGGGGAGGCCACCCTGAGCACCAGGATGTCCCATAAAGCAGGTGACTTAGGGTTCCTGGGTAGGGTTCCCAGGAGACAGTGCCAGTCTCTCCCAGACCCTGGCAACCTGGAGCCAGCCCTAGGCCATACGACAGGCTGGGCAAGGGGTCTCTTGGCCTCAGTAAGGCAGTCCCAATCTGAGGCTATTTCCTATGAGGCTCTCGAGCTGGGTGGGGACAAGTGCTCCTCCCCAGGGACTGCCCACCAGGCTGGGCTTTGCCTTCTCGCCATGCTCCCAAGGACCCCCAAGGGCCTCAACCACAAACAAGGGGATCCCCAGGCCCAGTGAACATGTGTGTGTCAGGCCAATGACGGGATAGAGAATGGAGACAGGGTGGGGGGCAGCAGGGTCCCTAGACCAAGAGGGCCAAATGATTTCCTTCTGCCCCACTGGCCGCGTGGCCCTGGCCCGTGTGGAGCCGTGTGACCGCACAGCCTGCAGCCGCCATGGCTCAGCACCTCCTCCCCCACCTTCTGCTATCCACCACCCGCCTGGAGTGGGGACCGACCTCACACTCACTTGTCATTGAAGTCATCTGTGCTGAGGTTGTAAAAGAACTCGTCCATGACTTGGTAGTCGTCCATGACCTTCACAATCCGATCCTGCGTGTATAGGCATTGATGAGAACTATGTGTACCTGGGAGGTGGGAGGGTAACTGGGACCAGGCTCCCCAGAGTGGTTGGGTGTTAGGGAGAGGCTGCCCTCTTCCAGAGAGGGGAGGCCTGGGGTGGTGGAGGAGGTGCAGGCATTGGGCTCAGGGCTCCAAGGGCCTGGGCCACCACACCTCCAAACTCCAGCCCTCCACTCATGCCCTCCTGACCTCCCAAACAGCATAGCTCTGAATCTGCACCGTGCACCCAGCCTCATAACCCTCCAAGCCCACCTGTCCTCTGTGTGTCTACCTCACTCCCAGCCTCCCGGCTCCTGCTCTCCCAGCCCCTGCCTGTCCCCAGCCCCTAGCCCCCCGTGTACCCGCCTCACCTCCAGCCCCACCAGCTTCTCGGGGATGCCCTTCATCCACTCACGAAGCTCAGCCAGCTCCTCAATGCTGTTGGGCTTCTCGTAGATCTTGCGACTGATGCTGCGGAACTCTTCACAGATCTGGCAGGAGGGGGAGGGCGCTGGGGAGGCCGTGTGCCTCTTCCTTGCCTGCCCAGGGGCCTGCTCCTCCTTCTTGGTCCCAGTATCTCCCAACAGGGAACTGCCCCCACCCCACCACATCCTTCCAAAAAGAGGTGCTCCCTTCCAGCGCACTGGGGAGCTGACGGTTACCCAGTGCGTTTCCCCATCCCCAGCCGCCTGCACCTGCACACCCTCAGCTCTGCGAAATGATCCATCTCAGGGTGTTCTTTGTGAGGGGTTTCCAGCTCTTTACAAGTCCAGGGGAAAAGATAGCAGCCCCCACTTCCTGGGACCTCCCATATGACCCCAGGCAGGGTCAAGGCAGGGTGACTTCCAGACCCTTCCATTGGCCTGGATGTCTGCAGACACCCCTGAGCCTCACTCATGGGAGTTCGCTACGTATGCACGGTGTGTGTGCTGGTGCAGTCTCTGGGGCCGGGCAGGTGGGCACCTACATCATCCACCTCCTTGTGCAGGTTCTTAGCCAGGATGTCCAGCATGGAAGTGGCCAGGGCCTTGCACTTCTTGGACAGGCTCTGTTTGACGTTGTCGACGTTGATGTAGAAGGGCCCGATGATGATGATGCTGGGCAACGAGCTGTCCAGGATCTCTTTCTCCTGCAGGTGGGTGAGCACCACCTCCCGCACCTCCTCGGCCGACGGGCACTGCGTCTGGAAGGCCCTGTGGACAACGGGCACCCACGAGGGGCAGAGGGTGGTGAGAGGGTGAGTGGGGGTCACACAGACAGGCAGACACACTCCGACGCACCCACGCACTTGAGGAAGGTGCCAACATCATTGTTGTTCAGTTCCAGGTACTTTCTGTACTCCTTGGCGTAGGCCTGCAGTGGGATCATGGCCTTGCACACAGCATTGGTGATGACGGCCCGCAGCTCCTCCACCAGCAGCTCGTGAAGCCCCACCGACTCCAGCAGGGGGTCACCGCTGATGAAGATGTCCTCCATCACCAGCTGTGGGGCAAGGTGGGGAGGCGCACAGAGCTGGATGGGCCACAGTGCAGGCGGGCAGAAGGGTTGGAGTGTGGTCCAAAGACTGAGTGAGCGGCAGCGTGGCCGAGCATAGACAGCATGGTGGGGGCAGGGCAGAGGGTCTGCTGCCACGTCTCTTAGGTGAGGCTGTGGACTAATACAAGGCGGGAAGGCCCAGGAGGCACACCAAGGGGCAGCATCTTCCTCTGCCTTGCCTGGCTCAGCTCAAGGCCAACGGGACAACCAGGTCACTGATGTCTCTGACTGACCAGCAAGGGACAGAAGAGGGGACTGGAGTTACAGAGGCTGTGGGGCCTGGAGTAGCAGGCTGTGCTGTGGTGACGAATGAGGACCTTTGAGAAGGGGTCCCAAGACTGGAGGTCAGTCTCTGTCTACATCTTGAGTGGAAGAGAGAGGTCAGGAGCTGGATGGGATCTGGGTCAGACATGGCTGTGGCAGAAGTGGGTGAGCGAGCCTAGTTCCAATCGCAGGTCTGACCCTTAGCAGCTATGTGACTTTGGGCAAAACTTCTCCAAGCCTCATCTACAAAATGGGGATGTTAATGGCACCCAGTTCAGCTTGTGGTAAGGACTAAATGAGCTATTCAAGAATTAAAGGGCTGAGCACACTGCCAGCCATGATGAAGTTGAACTGCTCTGACACTGTGGCAGCACCCTGGCAAGAGTGCCGCTGTACCTTCTCCAGCTGGGGCACCGCATGGGTGGCCAGGATGCCCTTGTCAAAGAGGTTGAGCAGAGAAGTCTCAAACTGCTCCAACGGCGTGCTGTAGTGCACCCCTGAGCTGTCCAGCACCAGGTCCACGATGAACAGGGGATTCTTGCGGGGCCTGCAAGGACAGTGGTCGGGCAGATTGTGGGCAGGGGCCTGAAGAGGGCTGCGCACAGGAAGCCCAGTCCCTGCCCTTGCTGCCGGCATTATGGATCTGGAGCTTCTTCATGCATGAGACTTGCCTCTGCCCTCTTCCCAGAAACCTCCAAGTTACCAGAGAGAAAGACCCACACCAACCAGACAGGCTCCTCCATTCCTGCCGCTTGCGCAGAGGCCCATGGGCACCAGGGAGAGGGAGGACGACCTCCCCGCGGTCCTGAGGTCATCAGGGCAGGTTGGAGACGCCCTGGGCACTTGTGGCGTCCACGTTCTCCCTGGGAGCCCACCATCCTTGGCTCCAGACACCCACTACATGCAACGACATTCAAGCCTAGATCCCAGCCGAGCCTCCCCCACACTCTGGATTGCCAACCACCCTGACCTCAAATGAGCATTTCAGACACTCCACGTTCCCTGACTCCCACCAGGGCTCAGTGGACCCCAGGAGTCAGCCTTGTCTCCTCGCCTGCCCTCTTCCCCCTACACATCCTCTCCCCAGCACTACGGCCTATGCACTGCCCCAAATCTGCCCTACCCAGCCCCATCACCCATTGTCTAGACAATGGCAAGAGCCTTGGTCTCACTTCTCTTCTGCCTCACTCATCCTCACAAACCCAGAGCATGGTTTTGGAATATAATTTGGATTGTTACTCCCCTCTGATGGCTGCTGACCACAATTAGAATAAATCCGGCCCCCAAACATGACCACAGGAGGCTCTACATGGTCTGGCCTGGTCCTCGCAACCTCTCCCGAGTCATCCTGACCAGCCCTCCCTGCCTTTCCCTCTCCAGCCGTAGCCACTGGCCTTTCCTTCCATGACAGCCCCAACTTTTCTCTTCCCTCCGTGCCTCCGGGCCCTCCACCTGGTGCCCCCTCCCCACCATCCCCTCATGGCTGGTTTCCTCTGTCTCAGTTCTTGGCTCAGATGCCAACTCCTCCCTGACCCCCTTGGCAACGCCCCCTCTCCTGGATATGTCAGAGGCCCTGCCAAGATCAGCAATGACTGTATCTGTTTGTTTCTTTGATTGCTGTCTGTGCCCATGTGAGAGCAGGGGCCGCACGCCTCTTGTTCCCCTAGAACCCCACCTGATTCATGGCAAGTGCTCAAAAAACATTTCTCAACTGAGGAACTCAGTGACTGACAGAGATGGAGGTCACCAGAAGACACGCCAGGCAGAGCTGCTGGGACATTCCCCAGCAACCAGGGCGGAAGCCAGGCCCACCCTGGTGTCCAGGCCCCAGCAGTGCTGGGCACCCTGCCCCTGGCTGCCCTGGCCCCCCGACCCTGTACCGCCCTAGCCACCGGCGCCTGACAAGGAACAGCTCTGGTGTCGACAGGTGCCTCTGCCCAGCCGAGCCCCACCTGTAGGGGCTGTTTATGAAGTCTTCGCCCCAGACCATGTCGTCGGCGCAGTCGAGCACGCTGCAGCAGGCATCACTGATGAACTGCGCGAAGCTGGCGAGAGAGTCCTGCACCAGGAAGCGCAGCGTGTCCTGCAGCATGTACTTGAGCAGCTCCATCAGCCTGCGCAGCTTTGACATGAGGTACACCTCCCAGTTGGTCTCATAGAGGTTGTACCAGCCCTTGCTCATGTCACGCAGGCTGCTGCGCATGACCACCTTGAGCGTGGTGATCCAGCTGTCCTTGAGGAACATCTGCACCTGCGGTGGCCACAGGTGGCATCATGTGGCTGCCTGAGGGGCACACTGCCCACAGCCACCATGCTCAGGCACTCTCCAGACTCAGATGACCGTGAAGGGATCTCCCCACAACCCCAACTTACTGCCAAGCCCTGCCAACCAACACCCCCTATGACCCCCAGAGACCAGGGCTTCTGGAGGTGGGGGGATGAGGGAGGGAGGGGCAGCAGAAGCAGGGCTTTCCCTCCAGCCAAGGGAGAGACACAGAGACACAGAGAATGAGGCAGAGAGAGAGAGATCGAGGCACAGAGTGGAGCAGAAAGAAGGAGCTTTCCTCCTGGGCCCACTGGTGCCTGTCTCCCATGAGGCTGCACTTCTCCCCCTCACACTCCCATGCTCAGGTAGATATGGGGGTGCATGGGGTTCTTGCTCCCCTTTCCAAGATCGGGAGTCTGCTTCAGAGGCCACCAGTGTTGGGACAGAAGATGACTAGAAAGGGAGACCAGCCTGGTTTTCCTTTTCTCTCTAAGATGAAACACCCGGATGGCACCCGCCCCAGCTTCCCACAAGGTCTAGGAAGAGACAAGGCCTGGTTTTAAGGAAAGCAGGGGCTCTCGGCTGATCAACTCCGGGCTTCCCAGGGCCCCTGTCTGTGCCCATCAGCTCCGAGGCCCTGGCCCGCTATCGCCCTCTGTGCCCTGGATGCCCACGCACCTGGGAGTAGGTCTGTGACTGGATTTGCTCGAACTCCTCTAGGCGGCTGTACTTGGAGAGGCTTGAGTGGAAGAGGGACATAGCGGTCACCTTGCTGCACTCTGCCCGCACCTTGCTGAGGGCCGTGATGACCTCCGACCGTGTGAGCAAGGACACGAAGGTGAAGTCTGCCTTCTGTTCCCGGAATGGGTACTGGGGGACACTCACCAGTCCTGCAGGGATGGGGGCCAAGGGCCAGTGTCAGATGGGCCTTGGATGTACCAGGGGTCAGGGCGGATCTACCGGGTATTGATGGAAGGAACAACTCCTGCCTCCTCCCTGGAAGAGACACCCATGTCCCTGGAACCCCTCTTTCCCCATGGCCTACCTGGGTGACCCCAAGGCTCCGCAGTGAAGTGCCCACTCTGGGGTGGGTAAACCAATTCCCTCCAGGTCACTCTGGATCACAGGCCCCTTCAAGGTGGGTGAGAACCATGGGCTCCCTCCTCACCCCCTCCCACCCAACCTGCACACAACCCCTGGGGCCCATCTGGGGCCTGCCCTGGAGCACCAAAAAAGGAAGACGTGGGCATCAGGCCCCTGGGAGTGCCCATGGTCTGCACCCACCCCAGTTTCCTGGGCACCTCACACACGTGGAAGCTGGGGCAGGGATCAGAGAGCTCCAAGCAAGGAGCTCTGAGACTCGGTCTGCCACATGTCAAACGGAGCTGCGGCAATGCCAACCTACTCTTGCTACTGGAGGAAGAAAAGGACTGCATGTCCCTAGGTCAGAAAATCAGAGCACTTTTCATCCACTTCTGGACAACTGCTTTCCTAGTCCATGTTTACCTTGCCACTTCTGCACCACTCAGACTACTATTTTTAAAAGAGCCTTCAGGGACTTCCCTGGTGGTCCAGTGGGTAAGATTCTGCGCTCCCACTGCAGGCGGCCCAAGTTCGATACCTGGTCGGGGAACTAGATCCTGCATGCATGCCGCAACTAAGAAGTCCACATGCCTCAACTAAAAAGATCCCGCACGCCACAACTAAGACCCGGCACAGCCAAAATAAATAAATAAATAATAAATATTTTAAAATAAAAATAATAAATCAAAGAGCCTTCTTCTACCCCCACCCCCATGACCCCAACCCCCAGCTCTCCAGGCAGGTAGGAAAAGAAGGTGATGAATGCTGGGGACAGGGGAGGTCCCAGAGGGAGGGGCAGGAGGGGCTCTGGCTGGGGGTGGCCACGGGCCCGCCTCTGTCTAGCCAGCGTCACCTTGCTTGGGCACCTTCTCCTCCTCTTCCTTAGGCAGGGTCACATAGGAGAACGTCTTGGGCTTGGAGGAGATGATTTTGTCAAAGTTGATCTTGTTCATGCTGCGCTCGTAGTCCAGGTTCACTTCTCTGGAGAGATTGCTGAGGTGCTCCAGAACCCTGCCCATGTGGAGCCGACAGGGCGGAATCAGGGGGGCCCCACACCCCCACACACACTATGGGCCAGCTGGGCCCCAGGCTCTGGGGACACGAGTTTGGGGCATCCCTTCTGCATTCCTGGGCACACCTCCTACCTGGCCCCCAGCCACCAGCACCCGTTGTGCCTCTTCTATGCCACCCCCGCCCCCAGGATCACATCAGTCCCTGAGTCTGCCCATTTTGCTTCCCACTCTTCACTGATCTCCCTGCCGCCCCCTCTTGCCCCCTTAAAACCCATTCTCCGCTTGGCAGGAAAAAAAAAGATATTTTAAACATGTAAATGGTCAAGCCAGTCCTCTGCTCAAAGCCCTTCCCTGACTCCTCTCTCACTGCAGGCCCGTGAACGCGTTCCTTCTTACCGCCTGCGCCTGCCTCATGGCGTCCGGCCTCCGTCTCCAGTGTCTCCCAGGCTACAGCGCCCTCTCTGGTCCACTCCGGCTGCATTAACCCCCTACTGCTCCTCACGTCCCCCAGATGTGTCTCCACCTCTCAGCTTCGACACCATTGTTCCCTCAACCAGAATCCTCTTCTCCCCTTGCACTGTAGGCCTCAGCTCAAATGTTCACCCCAGCAAGGGCTTTCCTCACCACCTGATGTAAAGCAGCCCCTCCAAGACATCTCTATTCCCTTACCTTGCTCTGTCATCACAGTACCCATCAGAACCCAGACACCCAGCTTTCTCACTGCCTGTCTTCCTGGCTAGACCGAGAGCCCTTTGTTGGGGGTGCTCACCACTGTGCCCCAGTCCTGGCACAAGATAGGTACCTGCCACACACGTGCCTGGCCGCCTGACAGATATCCAATGCCTCCTATCTGCACCTCACTTTTGCTCCAGATTTGTTCCTTTCTCACATGACTCAGGGGAAGATGAACCATCCCCAGCTCCAGGGGTATATCTCAACTAGTCTACGTTGATCCTGGTGGGGCTTGTCCCGACTGTAATTGTTTAGGCGTGGCTACAGGACCCAGTTGTGACTGACCAGTGACTGATGCAGAGATATAGAATCAAGCCCCCTTGTCCTGTCTCCCTCAGGACAAACTCTGTGGTGTCATTCATGCTCCAGAATTCCCCGTGGGATCAGAGGCTAGCTTCTCCTAAAACCCCACCTCTGCCTAGATGCTTCCTCCATCTTATCCTGCCTCCTTCTCTTGCTTGTAGATTCTCCTGAGAGGATTGCATCAAAAAATCACTTGTACATGAATCTCTGAAACAGGCTCTACTTCTAGGGAATCTAATCCACAGCAGGAGTCAATGGACTCTGGACCTTGTGCTTCTGAAACTGCTGCTGCCATCTTCCCTGAGGACGAAGCCAGCAGACACCAGACAGAACCCTGAGGTCCAAGCCTGGGATGTCCTGCATCAGATTTCTTGTTACATGTAAAGAAATGAATTTCCCTGTTTTCTAAGCCAATCTGAGCCAAGCCTCTTTGTAATTTATAGCCAAAGATACTCTAAATAATATAAAACTCAAGAAATGGAATTCTGGACAACCATGATAATGATGGCCACGTCAATTCAACTCTCCCAGCACACTTTTTAAAAAAAGAGAAGAGGAAAAGAAAAGCAAGAAAAACAAATAGCGCTACCCAAAACGTACACCTTTAGCATAACTAGAATAAAGAGAATGTCCAAACTCACATTATCTTCAAGTAGAAAAATAAACATCAACTCCCAGTGCACTCTCACTCACACTCCAGCTGCAAGCCTTCATGGAGAACAAGGGCAGTCCAGGAAAAACTGTGCAGAAGAGTGGTGTATGGTATCCCCCATATGGACCTAAAATCCTTCCAGAAAGAGAAAGTCTCTCCTAACTGCAAAAACAAGAGTCCCGGTAAATCACAGCACTTACTAAAAGGAAGGGATTTAGCTGCATGTGTTCAAGGCAGGATTCTCTGAAAGGCATGACTTATGAGGGGGGAAGGTAAAAGGAAAGAAGAGGAATCCTTTGGAGATTGGAGGGTGAGGGAGAAAGAAATAAAAGTGAAAATTAGAGTCCTGCAAGAGAGAACAAAAAATTTGGAAGACACATGACCCTTCCCCCCAACACCCGCCCCCCTACATGGCCATTTATTAAAAAAACAAAAAAACCCAAAAAAAACCAGTTTGCTATACTAACAGAGGAGGGCGCCCTGGGACTAGAAATCTTGTAGATCTTTACAAATCAATGAAATGAGTAGGTGAAAGACTACATTTACATAAAGCTACTATAAGAAAAAGAAAGAAAACACCTTAATTGATGAAAATTCTCACACACCCCACAAAAAAAAGACAAAGCAGAAGAAAACTAATACAACACTTCAAACTAAAGTAAACCTCTTCAAACAAGTATTTGGGCATATGAAAAATAAAACACAGAAATAGGCAAATAACAGGAAGAAAAGAAACGATATTTAATTGGACTCAGTGGAAAAAAATGGAAGAAACTAAATTATCTTATGAAGGAAAGCTAAATTACAAGTTGGCCATGGAATAATACAGTCAAATTAAAAAGGTAATAAAATACATTTAAGAAAGTCACGAATAAAACCAAGAGAATGAAAATGAGAAAAAGAACAGAAAAGGATCAGAAAGTAGCTGAATTAGAAACAAAGAAGAAGCAACACGACAGATAAATGGATAGATAGATAGAATGGAGTCTCTGATGAAGAGAAACAAAACAATGGAACAGAACTAATATTTAAAACTACAATTCAAGAATATTTTCCAGAAATAAAAGAATATCTGAATTTATACATTTAAAAGGCCCATTGTGTACTTGGGAAAAAATATGAGAATGATCAACTCTAGGACATACCCTAGTAAAATGATTAGGCTTTAAAGATGAAAAAAAAAAATCTCCAAGGTCTCCAAGGAAAAAAAAATCAAACAACTTACAAGAGAAGGGGACTTTGACATCAGATGTCTCAAAAGCAACATACAAAGCAAGACAACAAGAGTTGTCTATGCAAATATATTTTAAAAACTAGGTAACATGGATAATTTTCTAGAGAAACAAAGTATATCAAAATTGACTCCATTAGAAAAAAGAAAGCTTAAATAGATCAAATTTCTGTAGAAAAATAAAGTTATAGAAAAACTAGAAAAGCCCCATGTCCAAATGGTTTTACAAAAGAATGACCACACAGCCCCAATGCAACATAAATTGTTCCAGAGTACTGAAAAAGATGGAAAATGTCAAAATTCTTTATATGAAGCAAGTATAACTTTGCTTCAAACCTGTTTAAAGAAGTACAAAAAAAAAATTGCAAGCCAATATCACATATCAATGATAAAGTTCTAAATAGCATATTAATGGACAAAATCTAATACCACATTAAAAATGATACACGGGGCTTCCCTGGTGGTGCAGTGGTTAAGAATCTGCCTGCCAATGCAGGGGACACGGGTTCGAGCCCTGGTCTGGGAAGATCCCACATGCCACAGAGCGGCTGGGCCCGTGAGCCACGACTACTGAGCCTGCGCGTCTGGAGCCTGTGCTCCGCAATGGGAGAGGCCGCGACAGTGAGAGGCCCGCGCACCGCCATGAAGAGTGGCCCCCGCTCGCCGGAACTGGAGAAAGCCCTCGCACAGAAATGAAGATCCAACACAGCCAAAAATAAATAAATAAATTTATTTTAAAAAAAAATGATACACCATGGTTAAGTGGGATTTATTAAAGGATTGCAAGGTTGTCTCAATATTAGGAAATCAATTAATATAATTCACCATGTGAATAGATCTAAGGAGACAAACATATGATTATCTCCATGGTACTTAAATAGCCTGTGACAAAAAAAAAAAAATTAAGAAAACAGAAATCAGCAGCTACATTATTAAATAAACAAAAACCTAAAGCTAGCATTTTTCTTAAGGGAGAAACACTAGAGGTATTTCCACTAATATTAAGAACAAGGTAATGATGCCTACTGTCTCCACTACTATTCAGTATTGTACTGGAGGTATTAGAAAATGCAATTAGACAAGAGAAAGTAATTAGAGGAATAAGAATT
Source organism: Balaenoptera borealis (assembly GCF_965194805.1). Lineage (NCBI taxonomy): Eukaryota > Metazoa > Chordata > Mammalia > Artiodactyla > Balaenopteridae > Balaenoptera > Balaenoptera borealis. The sequence continues at coordinate 40,495,734 of NC_138869.1, forward strand.
GGAAAATAATAAGTAAAACTATCTCTATTTACAGATAGTGTGCACTTAGAAAGCCCTAGAGAATCAATGATAAACTCAAACATTAAATGATTTCAGGAAGGTAACAGGATGTAAATTGGCATAAAGAAATCAATCAATAGACGTAAGAGTAGAGAAAGCCCATTTATAATAGCAACAAAGAAGATAAAATACTTAGAAATAGGCAAAACTTATATGAAAAAAACTTTAAAGCACTACTGAAAGACACAGAAGTAGACTTGAACAAATGGACAAACATTCCTTGTTCTTGGATAGGACAACTCAGGATCCCAAAGATGTCAGCTATACCTAAGGTAATTTAAAAATATAATGCTATCACAATAAAAATACCAAGCGTTTTAAAAGTACAGCTAGACAAGTTGATACTAAAGCTCATATGAGGAAATAAGCGTGCAAAGTCCCTATCAAAATCCCAACAACTTTTTTTGCAGAAAGAGAAAAATTCATCCTAAAATTCATATGGAATCTCAAGGGACCCCCAAATAGCCAAAACAAACTTGAAAAAGAACAAAGTGGGAAGATTCACACTTTTTAATTTCAAAACTAATTACAAACCTACAGTAATCAAAATATGTGGTACTGGAATAAAGACAGACTGATAGACCAACGGAATAGAAAAGACAGCCCAGAAATAAACCCTCATATATATATATAGTCAAATGATTTTCAACAAGGGTGCCAACATCATTCAATGGGGAAAAGACAGCTTTTTCAACACATTGTCCTGGGAAAACTGCATATTCACATGCAAAAGAATGAAGTTGGACCCTTACCTAAGACCATATGCAAAATTTAACTCAAAATGGATCAAAGATCTGAACATAAGATCTAACACTGTAAAACTCTTAAAAGAACACATGGGGGCTTCCCTGGTGGCGCAGTGGTTGAGAATCTGCCTGCTAATGCAGGGGACATGGGTTCGAGCCCTGGTCTGAGGAGATCCCACATGCCACAGAGCAACTGGGCCCGTGAGCCACAATTACTGAGCCTGCGCGTCTAGAGCCTGTGCTCTGCAACAAGAGAGGCCGCGATAGTGGGAGGTCCGTGCACCGTGATGAAGAGTGGCCCCCGCTTGCCACAACTAGAGAAAGCCCTCGCACAGAAACGAAGACCCAACACAGCCATAAATAAATAAATTAATTAATTAAAAAAAAAAAAAAAGAACACATGGAAGAAAGCTTCATGACATTGGATTTGGTAATGATTTCTTATACATGACACAAAGTCACAAGCAATAAGGAAAAATAGACAAATTGGACTTCACCAAAATGAAAACCTTTGTGTCCTAGTTACACAAAGGACACTATCAACAGAATAAAAAGGCAACCCATGGAATGGGAGAAAATATCTTCAAATCACATATCTGATAAGGGATTAATATCCAGAGTATATAAAGAACTAAAACGTGACAACAAAAAAACAACTGGGGACTTCCCTGGTGGTCCAGTGCTTAAGAATCCACCTTCCAAAGCAGGGGACACGGGTTAGATCCCTGGTCAGGGAACTAAGATCCCACATGCCACAGGGCAACTAAGCCCGTGCGCCACAACTAGAGAGGCCGCGTGCCACAACTAAAGAGAAGCCCATGCGCTGCAACGAAAGATCCCACGTGCCAAAACTTAGACCCGACACAGCCATAACTAACTAACTAACTAACTAAATAAATAAATAAACTAACTAACTAACTAAATAAATAAAAACAACTAGATTTGAATATAGGCAAAGAATTTGAATACACATTTCCCCAAAGAAGAATATACAAATAGCCAATAAGCACATGAAAAGAAGTGCTTAACATCACTAATCATTAGGAAAATGCAAATAAAAATCACAAGGAGATACCACTTCACATCCTTTAGGATGGCTACTCTAAGGAAAAAAAAAACAGAAAATAGAAAAGTGTCAGTGAGGATATGGAGAAATTTGAACCCTTGTGCCCTGCTGCTAGGAATGTAAAATGGTGCAGCTGCTATGGAAAACATGTTGGTGGTTTCTCAAAAAATTAAAAATAGGGCTTTGCCGACACCACCGATGCCACCTGAAGCCACCCTGCACTACCCACCATGGTCAACCCCAGTGTTCTTTGACATTCGCTGTTGATGTGGCCTTGGGCCATGTCTCATTTGAGCTGTTTGCAGACAAAGTTCCATAGACAGCAGAAAACTTGAGTGTTCTGAGCACTGAGGAGAAAGGATTTGGTTATATAGGTCCCTACTTTCACAGAACTATTCCAGGGTTTATGTACCAGAGTGGTGACTTCACATGCCATAATGGCACTGGCAGCAAGTTATCTACAAAGAGAAATTTGATAATAAGCATCACTCTCGAGCATATGGGTCTTCACATCTTGTACATGGCAAATTCTGGACCCATATAAATGGTTCCCAGTTTTTCATCTACACTACCAAGACTGGGTGGTTGGGTGGCAAGCACGTGGTCTTTGGCAAGGTGAAAGAGGGCATGAATATTGTGAAAACCATGGAGTGCTTTGGGTCCAGGTTTGGCAAGACCAGCAAGAAGCTCACCATTTCTGACTGTGGATAACTCTAATAAATTTGACTTGTATTGTATCTTAACTATCAGACCATTCCTTCTCTCATTTGCTCATAATAGCCTATAATCTTTGTGCTCTCACTGCAGTTTTTTGGGTTCTAAGTTTTCCTTATCCCCTTCCAAGTCTAGCTGGATTACAGAATTAAGTTTATGATTATGAAACAAAAACTAAACAACAACAAATAGAATTACCATATGATCTAGTAATTCTACTTCTGGGTTTATACCCAAAAGAACAGAAAGCAGGGACATGAAGTTATCTTTGTATACCCATGTTCACAGCAGCATTATTCATAATAGCCAAAAGATGGAAGCAATCAAGTGTCTATCAACAGATGAATGGATAAACAAAATGTGGTATATATGTACAATGGAATATTATTCAGCCTTAAAAAGGAAGGGAATTCTGACACGTGCTACAACATGGATGATACTGAAAGGCATTATGCCAAGTGAATGCAGGATTCGCAAAAGGATAAGTATATATGATTCTACTCATATGACGTACTTAGGGTAGTCAAATACAAAGAGTACAATAGAATGGTGGTTGCCAGGAGCTGGGGGAGAGGGGAATGGGGTCTTACAGTTTAATGGGTACAAAGTTTCACTTTGGGATGATGAACATTCTGTGGATGGATGGTAGTGATGGTTGGACAACAATATGGATGTACTTAATGCCACTGAGCTGTACACTTAGAAATAGTTAAAATGGTGAATTTTGTATTATGTATATTTTACCATATACATAATGGCCCTATGAGACATTAAAACATACTGTAAAATATCTATAATTAAAACTTTAGTGGGACTTCCCTGGTGGTGCAGTGGTTAAGAACCCGCCTGCCAATGCAGGGGAGACGGGTTCGATCCCTGGTCTGGGAAGATCCCACATGCCGCGGAGCAACTAAGCCAGTGCACCACAACTACTGACACCGCGAGCCACAACTACCGAAGCCCGCGTGCCTAGAGCCCGTGCTCCACAACAAGAGAAGCCACTGCAATGAGAAGCACGCGCACCGCAACAGAGTAGCCCCCACTCACTGCAACTAGAGAAAGCCCGCGCACGGCAACGAAGACCCAACGCAGCCAAAAATAAATAAATAAAAATAAATAAATCTATTAAAAAAATTATAGAAAAAAAAACTGTAGCACAAGTGCATAAATGGACAAACAGAACAATGGAATAGAACAGAAACTCCGGAAATAGACCCAAGTACACATGGAAATTAGTGTATGATAAAGGTGGCCACAAATATCAAAGATTACTTAGTAGAGTTTTTCCTCCAAAGGGTATAGATTACCAATTGAAACTACTTTCTGTGTATTCCAGGACTGAGCAAATAAGTAAATATACTATGAGGAATCAAAGCCAATTTTCTTTTAGAAAAAGAAGTAACAAATATGTACAAGTGAGAATGAGCCCCGTGGTTTGAAGTCAACATGAAGGTATCAGTATGAACTCATGTTTTTTAACAGATAGATATATAATAGATAGATAAAGACATGTGCATGGAGGTTATATGTAACATAATGTAATATAAGAATATATGGTATGAGGGGCTTCCCTGGTGGTGCAGGGGACAGGGGTTCAAGCCCTGGTCCGGGAAAATCTCACATGCAGCAGAGCAACTAAGCCCGTGCGCCACAACTACTGAGCCTGCTCTCTATAGCCGGCAAGCCACGACTACTAAGCCCACATGCCGCAACTACTGAAGCCTGTGTGCCTAGAGCCCGTGCTCTGCAACAAGAAAAACCACTGCAATGAGAAGCCCGCGCACCGCAACTACTGAAGCCTGCGCGCCTAGAGCCTGTGCTCTGCAATGAAGAGTAGCCCCCGCTAGCCACAACTAGAGAAAGCCTGCACGCAGCAGCAAAGACCCAACGCAGTCAAAAATAAATTTAAACAAAAGTTTAAAGAATATATGATATGATATAAAATAAATAAATAATATATATATCTTAGATCTATCTGCTCTAAGGACCTCAAAGTATTGATTTCCCAGTAGCAATGAGCGCATCTTAATGTCAAAATCTTAGCTTCTAAATACCATTCCCCACCAAGAGGAACCAGGGTTCCTTGGGGAAACAGCTGATTTCAGGGCTGGGTCTGGGAAAGTAAGATGAGCCTGGAACTTCTTGCTGTGCCAGAAAGTAAAAGCATACTCAATGAACAGTAAGAACATATCAAACGGACACAGGAATCAGCCTGAAGAGGCTCCCACTGGCCAAAGCTGGGACAATTTGAGCATCAAAATTAAAAATGGTAGTAACAGATTATAACCCTTGGAATAAAATTAAGAATCCATGAGTCCATAGTGATAATGAGAGATCTGGAGATGAACAAGAAATTGTTTGGGGCCCAAGAAGTCCATAATGCAGTGGGCAAGACAGCCCCAAACAGATGAGCATGGAGGGAGCATCACCCCTCCCCCACTGGGCAGCACCACTTCCCCACTGGACAGCTCCCTGGAGGACGTGCTGCTCTGGTGTGGGAAAGGGTCTGGGGGGTACTCACGAGGGCCCTTTGCGCATCCGAGGTGTGCTCATGGCCCACTGCTTGATCTTGCTCAGGCTCTGCTCATTGATGAGCCGCTGGCCCTCGGAGGGCATGCAGTCCACATACAGGTTGTATAGCAGCAGCGCCTCTGTGTTCTTGCGCAGGGCGTTGGCCTGGACCACACGTTGTGTGAACACACGTGGGTCCTCAGCACAGAAGAGAAGCTGGATCCTTGGCACCCAGTACTGGCAGATAAGGAGGGGCGGCCTTCCTGGAGTCGGGTGGAGGGAGAAAGGAACATGCAGTGGGGCCCTCTGGGCAGGAGCACTGGATTCCAGCCTGGCTCTGCCACTGATGCGTGGTGGCTCTGAGCAAGTGACCCCATCACATCTGTGAAATGGGTATGACAACACTCCCTGAACTGCCCACGTCACAGGTTGTCATGGATGGATGTGAAAGTGCTTTGTAAACCGTAAAAAGCTGTGTACAGACAAGGAGCTATACAGGGGTGGCTATTCAAGTGCTCATTCCTGATGCCACACCCAGGGCAGACATCACTAATTGTTGGGCCTCAGAGTTGGCATATCAAATAATGGCCAATTGCCCTTCCTGGGGTCTCTGAGTGATGCGTCCTCTGGTTCTCACTGGTTGGGGGACAGACAGCCCCAGGACAACAGAGCAAGGGGGCATTCAGACCCGAGCTGGCTATAACCTGGGCAGGGGTTGGCCTCAGTCACAGGCCAGGCCGGGCCTGAGCTGGGGGTCTGCCTGAGGCAGGGGCAGGGACCTTGTACCTTCAGCCATTACCCCTCCATTCAGGATGGGCTTCCCCATCTCATCTCGCACCAAACCATCCTCATTCGTCTTGTGCACTAGGTACAGCTCCTTCTCCTTGTCGTAGTCCAGGACGCCGACATCGCACCATTTGTACGTCAGCTTCTGACTCTTGGGGTCCTCTGAAACAGGAGGGGAGCCCACCAGTGCTCCCTGCCATGGGGTGGGAAAAGGCCCCTGCATGGGGGCAGCGGGTGCTAGGAAAGGTCTCAGTGGTCACTAGTCTGGCCTCTCTCCCACCATGCAGAGTGGGGAGCCTGCTTCCTCCCAGCTGAGCTTGCCTCTGGGGAACCAGGCAGGTCTCTCTGCCCTGATGCTCTGCATGACTCCATCAGGGCAGAGAAAGACACAGGCCAGCAGGGCTGGGACAGGAGGCAGGAAAGCCCCAAGCAAACAGGGGCTTGTTTGCTTAGTCCTTGTTTGCCTAGCCCTGTCCGAGGATCTAGGTGTAAAGCTCATCAAGTCTGAACTGGACCCCTTCAAGGCCGAGGGAAGCACTTAGGCTGCGTGTGGCAGCTGAGCCCCCGGGCTCCTCCCATCAGGGCAGGGCAGGGTAGAAGACTGCTTCCCTGCAATGGCCTCAAAGTGGGCCTCAGTGGCTGTTTGGCCAGAATGGGCCTCCCACCTTCTCCCTGGGCTGAAAGCCTTTGACTACTCCAGCTCACCTCTTGCCACTGCCTCCCTCACTCGTTCCTCTCCAGCCACACTGGATGTCTGGCTATTCCTATGACTTTGGAGCTTGCTCCTGCCTCAGGGCCTTAGCATTGGCTGTGTCTTCTGCCTGGAACAGTCTTCATCCAGGTCACCTCGATGCTGGCTTGTTCCCTGCTCAAGTGGCTTCTCCTTGTAGAAGCATCTCTGCCTAAAATAGCACCTTTGCCCCAGGCACTTTCTGACTTGTTACCTTGTTTGTGTGTCTCACAAAGCCTAAAGTCATACTGTGTATGCATCTTCTCCCGGCTGGAATTCCAAAGAAATGCTCCCACTGACTGATGCCAGGTAGATAAGTGAAGGAGGCTGCTGTGGGATATACCTCACCAGCTTTGGCTTTGTTTTGCTTTCCCTCCTCTTCCTAATTAGTTTCCTTTTTGAAAATGCTGACCTTGTCTTGACTCAGCTTAAAGGAAAAGATGTCACAAGAAGCCCCCAGCAGAAAGCAGAGGTCTCTGGCAGAAACGCTCCACCATTAGTGCTGCCACCCAGGGCCAGGGCCCATATGAAGCGGTGCAAGCAGAAGCACTTCAGGGAAGCCACTACCTGGTACATTTAAGGTTAATACAGCCCCAAACCTTCTGTTTTTATCACCAGGAATTGGAGATCTGGGAACAATTGAGTTAAATTATTTTTGTAATTAAGTCCAAAGTAAAGGGAACATTCTGGGTTTCTTATCTAGTTCAAAGAAATTGATTCTAGCATTAACATGTTTTTAAACTGAAACATAAACTTACAGCTTGCACAACGGACTCGCTGTGGGGCCCCTGGAGGCTGAGCAGTCTGAAAACCAGCATGGCTCTCACAATCCTATCTCTCGCCTGGGCGCCGGCCCACTGGGCCCACTCCCCACTCCACAGCGGCATATCCACGCACTGGGCAGGGAGCAGAGAGGCCTTCGCCCTGCACATGGGGACAGCCACCTCCAATCTCATAACCCAGACCTTCCTAGGATGCCTACATAGAGAGTAGTCATGCCAGCCATGGTGGCAGGCCAGGGTGGTGACCGTGGAAGGTCAGCCTGGCAGACAGCAGCAAACTGGAGAGAGCTTCCACGACCGCCAGGGCAGACCTGGGGCCAAAGGAGGGGCAGACACAGACAAGGGCAAGATATGGCAAATCTGTGCAACATCAGTGTGGGGATGTGTGTGTGGGTGTGTCAGCGGTTGTGAATGGGTGACAGTAGGCATGTGTGTGTGTGGTGAAAATGTGTATATGAGTGCAACTGTGTGTGTGTGTGAGGGACGGTGGGTGAGTGTGACAGTGGGCTTATGAACGTGTGTGTTTGAAAGCAAGTGTGTGAGTGTGAGTGTGTGACAGTGTGTGTGTTGTCCATGCAGAGGTGAAAGCCAAGAGGCCACAGTTATAGGTGGAGCAATGCGGTTTCTGGGGCAGGGGATGGAAAGGCTTGAATTGTGCCCCTTATACACATTTGAACATGTCTAATAAGCTTGCATATTTTTCATTGCCAATAAATCAAAGACTTTTTTTTTTAACATTAGACACCGTCCAGCTGTCCCTTCCCCAGCCCACCCACCCATGTCATCCCTGGTCCCTGCATTTCCTTCTATGCGGCCAGCCTGCTGGCCTGTATCCCAGCTGAGAGGCCTCAAAAGGTGGGGCCCCCACCTCCCATGGTTGAGGCCCCAGGGCAGTCTAGGAGTCTACGGCTGGGCTGCCAGGACAGGATGGTGCAGACAAGATCCTGTCCCCCTGCCCTTGCTGGCCCTGCTCACCGTGCCCCAGGAAGTCATCGGTGGGCAGGAGGGCTTTTCCGGGGACAGGTTTCCTGTTCTGAGACCCTGGCTCCAAGCCCATGTTGATCCACTCACTGGGAGTCCGGCAGTCAAACTCCTCATTGTCAAATATCTGGAAGAAAACAGCAGATGCTGGGAGGAGGCGGCTCGCCCCTGGTGGACCCAGTGGGCTGGGCATGCCAGAGGGTAGGGGTGCCTGAGTAGGCCCCTCCCCAGATGCAGAAGCTGAAGACTGGGGCCCAGGGGCCTGAGTGCCTCCTCTGCTGCTCACAGGGGTCTGTGGAGTCTGGCTCTATGAAACCCTGTCCAACCAAGCCACACTGAGGTTCAAGCAGAGGGGTATCTGGGGACTCAGAGCAGGATATGGGCTCTCCCCCACCACTGGCCAGGATCACCCAGCTCAGGTCCAAGGGAAGCGGTGGCCCTTGGATTTTTCTGAGCACCCACCAGACTCAGAAACAATGGAGGTTCAGGTTGTCAGAAGGCCATCTTTATAGGGTGATATGCAACTCTGTCTCCCCATAGGGACCACCAGGCAAGAGATACTCAGGACCATGGAGAGGAAGGGCAGGGAAGTGGGTGAAAACCAGAGCAGGCTACGCTCCCTCCTTCTCCTCTGGACTCAGTTTCCCCATTGGTACCCCAAAGGGGCTACAATGGTGCCTTCCTCCACCCCAGGTCTCCCCATCCCAGTGACACCAGACGCAGTAGTCAGGAAGGCCTGAACACTACTCCACAGTCCAACTGGGCTGCTTCTTGGTGCCCGTGGGTGGGGTGGGGACAGAGCTCATGTACACAGGGTTCCCAGGCTCCCAGGGAAGAAGCAGGGAATCAGCATCCCAGGGGTCCTGGGGCCCCTCCTGCCCCAGCCTAGGATGTCTGAAACCCCAGGAGTGGGGGTAGCGCTCTGACTATGCAGTTGTCCTGTTTGACAAGTGAGTGCTTGTGATTGCCATGGGATCCCCTTTTGAGTCTGATCCCTCTGCTGGAGTCCTGCACCCCCATCTCCTGACCATCAGCCCTCTGTGGAAGCTGGACTCACCTTCAGTGGGAGATAGATGGGGAAGAGCGGGTCATGACCCTGCTCAATGGTCTGGGGGTGGTGGGGGTCTGGGTGCCTGGGCATGAGCTTGTCGGAGTCAATGCCCTCGCTGGCCAGCAGCTGCTCAATGTCCAGGCTCAGGTACAGCCGCTTCCTCCTGGCCGAGGGCGACAAGGAAATCTCATGACAGCTTGGCTCGTGTGAGGTGTCTCCATGGGGGTCAGCAAGGGCCCAGGGAGTTGAGGCAGTAGGGGTGTGGCCCAATGACCCCTCCAGGGCCCTCCGCCCTTCTGGGACTCATCAGGAAGTGGAATGGTGGCTGGGGCTGGCGTCCTGGACCCCAACTGCCCTTGCATCCTGCCTGTCAGTTCCACCAAATTGACTTAAATGCCACCCTCCCTGATTCCACAGCAAGGAAAGCAACTCGTTCCTATTAAGAAACCAAAGGGCTAGAAGATTTGATTTGAACACTTGCACACAGATCCATCTTAGTAACCTCTGCCATGAGGATGACCACCTAGTTGTCTACTGTCCCTCATCCCTTGAGGTGGGTGGATGCCACCTCCCAGAGGGCAGGCCCTCCCACTGCTCACCCAACCATACCTACCTCTCAATCTCAATCTTGCGGGGGCACTGGCCCGGCAGCACCAGGTAGGGCACCTGCACCTTGGGCTCATAGGCCTGCAGCGGGAAGTCAGTCTGGATGAGCAGCTTGGTGGTAGACCCGATGTGCTGATGCTCCAGGCGCTCCTCGAAGTTCTCAGGAACCTCAAAGGTTCTGACTGTGGGCAGGGGCAGGGGCAGGAGCTGCAGGGGCTCAGGCTGGGGCCCAACACCCCCAAAACACAGTGCTAGGCAGGTACCAGGCATGCAGCTTTGGGGCATGGGAAGCTCAGAGCTGGCCTGTGGCAGGGAGAAGCCAGATGTGCACCGGGCTCCCAAGGGATCATGAGCCTGGAGGACAAGGGCCTCCGGAAGGTCTGTTTTGGTCCTGCTCTCCCTGCCCAGAGCCAGCATGCTTGACCATTCCCCTCCTTTCTGCCCACAGCCCTGGTGCCAGCGGCTTTTGCTCAAGCCAGATGCTGAATCAAACTACCAGTGAGGATTAGAGCTGGATAGGAAGGCGAAGTGGTAGCTCCCTGCATGTCTGGGATGGGTTCCTGCCATCCCTACCCCAGAGGCCCTCCCAAGCATCTCTGGGTCTGAATGCCATTCACTCACTGGGACTGTTTCCAGACTCAAGACATCCTGGATACTGTAGGAGTGGGTGGCACCGCCACTCCACCCCCAGGGGACCCTCAAGTCACAAAATGGCCACCCCTCCTTAGACAGGCTTCCATTCCAGGTCTGAGGACAAGGGAGCTGGTGAAGAGAGATCCATTGATAGGGTGACGTTCCAGTTTCCCGGGACTCAGGATGTTAAATGGGAAGGAAAGTCTCAGGCAAGCCAAGACCATAGCGGTGGGGACGGGGGTGCAGGAAAATGTTTCGGGGATGAGAGCCACCTTTCCCAGGGCCTGGGTGGGCTCTGGACAGCTCAGTGATGGCTCCGAACAACTCCCCTGGGAGGCCCTAGTAACCCCCTCCTTGGGCCTCACGTCTCTGGGGTCAAGATGCAGTCACACCACAGGAGGGTCTACCTTGGGGGTACCCACTGGGGCTCTACAGAAGCTTCCAGAGGCTGAGCAGAGGCCATCCACCTGCAGCTAAGTCAGCTCTCTTACCAGAGCTGTCAGGTGCTCGGGGAACCCCACGCTACCAAAATGGCCCGGCCCAGGGGCAGTTTTCAGATTCCTAATCATCTGCTCTTGAGCCTATGGGTCCATAACACATTCCACACCCAGGATCATGAATTCCTGGACCTGGCCCTGCGTCTCAGGAGCCAAGAAGGAGCCAGGGTGAGGACAGCAAAGCCCGGCCCCCGCCCCTGCTGGTCCGGGAGCCCTAGGCAGGCTTCCCAGGCCTTCACGTAGCCTTCTGCCAAGAGCTCTGACGGCCACGAGCCCTGACTGCCACCACCCTGTGACCCTGCCGGGCTGCTCTTCCTCACGTGGGTGGGGCCACAGAGCTGCTGACCAGCCCTGCCCCCATCCCTGCCATGGATGGCAGAAGCCCCATTCCCAGCTCCCCCGCAGCCCTCGATCTGTGGTTTGTAACCATTTTCTGGGCCACAGATACTTGTGAAACTGCTGACCACAATAGGCCGGATCCTCAGATCACTGCACAGAGGCACGTACATGTGATGTTTCCTATGCCACTTTTGGGGATTCACAGGCCCCCAGGAGGACTGTGGGTCTCAAGAAGACAAATCTGGACAGTGCCAGCACAGAGCCAGGCCTCTCCTGGGGATAGAGTGGAAAGGCAGACAGCTGGGACCATGCAGCTTCTGGACCTGATCGAAAGGGCGTCCTGTCCGCTGGCCAGCCAGGAGGGCCCCCCCTCCAGATCCTCACTGCCTCTCAGGGCCCCACCCAGCTTGCTGCCTCTCCTGGAGCCGCCCTCTCCTCCCCTCTGCCACTGGGGACTGGCCCGCGCCCTGCAGACCTGCCCCACACCTTACAAGACTCATCACGGAGCTTGAGAGGAGTGTCCTCCTTCCCCTCTTTGGCAGTGAAATCCTGGGCGCCTTCCTGCTCCAAGCCCTGTTCTAGGTGCTGCAGCCCGAGCCAGGTAACAACTCAGACACAGTCCTGACCTCCTCCAAGCCCACGTTCCACGTTCCAGAAAACACACATGTCAATATCCTACTGTCCCCAGCCAGGCAGAGGGAAATGGGGACCTGGCCTTCAGCAGCCCCACCGTACCACAGTGCCCTTGTCACACACAGCTCTGCCAAGAGTCACAATTAAGCAGCTGTGCTTCACCGAGCACTCACCATGAGCTGGGCCCCTGCAAAGCACCTTGTTTCCTGTTATCCCCATTTCACAGTTGAGGAGATTGAAACCCTCAGCCAAGAGGAGACAATCTCCCCAAGGCCAGAGGCCCTGCTTCTAAAGGCACCCACCCACCCAGCCCCCTGGGCACTGACCTCTTGGGGTGAACTTGTCAAGGTTGGCCTGCCGCAGGAGGTCCTGGTTTGTGCAGGGGCCACGACACACTTCCTGAAACCAAACCCCATAGCCCTGAGGGAGAGTAAACATCCCAAGGACAGGCAGGATCTGGTAGGGCCCCCAAGGCCAGGTGTCTCTCCCAAGCCCACCAGAGAGCATCCCAGGGGCACAGGGACAGGGATGAGGAAGAATCAGTGAAGAGGAGTTTGCACAATTCCTCATTCAGAGGCCACAGTAGGTGACAAGCTGTGGCCACCTGGGACACCCCTGGCCCAACCCCATTCTGGTCGTGCACAGTCCCCCTCCTCACTCTGAGAACACTCCTGCTGTGTGTCCAGGGGCTGAGCCACAAGACAGAGGTACTGTAAGGCCTGCAGGTGTCTCTGTGTATTCCTCCACTGCCAAGGGCACTCTGGGACCTCTGGCACAGTGGGTATCAATGGGTCCTCACCCTATCTCTATCGGCCCCTCCCCTGCCTAAAACCATCCTAAGGCTGTCTGGGACGCACAGGGCTCTTTGAACTCTCCCCTAGTTATACCCCTTCTTCGTCTTCCCCTGCCCTCCATCTCTCTCCTCTTATTTCTACTCTCCTCCTCCATGTGGGCCATGGCCTCTGTCAGGGATCTCAAGGCTCTCTATCTTCTGTTCTCCCTGCCTGGAACACTCCCCGCAGCCCCTATCTTACCCAGCAAATTCATACCTATCTTGTAAATCTCAGCAGTACACCACCTTGTCCCAGGACCCCCTCCCCCACCAGAGCTGGGGCCGGGGGAGGGAGTATTTCCCCACCAAAGCCATTGCCCCATGACAATAGGCATATGGATGACAATCCTGGTGTATTGTCACTAGGGCTTAGTCCAGGGCCTGTCACATAGCAGGTGCTCAGTAATGAATTGTTGAATGAATGGACAGAGATGGATGGTCAGAAGGATGGGCAGATGGGTGAGTGGGTGGAAAATTGCTAGACAGATAGGTGGATGGATGGATGGATAAAAGGAAGAAAGGGCAAAAAGAACCCACAAGGAAGGCTCAGGCTTGGTAGGGTATGGCTGCCACACTCACCCCAAGTTTATCCAAGCTTCCAGGGCTGAGGATGTCAGAGTAGAACCCACGCTGCTTCATCAGTGGGTACTTCTTATCAGTGCCTGTCAGGAGCAACTTCCGGGGCTGCCCCAAGTCTGAGGGCGTGGGTGGGGCTGCAGTCAGGGGCAAAGGTGGGGTCTTGGGGTCAGGGCTTGGAGGAAGCTTCTCCGACCCAGAATCTGGTCCCTGAAGAATGCTCCCCAGGTTATGCTCCAGGTCTCTCAGACTACACTCATGGCCCACAGGAGTACTGCTGCACTCTGGGCCCTGAGGGGTCCTTCCTGGGCTGTGGCCTTCTCTGTTAGGCTGCTCCATGCTGCTTCTCAGGGTGATGTCCCAGCCAGAGCTCCTAGGAGAAGATACTGGTGTCACTGGGCCCTTGCCAACCTCTGCTCATCCCCCAGGGCCACCAGGATACAGGGATGCCTAGTCTGCCACCCCACAACAAGCCCCAGCCCCCAGGCATAGATAACGGAGGGAAGGAGTACTCTTCTAATCTAATCACAGAGTGCCAGGAAGGTCCTGCCAGGAGACAGCAGGGCCTTCCCTAGAAGCTGTGTGAGAAATGAGACCCCAGAGTCAGAGGTTGAACACTCTATAGATGCCCCCAACCCTGTGCATCCTTCTGTACTTTCCCACCCTTCTCCCCTGTGTTACAGAGCAAGGCCGGGCTTCTCACAAGGGGAGATAAAGAGGGAGGCCCAGAGTTCACTCACTCAATGAAGAGCCCTGTTTGGTTTTCTCCAAAATAACTTTCATCCAGCTGCCCCTGGATGAAAGTGCCCCTTATCCCCATTCCCCCAACCCCAGCCCCACCCTACCCAGTCCTGCCGGACTGCCCTGACTCTTCCCAGTGTGGGGCACTGGGCCATGCCCTGCATCCCCCATGCCCATCTCCCTACCCATGCCCATCTCCCTACCCATGCCCATCTCCCTTACCTTACCCCAGGAGCCAGAGAACTAAATCACCTCCTGAGAGGTACCCTGACCCTCTGTTGGCCCACAGATACCTCTGCCAGCAACAGAAAGCTATTCATCCACACCCTGGCTCTCAGGATCAACCCAGCTAATGAAACTGACACCCTCTTGTCTCCCCACAGGGAACAACAGATGCACCACTGGATTGCATGCACAGCCCGAGGATGAGGGTTTCCAGAGTTTTTATTGTGCAGCAAGCGAGCCCTTGCCAAGCCACTGCTGCTTTTGGCCACCTCAAAATGCACCACCAGGGGAAATCCTTGGTCAGGGGAGCACTATAAGAAACTAGATAAGGGTATGAGGAAGAAGAGGTTTGTGTGTAATGCTGGTGCAAAAACAAAAAAGGCAGTCAGGGAGATCAGATCAAGATGGCAGAGCAGTAGGATGTAGAGCTCACCTTCTCCCACAAATGCATCAAAAATACATCTACATGTGGAATGTTCCTCACAGAATATCTACTGAATGCTGGCAGAAGACCTCAGACTTCCAAAAGAGCAAGAAAATCTCCACGTAACTGGGAAGGACAAAAGAAAAAAAGAAAAAATGAGAGAAAGGAAACAGGACAGGACCTGCACCCCTGGGAGGGAGCTGTGAAAAAGGAAAGGTTTCCACACACTGGGAAGTCCCCTTACTGGTGAGGAGATCAGCCTGGACAGAGGGGGAGCTTTGGGGGAGAACGCAGCAAGCAACGGGTTTTTGGAGGACAAAGCAGAGAGAGATCTGCATAGATGGTCAGGGCCATCACCTGGCACTCCCCAGCCTGAGATGCTCATCCACTGAGGCGGGCGGGGGCTGGGTGCTGAGGCTTGAGTTTTGGAGGTCAGACCAGGGAGAGGACTGGGATTGGCTGTGTCAAGAAAGCCTGAGGGGGCCAGGGTGTGGTCGCCACAGCCGAGGGAGTCCGGGGATGAAGCCTGGGCCCGCCAGAGTGGCAAGGCTGGGGGCCACCCCCATGAGGAGAGGGGCGGGCCCGCCATAGGAGCTTCTTTCTCCCAGGCTCACTATCTGGCGGCAGGGCACCGCCTACAAGAGCTCCAGGGGTGGGTGGAGGGTCCTCCTTCCAGGGAGCACACGGCCTGCCGTGGCCACCACCAATGAGGGTCCCGCCACTGGGAGCCAACCTCTGTCCCCACCCTCCTGGGAGTGTGCACGGGGGCTGTGCATCTGCATACCCCCTATCAAGGGGATAACGACCAGCACACCCTGAAGAAAGAGAGGGCAAGCATCCAAGCCAAAAACAGCCCTCATGCCAAAAAAATATTAAACCCACACAAGCTATCAGGGATGCTCCCACATATAAATAGCCCTTCAAGACTATAGTGGATAATTGTTTCTCCTAAACACACAGAGTAAGAGAAATACAAGCAAAATGAAGAAGCAGAGGAACCACCACCAGTTAAAAGACCAAGAGAATTCCCCTGAAGGAATAAACAATGAAACAGACCTCTTCAGTCTTATAGACACCGAATTTAAAAAGGAGGTAATGAGGGACTTCCCTGGTGGCGCAGTGGTTAAGAATTTGCCTGCCAATGCAGGGGACACAGGTTCGAGCCCTGGTCTGGGAAGATCCCACATGCCACGGAGCAACTAAGCCCGTGTGCCACAACTACTGAAGCCTGCGCACCGCAACTACTGAGTCCATGTGCCACAACTACTGAAGTCCACGCACTCTAAGGCCTGCATGCCACAACTACTGAGGCTGCACGCTGCAACTACTGAAGCCCATGCAGCTAGAGCCCATGCTCTGCAACAAGAGAAGCCACCGCAATGAGAAGCCCGTGCACCACAACAAAGAGTAGCCCCTGCTCACTGCAACTAGAGAAAGCCCGTGCACAGCAACGAAGACCCAATGCAGCAAAAAATATAAAAAATAAATAAATAATTTTTTTTTTTAAAAGGCAGCAGAGATCCTAAATGATACAATAGAACAGTTAGACTTAATATTTTCAGGACATTACGTAAAAAAAAAAAAAAACAGAATACACATTCTTTTCAAGTGCACATGGAACATTCTCTAGGACTGACCACATACTAGGGCACAAAACTAATCTCAACAAATTTAAGGGTATAGAAATTATTTCAAGCATCTTCTTTGACCACAAGGGCATGAAAATAGAAATCAACCACAGGAAAAGAAATGAGAAAAAATGATTACATGAAGACTAAACAACAAGCTACTAAAAAAGACAATGGGTCAATGAGGAAATCAAAAAGGAAATTAAAAAATACCTTGAGACAAATGACAATGAAAACACAACCATACAAAATCTATGGGATGCAGCAAAAGCAGTTCTTAGAGGGAAGTTCATAGAGATACAGGCCTTCCTCAAAAAACATGAAAAATCTCAAATAAACAGCCTAATCTACCACCTAAAAGAACTAGTAAAAGACGAACAAACAAAACCTCAAGTCAGCAGAAGGAAAGAAACATTAAAGATAGGGAGAAAATAAATAAAACAGATTTTTAAAATATAGGAAGAAATCAATAAAACCAAGAGCTGGTTCTTTGAAAGGGTAAACAAAAGGGATAAACCTCTGGCCAGGCTTACCAAGAAGAGAAAAGAGAGAACACAAATAAACAAAATAAGAAATGAAAAAGGAGAAATATCAACTGATACTGCAGAAATACAGAAAACCATGAGAGGATACTATGAACAATTATATGCCAACAAATTTGACAACCTAGAAGAAATGGACAATTTTCTAGAAACATACAGCCCACCAAAATTGAATCAAAAAGAAATAGATAATTTGAACAGACTGATCACTAGAAGTGAAATAGAATCTGCAATTAAAAACAAAAAACAAAAAAACTTCCTACAAACAAAAGTCCAGGACCAGATGGCTTCACAGGTGAATTCCACCAAACATACAAAGAAGAACTTATACCGATTCTTCTCAAACTCTTCCAAAAGAGGAGGGAACACTCCCAAAAGACATTCTATGAAGCCACCATCACCCTGATACCAAAACCAGACAAAGACACCACCAAAAAAAGAAAATTACAGGCAATTTCTGATGAATATAGATGCAAAAATTCTCAACAAAATATTAGCAAACTGAATCCAAGGACACATAAAGAAGATCATACACCGTGACCCAGTTAGATCACCTGGTAGCCATTTTGGTTTGCGTCAGAGGAAGCTTCAGGTTGGATTCACTGACATTCAACCGCACGTGACCTGACCACCCACCAAGCACTGGGCTGGATGGACACAGATGAACAAGGGTATTTGATCCTCACTACAGGTACTACTAGAATCACCAATCCACAAACAAGGAAACTAAGGTCCAGAGACGTCAAGAAACTTGGAAAAGACACACAGCCAAGAAGTGGCAGAACCAGAATAGAAACTGAGGTCTCCGCCTCTGGCTGACCCAAAGATTGCTGTCCTTAGCACCACAACAGTGGTTCTCAAACTGTGTGCCAAGGAGCCCTGAGGTTCTGCAAGGTGAGTGCCTAAGCAGGAGGGCTTCTGAGCCACCCACCCGTGATTCAACAAGGATCCTGCACCCTTATCGGTTTCACATATTCTGTTCGTGCTCAAATGCAGCAATTTTCAAGTAACACTGATCTCTGGAATCTCGACACCTAGCACGGGACTGGCATGGGCTTGGCACATGGTAGGTGCCTAGAAAGTGGTGAATGATTGTGAGAATGAACGAATGAATGAATGGGGTAAGTAAAGGAAGGAAGTTGATCTCTGTAAGCTCTGTGAGACAGATGCAGCAGTACTCTGCCAATTTACAGATGGGAACCAAAAGGACTAAGAAGATTGGACGTGGTCGGGCTCAGGAGAGGCACTGGTGGCTGATAAGGACCAGAATCCTGGCTTTTTCCCTGCATGGGAAACGACAGGGAGAGGACTACATTCTCAGCATGGGGTGTGGTCACTATGGGACTTATCTGCAAGGTTGTTTAAAAGTGCACCCCACTCCCTTCCCACTGGCCAAGGCAGAGAAACGGCATGGGGGCTCGTGGACAGGGATGTGGACCCTGGGCCGGGAGGGCGTCCTCCTTTCTGTGCATTTGCCCTCTGAGACTTATCGAGGTCCCCCTGCAGGCGCTTGCCCCGCCATCCCGTGGGCCCACCGACCTACCGGCTCCACCGCACAAGTTGTGGGGTCCCGCTGCCCGTTTCTAGGGAGGGACGCCGGGCCCGTTGCTAAGGGGCGGGACCATCCGGCAAGGCTGGAGGGAGCTTCCGCCAGTGAACCTCCGCAGGTCTGCACTAGCCTCCCTACACACTCCTGACTTGGTTCCTCCCGCCCCAACTCACGCGGCTTCCCCCACCCAGAGCTTCGCCACCTCCGAGGGGCGGGTTCGGGGCCAGCGGGAAAGTGTCAGCCGTCTAGGCTCTCAAATCCAGGCTCCATTATCCATCTCCCCTCCCAGACTTTTCTAGAGAAAGAGACAAAACAGCCAAATGCTGTTTTCAAAGTGCGACAACTCTGATTGAATCCTGTTTAAAAGAAAAAAAAAAAGCTATGTAAACAACGTGGGAATAAAAATTGGGGAAATTTACCGGAAAGGGTCGTTTCTGTTCCCCCGGAGGCTCAGCTTAAACACACACACATACATACACAGCCGGGCTGCAACTCCACCTCAGCCCTCCGCCGGGTGGGCAGTGGATGAACCTCCCCCGCCCCCCCCCCCGCCCCCGCCAGGTGCCCATCTGCTCCAAGACCTGGCATGGGTTCAGGCTTAGATCCTCCTTCCTGCCCTGGATATTATTGTTAATTTTCTCAGATGTGATAATGTTATTGTGGTTATACAGAAGACTGTCCTTGTTTTAGCTGATGTGCACTAAAGAATTTAAGGACAAATGTCAGGATGTCTGCTGCTGGGACTTCCTTTCACATGGTTCAGCAAAATTTATACATAGATAACTATATAGAGAGAGGAGATAAAGCAAAAGTGGTCCAATACTGATAATTAGGGGATCTGAAGGTATACAGATGCCCACTCTACCCACCAGTCTTTTCATTTTTCTATAAGGAAAAGAGGTGGGTTACAAACCAAAGAAAATGTAAAAATCACTCCACCTTAATCTGAGAATCCCTGCCCAGAGCCTTCTCAGAACTGGCCTCATTTCATAGATGGGGAAACTGAGGCTTGGTAAGACAGGTTAGTGTTGGGGGAGGTGGTAGGACCTGATGCTCATCATGCAAATGCCCGATTTTATTTGACATTTTAGTAATGCTGACTTGGTGCCAGGCCTGTGCTGGGGACTAAGTGTCCAGATTTGAACTGGACGCTGTCCCTACCATAAAATGTCTACTAAGTGGGAGACAGCCAGAGAGACCAGGCCACAAAGAACCCAGAGGCAGGGTATAAGCTGTGACTAGAGAGAATGATTCAGCCTTTGCACTGACTTCTGCTTCCTCTGTCCAGAACATCTCTCTCCACCAACTCCTACTCCTGGCCAACTCCTATTCATCCTTCAAGACCCAATGCTGATATAACCTTTCCTGAGCCTGAACCATAGTTTACTTTGCTTTTCTTGTTGGCATTCACACAATAGGTACTTGGTGACCATAGCAGAAGGAAGGAAAGAGTGTGAGGGGGATTGAAGGCAAGAATGGCCACAGCTCTTCGAGGGGACAGAGACTCCCAAAGCCCTGTTTTGGGCAGCTTGGCTCCTCTGTAGGTCTGGGGATAGGCTGTGTACCCCAATCAGCCTGTGGAGAGGCACCTGCTTCCCCTCTTTTGCCTGCCACTTCCCACACCGGGTACAGCTGTCCGAAAAGCTGCAGTACCCATCCAGTTACCAAGGCAACATCAGCCCATGGTGGGACGTCAGGGATGACAGGGGCAGAGCACTAATCCTGGAAAGTTGCCAAGCAACACAGCGGGTTGGTGACATCACAGGGGCCATGGCTTCTGGACAGATGGACAGGCCACTGTGGAAAGGGTCCACTCTCAGGAGATCTAGCTTACAGAGTCCCTCACCCTCTACTATGCAATGGTTACTGCTGTATCCCTCAACTGGAGATGGGCTTGAGTGGCAGGGACCAGGGGGTACTGCTTTCCCCAGCAGCCCTGCCAGCTCCACCTTGCCCCTCTACAGGTGTGGACAGTGGATGTGACTGCGTCCTTCCTCAGCAGGGGACTGTGGGTCAGTCCCTGCTCTCCTGAGTCTCAAGTGCCTACTTTCAAATGCCATCTTCTCCAATGGCAGGGCATGGGTTCAGGCTTTGATCTTCCTGCCCTGCCCTAGAAGTCACCATGTCTACCTGTTTCCTGGGAGAGGAACAAGGGGCTGAGCTCTGACCCCACCCTGGGCTCCTACCCCTCCTGTGGTGGGAGGGCAGTCTTCTGCCCTATATGAGCTGGAAGGGAGGCCAGCCTTGCTCTTGTTGAAATGGGGAGAGACTGGCTTCCTGAAAGAGTTGGCGGCCAGGGAGGGGACGACTTAGGCAGACAGGCTGCTTAGGGCACCCTGGCCCAGGCCCATGCCTTTGGACCAGGGGTCTGAGGGGCATGGCAGGCCTGGGCTCCCCCCTCCCCTGTGCCTTCCTGCTGGCAGCACTGAGGCCGGGAGGAATGCTTTACTAGCTGCAGAGATGAAAGCCTTGTGTGAACAGGCAGCAGAATGGGCCCTTCACGTGGCCGACAAGCCAGAACGGAGGGTGACAGTCATTCAGACAGTGTGGCTGGAGCTACCCGCTCTCCACCTGCCCCCAGTTGGCCTCTTGCACCCCAGGATCTCTCTCTGGTTTGCTAGGCCAGGAGCTCTGAGCTGCTGCCAAGAGAAACCAAGTCACAGGCATGGAGGGTATCAGAGAGAGAGCCGGGCAAGGGCTGAGGCACGCCTTCTCCCCAGGCCTCCCCTGATCCTCCCCTTCTCTGCCATTGGCCAGCTGGCCTCAGCAGCTCTGACAGCATTTTCTCTGATGAATAAAAATGGAGACAAATTAATTCTCTTTTCATCCACATGGTCAGCTTGACAGACAATACCTTGAAAGCCCAGAGCTCAGGGAGGAGGAGTGGAAAGGAGTTCCTGGGGGGTTGGAGGATTGAGGACCAGTCACCCATGAATGCTCAGCCCCCAGTCCAATCCCACTCCCACCTATATCCATGTGGAGCTTCGCAGACAGAATCTCCTCCCTCTTTTCGTTTATCTACCACTTTCCATCTCATCTCAAGCTACACCTCCTCAGGAAGCCCTCCCTGATTGCCTCAATCCACAGAATATGCTCACGTTCTCCTCAGGGGACCAGAGTCAGTACCACTCAGCAGGCAATCATGCAATGGTGTCTGCTGCATCCCCCAACTGAAAGGTGAGCTTGCGTGGTGGGGACCAGGGGTGCTGCTTTTCCCAGCAGTCATGCCAGCTCCATCACTCCTGCAAGATCCCATAGGAAATGCTGAGGAGACAGAGCAATCACACCAGGCCATCACCCTGAAGATGGTGGCCGCCAACATCTGCCCAGCTGCACATGACCACACTTTACACCCTCTTCCCCAGCCTACCTCCTCCCTCTGACCTGCAATTCCAGACCACACCAGTGAACAAGGTCCAGGATGCTGAGGTTCTGCTCACCAGGAGCAGCAGCCAGGAGGGGTTCCTACCAGTCCCTAAATGCCTGGGCCAAAGCTCCAAATGACAAGCCCCGAGACAGTGATATCTCGCGCAAGACATTTCTGTGGGGCCTGAGGAGCTGCAGAAAGCTGTTTATCGTAATTAGGCTCTGAGCGCCTCTGATTTCCACTTGTCCCCAAGCAGCTCATTGAGCATCGGTGGAATGATCTCTTTGCAGGGTGGGTGGCCTCATCATCTCAGCCCTGTGACCCACTAGGTACCCCCATCCCACCCCTCCTGGGAGCCTGAGTTTGCTGAGTCTGGGGACCAGACTGCCATTCTGACTTTTTCTCCACCTCTAAAAAGGTCTATGAACCCAGCAGGAGGCCTGGGTTCTGCAGCCGACTCACTGGGCAAGTCTCTTTTCTTGCCAGGCCTTAGTTTTTCCATCTGCATATTGGAGAACACAAATCTTGCCCAGCCCTGAACCTGGGCCTCCTGTACAGAATGGTCTGAGGTACACCAGGACTGTTACCCTACCCCAAATACCTCCATTCTTGGCAAAAGCTTTGCCTTTCCCAGACCTCTGGGAGGAAGTGTGTAAGAAATTCCAACAGTCATAGCAGCACTATTCACAATAGCCAAAACATGGAAACAACCTAAATGTCCATCAACAGATGAATGGATAAAGAAGATGTGGTACATATACACAATGGAATACTACTCAGCCATAAAAAAGAATGAAATAATGCCATTTGCAGCAACATGGATGCAACTAGAGATTATCATACTAAGTGAAGTAAGTCAGAAAGAGAAAGACAAATACCATATGATATCACTTATATGTGAAATCTAAAATAGGGCACAGGGACTTCCCTGGTGGTCCAGTGGTTGAGAATCCATTTTGCAATGCAGGGGACACCAGTTCGATCCCTAGTCAGGAAACTAAGATCCCACATGCTGCGGGGCAACTAAGCCCACGTGCCACAACTAGAGAGCCCATGCACTGCAACAAAGAGCCCACACGCTGCAACTAAGACCTGACATAGCCTATCTATAAATAAATAAGTAAATAAATAAATAAATTAGTGTTATAAAATAATAAAATAAAATAGGGCACAAATGAACCTATCTACAAAACAGAAACAGACTCACAGACATAGAGAACAGACTTGTGGTTGCCAAAGGGGAGATGGGGAGGGAAGGACTAAGAGTGTGGGATTAGCAGATGTAAACTATTATACATAGGATGGATAAACAACAAGGTCCTACTGTATAGCACAGGGAACTATATTCAATATTCTGTGATAAAACAATGGAAAAGAATATTTAAAGAAAGAATGTCTATATGTATATAACAGAGTCACTTTGCTGTACAGCAGAGATTGGCACAATACTGTAAATCAACTATACTTCAGTTTAAAAAAATTAAAAAAAAAAACAAAAAAAAAGAAACTCTGACCGGTCAGCAAAAATAAGTTTGTTCAAGAGAGGGAGTTCCTCATTATCAGAGAGGTGGGGCCACGGTTAGCAGTGATGGCCTGGGGGTGTTCAAACAGCCAGGGCGGCAGCTGGAGCTGGCAGTCTCCTCGGCAACCTGCTTCCACACTCAAGGTCGGCAAACTGAGGTGGCAAGAGGGGAGAGGGCCTCACCCAAGGTCACAGCAGAGTAGGATGGGAACCTGGGGCTGGCCTGCAGGGTGTAGGGAGACACTAGAAGGGGGAGACAACACAAAGACCAGTGACCACAGGCATCTCCTTCCCTCTCCAGGAAGGGGAGGGGCATCCTTCGGAGCTTTCCACTCCTCCTGTCCCCTTGTCCCTCCTCCATTCCACCAGCCGGTTGCGGTTGCGACGGAGGTGGTATCAGACAGCCAGATACAGATAGTTCCTAGGATCTCAGTGTCCCCACCTGAACTGGCTGTTGGATCACCAGGGACCCCCAGGCCATCCTTTCCTCATGGGGGGTCCTTGCCCCAGTGTCCTCTTTCCCTGATACTCCTAACAAGCCACTCAAGAACCTGGCACTGGGCCCAAAAGACCCATGATGGACAAAATATTGGAATCAAGCACATTCCTGCAACCCAGTGTGGCATTTGGGTTCGAACCAGCAATGGAGGTCATTTTGCTTCGCCAAATTATCCTGACTCATATCCACCAAACAAGGAATGCATCTACATTTTGGAAGCTGCTCCACGTCAAAGAATAGAGTTGACCTTTGATGAACATTATTATATAGAACCATCATTTGAATGTCGGTTTGATCACTTGGGAGTTAAAGATGGGCCGTTTGGTTTCTCTCCACTTATAGATTGTTACTGTGGTGTGAAAAGCCCTCCATTAATTAGATCAACAGGGAGATTCGTGTGGATTAAGTTTAGTTCTGATGAAGAACTTGAAGGACTGGGATTTTGAGCAAAATATTCGTTTATTCCAGATCCAGACTTTACTTACCTAGGAGGTATTTTAAATCCCATCCCAGATTGCCAGTTTGAGCTGTCAGGAGCTGACAGAATAGTGCGTTCTAATCAGGTAGAACAAGAGGAAAAACCAAAACCCAGCCAAGCAGTTGACTGCATATGGACGATTAAAGCTACTCCAAAAACTAAGTTGACATGGAAAGTTGATCAAGGGACTTCCCTGGTGGCACAGTGGTTAAGAATCCACCTGCCAATGCAGGGGACACGGGTTCGAGCCCTAGTCTGGGAAGATCCCACATGCCGTAGAGCAACTAAACCCGTACGCCACAACTACTGAAGCCCACGCGCCTAGAGCCCGTGCTCCGCAACAAGAGAAGCCACCGCCATGAGAAGCCCGCGCACCACAAGGAAGAGTAGCCGCCACTTGCCACAACTAGAGAAAGCCCATGAGCAGCAACAAAGACCCAATGCAGCCAAAAATAAGTAAATAAATACATATATTTTTTTAAAAAAAGAACCTGGCACTGACAGGTCCCCTGCCCAGTTCCCCTGTACCCATGATGGGCCTCTGGGAAATGTCATCTCCACCTCTACACAGTGACTCTTAAGTGTGTAGGAGGCTTTCAGGTCTCCACATGGTCTAACAGAGGTGGCCCTGAGAGTATGACCCAAGACAGCCCCCTTCCCTCTTCTCTCTCCAACTGTCCACCCTGACCCAGCTCTGGGGACATCCTGGCCTCAGATCTCCTTCCAAGCAGAAGGAAACTTACTCTTGGAGACCCTGAGGGCAGAAACAGTTGCTCCCATTTTATAGGTGAGCAGACTGAGGTCCTGGAGTGGAGGTCTTGTCATGGACACACATGCTACTGGTAAGGCAGAGCTGGCTTGTCAGCTGGACCCTCTGCCCTTGACCAGGGCCGTCCCTGCTACCCATCCTGGTTGCACAGGATGCAACCCTGAGGTGGCCCTCAGAGCAGGCAGCTGGGCCTGGGGATGGGCAGGGAGTGCCTTGGGAAGGACGCCTGGGCTGGGGAGCAGGTGTAGTGGGGGGGCAGCAGGTGCAGGATAATGGGGCCACCAGAGGAGGCCCAGGGAGCAGGTGCCACCATGGGGGGTGAGGTTGTCATTGTTCTTCCGGCTCTTGTGGGCCCCGAGCAGGAGGGGCATCTCTGTGAGCCCCTGGGCCACCTTGGCTCATGCTCAGAGGTCGTCCAGATGCCTGGGCTCAGGCACACAGCCAAGCCCCTCCCCTGGGTCCCAGCAACCCACCAGGTTGCCATGACAACCAGCACTTTCATCCTTGTCCCTTTGTCTGGTCACGGTCCAGCTTTTGTGACCAAGCCATAATTCGGGGGTGGAGAGAAAGGGGCCTTGCCTCCAGACACACTCAGCTGGGGTAGAGTTGTGAACCCGAGGCAGAGGGGACTGGAGGGCAGCTTAAAGGAAACTGGAAAAGCTGGGCTTTGCTGGCCATCAACCCCTGCAGCCTCCTCCCTTGGCTGCTGACCACACTCTCAGAGCTGAGTCTGCGGGCCTGGGAGTGACCAGGGCCCCAGGCTCTCCTGTCCCCTCGCTGTATCTCATTTTCCCATCTATAAATGGACCACCCCTCTCCACTGATGCACCATGGCTGAACAATTTGATGACTTCCCTGTATAACTGAGGAAACCAAGGCACGGAGCCAAGCTGGGCCTTGGCCTGGATCACGCCACAGAGAGCAAGGGGAAGAGCCAGGCCTACTGGGGATCCAGGACCTCAAGCCATTAGGCCCCCACGCCAAATGACAAATCAAGCCCCACAGTTGTCCCTTCTCCTGACACCCCCATGGGGAGGAGCCTAGCCACCAGGACTAGACAGGGCTGGGAGCAGGCTGTGGCCGCCCTGGCCCCACCAGCTGTGTGACCGTGAGGAAGCCCCTTCTCCTCCTGGAGCCCCAGTCTGTAAAATCAAGGGTGTTGAGAGTAATGGGGAGCCCTCCCACCCACAGCTGGGGTGAGAATGAAGCAAGGCGCACTCTGCACAAAGCAGGCTCCATGCCGACCCCACAAACATCACACATCCTCCACTCCCAGCACCACCTCGGCCTGCCCAGAGGACTTGGCATCCCCATGTGTCCACCCTGCCGCCCTGCTCTGGGCCTTTGCACCTGTGGTCCCTCCCCTGTGGCGCTCTCCCCCCCTCACACAGGAATCTGGAAGTCCCAGGTCACCAAGAGTTGGAGAGCATGACCGCTGCTTAAATCTACAGGAATCCCCTAGAGACAAGTTCTGATGTTCAACAGGGAACCCCCGAGCAGAAGCAGAGCGTGCTCCGGGGATGGGATGGCACAGAAGAAGGGGAGCAGGATGGCTTTAGAGACTAGGCTGTCCTTTCTTCCTGGGCTGGCTCCTCTGATCTTTGAGGGGAGCCAGGAGTTCCTGCAAGCCTCCTGCCCCAGGCTTACCACCCCAGTATCGTGAGAGGAGTCTGGGCACCCCAACAATGATCAGCACAACCTTGAGGGTTTGGTGTGAGCTCCTGTAGGGTCTGCCGCCTTCCATGGGATTCAGGGCTCTCTCTGCAGGCCCCTTAGGCTCAGGACAGACACCCACCACCAGGGCAGCCCCACAGACATGACAGGGTCTGGGGATGTACCCCAGAGACACCTCTAGGCAGACACCTCAGTCAGGGTGGGTCTGCATCCCCCCTTCTCAGCCACCACTGGTCCCCCTGAATGAGACTAGAGGAGCAGAGGGCCACAGGGGAGGGTCTTGGGCTCTCCTGCAGTGCAGTGAACACTGAGCAGAGAACCGATTCCAAACAGCAGGGCCCCGGCCCCACGTCTCAACATGGCCCGGCCATCTCAAGAAAATGTCACTTCCTCTTCCCGTGAACATCTTCCTCTGGGATTAGCTCTGCATCTGTGCTGGATGTGCTGGGGTGGCAGCAGAGTCTGCTACCTGAGGCCATCAGGTGGGTGTTGGGGCCTGGGCTGAGGCTGCACCACTGGCGGCCCACGCCAGCAGGAGGACAATGCCCGCCTCTGTAGTTATTCATTATTGCTATGGGTTAGGAAGCTGTTACTGAGGAACTAGAATGTGTCATGAGGTTTATACATCATGTCATTTAATCCTCGCACCAGTCCTGGAAGATGGTGGCTATTATTGTTTCCCCTCTTACGAGTGAGGACACTGAAGCTCAGAAATGTTAAGCTTGGGAAAGGGGATCAGCAGACCCGCCTGAGGGGTGTGGGAGGGTAGGAGGGCATAGCTGAGGTCACCGTTAGGTAGAACACAGTGCAAGACAGATCTGGGCTCCGGGTAAAACATTCTGTGCAATGGCCTGAGCCAAGGGACTGGGCTATCCAGGTGGCAGGGAGCACCTGTCATGAGAGGCATGCAAGGAGAAGCTGGATGGGGTACCTGTTATTCAGGCATCAGGATGGAAACAGAGTCCCTGTCCAAAGCATGTGAGACCCTAAGGTGTCCATCTCAGCCTCACCCCAGTCCTGGAGGGTGCAGAGAAGGCAGCACCTCTCAGGTAGGGGTTGAAGGATGGAGGGGGACACACTGCCCAGACCATCCCCCTGTTGCCTCATCTCCAGGAGTGGCTTCCACTTTCCAAAGTATGTTTTAGTGAGAAGTTTCAGAGGACCAGGGACAAGGCACAGGTGGAAACACAAGACTGGGAGTGAGTACCCCAAATTTTGCATCCCAGGCACTTGAGTTGCCTCATCCTAGTGCCAGCCCTGTGGGGACACTTCAGGGCTCAGTCCCACTCCCACGTCCCCTCCCTAGGGAACTGACAGCTCTTCCTTCCCCACCCCTCACACCAAGCCCCATCAGTTCTACTCCTAAACATCCCTCAAATCCCCTCTTCTCCAGATCCACAGCCATGGCCCTGGGCACCACCTCCCTGGCCTCCCAGCCAGCAGTTACCAGTTCCTCTTACCCAGCAGCCCTTCTTAGACCCCTCCATGGCCCCTCCCTCTCCCTACTTGGCACCTTGTGCTGCCCTCTGGCCAGAGAGAGGCCCTTTTAGTTCCTGGTACACATCAGGTGCCTGCCCACTTCTCACCTGGATCATATTCACTGCAGCTCAGGCATTTTTCCTCCCAGGTCTGGGTTAAGCACCCCTGTGCTCCTATAGCCATGACAAAACTGTGTAGCCATGGCCATTAATATGTCTGCCTCAGGAATTCCCTGGCAGTCCAGTGGTTAGGACTCTGCGCTTTCACTGCCAAGGGCCCAGGATCAATCCCACAAGCCATGCAGTGCAACCAAAAGAAAAAAGAAAAAAAAGAAAAAATATATATACATACATATGTGTGTGTCTGCCTCCTCAGGGAGACCAAAGGCACCATGGGGCAGGGTCCAACCTGTCTCGCCCAGCCTTGCATCCCCAGCCCTGCTGCCTGGCACAGAGGAGATGCTCAGTGACCGAGAGCCAAATGGATGAATGAATGAGAGTGTGGCCAAGGCTGGAAGGGCTGTCCTATACAGGCAGGTCCCCGGGGTCAGCTGGGTGTAGAAGCCAGAGCAGGAAGTGGGCTTGGGGAGATGTCAGGGCAGGAGACTGACTGAGCCAGCAGGTCCTCTGCAGAGGCCCCAGATTTGTGTGGTCCCCCCTCCTACCCTGAAATGCAAAGAGGGGGCATCTCTAACAGCTACACATCTGCCAGAAAGGGACAGGAATTGGGGCCTTATTGCGAAGGGAGAGGGTGATTTAGGTGGATTCCTAGAGGTCTCACCCACTGCCTCTGAGTCACATCTTCCCTTTCAGCAAAGCCATTTTACAGTCGTCCTGGGGACCACCACGGGTGTGAGGGAATCCAAAGGTCCAGCCGCGGCCACCCACCCTGCTCAGCTGGAGGGGGGATGCCTGTTGGTGGCTTTGTACAGCCCCCAACCCCAACCCCAACCCCGACCCCTGCGCAGAAAACGAGCAAGTTTGAGAGGGCAGAAGGTTTCCCTGGGCTTGGTTGACCTTGAAACTCCAGCTACTGCTCTCTGTGGGTGGTCCCGGGCTAGCCCTCTGCTGCTTCATACTCCTCTCAGCTCAGTGGCAGCCTCCTGGACTTCCTGGCGGGCTTCCAGGCCGCAGAGGAAACCACCGCCTTTGCCACCACCACTACCGCTGCCACCACTGCTGCTGTGAAAATGCAATTACAGCAAACAGCCTCACTTGAGCCTCACCACCCACATCTGGAACTAATTAACTTAATTAGGCCTTAATGAGCTACACTGGTCAGAAGGCCTATTTTTACTTAATTATCCCCTAATGTGCTTGGCATGGAGGAGCCCGGGACCAGGAGGATGGCTTTGGTGGTGGCAGCCACCTCTTCTCCGTGCAGAAGGGACACCCAAGAGTCATGCCTGCAGGCCAGGAGTGAACCTCAAAGCTGAAAGTCGGAGAGTGGGGGTGAGCCAGGGGCCACAGGCCACCCCGTGGGAACAGCGCCCCTCTCCCAGCCCCATCATTCCAGCCACCCTGCCTCAGCTGGGGCTGAAGCCACACCCGGGCCCCCCTAGCCCTAGCACATCGCCCTGTTAGGATCTTCTGCATCGCACCTGCACCACATTATTCTTTTTCCTGACTCCCACTAGAGTATAGGTTCCACGAGGGTAAGGACTTCATCTTGGTCCCTACTGAATCTCCAGCCTAGAACAACATGTGCCTGGCACATAGTAAGGACTTTTTGTTGAATGGACGTTGAGGGAAGGCCTTGACTCTCTCAAAAACAGCCAGAGTCCCCAGCCCCTTCCTCGAGCTCCCCAGAGCCCACCCAAACACCTCACACCTGAAGATGACATCCCCACATCCTACTCTGGCCTCCCAGCCTCTGCTCACACTGGTCCTACCATCTGAAGTACATCCTCTGTGAACTGAAATTCTTGCCTGTCCCAGGCCCTGCAGGTGCCGTCTCCTGACCAGTGAGGAAGAGGGTTGGGACCTCTAATTGTTTGAACTTGGCTCTTCCTGGCACTTATCTCTGCCTACCCTTTGGAGGACACTCCTAGGGGCTGGGTCTGTCTGAACCCTGAGACCATGAGCCCCTGGATGTAGTGACCCTCATCTTTGCCGGCCCATCGCTCCCCACTTAACCCCAGTAACCAGGCCCAAGGTGGCTGGCCCATAGTCAACGATTAGCAAACAAGTTGGCCTCACCTTGATCATATGCCTCCAGACCCAGAGAGGGGCTTGGATGAAAGCCAAGTCCAGCCAGTTGCGGGTATTGCCTATAAGAGGGGGCACCAGTTAGTGGGAAGGTCTGGGATAGCCCCCAGAGCCCATGCCTCCCAGACAGGATTCCCCAGTTCAGAAGGGCAGGGGGCCCAGCCTGGGGCAGTTGGAATTGCCAGTCAGAGCTGTCTCCCCAGGGGGCCTGACCCACATGCAGGGCACAGGTGGGACAGAAAGAGGAGGGACAACTATGACGACATAATTTGGAGGGAGGGAAGAAAGATGTCACATTCCTTGGGTCCCACCTCCCTGGGGACTCTGGACAGTGTCAGGATGTCTGAAATCATAGACTCTCCCTTCACACAGGGATACTGAGGCCTGAGAGAGAGAATCCGCACAGGTGACCCAGCCAGGCAGAGTGTAGAGTTGCTGGGACCTGATTTTGGCTCTAACAGCACCTCTTGGAGGCCCTGGAGCCTCAGCTTGCCCATCTTTACAATGGTGGCACTGATTCCCATCTTCCCTCACTTCCTTCCCCCCCACCCCCACCCAGGAAAGCTGTGAGGCTCACTGAGGGGAAGGCTG
Organism: Balaenoptera borealis; assembly: GCF_965194805.1. NCBI lineage: Eukaryota > Metazoa > Chordata > Mammalia > Artiodactyla > Balaenopteridae > Balaenoptera > Balaenoptera borealis. Next base: position 40,526,972 of record NC_138869.1, read on the forward strand.
TGGATGGTCTCAGGCAGGTCAGGGCCCCGCCTCCTGGCCTTGTGGAAGGAGGCAGGGGGTGGGGAGTGCAGAGGAGGCTGAGGGAGCAGGACTCTGGGGGCCCCCCCCCCGGTGATTCCCTGCCCCCTCCTAGGGGAAGGAGCCATGGGGCAGGAGACCTCCCTGAAGCTGAGGGGGAGCTGCCTGGGCTCGAGGAGTGTCTGGCCACGTTGGGCTGCCTCTTGGGTCAGCACTGCCACCATCAGATCTAACACCTCCCAAGCCTCAGTTTACCACAAGTCCAATGAGGATAGCAGTAATCAATCCAGTCCTTCCAGTCTGTGGCCTCAAAGAGCCACCCTGAGGGGCCAATAGGCTAGTGGCTGGTGTGAGCAGCAAAACCCTGAAGAGAGAAGAGACAGCCTGCTAATGGTAGCATTTCAGGCAGAGAACCTGGGGGCAGAGGGGCCTAGACTGCCCGGGTCCCCAATCTCAGCCAGCCCAGCCTAGCCAGGGCCCTGGCAGTGGGGACGGCAGTGCCCATCTGTGATGGGAGAGGCTTGGTCAGGGATGCCATCAGCCCTGGAAACTGCCTTTCTGCTCCTGCCGACTCTTCTGTCCTCGCCTGTCAGCTGCTGACAGTCACCCCGCCCCACGCACACACCGGCCACTGCCTCCAAAGCAGAGGCAGCTGCTGCGGCCTCCATGCTGGAACCAAAACTGAATGAGCATTTTCACAATGTTGCCTCCCGCTGACGGCTCATAATTGCATGTTGAAGCCATGTGATGGAGCCCAACTTACACTAATTATGTCATTACCCTAATTAAGTAAATACTGTATGTGCTAATTGGCTGAAATCTCTTCGGGGGGGATGGGCAGGGGGAGAGGAAGCCCGTGTCCCCTAGGCTTTCACATGGATGGGCTGGGGCTAATAAATTCGGGGTGGAGGGGGCATTCCTCCCTCAGTTTGGCAGGTCCTGCCGTCACCCAGGTGGGATTCAGGGAGGACCCTCGGCCGCTGCCCTGGACAGGCTTGCCCATGCTCCAGGGGAGAAAGCAGAAGGTGCTGGACAGGTGGTCAGAGAACCAGGCTGGAGGCCTGCCTTTGCCCTGACAGGCCAGTGGTCTTAAACAACCTTCTACCTCTCTCCAGTGGGTCCTCTTGCCCACCCCCCACCTCAGCCAGCCCAGAGCCTGTGGAATCTCAGATGTACAGGGCACAGTGGCATCAGAGGGGACTCAATGTCCAGGAAGGACTAACCAAGCCACTGTCATCCACCTATATAGGACACTAGTTACATGCCCAGCCTGGGACAGCAGGAGGGAGAAAGGCTGATGACCAAGCAAAGCCCTAGGCCCTGGGGACAGCACCAGTGTGAGCCAGCAAAGGAATAAACAGAGCTGGCATGTGAGGTGGAAGACAGCCTGAGGAAGTCAGGAAGGCTTCCTGGAGGAGGAGGACCTCAACTGTGAGAGAGGAAATCAGGGACTCAGAGATCAGATCATCTTTCAAGGTGTGATTTTTTTTTTTTAATGCCAAACTTTTTAACCATAACCTTCAGGTTGGGGTTAGGAGAGAGAAGAGAGCATCCATCTGGAGGACGGCCCCCAGATGGGACTCCAACCCATTTGGGGGTACTGAGGGACACAGAAGGAATGCCAGCCCTGTGTCAGGGACAGTTGTGTCCAGAATGACCAGAGCCCTCATCCTGCCCTCTCTAAGCCTATCACCATGGACCAGCTGTCAAGCGAGGGCCCCCATCCCTGTCCTGTCTCTCATGAGGCTGTGGGGTGGGTCCCAAAGGCAAGAGTTTGAGGCCTCAGCACTGCAGCTGGGGCCTCCAAGAGCTGGGTCTTCTCAAACCCAACAGAGCCAGGCAGTGCCCAGTCTGGGGAGTGTGCCCAGGTGCCTCAGTGTGGGCATCCCTGTTCTCCCAGCTCCACCCCACCCGCCTGCTGCCACCTCCGTAGACATATGCTGCAGCTCCACACCCTGCAAACACCACATGCTCACTTTGGTGAGCAATGGCTCCCTGCCTCCCAGGATGGAGGAAAGAAAAAACAAGAGGGACGTGGGGCCTAGCCCTGGACAGGCCCAACTCCCAAGGCAGCCTCGGCCAAGCCCCTCCAGCTCCCAGGCCTCATGCTCCCAAGAGATGATATGCACTCATTCATTGCCTGTCCCGGGCCTCCATTCATTCGGCACAACATGGTCTGGGCTCCCCTACACTGGCTCCAGGAGACAGAAACAGATAAGAAACCATCCTTTCATCCATGACATCTGCAACTTACTCTCAAATGGCTCAGGAAAAAAATTACATATAACTATGCACACATACAGAGCAAATACATATATAGAGAGGGAAAGCAAGTGAGGAAAAATATTAACAACAGTCGACATGGCTAGAGGGTATATGGGTGTCTTACACTATTCTTATTGACAATTCTTCTGTAAATTTGCATTTATTTAGTAGTAAATGGAAGGAAGGGAGGAAGGAAGGAAGGGAGGAAGTGAGGAAGGAAGGGAGGAAGGGAGGGAGGGAGGGAGGGAGGTCCTTTCCTTTTATGGGATTCCAGGCTACGAGAGGAGGTAGCTGGAACAGTGGCAGCCTGGTTGATGTGGCCCTCCTTGGTGGGGCTGGGACGGCTTCCCTGAGGAGGTGGAGGGAGTTGGGCTAGGCAGAGTCTAAGGGCATCTAGCTCTTACCCTTCCACGAAGGGTGGGATGGAGGCTGACTCCTCCTCTCCCTGTCACAGCTTTAGGCAAGCCCACAGCTCCCTCCCCTCTTCCTGCTCTCCAAAGCATGTTGGTGTGCTGGACTTTCTATAAGGAGTCTCCAGTGGGATGAGAAGGGGAACTTCCCTTGGTCATAAGCTTAGGAGGGCCTCCTGTGCCTCTGAGCATGGGAGGAGACTGGACCAGCCCGGGGTGCTGTGCCTGGGACTAGAGAGGGATAGGATGGCTCTGATCAAGGCCACCCTACCTCCCCTGCCCCTCACAGCACTAACACACAGACATGTGCCCCAGCGGCCCAAGCCCAAGCAGAATTCCCTGATGCCCTTGCCTGTCACAGCAGCACTTGGCAGCAGGAGGGAGCAGCAGGAAGTGGTTCATTATTCCATCCTTCATTAGGTCTGCATTAGGCAGCCCAAGAATCGTGGGATGTGCAGGAGGCCTCTACTTTAGATGGGCCTGTTAAGGGGCTGCAGCTCTGGACCCGCCCCCTGCAGCCTCCTTCCCAACTCACCCCCTCCCTATCTCCTGCTTCCCCACTCCCTTCATTCTTCCCCATTGTGCCTACCATCCTCCCCACCTCCCTTGGGGCCCCTTCCCCATTGTGCCTACCATCCTCCCCACCTCCCTTGGGGCCCCAAATGCTCCTCCCTAAAAGGGGACTTCCCCTACCCAGTTCTCAGTCCAGGCTTTGGACCCCATCAACCATCCCCTCCCCCAAAGACACAGTGACAGTGGCATCCCGATGTGTGGTCAGTCTCAGCAGAATGAAGGGGACCCCTGCCCGCTTTCACAGCCCATCCCCTCTCCCCTTGACCTCAGGCTGACACTTCAGAGCCTGGACCGCCCCAGAGTGGACCTGCCCTCCATTCAGGAGACTCTGTCCAGGACGCTCCAGACTGCGGCACCCAGAGGTCAGCAGGGGCCCGTTCCTCCATTCGGACACCTTTGTTCTTCTCCCGCCTTTGTCCCTGGCCCGTCCTCCTAGCCAGCCCACAGCCCAGAGCCTTACCCCTCGCCTGGCGGCTCGCCTCTCCCTCCCATTCCCCTTCGTGGCCTTTTGCCCACTCAAGTAGCAGACCCTGGCATGGGATGGGGTGGGGCCTCCCTGCCCAGCCCCCAGCCCGCCCGCCCCCTGCAGCCCTCCTCTCCACCGCTCCCTCTCCTGCCCACGCCCCCCTCACTTGCCCCATGTCCCGCCCCTCTAACAACCTCCCCTCTCTAGGTCTGGCCCCCTCACCTCCTCCGCCCCCTCCCCATTTCCTCTTCCCTCTCTTTCCTTGGCCCTTCAGTCCCTGGAAGTCAAGCCTCCTCCCCTCCCCTCTTCTCTCTCATCCTCTCCCTTCTCTCTTCCCCCTCCAGTCTCCACTCCTTCGCCTGCTCACTCACCCTCTCCCTCTCCTGCTGCCCCCCTCTCTCTCCCCCACCTCTTTGTTTCAGCTGAGAACCGGCTCCTCGGGACAGTTCCCACACCGCAGTGCCTCTGGTGAGGAGACAGCGCCGCCGAGGTGAGCTGAGCGATCGGGCACCGGCAGGCGCGGGCAGCCGGAGCTCTGGGGGCAGGTGGGTGGGGAGATGGGGCAGTCCAGCCTGCCGCTTCTCTGCCCGGACCAGTGGGAGCAGCAGTCGGAGTGCCAGCTTCAGATTCCCCGGTGGTTAGCCGGAGCCAAGGACAGAGGGGCAGCCAGTTGGCCACGGCGGGCAAAGCTAGTCAGGAGCTGGCAGGCTCTGTCCCAGCCCTGGTGCCTGGCTTCTGTGGGTGGCCCTGGGCGGAGGGAGACCCTCAGGGGGTACCCGACTGGGTGGGCGGGGGGCTGGGCTGCCCAGAACAGCCATCCCTGACGGTCTGAATGTATGCCCCGTCTTAAGAGTCCAGAGCTCAGGACCCTGCCTCTGGCTGGGTTGCGGCTGCAAGGTTGCCAGGTGGCAGCAGCGGAGCTGTCTGTGGGGCTGTGACCCCTACAAGTGTCCATTCCTGGGGGGCTGTGGTTGCTGGTCAGGTATGTGCTGGACCACTCCCATTGCCCAGGTGGGGGTGTGGGCGAAGGAGAGCTCTGCCCCATGCTACAGGCTGGCTGCTTTCACCCCAAGCTACTGACCACCAGACCCAGAGAGCCACATGGAGGAGGGGCACTTCTCCCTGCCCTATGGGTCTCTGACCAGCTCCCCCAAGATGGGGTCCCCAGGACAGCTCTACCCAGAGTTGCAATCAATAGGGATTCAGGTCCAAGCTCACATGTTCCTGCAGTCAGCTTCCTGGGGTGAACTGAGCAGGACAGGGAGGAATGCCTTGATGGGGGTGGTGGGCAGCTGGGAGAGAACAGGTGGAAACGGAGCCCTGGCTCTTGAGTAAGGCCGTGTGAGTACTGGAGATGACCCAGGGCTACACAGCGATCCGGAGACCCTGACGCTGGGTAGGAGTGGATGGAAGGGGCAGGAGCCAGTGCCATGGGCCCCACCCCCTTCTCAGCTGGAGCTGGGGATAGAGAGACAGGGCTGGATGGGGACAGAGGGTGCCTCTCACACTTCCCCAGAGAGGCGAGCAGGGAGGCTCTGCAGGCTGCCAGAGGAGGGGCAGGAAAGGCCAGGAATGTGAGGGAAAGGGTGGGGGGATTCCCACTGGGGTGCATCTTGGGGGCCAGACCCTGGCTATCTGGCTAGGGCAGGGCCAGATCCTACAGCTCCTTGAACCCTCAGGAGCCAGCAGTGGACAAGATCATGGTGGGTAGTGATCCCATGAGGCAGAGCTGTGAGGGGCATTTTTCCCGCTAGGACTGGGTAGACGGGGCACTTGTTTCTGGGGGCCAACTCTCCCTGGACAGAGCCTCCTTATCTGAGCTGTCAACAGCCCCTCCCAGACAGAGCAACCTGTAGAGAGAGGGGGCATCAGAGCTGGGGGCCCCGGGGCCCCGAGCCCACCCCACACAGCCTCTCCAGAACAGGGCAGCCTGAGCCAGGGAAGCGGGACAGCAAAGCTTCACGACTGGCCTTCTGGTTGCCTAGGGAGGGGTTGACTGTCAGACATCCCTGTCTCAGGGAGAAAGGCCAACCCTCCCAGCCTGGGCAGAGCTCACCCCAGCTCTGTGGCCCTATCTGTCAAGCGACAGCCCACCTAGGCCACTGGCTTCCCCATCACTCAGGGCATGTCAGTGTTCCCCCCGCCCCTACTCAACCCCTGTCCTCCCCTAGCACACAGGATTCCTCTCACCCAGCTAGGGACTCCTGGCCTGGGGTCAAGCCAGTTCTCCCCCATGCAGCCTGGGCCTCATCAGGTCTCCCTCACACGTGATCCAAGCCCAGAGGGATCAGGCTGCCCCACCTGTTTTTCTAAGCCCTGAGGGGCTCTCTCGAAGGCTGAGTCAGCTTACTCTAGCTCCAGCTGATCCCCCCCACTGGCTCTGTGATCTCCCATGGCACTGTGCACCCCAGCAGCCATTAAAGACTCAAATACCACACCCTGCCAGTGCCAGTCCAGTGCCAGAGGGCAGTAGTCACTCGCTCGGCCTCAGTCAGTGAGCACCAAGACCTCGCCGGCTCAACCCCGACCCTGCCTGGAAGAAGGGGCCTCCCTGAGCCAAGAACTCCCTGAGCTTCTCCTTGGAAGAGGCCAATACCTCTCCCTTCTCTCCCCCTGTCCCTGACCCCCTTCCACAGAGCTTTCCTACCTACATCCATCAGCTGCCGACACCTCCCCAGAGAGGTAAGCAGGATAAGGATGTTGTCCCCATTAAACAGAGGGGAAAACCAAGGCCTGGAGAAAGGAGGCTGGCATGGCCAAGATAAGGACCTAGGACCCGACTCCCACTCCAGTGCTCCTTCCAGGTCTTTTAACTGCCACCTTGGTGAGACCCTATATGCAGTGGGGTGCCTATGCTCACCAAAGTCCACTCGCTGCCCAGGCTCTCTGCCCCACAAATCCTCATGCCCTGATGGCATTCCCAGCAACAGAGGAGCTAGGTTACTCCCAGGGGTGTTTGAGCCAGGGCTTCCAACCTTGGTTCCAAAGTGGGCATCCAAAGGGTTGCCTGGGCTGGCTGAAGGCTGCCGGAATGAGGCTACAGAGGAGCGGGCAGGGAGGAGGTGCGAGGGGGTTCCCGGGCCTGGTGATGCACCTCTCTCCTACATGCCGCACCTCTTCCACCCCCCCCCCCACCCCCATGGTAAGGATGGCCTCAGCATCAAAGTCCTAAGACAGCCTCCTGGCATCACTCCTTGCCAAAACTCCTTGTGGGGCCTGCCACCACTGTCAGTGTGAAGTGCAACCCCTTCAGCCAGGCACACGAGGCCTTTTGCCAATTGGCCTCTGCCAGCCTTTATGGCCTCCTTGCTGAACTTGCATCACCGTCTCCCCAACATTCTAACCACACCAAACTGTGTGTGTCCCCCACCCAACTCAGAGCATGGCTCTGAGGCCCACTCAGTGACTGTGGGTTGAACTGGACACACACGCCTACACGTCTCCGAGCACACACACAGATGTGCATACAGATGCAGGCACACACCTTTGTGTGGAAACCCACCGCATGTGGCTTTTTGCCAAATCACACACACAATGGAGCTGTGAAATCTAAGCCAAGAGGGACTGACAAATCTGTTCTAAGGATCCCTCAAGAGACCAGCCATGGTCACGTCACCATCCCCAAGCCCTTGGCAGGGCAGCAGGGAAGCAGGAGTGGATCTCTGGCTCTGGCTGAGCCCTTGACAGGCCCCAGGGTCTCTAAGCCCCAGAGGGTAGGCAGAGGATAGTCAAGCACGTCCCAACCAGGCTCTCATTCTGGTTCTGTGGCAGACTTGCTGTGCAGCCCCAGACAAGCCACCTTCCCTCTCTGTTTCACCAGCTATAAAACAAATGGATTTGGATTGGCAGACACCTAAAGGCTGGCCAAGCCCATTGCCCAGCTGCTCTCAGTTCATGCCAAGTGTAGAGAATGGAAGCTGCTGGGGATGGAGATGAGGTGGGAACGAGGGCAGCAGGAACCCAAGTGGGGACAGACGGAAGCCAAGAGCCACAGGACGGGAACAGTTATTATGACCCATAATTGACATTTATGGAGCAAATAATAAGTCCTACAGAACACTCACCATGTAGGCTTTATCTCATATTTTCATCTAGATTGCAGCCAAATATATCCTTTCTCATCTTGGGGTTACCAAATGGGCAAATCTAATGGGTTAGGCCCAATCCAGCCTCTGGCCTCCAGCCCCCACAAACACAGGCCCAGGGCAGGGGCCAAGGTGGCCAGGGGGAGACTCTAGCAAGACCCCACTCTCACTCACCCCTCAGCAGGTGTGTAAGCAGCTATGCGCACAGGAAGCAGCACAGCACAGCCCGCACTGAGGATCTCCGTGTACACACACTGATGCGTTCCCCCTCCTGCAATGGCAACACCAACACTTGCGTGCTCACATGCCACCACACACATGCATGCACATGCTCGGGACATGGCAGACAGGCCCTCTGCCACAGCCCCAACCCTCTTATCCTGCTGTTGCTGGGAACTTGACACCCAGTGCTAATCCTCATGCCCCCGAGGGCAAGGACTGAAGCAGGGACAGGGCATATCCAGAGGGTGCCAGAGGAGCACCGGGGCACAGGCACAGCCATGTGGGGACAGTAACCCCTAAGACTATGACACCCCCACCCCTGCCAGAAGAAACCTCCCACCAGGACAGAAGGAAATGGAGCCCCTGCATCACAAAGGGGTGTGAATTCCCCTCTCCCCTAAATCTCCCTGGACCCCAGAACCCAGCTCACCTGCTCACCTCCCTCCCCATCCCCAGCCCACCAGGAACCATCTGCAAGCTGCACCGTCTAGAGCCCAAGTAGAGAAGGGAGGCTCTTCCCAGGAGCAGGGCACGCCAGCCCTGGCCCAGAGCCCCTCACACCCTCAGAGAGGAGGGCACGGCTGGGGTGGAGAAGGGGGCCAGCAGGAACAGCCCCAAGCCTCGCTGTTCTCTATGGCTTTTTATTCCTATGTGATTCTACTGCTCACTCATATAGGGATTGGAGCCGTGGCGCACGGCGGGGGCAGCCAGCGGAGGGCTCGAACACTGAATAAGGGGGCCCAAGGAGAGCCAGGACAGCGGCCCCACCCTCTCCCAGTGCAGTCTGCTAGCCTGGCTAAGGAAGCCCTTCCTCTGTTGCTCCCCTCCCCACTGGCCTCTTCCCAGCCAGCCGTAACAGGAGAAGGGGAGAGGGGCTGCTGGACCCCACCACTGCTCTGACCCACCATCCCAGCACTAGAGACCCCCACTGCAGGCTGGCACCAGGAACTGGACTGTGTTCCCAGAGGAACAGCTAAAGGATCTGGGGGCAGGGAGTGGGTCAGCCTGGGAAAATGGGTCTGGCACAAGGAAACAACACCCAGTGTCCTGTGTGGCTGGGGGTAACCCCTGGATAAACAGGGGTTTATCAACCAAAGAAAGTACAGTCTGTCTAAGGGCTGTCCAAAGACAGAAGGGAGGGAAGTCCTTGGTGGCAGGCAGTAAGCATGTGCCCAGCGAGGCACACATCACAGGGTGGAGAGACCTCAGCAGGGATGCCACAGGGGAGAGTGACAGTTGGATGAGTGGCCAGTCCCACCCAGACGTCAGAGACTAAAGTTCTTAGACCTGTCCTCCCTGGGGTCTCTGCTCACCCACGTTGAGCGTGTTGGGAGCCACGCTCAACCCTCCCAAGCTCCTGTTTAAGTGAAGCAAGTGCCCTGCAGAGATGGGTACAGAGAACTCCTGCAGGGCCCTGGCACAGGGGCTGCTGCCCAACACCATTCCCCTTCCCGGCAGCTCCCCGCTAACCTTTGCTGTGAGGGAAGAAGCACTGAGAACCCATAGTGCGGTCCTTTTCATTTTCAGTCCTTCCTGTTTCACCCCACAGAAGAAACAGGCTCAGGAGCTGAGCAGAGGGGCTGCCTGGGGGAAAACACTGGGAGCAGCAAACTGGCCTAAGGGGGCTCGTCCTGGTCCTCAGGGGTACCTGCTGCCATGGCTGAAAGTAGGGGTGGAAGAGAACCCCCATCTGCCTGTCTGGTTGGGGAGTTGGACACAAAGCAGAGGCCCTGGTTTGGAGGTGTGAGGGCCAACCATGTAGCTAGGGCCAAGGAGAGGAGAGGCCCTAACGCCTGGTAAGGCCCTGGGGACCAAACCTGGTCTTCTCCAGGACGCTGCCCTGCAGGCCTCCTCTAGGTTCCCAAAACATGACCTACAATATCACCGCGGCTGCAGGAACAGGAGGTGGGCGTCCATGACATTGGTGCCAGTCAGCCCCGTGTGCAGCAGGTGTGCCCCACCCTGGAAGCGGCAGAAGAAGGTATGTGAGTCATTGTGGGCTAGGAAGGCAGCCACGTCCAGACCCTGGGCAGCGGCCTGGCTGATAAGCTCAGGCCTGACCCAGGCCCCGGCTGCCTCTGTGGGCCCATCCTGCCCATCAGTGCCACCGCTCAAAAACAGCACGTCAATAGGCCCCAACGGCCACCGTCCCAGCTCTGCTCCAACACGCAGGGCCAGTTCCTGGTTCCGGCCACCCTTGCCTGAGCCCTGCAACTGCACTGTGGGCTCACCACCAGCCAGCAAGCAGACCGGGCCCCGAGTGCCCACCACGGCCTCCAGAGCCTCCTTCAGCTGTAGGTCTGGGAGCTGGAGCTCAGCCGCCAGTTCATAGAGTTGTTCATCCTCCTCCACAGAGGCTCCAGCCCCAGGCATGGTGAGGCGGGCTCCAGCCACTCGGGCCAGCAGTGCATAGAACTGGGCTACCCTTTTCACATCTCCCTGTATGGCTGTGCTCAGCACCACAGCCCTGTATCCCAGCGCCTCGGCCTGCTTCTGAGCCTCGGCCAGTGCCAGTGCATTGGAGCCAATGATCACATTGAGGACGTGACCACAGGTGTGTGGCCCATGGGGGTCAGAGTCAGCCCGAGCCAGCACAGTCTTCACAGAACGTGGCAGGGCAGCACGAAGGCCATAGCGATTGAGGATGTGCAGGCAATCTTGCACACTGTGGATGCTGGCCACAGTGGGGCCGCTGGCAATCACCTCCACAGGGTCCCCCACCACGTCTGACAGAATCAGGCTCACCACCTGGGGAGGGGTCGCAGAGGCAAGGCTCAGTCCCACCTGGTCCTTGCCCCAGGGCCCGTGAGGATAAACTGCCTCCACCTATCCACACGTCCTCACACCACCCAGTGCACTTCCTCACCCACTTCTAACCCCTCTCAAGTGGGTGTGCAAAACACCTAGCCCTGTGGACTCCTGTACCAGGCCTCTGCCCTTCATCTCCCTGGCACATATCGGCCTGGCTCCACCAGCCCAGGGCTGCCTGGGGAAGAAGAGACCCACGCACCTGGGCAGGGTAGGCGGCCTGAGCCAGCCCCCCACCCTTGAGCTGGGACAGGGCCTTCCGGATGGTGTTCAGCTCCTGGATGGTGGCTCCACGGGCCGCCAGCAGCTTGGTGAGTGTCTGCTTCTCCTCCAGTGTAACAGGTGGGATGGGGGCGGGCAGCAGGGCCGAGCCCCCACCTGCAGAGACAATGAAGACACGGGGTAGAGGGGATGGATGACAAAGGGACTTCCCCACCGGGGGGAGCAGGCAGTCAGTGCTCATGTTAGGCTAGAAAAGGGGAGGCTAGAAAGAGGCGTTAGGGTGCCCCCGTGTGGACATATAGTGAATGTGTGCACAGTCACCACACCCAGGTTGAACCCTGCTTTGGGGTAGCCCAGGTCCCAGCAGACACTGGAAGAACTATTCCTTAACAGCTTGGAAAAGGCAGCAGACCTAGAGGAGATAGCAGAGGACGAGGGTGGAGACTCTGAGGGAGCTGGAAACAAGGGTTCTAGCCCCAGGTGACAACGGTACAGACAGCAGCAACAGAGACATTTCCCTTGCAAGGCCTGAGTGAGGTGCCCTCTCATGGTTATCCAACAAGGTCAGTCAAGGGGAGGACCCCACAGCTCACAGGAGGCCACCAAGGAGTCAGCCATCCAGGCTCTTTACTGCTCCCTTGTCCTGTGACCTTGGGAGCTCAGACCAACAGCTTCTTGCAGGCCTGATATTTGGAAACCCCCACCCCCCATCAACACACTGTCCTGAGCCAATCTGGCACCCACACCTGAGATGAGCACGAGCAGCAGGTCATCAGCTGTGAGGCCTTCAGCCAGCTGCCGGATGGCCAGAGCAGCCCGCAGGGCATCTCGGTCCGGCAGGTTGTTCTCTGCGCCCTCGAATACCTGGACACGGCTGTGTGGCTTCAACAGCATCTCCCTCAGGGGAGAGAGAACGGAGAGCAAGATGTGGGGTGGGCTCCTCTTCGCACCTGATTTCCCAGATGTACAGGTGAAGGGGACATTAAAAAGGACACCCACTGACACCCACCCTGGAGCCAGGCCAGTCCCAGAAGAAAATGGAAGCTGGTGAAGGAAGGAAGCCCCGATCCAGCCTGAGTCTGGGCCCAGGTTCCCCTCCAGATAGGAGCAGCCCCCCAAGGCTCCTTACTGCTTGCCAGCACTCTCCATGGCAGCACGGATCCCCTTGGGAACGCTGATCACGCCCTGCACAAGATGCTGGCCCAGTAGCTCCTCAGCTGCAGTTGCCATGCCCAGCACAGCCTTGCCAAAGCCCACCAGGTAGAGGTTTTGCTGCAGCTGAAAGCTCCGGTCCCGCACCTTCAGCTGCCCGCTGTCAGGGTCCAAAGACAGTGCCCGCTGCAGCATGGGGCCCGGCAGCACGGCACCCACAGTGCTCTCAAACAGCTGCCGTGCCTGCTCTGCCAGGGCCATGCTACTGGCCAGCCGGGCCAATGGGCCCCCCCAGAGGAGTGGGCTCAAGGGGGCTCGGGCCAAGTGACGCAGGACCTGCAGGGCTGCAGCCATGCTCCACTGCTCTCAGCACCACCTGGCATCCATGGCTGCCTAGGAGGAAGAAAGCACTAGTTAGACCGTTGCAAGGCCAGAGACAGGAGGCTCCCCACAGCCACGGCTCTGAGGGCTCAGGGCCAGTGGACCCCACAGCTGCTGCTGCAAGAATGGGCCATCTGCCAGTCCAAGGAGATTTCCTAAGGCCCACAGCTGCCTGATCTCACTCCAGTCTTCTGAGCCCAGGCCTGCCACCCAACCATGTCCTCCTCTTCCACAGGCCTCACGCCAGCCCTCTGCACACTCTGCTCAGAGTCCAGAGGTCCTGTTAGCTGAGCCCTCCTCCTAGATCACTCCCTTCAGCTGAGAGTTAATCATTCATAGAAGAAGAAATTACTATCAGTGGGCTGCCACCCCACCCCTTTTCCACCCCCTGCACTTCTGAGCCTTGCCCGGGGCAATGCCCCTTTCTGGCACTCCTTCCTTGCCTCTTTACCACTTCTGTTGCTACAAAGCTGCTGGCTGTCCCACCAACTGACCTTGAGCCCAGTGACCTCCAGCCTGCTCTCTCTTTTTTTTTTATTTATTTATTTTATTTTTGGCTGTGTTGGGTCTTTGTTGCTGCGAGCAGGGGCTATTCTTTGTTGGGGTGCGCGGGCTTCTCATTGCAGTGGCTTCTCTTGTTGCGGAGCACGGGCTCTAGGCACGCAGGCTTCAGTAGTTGTGGCTCTCGGGCTCTAGAGCGCACAGCCTGCTCTGTTTCATTAGCTCATGGGTCTGGGCTGAGGAGCCTGGAAAGGCTAGGTCTGTGTAGGGAGGCTCTAGGTTTGCTGGGACACCGACAGGCAGGTCCAGGCACATCCTCGGGGCACACAGCCTGAAGAATCCCAGCACTCAGGGTCAGTCCAGCAACAGGTTCAGGTTCAAATCAGAAGTGGCAGCAAAGCCTGGCTCATAGTAGAACCTTGAAGAAGTCCTTAGATGCCACATGACCCCATGTACCATTGGGCCCAATCTGCAAGACAGAAAAGGATGCCCTTCCACCTACATGGTCAGACCCACCCATGCCAAGAACATGCCTTTGGCTCTGACATAACAAGTCTTGGGTCACACCACCCACAGGGGTGAGAGCAGCATGGCTGTAGTAGGCAAAGGGCAGGCTTCCCCAGCTGAGGCCAAATAGTCATTTTCCCCACTGGGCACAGTAAAGGCTAAAAAAGCTTTAAGGTGAAGGTCAAGAGGCTGTAGCGGAGTTTAGGGACAATAAAGCCCCAAAGAGCTCATCTGTAAAAAGGCATTACTTTAATAAATGCCCACCATAAATGCTGCCAGCTGACTGCAGCAGCAAGTGTGGACAGAGCAGGGGAAGGAGGCTGGGAATCAGGCTCCAGCTCTACCACAGGGACAGCTCCATTTCTCTCATCGGGTCTCATGAGCAAAATGAGAGGTGAGATGAGACTAATGCTCTCCCCCTGACATCCCTGGGCTCTCTGAAGCTATCCACTGTTAACAAAGAAAATCTGGACTCCAAACATCACTTTATCCCACACTCAAAAAACCTGGCAACTTCTAGCCTCTGGCCACTGAGCCTACATGGAGCTCAGCTTTCCCGTAAGAGAAGAGAAACCGCGCCTGACTCCAGCTGTGAAAGGGAACACAGGGGGCGCTGCCACGGGGACTCAAAATGGGCCCAGCTGTTGCCGGGGGCTCGTGAGGCTGGTCCATTAGGATTGGCGCTGAAAGCGGCTTAGGTAGCGATGGCTGATTTTGACAGTCTGGGAGAAATTTGTTACCTGTTTCTCTGATGGATACAGGCCTAGAGGATACCAGCTTTGCCACTGGATATCAGAGCCCAGGGCAGGGGGCGCCCAAGAGTAAGGTAGACAGATAAAATACCGGACGTCCAGTTAAATTTGAATTTCAGATAAATTAGAAATTTTTTAAATGTAAATACGTTCCGTACAATATTTGGGACATACCTACACTAAAAAATTATTTGTTGTCTATCTAAAAATTCAAGTTTAACTGGACGCCCTGCATTTCGTTTTTTGCCAAATCCAGCAAGTCTACTTGTGACACCGCCTCTCCTAAACTCCCCGGCCCTCCAGCAAGAAACCCGGAAATACCGAGCGGACCCTCCTTGACTCCTCCCAGCCACAAAGCGAGGCTGGAGCCCTTTCCGGCCTTCGCCTGCCCGCCCAGCCCCGGAAATGGCGTCACCCTCAAGCCGGAGCCTCTGGCTTTCGTGAGGTAAATGGCGGCCGCGTAACGTCCGGTGTAATGTCCGAGAAATAAGGGCCCGCTGACGCCTGGGCCCGATGTTGCGGGGCCCAGTGGTTCTGCGGGCCCTCGCTGCGCGGACTTACCGCAACACCGTTCACTGCCGCGTCTTCCAGCCCCGGGGACCGGAAGTGCTTTGGGGGGCGGAGCGGAATCCGGAAGTATGGGGTGGGTGGGGCGCCTGTGGCTGGAGGCCGTGGGGAGCGGGGGCCGGGGGCAGCAGGAGTCAGGACGGCGATTAGGGTATTGACTCTGCCCTGACCGCCCGGAGGCCTGGTTGGAGTCACCTTCAGGACTCGGTGTCTTCATCTCTACAATGGGATAATAATCGTCGATTTCTATAATCCGTCCCCTTCTTTATTCTGTAGGATTCAACCAGTCGCAGATACATTCCGACCTCCTGTTAGGTGCCAGGCACTGGACTAAGCAAACAGGTTGAGAATCACTACTTACCCACAACACACCCCTCCTGGGGCCAGATGAAGTCATCCCCGTGCCTCCTCATCGCTATAATTCCACAATTCATTCGTGTTCCCCGCCTTCTCTCGTGAGCGACCAAATCACAGCTCTGACTCAGCAAGAGAGTTCTAGTCCGTGATTCTCGAACACACAAGGTGCGTGTAAACACGAAGGACCCTGGGCCTCCCACACTGTCCCTGCTCTCACGCTGGGCCTGGCTTGATACCTTCCCACATTCAAAAGACAAGTCCTGACCAGACACAAAGACACAGAAGAGCACATTGTTTTTCCTGATGTCTTCTTGGGAAGATCACAAATAACACAACAGGTCTTAAAACATATTTCTCCCCACCTCCTCTTTTTAGTAGCTGCCACATCTCCCCTTTCCTCTCCAAACCATGCTCTGCTCTTGTCAAGAACTCCTCCTCCCCCCTTCCTAGCTGTCTCCCTGGATTTTTCTTTCCCGTTGTAATAGAGGACCTTTCATTCCCTATCAACTTCTCCCAAATGCTTCCCCACCCCATCATCAAAACAAAGGCAACTTCAGGAGGATCTGCCCTTTTTAGGCGTGGGGAGATTGTAAATACTTAAAATTGCAGTTTTTCCTTGCTTATAGTAAGCTGTCTTCATCCATCCATGCATTTATTCATTTCTCCAACATTCAACAGACATTTCCTTAGTACCTTCTAGGTGGGCCAAATGCTCTAGCTGCTGGGATGAGTAAGCAGTGGTACTTTTAGTTGGGAAACTTACTCTGCTTTTGTAATTACATTCTTGCGCTTGGGGGGGTGGGGAGTGTAAATTTGAGCACCTCTCATTATTTAGTCCCAGGGACTCATAAACAGACACCATTTACTGTGCCAGTGCTGTTCTGTCAGGTTGTTAACAGGAGACTAATTATATCCATTTTTTTAATCCCCATCGCACCCCACAGCTACTCACAATATGCATTTAACAACAAGGTTTAGATGCCCACTGGACTGTGAGCTCCTGGAAGGTGGTAATTTGGTCTAATTAATACTTGTATTTCCACTGCCTTGCGTAGGACCAGGCACAAATACAAGCCGGAATTTTTTTTTTTTTTTTTTAATGAATTAACGGTGGGAATTCCCTGGCAGCCTAGTGGTTAGGACTGGGCGCTTTCACTGCCGGGGCCCAGGTTTGATCCCTGGTTGGGGAACTGGGATCCTGCAAGCCGAGTGGTTCGGCCAAAAACAAAAAAGAATTTTTTTTCAAGAAAACAGTGAAATGCTCAGCTACAAAGTGCTGCAGACCCTAGGTGGAAAGGATTGCACAAAAGGGAAAGAGATGCTGGTGCGTGGGAGTAGAAGACTTCATGAGGCAGTGGGATTTGGGTCTAAGAAAACAATTAGGCACATTAGAATGCTTAAACATACCTTGATAGTAGGCATGAATATGTCTACAGTCTTTGTACACTTGGCAATAAGTATCAGTGTCAAACATGACAGGCATTTTCAGTCCAAGGAAATAATTGGTTATGTGGACAAAGATGGTATAAGGGAGAAAAAAACTTTTTCCTCTAATCTCTTAGGTTTATTGACTGAGGCCCTACAAATTAAACTGACACATGACAGATTAACAACAGAATGAGGTTTATTTCATACGGATAGGAGGGGCCTCACAGAAATGACATGAAAACTCCAAAGAAGCCATTAGGCCTGAGAGCTTATGTACTATTTTTAACAAAGAGTGATATTTTTTGGAGATGTGATGAGACAAAAGGGGTTTGAGCTTCTCAGGGCAGTAAATTGTGTGAAGGTAAATATATGAGGTAAACTAATGGAAGATAAGGATTGCTGAAGTAATATTTGTCTGTGAATATTCACCTCAGTGTTGGCTCCCCACCTCCTAGTATGGGGAGGGTGCCTTTCTCATGAAACTGAGCCCCCCAAAAGTGGGTTCCCTTACCAAGTTTATGATTAATCTCTTTATCCAAAACTTTATTCCCTTTCTTGTCCCTTCTGACCTCTATCCCTTTTTTGTCCCCTTTGACCGCAATCTTTTGCTAACTGAACACTAATCAACCAGAGTCAGATGACTAAAACTGCTGTTGTAGATAACATAGTTGATGTACAAAAATTGCTGTTGTAAATATCATCATTAACATACAAACTCAGGTTGTTTCTCCAGGGCAAGATGAGCTAATAGGCCCCCAAGCCATGAACCACCTGGCCAGAGAATTGTAACCCAGAGATATCATGTCTCCCCAAAATATGATTACAAAATGTCATAGAAATGTCCCAAGACGATAATTAATCCCAGACGATAATTAATCCCAGTTTCTTTGTTCTTTCCCTTTAAAAACACCCCCAACTCAAAGACCAAGATGGACTGGATCTGAGACTTGTCTCCCACTCCCTTGCTTGGCGCCCTGCAATAACCCCTTACTTTGCTGCAAACACCCTCTATCAGAGTTTGGCTTTCTGCGCCGTGGACACAGGAGTCCTTGCTCCGTAACACTCACAGGAAATTTGTCCTGCTTTTAGGTTAAAAGGAGGAGGGCACAGAGCCCTTCCTGCATCTGCTGTTTCTCATATTTTTTCAACTCAAAATAATTCTTATGCCAAAGTGGCATATTTGGGGGTGGCATACTCTGATCCCCTTCAATGGACATGAAGAGATATTCAGCCCAGAGATTTTATGAGTATAAACAATCTGAACATCCATTGATAAGAGAATTTATACAAATAAGTTATAGTACTTCTAAACAGACATTAAAAATAATATAAATTCTAATATTATTAAGGCTAAGTACATGCTACTTTTTGTAGCATGACTATTTTATGACTAAAAAGACTGTTGAAAAGGCCATTTAAGTAGAATTTAAGCCTTCCTCATTATTCAGGCAAGCCAAAGGAAAGAAGGCTATGGATTGGGGTACATTACTCGTACCCTATTAGGGGAAGGTTTACTGAATTGATTCATTCAGGGTAAGCTTTAATTTAAAGGTTCCCTTTTAGAAAAAAGGAAGAGGTCATTTCTGGGTGATGTTGGATAGTCAGTGACCAGGAAAAGGTGGTGTGAATGAAAAATATTGCCTGTCATATTAGTAAACAAAGGATGTTGCAGCCATCAAGCCATCACATTACAGGCGCCCCAGCCGTGAGCCCTGAGGGAACTCAGGATAGAAAAATAATGCCCACCATCAAATCATCAGACACTGCAGGCCCCCCACCCCACCCCATGGTGCACCCTGAGGAAATTCAGGATGAGAAGACACAGGACACTGGCCCCAGATAGCTGAGGTGCATATCAAAGGAATGATTTCAGTGACCCCAGACTCTTGCATCTTCCCATACATAGAAAAATGCTAAATTCCTTAACTTGAGATATCTGGGTTTCTTTAATTAACAGCACTCTTTTAATGTTCCAACTACCTGGTCTTTGTTGCAAAAACTCTTATATCCTGGCTCCCGCCTTGCCTTTTCGGAGCAGTCTCTCAGAGTTATCTGAGATGCTGTGTCCTAGGCTTAAGTCCTCAGTTTAGTCCACCGAATAAAACATAACACTCAACTTCAACTTTTAGATTGTGCATTTTTTGTTAGTCTACGGTGGCAATAATGGCACCCATCCCCACTAACAGTGATGAATCTCAGGAATTCATCGTGGATAAAGTACTAGGTCCCCGTAAGTCTGAAATATCCCCCTACCCCACACACAAGCTCAAGGGGGTCACCAGGGGTAGTGAACGGTGCAAATTTGGGAGAATGGTGCTAAATCTTGGGCTTTCTGACCTGGAACTTTGCCATAAATAAATCCTGCTCATTAAGGAAGATGATCACAGATGATGTGCTGCCGTTTGAGGTTTCAGATGCCTGAGGAGGTTTGAGGTGTTAGTCCATGTCATCAGCACAGCAGAGCCAGCAGTCATACCCCAAAAGCACCCACTTCTCTATCGACATTTGTCCTGTTGTCCTCCAGTGGTGGCTAATAGTGTGAACTAAGAATGCCACTACCATATCAGTAAACAAAGGATGTTGCAGCCATCAAACCACCACATTACAGCCACCCCCCCCCACCCCCCCACCCCCGATAGTGCAACCTGAGGAGACTCAGGATGAGAAGACATAGGATACTGGCCCCAAATAGCTGAGGTGCATATCAAAGGAATGATTTCAATGAGCCAGACTTTGCATCTTCCCATACATAGAAAAGCACTAAATTCCTTAACTTGAGATGTCTGGTTTTCTTTAATTAACAGCAATCTTTTGATGTTCCCACTAACTGGTCTTTGTTGCAAAAACTCCTATAAATCCTGGCTCCTCCCTTACCTCTTGGGAACAGTCCCTGAGAGCTGTCTGAGAGCCTGTCTCCCACGTTTAAGTTCTCAGTATGTCCACCAAATAAAACAACTCTCGACTTTTAGGTTGTGCATTTTTTTTCAGTTGACAGGTATATAACAACATTGAAGAGGTGAAGAACATTTTGCTGTGTGTATTCACAAACTCAGGAGAGTGTTGTGCACTAATCAATACCGTGAAGCAGGAGCATGAAGCAGAAAGTAGCTTCCACAAGAAATTCTTTGCATTGTTGCAAAAATCTTGGTCCCCTGTGCACCGATGCCGAATAAAAATACAGAGACAGAGATTTGTAAGATAAGAAGTAGAGAGGGGACTTTCCTGGTGGCTCAGTGGTTAAGAATCCACCCGCCAATGTAGGGGAAATGGGTTCAAGCCCTTTTCTGGGAAGATCCCACATGCCACAGAGCAACTAAGCCCGTGTGCCACAACTACTGAGGCTGTGCTCTAGAGCCCGTGAGCCACAACTACTGAGCCCACGTGCCACAACTACTGAAGCCAGCACACCTAGAGCCCGTGCTCTGCAACAAGAGAAGCCACCATAATGAGAAGCCCGTGCTCCGCAATGAAGAGTAGCCCCCGTTCGATGCAACTAGAGAAAGCCCGCACAGCCAAAAATAAATAAATAAATTTCTTAATTAAAAAATAAATAAATAAATAAATTTATTTAAAAAGACAACGAGGGCTTCCCTGGTGGCACAGTGGTTGAGAATCCGCCTGCCAATGCAGGGGACACGGGTTCGAGCCCTGGTCTGGGAAGATCCCACATGCCGCGGAGCAACTAGGCCCGTGAGCCACAGCTACTGAGCCTGCGCGTCTGGAGCCTGTGCTCCGCAACAAGAGAGGCCGCGATAGTGAGAGGCCCGCGCACCGCGATGAAGAGTGGTCCCCACTTGCCGCAACTGGAGAAAGCCCTCGCACAGCAACGAAGACCCAACACAGCCAAAAATAAATAAATAAATAAATAAATAAATAAATAAATGTCTGTCTGTCTGTCAGACCCCTAGCTCCTAGAAAAAAAAAAAAAAAAAAAGACAACGAAATAGAGAGGCTTTTTTATTTTCTTTGCCAGGCAAAAGAAAGACGCAGTAGGCTAGTGCCTCAAGAACTGTGCCTCCCTTCCCTGGGGAGTTACAGGGATTCTTATAGGGGGAGTTCTTAGTCTGAAGTGAGTGATAAGGATCAAAATGGTGAAGGTCTTGCATTCTTCTTCTTGCATTATTTCAAAACAGTCACTGCTGTGTCAGGCAACCCGGTAATTTGGTCCATTAGTCTCTGGGTTATCAACCTGTGACCTTTCCGAAATGCAAACAGCTACAAGGGGTGATTTGCTACAAGGGAGTGCAGGATGTAATTCACACAATGTTGAAGAGTGATAGGTTAGCTTTGTGAAGTACAAATCTAGTTACAGACACTACAGATTAGTAACAGTTAAAATAAAACTAGGAGTGATTAACTCTTTCAGGCCAGGTTATGTTTCTTCTCTAGCCTGTTCACTGTTCCCTTTATTTTCTTTGTTCTCAGGAGAGGGAAAACTTCATTTCTATTTTTGCTGCAACAGCATCAGTCTTGGGTTTCTGTGGCGGGGCAGATTTTTATTCCATCAGTTCAGGTGGCTTCTGGCTGGGGTCCCCCTCCTTTACTGAATTTTAATTATGACTGGACAGAGACAAATGATAGTAAGAATTCAGGACCAGCAGGGGATGTAATATTGATATAAAACCAAAAATAAAAATAGTGAATATGAATGTGTTCAGACTTTTCTTCAATAAGGTGAACTCAGTTTGGTTACTTTAATCTGAAAAGCATTGTGAGTTATTATAGTGCCTTCATAACAGAACCTGTAAAAAGTTCTGCCACCTTAAAATCCACTGTGAAAATTAAAAAGTGATTTTTTTAAATGTTTTTTTTAATTTAGTTATGGCATGCGGGAATCTTAGTTCCCCATCCAGGGATCGAACCCATGCACCCTGCAGTGGATGTGCAGAGTCTTAACCACTGGACCACCAGGCAAGTCTCTGATTTTTTTTTAAATGCAAAACCTGAGATAAGTCAGAGGGTGTCTGTCATCAACTCCAAACTGGAGACAGCAGCCTTCCCAGGGGGGTTGCTACTGGTCTCCGTGGCCTCCCTCCCCTTGTCCTTGACATCCTGTACCTGGGGACTCAGTCCCCTCTTCCCTACCATTCAGCCCCTGATGCCTCACAGAGGAGTGGAAGAACTCCCTTGGGGGGCTGCCAGAGTCATCTCTGAAGTGAGCTTTTAGGAGCCCCCTCTCCCACCTCCCTACTCCCCCACCCCACCTTTGCCTCTGTAAAACTGGATGCTTTTACAGGGCAGGCCCAAGGTGGGGTGCTCCGGGGGACCCAGAGCTCTAGTGAAGGAAGATGTCGGTGGAGGGTTGCTCAGCGGGAGGGAGAAGGTCAGGCAGTCTGGAGGCGCGGTGGAGTGGAGCTGTACTAAGTAAAGGCTTTAAAACACCCTAGAGCTATTTTTCTTGGGAGGAGGGGTGGGGGAGAATACAAACAAGCACCAGGAAGCCGCTCAGCTGTGACTGATGAGGGCTGCGAAAGCAAGGGAGGTCGGAGCGGCAGAAAGGGTTTTTAAGCCTTTTGAAACAGTTTTATAGTATTAGAGGCAGTGGCTTTAGGCAGTTCTTCCTGGCTGTGGGCAGTCTAGGCTTATCAGGGAAGATTCCATCCCGTCCTTCCAGAACAAGAAGGCATTGTTTACCAACAATGAACTCTGTTAAATGTGAAGATTATCTACCCTTTGCCCTGGAAACAGAGCTGGAGCTTTCCAGTTCAGAAGCAGAGTGTGAATCCAGACTCAAATCGCTTACTAACTGCATGACCTTGGGAAAGTTACTTAACCTCTCAGTCTTCATCTTTAAAATGGGGTTAAGAACATTAAATAAATGATGTGTTTAAAGCACACATAAAGGGACTTCCCTGGCGGTCCAGTGGATAAGACTCCACGCTTCCACTGAAGGGGACCAGGGTTCGATTCCTGGTCGGGGAACTAAGATTCCCACAAGCTGTGCGGTGTGGCCAAAAATAAAAAAAATAATAATAAAGTACACGTAGAAAGGCTCACAGTTGTGGCTGGGCCAGCTTCACAGGTGTGTGAACTGCGCAGTCAGAGAACCAAGGTCAGAAAGGTCCTGCACTAAGTGCTGAATATTCTGCTGTTGCTGTCTTGCAATTCTTAACAATTTGTTGAGGAGGAATTTGTAAATTCTTAACAATTTGCTTTATTTTGTACTGGGTCTGCAAATTATGTAGTCGGTCCTGCTACCAGGGAAAGATGCTGTCCTTTCAACCAGGCCTCCTGGTCCTGGAGTTTCAGGACCTCTCTGAAATTCCAGACACTAGGAGAGCCGTGCTACACCCTGGGAGAGGCAGAGGTGGCACTGAGTCCCGGGCACGACTGAGGCTATAATGAGAAAGTTTGAGGCCCCTTCTATGACAGGCATGTCCTGGTTGCTTGGCCCAGAAGAGCTCTTTATCAAGGGGCGTCAAAACCCTAGGCTTGGCTGGCTAACTCAGTACCTGAAGGCCACACTTTGAGTCCTACACAGGCTGACTCCTTGGGGAAAGTGAGCACAGTATGTAATTCAGGAGTGGTACAGGCTGCGTGAATTAGATGAAATCAGCCACGGGTTCCTTGCAAAAAAAAAATAATTTTTTTTAATTAAAAAAAATCAAATGTTCTAATCTTTTAAAATCCTTCTGGGACTTCCCTGGTGGCACGGGGGTTAAGAATCCATCTGCCAAATGCAGGGGACACGGGTTCGAGCCCTTGTCTGGGAAAATCCCACAGGCCTCAGAGCAACTAAGCCCGTGTGCCACAACTACTGAGCCTGCGTTCTAGAGCCCCTGAGCCACAACTACTGAAGCCCGCGCACCCAGAGCCTGTGCTCCACAAGAGAAGCCACCACAATGAGAAGCCCGCGCACCACAACGAAGAGTAGCCCCCAGCTCGCCACAACTAGAGAAAGCCCGTGCGCAGCAATGAAGATCTAACACAGCCAAAAATTAATTAATTAATTAATTAATTATTTTAATTTTAAAAAAAACTTTTAAAAAATTTTAATCCTTTTAAGCATATATTAATTCCATCATCAGAAGGAAAAAAACAAACCAAAAAAGCCAAGAAACCAACAAAAAATAGAAAATATGTTTCAATAAATAAAACCGTTGCTGAGGATGCCTATAACTCCACAGAAGAGGTTTTTGTAATTTCTGTTTGATGTAAAATGTTACCTCTGCTCATGGCCAGGGTTTATTTCCTCTTGGTGGTAAGTGAAATGAAGCATTCATTTAGCAAGTCAAACAATTTGTCAGGTAAGAAGAGGTTACATGTGAACCCGCAATTGAAACATGTTATACAAAATTACCAAGGGTTGGGATTGTGTTCCAACATTCTGTTTTCCCACTTAGGCAGTTAAGCTCACACACACACAGCTTTCCCAAAGAAGAGAGTCACCTGACTCTGGTTACTGTGAGGGCTTGTGTAGAAAGTTGAGGGGGTAGCAGAAAACCACCCCAAAATGTGCTACTTTCACATGTGGATTGTTTTGCTGTTGAAGGCAATTAAGACCCAGCAGATTCAAGAAAAGCTTTTTACCTCTCCCTTAACTGTCTAAGAGAATTTAGATAGGGAACCTGTACCAGAAAGAGAGAGATAATTTTTTATATCAGAAAGACTTACCTGTGTGGCATGACAAGTTTTGTTTACCAGACATTTGCTCTTCTCATCTTCCTGTGAATTGTCTTCCTCCCCTTTGAAGCCCCAGACCACTTCCCCCTTCTCCTTAGCTCAGGATGGTATATAAGCCTCAATTACCTGACTGCCTTTGAGTCTGTCTTTGTGGGGCTGCTGTACATACTTATGTAATTAAATTTGATACTTACTTACTCTGTCTTATGTCAATGTAATTATTAGACCAGCGGATGAACCTAGAAGGGAGGAAGGGAAAATTTTTCCTCCCAGACAAACTTATTCAAGCTCCAGGGAAGCCCCACTGGGCATTCTAACTCAGAAATTTATCTCAAAGAATTGGAATTCGTAAGGAGTCCTCAGTTTTGGAAAGAAGATATATTGTTTAGGTCACTTTAAACTGCAGCATGAAATGTAGAAATTTAACAAATGGGCCAATCTCGATCCTATTATGGTAATCATTTCACATTTTTGTATAAGTGTATCAAATCATCCTGTTGGGGCTTCCCTGGTGGTGCAGTGGTTGAGAGTCTGCCTGCCGATGCAGGGAACACGGGTTCGAGCCCTGGTCCGGGAAGATCCCACATGCTGCGGAGCAACTGGGCCTATGAGCCACAACTACTGAGCCTGCGCGTCTGGAGCCATGCTCCGCAACGAGAGGCCGCGACAGTGAGAGGCCCCCGCTCGCCGCAACTGGAGAAAGCCCTCGCACAGAAACGAAGACCCAACAGAACCAAAAATAAATAAATTAATTATTTGTTTTTTAAAAAATCATCCTGTTGTACACCTTAAACCTGACACAATGTTACGTCAATTATCTCAATAAAGCTGGAAAAAAAAGAAAACAAAAACCCTATCCAACTAGCTTAAACAATAAGGAAAAATTGTTATTTCACGTAACAAGTGATCTCAAGGTAGAATGGCTGTAGGGTTAGCTGTATAGATCACAAGGACCCTGTGTTAGTTTCCTAGGGCTGTCATAACAAAGTCACCCAAACTGGGTGGCTTAAAACAATGGAATTTTATTGTCTCACAGTTCTGGAGGCTAGTAGTCCAAAATCAAGTTGTCAGCAGGGCCGTGCTCCCTCTGAAACCTGTAGGACAGACTCCAATCCCTGCTTCCATTGCTACATGGCCATCTTCTTTGTGTCTCTCATCCTACAAGGACACCAGTCATACTGGTTTAGGAACCACACTATTCCAGTATGACCTTAACTGATTGTATCTGCAACAACCCTATTTTCAAATATGGTCACATTCTGGGATACTGGGGGTAAGGACTTCAATATATCTTTTAGGGGGGACACAATTCAACTCATAACATTCCCTGTCCATCTTTCTGCTCTGCCATTCTCAACCTGCTGCTACCTTTAGGCTGCTCTCTTCATGGTCCAGCCTGGCTATAGCACTCCCAGGCATCACATCCAGCGCAACAGTGTCTTTCAGATGAAGAGGGAGCATCTTTTCCTTTTACCTCTTTTAGAAGCAAAGAAGTCTTTCCAAGACCCCTCCCCCAGCAGACTTGCTCTCATGTCTCATTGGCAAAAATGTCATCATATGTGCATGCCTGATACCATCACTGGGAAGAGGAACAAGACCACTCATTGTGATTGACTTGGACCAGCAGTTCTCAGATTTGAACCTGTATCAGCATCACCTGGAGAGCTTCTTATAACACATTGCTGGGCCCTATCCCCAGAGCTTCTGGGTCAGTAGGTCTAGCGTGAGGTCTGAGAATCTGAATTTTTAAAAAATTTTATTGAGTTATAGTTGATTTACAATGTTGTGTTAATTTCTGTTGTACAGCAAAGTGATTCAGATGTGTGTGTGTGTGTGTATAAACTTTTTAATATTCTTTTCCATTATGGTTTATCACAGGATATTGAATATTGAGAATTTGAATTTTTGATGATTGGAACTCTTCAGGTGAGACTGATGCTGCTGGTCCTGGGACCACACTTTTTGAGAACCAGTGGTTTAGACTAATCAGGTTTTATCTCAGAGGTCTGGGCTTAACTCTTGGGAAAAGCATTGCCACTCAAAGAAGGGAGGATGTCTTGGACAAAATCAGGATTCATCAGAAAGAAATAAGAGGAGAAAACTGTTGGTTAGGCAACCAGTAGTGTCTGCCATACAGTGGCCAAAGAACAGGCAGAAAGAGAGTAGGAGTGTGTCCAGACAGGCGGGAAGAAAGTCAGAATGGAATGATGTCAAGGGAAGCATGGAGAAAAGATTCAGGGAGAGAATGATCAAGACTGTTAATGACATAGATAGGGTCAGGAAGGAAAGCACTGAAAAGTGACCACTGGATTGGACAACCAGAAGATCTTTATTGATCTTAGCAAGAGCAATTTTATTTTGTAGACAGCACATGAGAACAATTATACAAAATATGAAGTTATTTATAAATCATTATCTGCCATTGATGCCAAGTGCTAGAGCTAATTCCTAGCATTGGGGTTGGTTTTCCTGGAATCCAGGTAACTAGGTGACTGATAAGAGGGGGCAATGGGGTTTTGATTTATTGCTGAACAGTAAAATAAGTTTACTGAGACAGAACCCAGTTCTGAGCTCAAGTTCAAACACAGCCACATCCTGAGACCTAAGTTACAGACAGACAAGAGGTCATGATTATGGGACAAATGTTTGCATATCCTCATCTATTTGCTGGTCCACACATGTCTCCACATATGTTCAGATATGTCTACTTACCCAATCAATTCCCACCTCCTCCTCTCTATCTCGGCACATTTACTGTCTAGCTTTGTAAGCAACTGTCTGCAGGAAGCAACTCTGTGCAGGAAGCAGCTCTTTGCAGGAGGCTTTTTGTCTTGTCACTTTAGCAAAGCTATATTTTAACTAACCTTTACACCAGATGCCCCCCATGCTTAACTAGCCTCCAGCCCAAACACACCTTTTAAATCTTTTGATCACACAATGCCTTGCCTAATCTATTGACTCTTTTCTTAGATTAAAGAAGTAAAAATGAAGAATAATGAACAGATGACTAGATCTTTTCCCCAGCCTTCCCTTCAGTAATCCTGCAAGCAAACTACATGAACAAGATAGCATCTAAAAGGGGACTTCCCTGGCAGTCCAGTGGTTAAGACTCCACGCTTCCACTGCAGGGGGCACGGGTTTGATCCCTGGTCCGGGATTTAAGATCTCTGGTCAGGAAACTAAGATCCCGCATCCACATGGCATGGCCAAAAAAAAAAAAAAAAGATAGCATCTAAAGGAAGATCATGGGGAGTCTGCACACAGCAGAAAGTGACAAAGAATCTGACCCCCTACCTTAATGATGAACTGAGATTATTTCCCCTTTTCTCTTTAAAAACTTTGATGGCCTAGGAACTTCCCTGGTGGCGCAGTGGTTAAGACTCTGCCTGCCAATGCAGGGGACATGGGTTCGAGCCCTGGTCCAGGAAGATCCCACATGCCTTGGAGCAACTAAGCCCGTGCGCCGCAACTACTGAGCCTACGCTCTAGAGCCCGCGAGCCGCAGCTACTGAGTCCGTGTGCCACAACTACTGAAGCCCGCGTGCCTAGAGCCCGTGCTCCGCAACAAGAGAAGCCACCACAATGAGAAGCCCACGCACTGCAACCAAGAGTAGACCCCGCTCGCCACAACTAGAGAAAGCCCGCGTGCAGCAATGAGGACCCAATGCAGCCAAATAAATTAATAAATAATAAATTTTTAAAAAAAGAAAACCTTTATAAAAAAAATTAAAACCTTCATGGCCTAGCAGAATCTTTGGAGTTGGTTCTGGGACACAGGTCCACCTTCTCCCCAGGTTGCCAACCTCCTGAATAAAGCAACATTTCCCTTTCCAACCATCTCTAGTCTCTCGAGTACTGGCTTTTAAGCAGTGAGCAGCCAAACCTGAGTTTGGTAACAGCTTCACATATACACATAATTATCTATAGACAAGTCCAGGTTCTGCCACTTGCTGCTGGAATACCTCTCTTGGTCTCCATTTTTGCCTCTCATAGAGTCGTTATGAGGCTCAAGTGAGATCATGTGTATAAATAAAAATGTATATGTATGTAAGATAATTGTTATTACAGCTAGACATCCTTTACTTTCTCCACACATAATGTTGCCAGGTAGCGATTGATTCCCAAGTATTCGGATGAGTACAATTTTTAAGATATATTTATACTGCATGATTCCAACTAGATGACATTCTGGAAAAGGCAAAACTATGGAGACAGTAAAAAGATCAGTGTTTGCCAGGGTTTGGGAGTGGGGGAGGGATGAATAGGCAAAGCACAGAGGTTCTTTAGGGATGTGAAACTACTCTGTTTACCATGATAATGGATACATGTCATTATACATTTATCCAAACCCATAGAATGTATAAAACCAATAGTGAGCCATAATGCAAACTGGATTTAAGGTGATTATGATGCGTCAATGTAGGTTCAGCCATTGTAACAAATGTACCACTCTGGTGAGGAATGTTGTTAATAGATGAGGCTGTGCATGTGTGGGGGCAGTGGGTATACAGAAATCTCTGTACCTTCCTTTTCATTTCACTGTGAACCTACAAGTGCTCTAAAAACACTGTCTTTTTAAAAAAGAGAGAGAGAGAAAATGGAAAAAAAATAAATGGGCCAATTAAATACCTTGAATCCTTTGGCTAAATTCATTTGTTCAATTAACAATATATATTGAGTCAGACCTTGGCTGGGCTCTGGATAAAATGGGAAGTAAAATTACTTTCTGAACATATAATGGAATAGTAGATAGCCATTCAAACTGATTGTGTAGTTCTGTATTTATTGATCTGGAAGATGTTCATTGTATTCTATGACAAGAGTAGGTTATAAATAATATTATATTATGAACCCAATAAAAATATATTTCAAGGGAAAAAGTCTGAAAAGTTCTACATCAAAACAAATGTAACAGTAGCTACTCCTGGACACTATGTTTTTTTAATTATTTGTATTTTTTAGTTTTCTGCAATGGATATGTATTTGCTTATGTGGGAAACTATGTATGTAAGTAAATGAAATAATGATTAAAAGGAAAGGAAATAGGGCTTCCCTCGTGGCACATTGGTTAAGAATCTGCCTGCCAATGCAGGGAACACGGGTTCGAGCCCTGGTCCGGGAAGATCCCACATGCTGCGGAGCAACTAAGCCCGTGCACCACAACTACTGAGCCTGTGCTCTAGGGTCCGCGTGCCACAACTACTGAGCCTGCACTCTAGGGCCCGCGAGCCACAACTACTGAAGCCCGTGCGCCTAGATGCCGTGCTCTGCAACAACAGACGCCACCGCAATGAGAAGCCTGCGCACTGCACTGAAGAGTAGCCCTCGCTGGCGCCCACGCGCAGCAACAAAGACACGATACAGCCAAAAATAAATAAATTAAATAAATAAATTTTTTTAAAAAAAGGAAAGGAAATACAAAAAATTAAGGCTGATGCTCTTTAAGGCAATCTGATTCACTTCTGACTGCAGCTGTCCCCTCTGTCCACCCCCCCACTGGAGCCAGCCTCTCTGGGTCACTATTTATTTATGTATTTGGCTGCGTCGGGTCTTAGTTGTGGCACGCAGGATCTTCGTTGCGGCATGTAGGATCTTTCGTTGTGGCACGCGTGCTTCTCTCTAGTTGTGGTGTGCGGAATCCACAGCGTGCAGGCTCAGTAGCCCCGCGGCATGTGGGATCTTAGTTCACTGACCAGGGATCAAACCCGCGTCCCCTGCATTGGAAGGCAGATTCTTAACCACTGGACCACCAGGGAAGTCCCTCTGGGTCACTTTTTAAAGTCCAGCCTGTTAAGGCACTGTTGGATTGGAAGCCAGGAGAGCCCCACTGCAACAGGCAGGGAGCCAGGCTAGGAATGTGAAACAGTGAGAATGTGAAACAGGCTGAGCCATTTCAGGGTGCTCTTAAAATATGAAAAAACGACTTTTTCCATTCCAAAAATAATTCAGGAAGTCAAGTCTGGGGAGGAAGCTTCAGTCTAACAGTGAAATCTGGGAAAGGTACAGGAAGTACACAACTTGAAAGATATATTGCAAAGATTTATTTTGCCTTACAACATTCAGCAGACTATGGCTGTTTCTGTGATTATTTTTATAGATTGAGGGCCCAAAAAATAGTATCTCACTGGGTACATTCATCTTCCCAACCATTCTAAGACATGGCACCAGATCTGTCTTTGTTGCCATCGAACCATTCAAAGCAGACTCTACATTAGCCTTTCTAGCCTGTGAAATAAAAAAAGCAGGAATTGCAGGGAAGTTTGTGCTCTTGGGGGCACAGAGGACTTTTCTTCCACTGCTTTGCA
Organism: Balaenoptera borealis; assembly: GCF_965194805.1. Classification (NCBI taxonomy): domain Eukaryota; kingdom Metazoa; phylum Chordata; class Mammalia; order Artiodactyla; family Balaenopteridae; genus Balaenoptera; species Balaenoptera borealis. The sequence continues at coordinate 40,557,614 of NC_138869.1, forward strand.
CTTTGGAAAGTTGCCATCCATTCGGGTTCCACTCAAAGAAGCTTTTTCCAGACCCCAGAACAAATTGTAGCCAGAAGCTCTGCTCTTTGTCAGGAGGCAATTGCAGCCCAGACTTAGCCAGGATCTTGCCCTCTACTCTCAGAGAACAAATTCACTTTATGTGTAGGGATCCTGGTTCTTCTTTTACCTGGGGATGGGACATAGCCCCTGGTTCTTTCCAGAAAGCCCCCAACTGTCCTGAGGTTTCTGTTTTGTTTTGTTTTGTTTTTTAATAAATTTATTTTATTTATTTATTTTTGGCTGCATTTGGTCTTCGTTGCTGCGTGTGGGCTTTCTCTAGTTGCGGCGAGCGGGGGAGCTACTCTTCGTTGTGGTGCGCGGGCTTCTCATTGCAGTAGCTTCTCTTATTGCAGAGCACAGGCTCTAGGCACATGGGCTTCAGTAGTTGTGGTGCGCGGGCTCAGTAGTTGTGGCGCACGGGCTCAGTAGTTGTGGCACATGGGCTTAGTTGCTCCGAGGCATGTGGCATCTTCCTGGACCAGGGCTCGAAACCATGTCCCCTGCATTGGCAGGAGGATTCTTAACCACTGCACCACCAGGGAAGCCTGAGATTTCTGTTTTGCTTTCACCATTGTACAGGTTATATCTGATCTCTGGATATCACTTCTTCCCAGTATCAGTGATTGAAATGTTTCAGTCTTTCCTCTTCCCTTTTCCTTCTCTTTAGCCACTGTAGTTTAGTGAAGCAAAATAAATAGGCCTCTGTCTCCACTGTTGGAGACCCAGGCAATTAAACTTTTGAGGGGCTGCACACAAGTTAGAGATCTATGAACCCTCATAGGAAGTTAAAGCCAAGGCGCATGGTACCTATTTTGTGATCAGATATTGTTTTCCTTTGTTAGAGATCAACTTTCCTTCCTTTTAAGGCAAAGAATCCCTTATGCGAACCATCACAACAATCCCGATGACTACAAAGAGAATAATGCAACTGTTCTATATCTTGAATGTGGTGGTTCCACAACTGTATGGGGATTTTAAAACTCATAAAACTATCTCTGAAAAAGGCCAATTTTTACTGTACATAAATTATACCTCAATGGAGAACACCAACAACAATCTGATTTAAGTAACATGCAAAAATGTGTAAGATACAATGCTAAAGTGGGGGGAAAATGACAGCATCTACAGCTTATGTTCATATATGAATAAGGAGGAGGATATCAGAATTTAAAACTGTGCTTTGTTGAATGAGATAATTTTCCCTTTCAAAAATTTACTTGTAATTGATGCTATGAGTTTTTTGAGCTATAAATACGTTTTAAAACTTAAAGATGAGTGTTTATAAAATGTGCGGAGCTGAACACTTAAAATTAGTTCGTTTTACGCACTTTATATATCAATTACAAAGTTTTTAAAGAAGGCTTAAAGAAAAGTTGCGGTGATGGTCACAAGAGTGTACATCCAAATGAAAAAAAAAATTCACCCAAATGAAAAAAAATTCATCCACTTAAAATTTATACAGTCTACCGTATAGTACACCTTAATTTAAAAAATACATAAATTTAAGTCTTCTGGCGATGTGGTGGACACGCGGTCAAAGCCCGACGGCGATGACTCATACCCAGAACAGGCCTCCTGGAGCGCAGCCCACCCCCGCAGTACCTGCTCTCGCTCTGCCTGCGGCCGGGACGCCTGCAGGGGGCGCCCGAGTCTCTCGGGGGAGTTGCGACCCCGCACAAAGACCCGCGGCTCCCGAGAACCCGGGGCCTTGGGGCCCAAGGTGGGGAAGGACGTGGGAGTCCCCGCCCCTCCCGCCCCCCAGCGAGTCGGGGAATCGCCGCCTCTGGCCACCCAGCCACACCACTCCCCGCCGGCCGCGCTGACGTCACCGCCCCGCCTCCCCGCCTCGCTCCGCCGTTCCCGCCCCGCCCCCTTTCCCGGCTGGCGCCGCGGTGAGGCTCCTCGCCCTCAGCTTCTGCCTGTCGCCCCAAGATGGCGGACACAATGAACCGGTGCCGCGCCGGTTGGCCCTGAGGCGACCGTGAGGAGGACCGGTCTGCGAGACCCCATAGTCCCGGCAGAAGAGTGTTGCACAGGCAGGAGGAGGAAGAGGAGGAGGCGGCCCGACTGTCGGCCGCTCTCCAGCCCGCCGCCGGCGCGGCGCCGCGCCCGCCCCGCCCGGGTCGGCCCCTCGGCAGCCCGCCCGTTCGCCGGGCTCCGCCCCGGCTCTGCGCCGCCGCCGCCTCCAGCAGCCGCCGCCATGAAGCTGACCGACAGCGTGCTGCGGAGCTTCCGCGTCGCTAAGGTGTTCCGCGAGAACTCGGACAAGATTAACTGCTTCGACTTCAGCCCCAACGGCGAGACGGTCATCTCGAGCAGCGACGACGACTCCATCGTGCTCTATGACTGCCAGGAGGGCAAGTGAGTGCACCGGTGGCCTTGGGCCCGGGTCTGAGTCCCTCCCGCCCTCCCCGTCGTGGCCCTGCGCTCCCCCCGCGGCCCGCCCTCTAACCCGGTCTGGTCCGCGGCCTGTATTGCACACGCTCCTGCCAGGGCTGCGTCCCCTCCGAAGCCGTCCGGGAGACCTTTTTTTTTTCTTTTAAAATAACGATAGCAATAATAGTAATCGTATTTTTGTTTTGTCTGTCTTCGGTCTCCTCACAGAGAGCCTTAGCATCGCTGGCCAAACCACACCTTGACCTTGACCTTTAAACGCAAGGTCCGCCCACCGCTGCCCCAGCTGGTAGCTTTTCCGATACTCTGACTCCGTCGAAGGTGCCAGTCGGCTGTGGCCCCCGCGCAGAACCGCAGAGGCTGCTCTGCTGCTTCGTTCAACAGCGGCAGCTCGCTCTCTCTGCGCTCTGCTCGGTGACCTCGATTCAGCCCTGGCACTTCACCCGTCCCCTGCCCCTCAGCTTCCCGCCGCCTTTCTGCCGGAAGGCCGCGTGGGTTGCAGTTGTTAGCTGTCAGGATTTATTTGTTGCCTCTTTGGGCCCCTGACTTTTCCTTTCTGGTCCAAATCATTCTTTTGCTCCCTCAGTCCCGATGCCCACGTTTATAGTTAACTTTTTACCTGCATCCGAAACTTTTCCTTTTTGCCAGACACACCTGGCTGTCGCTCCCAACCTGAATGTGAACCTCGTAGTAGAACAAAGAAAGCATCGTCTAACAATTTCGTGTTTCTTCTTATACTTTTTTTTAAAATTACACTTTATGGTCCGCTTGGACTTATCATAATTCCGAGTCTGATCATGACATTTCTAGGTTGTCCCAAGTCCTCTGGAGACCCACCACACCTGTATCTCTGCAAAATCTTAAAAGCACAGCTTTTTGCCTTTTTCCCTGGGGACCTGTCAGCTTTCCCCTCACCCCCGCCCCAGACTTGCTTTCTCTAAATCCTTGCTAAATTGTGATCTCCTTTTTGAATCCTTGGGTTTTTCTTTACCTTCTCCAGCTTTCTTTTGTCTGTTTTGTGTAAACCAATGTCTTCTATAAGCTTTCTTTTGGAACTTGTCTTTTCATTTGTAAATTTGGTTATCTAAAGTAATGCTGTATTGGTCTGAGCTATACTGTTCTGCCCAATTTTTTGCCATTTGGGCTGTGGAAAAAGTATTATGTAACTGACTCTGGATCTGCTTGCAGTATGTGGAAGAGTGGCCTATAGTGGTGGTCCTGAGGGAAGAGAGAATTGTTAGCTGGACTGATGCTGAGAGATGTGAGTCAATGTTATTCATTTCATAGATGGGTTTTCGTCCAGGTCCGGCCACTTGCATTAGCCTGGAATAGAGAGTAACGTATAAAGCTAGGGTGGAGATTGGGGTTGTGGGGTCCTGGAGCTAGAAGTAAATTGAAGCTGACTTGCTTGAAATGTTTAGTGCTTGTGCACAGATTAGAACCTCTCCCTGGATGAATTTGAGGATGGAGATGTATATCCTCATTCAAAGAAAATGAAGGTTGTAGCAGCATTTCTTCACAGTTTGTCTCCAAATACTGCATAATTTCCGCGGTTGGTAGGAATGCCATTGACTTGAAGGCTGTCTTGTTAAAAGTAAAATGTTAATTTTATAACATAATGCAGTTTATTCATTCATGTAGCATTTTTACATAATTACAAACTTGCAGAAAAGTTACAGCATTGTTTCAAAGAACTCCCAGGATCCAATAATTGGTTACATTTTGCTCTGTTTGCTTTGTCATTCTCTGTAGATACACACACACACACACACACATATATATATATATATGTACACACACACACACATATATATACATATATTTTTTTTTTTCTTTCCCTGAACCATTAGAGAGTAATTTGGAGGTATGAAGCCCCTTTATCCTAAACACTTCAGCATGGATTTCCTAAGCACAAGGACGTTTTCTTAGGTAACCAGAGTACAGTTATCCAAATAAGGGAATTTAACATTGATACAATAGTATACAGCACGCTCTTTAAAATATTCATAAGGATTAATTGTGACCTTGTTTCATTGTGATCTGTGGTCAGAGAGTGACCTGATAGGAGACCTGGGTTCTAGTTTGGCCTTGTGACCAGGTATGTGACATTGGTCAGATCACTTCTCTGGCCTCTAGGAGTCCGTGATCCTAAGTGGTAATGTGAAGAAAAAATTTGCCACTAGTGTAGGTCAAACCAACATTGGAAGAAAAGTAACATTTTCTTGGAAGGCACAATATCTTTATTACATGGTACTAATGTTGGGAGTTTGAAAATGGCTAAAACAAGATTCTTTATGCTTAATATTTTCCATGTGTACTGTTCACTTAATAATAGAGTTCATCCATTGAGTGATTTTTAAAAATTTTTTTAATTTTAATTTTTTGGCTGCACTACATAGCATGTAGGATCTTAGTTCCCCAACCAGGGATCGAACCTGCGATCCCTGCATTGGAAGCACAGAGTCTTAACCACTGGGCCTCCAGGGAAGTCCCGAGTGTTTTTGTTTTTTTTTTTTAATTTGAAAGTATACAAAGGATATTATCTGTGGTAGGTGATGTGAATTATTCAGAGAGAAGGATTTAATATTATTTATTCGTACCTGATCACCAGAATCATAGTTTGTGCAGAGAAGCTTACCACAATATTCGTGAAAGAATGTTATGCATAAGCTCTGTAAGATCCTCTGAAATGGATGCATTAGGATCTTGCTTTCAAACTAGGAAATGATATGAGGTAAAAGATTTGTGTTATTAAGAACAAAATCTCAGGTTAATATTATGGATATATTTGGATATGGATATATTTGAGACAAATAGGCCGTATATAAGTGAAACTGAAAATTTTCCTTTAACATTGGTTCTTCAGGCTCTGTCTTCATTATTGTAGGGTAAATACTGAGATAAGTAAGCTTCTGTTTCCACTGGTAGGAGCAAAGTCAACTATCTTTTGAGAGCAAGCACACATTCACACACACGTTCACTCACTCACTGGTTACCACACAGTAACTACATGGCAGAACCCAGGGTGGTGGACTTGACAAGGTAGCATTTGAGCTGCTCTTTTTGTTTATCTGATCTTTCAGTAAAGGTAAAAATGTGGAAAATTCAGTGCATTTGGAGTGAGAAGTCTTGTTTGTAAATAGGTTTAATATAAGGAAACCCTTGACGTCACAGAAATTGAAAGTGCAAATGATTAAAGTTCCCTGAGTCATCTGATTGTTTAGCATCTAGGTTTCAAGAGGTTTTTACATTGAGAGGGTGAACTTCTTTTTCATAAATTAAATTCTTGACAAACATTAATATAGGATTTATGAAATTCTCCTATACCTAAATGTAGGATATTATGAAGTTTTTGGTTAAATATTTTGCTGAGATCAGTTTCAGCTTGATCTTCAAGGTGCTATAGAAGAAGATAACATGTAAGGAACTTCAACAAATGGACTGATAACTTTTAACTTAGAAATATGTGATATTACATTTAAGTAAAGAGAAAAGAATCAATGACTAGTTTTGTTAGGGAGAGTGAGGTTTGTCTTGTAAAAGGCTCAGTAAGTGCTTTGGACCTGTAAGATAGAGAGGATGGAAATATTAGGTTATATTAGGAAAGGCAGTTTTGCATCTGGTTTCAGTTTTGATAAATCATTTCTTCTTAAAGAAAGAGCTTCTTTCCAAGTGAATGGCTTAAGTTCTGGCCTCATTGGTCTGGCCTATTCCCATTTTCCTCTTTCTTGTAAGTTATGACTTGTTTTGTGTGTCTTTCTTCCCAAATAGATGTACTTCCTCTCAAAGCTTACTTTTGAACATTGTAGTAAAGGCTGATTTGAGCCCTCAGATTTACTTCCACTTCCTAACTTTGGCATTTGGTATTCAGAGGTGAAAGGCTGTTGCACTTGATTGATTCTGTTTGTTTCCACCCTTTTGGAAGAAATTCTGTTTCTTTTCAGTGTTAGAGCTTACCAAGAATCTTCACCCTTCCCACATCATTGAAGTGCTTCTCTTTATATGAAGATCCTAGATTTTGGTGATGGAGGATTTTGATGGTTTTCTTTCTCTGTCCATTTCCTCGTCAGACCAAAGAGAACCCTGTACAGTAAGAAATATGGCGTGGACCTCATCAGATACACTCATGCAGCAAACACAGTCGTTTACAGCTCTAACAAAATAGACGGTAAGCAAGCCTTCTTTTTAGGAAGTTATGGTCATGGTTTCCTTTGTTAAATCATTCACGGAATCTTTGTACTTCTGTTTGGTTATAGTTACTTTAAATTCTCCTATGATGTTAGCTGTGCTAACATTGTTATGACTGAAGGGATGCTGGAAGCAAGCAAGCCATTAGTACTTTTGAAGGACTTGAAACTGAGTATTCAAGGTCTCCAGTTTAGAGTGGAGAGTGGAAATAGGAAGCCACGAATTGTATTTACGGTTTGAACTTCTTGAAACTTGAATACTTTTAGAAGAAATAAAAGGAAAGAATACTTGACAGCAAGTGGTAAACAATGCTACCTTCCCGTTCAAAATATATAGATTTGAGAAAAGTTTTACAGATGCTTGAGTTATGGTGGTTTAGCAGACATTAGAAGAGTTTTTGGTGTGTGCCCAACCATTTATGGTCTGTGTCACAAAGGACAGTATACTGACCTTAGTTATCTTTGATTCCAGGGACACTTTTTGATTTGAATTTTATCCCTTTTTCCTTTCATTTATTTATCTTATTTTTTTTGGCCGCACTGCACACATGTGAGATCTTAGTTCCCCAACCAGGGATCAAACCCTTGGCCCCTGCATTGGCAGCGTGGAGTCGTAGCCACTGGGCCACCAGGGAAGTCTCTCCCTTTTTCCTTTTAAATAAAGTTAATGTCTTTGAAGAATAAAGGCTTATTTTTAGAAATTAAACTTGTGAATTTCTTTCTCTAATAAAGGATCTCTGCCTTTACCTGCTTTTCCCCTGGGATAAGTCATTCTCAGTTGACAGATTGTCTTGGAATTGAGCTATAACTTTCATGTTAGGACTCTTTTTTTTTTTTTTTAACTTATCTCACTGATTTATTGATTGTTTCATTTTTAGCAGTACGATTTTTCTAATGTCATTCAACAAAGATTGCTTAGACCGCTATTTTGGTTATGCCTATCTCAGAGCAGATGGGTAGAAGTCTTTTTTTTTTTTTTTAATGAGACTTTTCTGCCTGTACTTGATTTTTAGTAAGTATATCGTTTATACTTTTCATGCCTCTATTTCAGAAGTGGTTTTCTAAGTAAGCAGTGCAATTGATGCTTTTGGACAAGAATATAAAACAGGATCTTGAGGAAATATATCTCTGTGATCATCTGAATGAATGGTATATTTCTTCTATTGGGGTATATTTCTTCTGTTGGGGTGTTTTTCTGGGTGATTAAATGAGGATTCTCCAAATATGGTGCAAGATGAGGCAAATGTGTGGCACTTGCAGCTTTGCTGCCAGGCCTCTGCTGTGAGGATGTTGCTTTTCCTGTCTCGAGTGCATCCGTCCTGAAGAGTTCCTCCAACGCTCCGTATCATTTTGCCTGATTCCAGGCTGAGGTAGTAGTTTGTACAGTTTGAGGGTCTATGATACCACCCGGTACAGGAGATAACTGTACAGGCCACTGCCTTGCCAGGAACAGTGCGCCAGCTACCGAGTGGGGCGGAGAGGATGGCGACGCCCTGCTCATCTCTGGGAAAACCAGGTAATGGGGAGGAAGTCTTTTTCTGCTTAGGGCAGGTGAGTAGTTCCTAGCAGTAGAACAACCAGGAATACTTTATAGTTGTCATTCGAGAACTTTGAAGATGTTTTCAAGGAAAACCATGTTTAGTTTTGGAACATACAAAGAATGCCTTTTTCCCTCTCCCAGGTTAAATGCCCTTTTATTAGTACCCCTGTGAACCACTGGGATGACTTGGTGCTTTCAGCCTCTTTGTTCCTGTGTTGTGTTTGCCTCCAGAATGTTCTTTCTATGCTTTCCTTTCTGTATTTTGGCCCCATTTCCTATTACCTTTTTCTCAACAATTGTTTCTTATTCCTAGTCTTTTCAGGGGCATAGTACTTTCCAGTTCTGTTCTTTATGGCACTTCATTCCCTTCCCACCACCATCATTTTTTGTTTTACTTTTTCAGAAGGAATCATTTGGTTTTTAAGAGTATTTGTCTTGTTTTCCCCAAGCACAAATCTCTGTGATTATTTCTTTCTTGGAAATTGTCAAATTCTCACTGCTATGACGTGGTATAGTTCATGATTTTGATTTTTAAATGTCTTGCGATCTTTTTAACCTAAATTTTCTCATTTCTTCTTTTGGCCACTTTATAATTCACTTTTCTGCATAAGGGACCATTGGATAGTTGGTTAATTAGAAAAGAAGTAGTAGAACATTACTTCTCTTTCCATTTTATTTAGTTTTAATGTAAATTGTGCATCCAGTTTACATTCAGATGAGGTGAGGGTTGGGTTGACATGCTGTTGGAGAACGCTGGACAAAAGTATCTTATGCCAGAGTCCAGCCTGATCCTCAGCTCAGCATGGCTGTTTAATTCTTTGAGTCTGTTTCCTCAGTAGCCATATGTTTTTCTTTAAGGTTTGCCATTCTGTGGGCATTAAAACTGTTGTGGTTTTTTTTGGGGGACGGGGGGCGCATATTTGCAGGACAAGTTTCATTGTAACTATGCAGAAGCCAAAGGTTGGCAGCAATAGTGATTTTAAACATTGCTTTATAACGCTGTCAACTTGAGAACTCTGCTTTTGAATTACGTGAAATCTCTAGTCCCGTGAAAAGGAGTTATTCACTATTATTTATTCATACCTTGCTTGGGTTATGGAAAACAATGAATTCTTTGACCTTGTCTTTTCAAGATGAAAATGCAAAGTAAATTTCTTTAAAAATAGTAGGATATCATCATGCCTTATTTATCTTCTTACAGATACTATCCGTTACCTGTCCTTGCATGACAACAAATACATCAGATACTTTCCTGGACATAGCAAAAGGTAAGACGCAAGTGTTACAGAAGTAGATAGTTCTTTTATCCCTGAGGTTATCCAGAGAATGAAAGAGTGGAGAGATTTTATTAGTGAACTGAAGCTAGTTTCTCACTGCTGTTTGGCATACCTCTTAATCTTCTCTTGTTAACCTTCCCTAAACAGTCAACTCATGATTAATCGAGGTTGTAGAGGCCAGGGGTAGGACTTCATAGATAAACTGAAACCTCAGTTAAAACATTAATAGGAAGAATGTGGATTAAAGATATTCAGTGGAAACCTATGTAGTAAAAATAACATTTGGCATTTAGGGATCCCAAATATCAGACATCCCTTAATGAAAGTACATTTACATGTTTGAGGCCTTCCAGTATAGGTGGCCCCCATTTCAGCATGCCCCTGCTCTACATAAATGTGTTCCACATGAAGAGCTTAATGAGGATGTAAAAAAAAATTAATAAAAGTCTTGGCTTCCCTGGTGGCGCAGTGGTTAAGAATCCTCCTGCCGATTCAGGGGACATGGGTTCGAGCCTTGGTCCAGGAAGATCCCACATGCCGTGGAGCAGCTAAGCCTGTGCGCCACAACCACTGATCCTGCACTCTATAGCCTGCGAGTCACAACTAAGCCTGCGTGCCACAACTACTGAAGCCCACGTGCCTAGAGCCCATGCTCCGCAAAACAGAAGCCACTGCAGTGAGAAGTCTGCACACCGCAACAAAGAGTAGTTCCCGCTCACCACAGCTAAAGAAAGCCCGCGTGCAGCAACAAAGACCCAACACAGCCAAAAATAAATAAATAAATAAATTTATTAAAAAATAATAATTGTCCTTTCATACTTTTTGAAAGTCAAGAAACTTGTTTCCTTATTTTTTTTTTAAGGTATATATTTATTTATTTTATTTTTATTTTTTTTGGCTGCGTTGGGTCTTTGTTGCTGCGTGCGGGCTTTCTCTAGTTGGCGGCCCTCGGGGGCTACTCTTCCTTGCGGCGCGCAGGTTTCTCATTGCGGTGGCTTCTCTTGTTGCGGAGCACGGGGTCTAGGTGCATGGGCTTCAGTAGTTGCGGTGCGTGGGCTCTAGGGCATGAGGGCTTCAGTATTTGTGGCGTGCGAGCTCAGTAGTTGTGGCTTGCGGGCTCTAGAGTGCAGGCTCAGTAGTTGTGGTGCGTGGGCTTAATTGCTCCGTGGTATGTGGCATCTTCTCAGAGCAGGGATCGAACCCGTGCCCCCTGCATTGGCAGGCAGATTCTTAACCACTGAGCCACCAGGGAAGTCCCCCTTACTCCGTTCTGTAATGCAGGTTACTTCTCTCTGTCTCTTATCTCAATTCCCCTGGTATTTTTCCTCCAGTTTTTCAAGTTTGGGCTGAATGTTAAACACATTTTCCCTTGGATGATATATTAATCATTGGTGCTTCCCTGTGCAAATGTACAGTAACCCTATATAGCTTGGAGTGGTTCAGAGCCCTGACAGGAGGTAGACCGAGAGCACCGTTTTCAGCTGCACTTCTGATTGGGCAAGGGCATTTCTGTGTTGCTGAAGATAAGAGGTGGCAGCTGTTGGTTACTGTGTAGTTCAAAGAATGGCTTGTGACAAATAGATGTTTTTGCTTGTTTATAGTCAAATTAATGTTCACAAATATACTGTCTGTAATTAAGACTTGATTGCAGTTGTTTGAAATTCTTTCCAGTCTTCCCAGTTGCCCAATTTCTTGACCTCCTGACCTCCGGATTCTTAATAGATGACTTTGTCCCTCCCTTTTTGAGAAAATCAAGGCCATCCAAAATGAGTTCTTTTCAACTCCTATCTCTTTCACCTAAACTTCTCTCTTCCTTAGAACACTTTCCCTGAGAAAGAAGTAGCCTTTTCTTCTTTGAGAAAACCACCCCCTCTGTTTTTACTTCCGTCTCCTTACTGGACTTTGCTGCCCACAAACTTAGTCGGTCTTCTAAATTTATTTATTTTTATTTATTTTATTTTTGGCTGCGTTGCATCTTCGTTGCTGCACGTGGGGTTTCTCTAGTTGTGGTGAGCGGGAGCTACTCTTCACTGTGGTGCGCAGGCTTCTTATTGCGATGGCTTCTCTTGTGGAGCACGGGCTCTAGGCACGCGGGCTTCAGTAGTTGTGGCACTCGGGCTCAGTAGTTGTGGCTCACGGGCTCTAGAGCACAGGCTCAGTAGTTGGTGGCGCACGGGCTTAGTTGCTCCGTGGCATGTGGGATCTTCCCCGGGCCGGGGCTTGAACCCTGCAGGCGAATTCTTAACCACTGTGCCACCAGGGAAGCTCTACTCACCAGGGGAGCCCTACTCGGTCCTCGGTCCTCTTTATCTTCCTTATCTTAAATTTCTTTTTTTTTTTTTTTTTTTTTAATTACACTATACTAGGTGTGCTTTATTTATTTATGGCTGTGTTGGATCTTCGTTTCTGTGCGAGGGCCTTCTCTAGTTGCGGCAAGCGGGGGCCACTCTTCATCATGATGCGCGGGCCTCTCACCATCGCGGCCTCTCCCGTTGCGGAGCACAGGCTCCAGACGCGCAGGCTCAGTAGTTGTGGCTCACGGGCCTAGTTGCTCCGCGGCATGTGGGATCTTCCCAGACCAGGGCTCGAACCCGTGTCCCCTGCATTGGCAGGCAGATTCTCAACCACTGCGCCACCAGGGAAGCCCTCACCCACTTCTTTTCACCGTCAAACATAAAAGAATAATCTGCATATTCCCTTCTCCACCTCCTCATACTCACTCACTGTTTAACTCACTCATCCAAGCCAAGCTGTTTACTCCCCTTTCCCTGCTGCCTCCAGGTAAAATCCACTGCCTGGGGCTTTTTTTGGTGCTTAACCTCTCAGTAAAACTTTTTTTTTCCTTTGGCTTCTCATCTTGGTTCTGTTTTTGCTATTTTTTGCCTCTCTTTCTCTTTTTGACTCTAAACAAGGTTCTACCCTAGCTTTTTTCTCCTCCTCTTGGTATTTGGGCCATCACTGATTTCATTCACCTCAGATAGCTTCCCAAATCAGTATTTTCAGCCCATGATTTCCAGACTCAACTTCTACCTACAGGTCCAATACTCCATCCATCGTTAAATTCCTTGGGCTAGCTCTTCTGTCTGCCTCATGTTTCTTCACCCCTGTCCCTTCCAATTCTCCCAACTCAAAGGCTCTGTTACCTGTTCACTACTTTTTCCCTGCCTTCACATCCAGTGAGTTGTTAAATCCCGTTGATTCTACTTAGGTTTAACCTCGTGTGTCATTCTGCTCCATACGCCTTTACTTCTGTCCTAGCTCAGGTAAATTATTGTCAACTCCTAATCTCCCCATCCCTCAGCATCCTGCTTCTGCACCCTGTTTTTACAGTTCTGACCACAGCCTCCCTCGAGAAACCTTGGAGTCAGATTCTTTTCCCTCTGCCTGACCCATTTTCCCAGTGTTATCTCCCACCACTCCAGTTGAAGTGAATTCTGGGCTGCTTCCTGAACTGCCTCATGCCTTCCTATCTGGCAACTTCCAGAAAGGCCACTCCCATTGAAACCCTGTTCACCACAGGTGCTGCTTCTTCCTGAAATCCTTCTCTGACCCTCTCTTGGAGTTGTCTGGACTAGACAGTTAAGCTTCCTTAGAGTTGAAGTCGTGTTCCTCCTTGTATTCCCTCTACCTCTCATCGTAGAGCCTTGTGCCAAGATAGACTTCCTCTGAGCTTTTGACCTGAATACTGACGTAAAATTACATGTTCATATGCATTCTGCTCACTCCGTTTTATTACCACCTCAGCATTCCCAGGAGATTTTGGCTTATAGTATCATTAAAATTTTTAAGTTGATGATCTAGTGCAAATGTCAATTTAGTTATATTGGAAGAATTTTTTTTTTTTGGTCAAAAACTTTATTTTTAAGGAAAAAAAGTACATTTGTCCATTTTTTACTCATGGCATACATTTGTAATTCTTTCTAGTGGAACCAAAACTTCCTGAACCCCTTTCAGAGTCATCCAAAATTTGAACTTCCTCTATTTCTACATTTAAAAAACCCATTCACAAATGAGCTGTGCAATTTGATCTGCTTTTTGTACTCCAGTTTTTTTTTGTCAAAATGAAACAGTACAACACCAACATTTCCTCTGTAATCTTCACCTGTGACACCAGCTCCTATGTCTGTGAAGCGTTTTTTAGCCAAGGCAGAATGTGGAACTACTCTTCCATAACACCCAGAAGGAAGAGCCATCTGAGTGTCCATTTTCACAAGGGCTTCCTCTATAGGTGGTACTACAGACTCATAGGCACTGTACAGGCCATAGCCCATGGACCTCAAGGATCCCTCTGGTTAGGGCCGTGGCATGCTCCAAGAGGCAAGTAAAGTGGAGTCACGTGCCATCCTTCTCCACAGGCTGGGCCCAAATGCCGGGGAGATGATGGGTATCTTCAACGCAGAGCATGGCAGAGCAAGAACATGAGCAGAGGGGACAAGAGAGCTCAGGATGAGGCCTTGGAAGAAGTATTTTTCAGTGAGTGACTGGTGTAACCATAAGAGGGGACCCATATCAGAAATATAGCATAGGCTATTAGCATAGGGCTGTGGCTCTCTAAGTGTGGAGCCCAAACCACCAGTCTCAACATCACTGAGGAGCTTGTTAGAAACACAGATTCTCAGACCTCACCCCAGACCTACTGGATTAGAAATTCTGGCAGTGGATCCCAGCAATCTGTTTTAACCCACCCTCCAGGTGATGCTGGTACCACTCAGGTTTGAGAACATCAGTATAGTCCACAAACCTCTAGTTAAGGAATCATGCTTTTTTTTTCTTTTAATTGAGATATAGTTCAGTACCATAAATTCACCCTTTTAAAGTGTACAATTCAGTGGTTTTTAGTATATTCACAGAGTTGGGCAACCATCACCACTATCTAATTCCAGAACATATTCATCACCCCAAATAGAAACCCTGTACCCATTAACACTCCCCATTTCCCCTCTTCCCAGCCCCTGGCAACCACTAATCTACTTTCTGTCTCTATAACTTTGTCTATTCTGGATATTTTTTATAAATGGAACCAGATCATATGTGGCGTTTTGTGTCTGACTTCTTTCACTTCATAAATGTTGTAATATGAATCAGTACTTCATTTCTTTCTTTTTTATTTATTTATTTTTGGCTGCGTTGGGTCTTCGTTGCTGCGCGCGGGCTTTCTCTAGTTGTGGTGAGTGGGGGCAACTCTTCGTTGTGGTGCGCAGGTTTCGCATTGCGGTGGCTTCTCGTTGCGGAGCACGGGCTCTAGGCTCGCAGGCTCAGTAGTTGTGGCTCGCGGGCTCTAGAGTGCAGGCTCAGTAGTTGTGGCGCACGGGCTTAGTTGCTCTGCGGCATGTGGGATCTTCCCAGAGCAGGGCTCGAACCCGTGTCCCCTGCATTGGCAGGCGGATTCTTAACCACTGCGCCACCAGGGAAGCCCCAGTACTTCATTTCTTTTTATTGCCAAATAATATTCTTGTATGACAATAACACGTTTTGTTTATCCATTCATTAGGTGATGGACATTTGGGTTGTTTCCAGTTTTTAGCAATTATGAATAATGCTGTTGTGAACATACATGTACGGGGGATTTTTTTGACATATGTTTTCATTTTTCTTGGGTATATACCTAAGAGTGGAATGTTTGGATCATATAGTAACTCTAACTTTTTGAGGAAGTGTAAAACTTTTTCAAAGCAACTGTACCATTTTACATTCCTACCAGCAGTGTATGAGGGTTCCAGTTTCTCCACATCCTCACCAACTCTTGTTATCTCTCTTTTTGATTATAGCTTTGCTAGTGGGTATGAAGTGGTATCTCATTATGATTTGATTTGCATTGGAATCATATATTTTTATGCTGTAGCTTTAAGTTGCTTTTTTGATTATACTAATTGCCTTTGATTGTTCCAGATTGCTTGCGTATGTGTGTTTCTAAAAATGGAGTTTTTAGGAGAACACATATATATAGGTAGGCAGGTAAAGTGGTTTAGAGTTCATATCCAATTTTTGTTAATATTTCGCTTCAACTCCTATTTATCTTGATGCATTGCAGGGTGGTGGCCTTGTCCATGTCACCTGTGGATGACACTTTCATTTCTGGGTCTCTTGATAAGACCATTCGGCTCTGGGATCTCCGGTCTCCTAACTGCCAGGTAATGTTACCTCACAGTTACACTTTAAGCGTTTTCAACTCTCCCTCTCAAGGAAGGGGGGAAAGCAGTGATTCTTTTCTGGGATCCCAGAGTCTTTAAATTTTGGAGAAGATCTTTTACTGGTAGGAAGCTGGTAATTAAGCTAATACCTTAATCCAGTGCATACTTATGATGATCTGTGGCTTAGTGCTTTAAAAGCAGTTTTCCTGGAGCCTTTGAGCTATAGATTTTAGACTCCAGGGATTTGTTTTTATTTGAATTCAGTGTCTATAAAATTATACAGTTAGGGTTGATCTGAAATCAATTGCATGGAGACCTGGGTTTTTTTAACTTCATTTTAGTTAGTCTTGTGTTTGCTTTTGGTAGGATCCTGGGTTCATTAACTTTTTTAAAATTTCTTTTTTCTCAGGGTCTCATGCATTTACAGGGCAAGCCAGTTTGTTCTTTTGATCCAGAAGGATTAATTTTTGCTGCAGGTGTCAATTCTGAAATGGTCAAACTTTATGATCTTCGCTCTTTTGATAAGGTAAATCTTTGAATCTTTGAACCGTCTTGATATTATGGAAGTTTTGAAGGGTGAGGTGGACATTTAAGAGCCTTTTTCTACAGTAGAGGAGGTATGTGGTAGATATTAGAGAGTGTCAGAGCAGTACTTCATCTTCTGCTTTCCCTAGTCAAAAAGGAATCTAAAGGGATAGAATGAGATTTGGCTCTGGCAGAAGGAATTATTGATTTGCCTTGGGCCTACGGCTGCTATCTGTCTTTTGCAGGGGCCATTTGCGACATTTAAGATGCAGTATGATCGGACTTGTGAGTGGACAGGACTTAAATTCAGCAATGATGGCAAACTCATCCTCATCTCCACCAATGGCAGCTTCATCCGTCTGATCGATGCATTCAAGGGAGTGGTGATGCATACGTTTGGGGTGAGCTGACAACTTTGAACCATGTTTTTTTTTCCATACTCTACCTTTTTTCCATGCTCATCCCTTCTGAGAATTGTGTCAGCTAGTTGGTGGAGACCGGCAGTTGTCCTTGGCTCACTCGTCGAGGCATGGACTTGCATTTTCTTCCTGCACGTGGCATTATTTCTTTTGGATTCTGAGACATTCACTTCTCACCCAATGACTCACGTTTGGTGTTCAGATAATATAATAAATTCCTGACCATAAACATTTTCTTGCCCCCTTGAATATGGAGTTGGGGATAAGGGGGTGATTTGTAAGGGGTGGTAGCCGAGTTTGAAACCTTGGTAGCACTGTGCATGAGGAAGAAAGGGTTTCACAGAAGGGAAGGTGATGTATGTACTACAACATGGATGAACCTTGAAAACATTATGCTAAGTGAAATAAGCCAGACACAAAAGGACAACTGTTGTATGATTCCACTTAAATTAGTTTCCTAGAATAGAGATAGATAGTAGAACAGAGATTGCCAGGGAGCAGGGGAAGAGGGAAATGGGGAGTTACTATTAAAGATTATGAAGTTTCTGTTTGGAATGATGAAGAGGTTTTGGAGGCAGATGATGGTCATGGTTGCATAGCATTTTAAGTATACTTAGTGCCACTGAACTGTACACTTAAAGATACTTAAAATAGTAAATTGCTATCTATATTTTACAGTAAAAATTTTTTTTACATCAAAAGAAAAGAAGAAGATGTATGTGCTGGGGTCAGTGTTTGTAGGCCATTATTTTTTGTTAATGGCACTGTAATGAGAATTGTTCTGCTTGTTTTAGGGTTATGCCAACAGCAAAGCCGTCACACTGGAGGCCTCGTTTACGCCAGACTCGCAGTTTATTATGATTGGTAAGCTTCCTTTATCCCCCACCTTGGGTGTTACTTATCTGGTACTGTGCATTATGTTATTTCTGTTAGTTTTAACTAATTTAAGATATTATTTATTATCCTTTTGAGATAGAGTTTCTCAGATTTCTGTGTAGCATGTTATGTCAAAGGTATAGTGTCTTTAAACTGTCCTGACTTTGCTTTCTTTTCTGGGAATGGGCGTTAATGTTGGTCTTCCCTGGACCATCATAGAGTTAAACTCTACAAGCACTGGTGTAACCCTTCATTCAGTCACCTTAGTGTAGATGTTCGTAGGGTGATCGTATTCAGCCCCCTTTTTTAAATGAGAAAACTGAAGTTAGAGGGGAAGTGACTTGCCTAGGAGCAAATAACTAGGGTCTAGATCAGTTCCCAAAGTGTCTTTTCTTCACTGCCATTACTCCCTCTCCATTTCTGCTGGTGGCTGGGTCCTGAAGCTTGGCCTCTCTCCAGATGTCAATCCATGTCTCTTTGCCACTTGTCTTTGTATTGTGCCTTGAGCTGTTGTTATATCCCTTGATCATTCTCTTCAGGTTCAGAGGATGGCAAGATCCATGTCTGGAATGGAGAGAGTGGTATAAAAGTAGCTGTGTTGGATGGCAAACACACAGGCCCCATTACCTGTTTGCAGTTCAACCCCAAGTTCATGACCTTTGCCAGTGCTTGTTCCAACATGGTATGTGAACAACGGGAGATGTCCTCCGTCTAGGGGCCCTTTCCAGTTGGGGTGGTGGGTCCTTCAATGAGCACAGTGAGCTGTGTTCTAAATAGGTACAATTACAAGCACCCAAGTTCATGTTTCTCAGCTGGTGGCTTCCCTGTTTCACCTCTATTATCTGATCTTTGGTTGGGCTGGTCTTTCACTTTTGCTCTTCTTTCCATGATCTAGGATCGCCTCTGAGCTCCCAGGAGATCTTAGGCCAGTTTTTGCTCTGGCTCCTGGTTTTATGCCCAAACTACCTGGGGCTATGCCTCACAGGTTTTTGGCTTCTTAAAATACTTTGAACCAGCCTTTTGTGGCTGTAACCTTTCAGTTTTCCATTCCTCTCAGGTTATGCTGAGTTCATCAGAAATTCTTACAGTTGATCACAACTCACCACTTAGAGTTTTCTCCAGGCCCCTGTCTCTTCCTAGACAACACTAGCAGAACAAAGCATCAGTGAGTCTCAGCCTCCAGTTTCCTCTTGGCATCTCCTAAACCTACCTGGGTATTCGGGCATGAGGCATTTCATTACTAGCCAGAACACATTGCTCCATTTCTTTTTTTTTTTAAACAAAGAAAACTGTCAGAAAAAAATGCAGCAAAACCATCCAATCCAGTCCCTCACAGTTTTTACAGCTCATGAATGAGAGGGTCTGTCTGAGGTCACCTGGTAGATTAGCTGTGAGGCCAAACACCCACCTCCCAGACAGCACTTCTTCTTTTCTTTACCACTGGACCACTATGTTGGAAGTTAGACAATGTTTACTTTCACATAGATAGGGGAGTGTTTGTCCACAGATTGCCAGAGTCAATTGGTCAGGAGGGAAGGCCACCAGCCATAACTCCTCCAACTTTGGGGTTGGGTGCCTTGATGGTGGGGGAGGGGTAAGAAAAACCCTCAGAAATGAGGAGACGGGCTTGGCTTTTTAAAGTTGACTTATGTTCTCCTTCCATCCAGGCCTTCTGGTTGCCCACCATTGATGACTGACCTGCATAGTGCTTGGCTGTTTTCTGTACAGCGAGGGTGGCCAGTAGGAAAAAACTCAGAGGGAACTAAGATAATAGTGAGATTGGATCATTTGACTGGGCTGGAGAGCATCCTTCCACTTGGCCTTCCCAAGGATGTGCTGTACATTTGCTCAAAAGAAAAAAATTACTTTGCCAAGCTTCTTCAAAAGGACTCTTGGTGCGGCAGATTCAATCGGGACTCAGATTTTCCAGCTGTCACTGCACCGAGCTCCTCCAGAGGAGTGACCAGACTCGTGACTAGGGTATAGTGGGGCCCTCAAGACACCTTCAGTTTTGAATGTATTTGCTGCTGAGGAGTCGGTGAAGTTGTTAATTCTGCACATCCCTTCGCCCACCCCCATAAATGTGTGGGAAGCCACAGTTCTGGTTTTGAGATGCTAGGGCAGCTCAGTGCCCCTTGCCCTCACCCTGCATGTCTTGTTACTGGTTCTCCCTGTGTCATTGTGGCATTATCCACAACCATCACGTTACTTAGGTGCCAAATATTTACAGAAATAAGTCTCCATATATCTTAGGGTCAGAAAGGGACAGATACAGAAGGACCTTGCTTGCCAGGAAGCCTTGCAAGTTAGTCATGTGAGGGTGGATGATCTGGGTGTGCCTCAGGCTCTGGGTGAGGGAGGAGGGGTAGCAGATGAGTTCCTAGGGCTGGGAGGTTTAGCAGCAGCTTGGTGTGGTGCCCTGTCATCAAAACAAACACACAGTCCTTCTGGGTGCCTGCCAAGTTTGGTTGTATACAGAAGCAAGGTGGGCGTCTATTTTTGTACATGAGATACATCACGCTTTTCTGTGGGCCAGTATTGTGGAGTGAGTCTGAGTTGTTTACACTGATGCCTTCCCTGCCCACCACAAGTTGTGTACATAGTCTCCAGATGATACCACCCCTTCCCCAGCTCCCAACCAGGAGCTGGCTCTAGGCTTGTGTTATATGTTATATTTAGCCTTTTTATATATGACTTGAGATTTCTGTTGTTTGTATTTTAGCACAGTGTGTGTACACCTTCATTTAAATATATCGTATGTTTGCATACATATATACATATATGTATGTATGCATATATATATGTATGTGTGTGTATATATATATATATATATATATGTGTACATATATATATATATATATGTATTTTAAAAGTATCTGAAGGAGATAGAGTCCTCTGCCCCAGGAGAAAGACTGCATTCTTGCTAATAGTGTTTGCCACAAGTGTTAGTCTTCCCTATTACCTTTTTCCCTTTGGGAGACTGAACAAAAGCAAAGCTTTTGAGTGTTTGCTGTCCCCATGGCAGCTAAGTGAGGGTCTTGGAATGACTCCCTTTTGTTCCTCAAGCCGCACTTTGGGGCTTTCTCTGCAGTATTAGCCCCCTTTTTGCCCAGTGATGCTCTGTCTGCGCCTGTATGTGTGTGACAGTCACTTTTGCATGCCTTTTGTGTCTGGCTCCCAGCATTTGGGGACAGGATGCTGGAACCAGAGCATTTTCAGCTTGTCTGAGGCTTCTTTGCCAATTATAGGTCACTCCTGTTTACCTGGTATGCCTGCTTTCTTAACTTCTTTTCCTTGCCTTCTCCTGGGAGAGGGAGGATTCCTCATCGGGGTTGAGGTGAGCTGCATGTAGCTCATTGCCTTTTCCCCTGCATGGCCTTCTTAGAGCAGGACAAGTGGCATATTATTTCACTAAGTTCCCAAACATCTAAGCAAGTAACACATTCCCTGCAGATCCAGAAACAGGCTCAACAAGGTTATGTTTGACTTGCCCAAGAGTACCTAGCTGCTAGTGGGGAAAGCAAGCCATTACTGCCTCTGTTCAGCAGCAGGAATAGGCTGTGAATTGCTAGCAATTACTGTTTTGTTTTGCTTTTTTAGCAATTACTTTTTGGCTCGTTCCTTAACCTTAAAAGCAAGGGGCATACGTCTTTCCCAGACATAGGCTGGAATCTGCAGCTTCTGAGGTACCACACACCGTATAGCTCTGCATTCTCAGAGTGGAGGGACTTTTAGAAACCAAGTGATCTGAGCTGTTACTGCCCACCCCTGGCTTTCCAGGGTAGAAAATTCATGGTAGGAATAACTGTTCAGAGAAAGTACTTGGAACTATAGGTTAATAAGAAAGCCTGCATAATTAACATATCTGTACCCAGAGGAGCCACCACGCATGACTTGTCTATCAGCAGGAAAATGATTTGTATTGAGTTCCTGTGTGTCCAAAGCTGAGGCACCATGTCCTTTGAAAATATGCACTGCACTGCTTCTATTTATGGGGACCTGTGGCTGCAGAGCTGGCTCCTGAGTTGGGAAGGAGAGGGAAAGATGCAGCTGGAAGTGACCGAATATGATGTGGTAGTGGGAAAAGGCAGAATTAAGGGAGAAAAGAGTCTGTGGGTCAGAGAGGCTGAGGAGCACCAGGGCTGCAAGGACACCCTCAGTAGGAGCCAGAGGTGCTTAAGCTCTCCTGGGGGTGGGGGGTGCACCACGCTCTCAGGAGTCAGGGCCAAAGCCTCTGATTTATATGTGACAGTGACATTGCACTGCTCAACCACCAGCCAGTGGGGTATTTTTTTTTTTTTTTAAGAAAACCGTTGCAATCATAATTAATGCTTATTAAGAAAAATCTGGGAATTTTAAAAAGAATCAGTTTGCCACCCAAATGTTACCACTGCTAATCTTTTGGTGTTTAGTGTTCCTCTAGACATTTCTGTGCATAGATTTTTGGTGTGTTTACATAGTTGTTATTCTACTGTATATACAATTTTATGTCCTTTTTGTACTTAACATATAAACGTTTTTTCCATGTTATCTGTCTTAAACAGAATTTTATGGCTGCAGCCTCTTCCATTGAGTTTTCATAGCATTGTTTGCCTGGTTCCTAGAGTTGGAGGGAGGGGGTGGGTTGTCTCCTGTTAGTCCTCCTGGCTCACACTGGGACTCACTGTAATGCTGTGTGGAAGGGTTGTTGGGCTCCCTGGGACTGCCCCTGGTGACTAAGGCCTGTGCGCTGGTGGAAGGAACCCCTAGATCCAGCTCTCAATGCATAGCAGCCTGGGTATCCTCAACTCCAGGTTCTAATAAGCAGCCATAGGGCCAGAAATGAGTGACCAGGAAAAGGCCGGCCTGAGCCAACCTTGAGATCCTCAAAGACTGCATCTGGCATGTACCTCAGGCTGCCTTTCATCCCCCACTGTTACCTCAACCCTTGATCAGATTGGCAGCCTCTAGCTGGAATAAGGTTCATCCTCCTAGGCCCTGGTTTGTGGGGGGCAAGGATAGTGGGGTGTCTCTGAGGCTCCTGCACCAGTTCTGGCAGAAGGCCTGGCCACTTGGCTTGTAAACCCATTGCCTGGCTGGTGAGTTGGTAACTCACTAGTAGCTCAGCATCCTCAGCTGCAACACCTTGGGCCTGCCACTTTGTGCATGGTCATTAGAGGTTGGCCAAGGACTCTGGAGGGCAGCAGAGGGAGTGTCCTGGCTTGTGAGTGGTAGGCCCTGCATAGGCTCTCAACATGACTGCTCAAGCAGGAAGAGTCCCCCCTCACGGCCTGGTGGGAGGGCTACTGCAGCGTTTGGCTCTGCTGAGAGACATGAACATGTAAGTCAGTGGCGGCCCCTGCAGCGGTCACTCCTGTCAGTTCGGCTTGTTCGCAGTTGAGAGACCCACTGTTGCCCACTCCCTGGGCTTCAGCCTAGTGGTGTGAGGAGCAAGACCAGGCAGTGGGCCGGGTCAGAAGCAAAGCAAAGCAGACTTGGGGCAAGCAGGCTCAGTAGTTGATGTGGGTGATTGGTTGGCAGGCACAGGATACTGCCTACGCTTTGCTGGGCGGGGGGAAAGAAGGTAAGTGGTGGGGGTGGGGACTGCTGAGGAAAGAGGAAGTAAAACTGCAGGCTGGTAGGGCACACTCTTGTTCTTGCCAGCTGCCTAATTAGAGTCCTGGAGAGGCTGCCCAGAGCTTCTGGGGCCAACCACATTTTCTCAGGACCCAGCTGCAGACAGATGTAGGCCCAGAAGTGCTGGGCTATGGAATATGACTAGGTAAAAAATGAGTAGTTTCGTAGTTTTTCCTATCTCTTCCCTAGAGAACATGCAGGAAGTAGAGTCTAAAATGAGTTAATGGGCAGGAAAGGAGGTCTGAGAGCCTGCCCATTGTGTTAAACAAGTTTAACCATCAGTTTTGTGGCCTACTGGCCCTTGTCCTTTCTGGCTGCAGTTTAGGGCTGTGAGTTGCCTGGTAAGAATTAATCTCAATTGTAGACTAAAGTTGGAGTAGATCAGGGAAGAGTTAGGAAAGGCTGAGGTCATGAAATTCAACAAATAATTCAACAAACACTTACTGAGCATTTGAGCCTTGGCAAGTGCTGCATGATAAAAACAGTCTTGTGAGGAACATGAAGAACTAAGCTACTCATCAAACAGCAAGCTCTGGAGCCCCAATTGACTTGTTGTCTCCAGTCGGTAAATCTAGCTTTATTATAAATTTACTATAAACTTTATACTAAAATCACTACAATTTGCCGTAAAAAACAAGGCATCCCTTCTGATACCTCAAGCCCAGAGCCCACAGATGGTGGTGGAGACCCCCTTTCTGTTCCCTGGGCAGCAGTTCTCTCACTGGGGCTCACCCCAAGCTGCGAACTGGGGAGGCCACAGAGAAAACACAATGCTGACTATAGGCAAACTTGTAAGGTGGAGCTAAGGCTAAGAGTGATTTTTTTAGAAGGGAACAAGAAAAAGCAAAAGGTATACTGTAATATCAAGCTATACAGCAATTCACGATTCGCAAGGGTTCTTCT
This sequence comes from Balaenoptera borealis, assembly GCF_965194805.1. Classification (NCBI taxonomy): domain Eukaryota; kingdom Metazoa; phylum Chordata; class Mammalia; order Artiodactyla; family Balaenopteridae; genus Balaenoptera; species Balaenoptera borealis. The sequence continues at coordinate 40,581,542 of NC_138869.1, forward strand.
GCATACAAACATTTAATAGGAAGGTGATGGGGAACAACAAAACGGCGTTGTTGAGGCATCAGCCTAGGGCAGGGCTGGAGCCAGAGAGGAGCAATCAGGAGACTGGGCTAGAGGCAGCAGCAATAATCTGGGCATTCACTAAGCCAACTCGGGGGCTCCTTCTTGTCCCTTAGTTCTCCCCCAACTTTAGCCCCTGGACCTGTGCCTCTCCTCCAGCACGGAGGGGAGCAGGGTAGGACCTGAACTGGTCTCTCTCCAAGGGCTGCTTCAAGATGGCTGTTTAGCAGGTATGAGGCTTCCCATAAGGCACTCTGCATGGGCTTTGGGGGTTGTTGAGTAGATAATCTGACATTCATGCATTAGAGACCTGGATCCAAACACAGGCTGTCTGCCCTTCCTGGCATCCTTGGCCAATGCCCTTAGTCCAGCTGTCCCCATCTGGGAATAATATAGTGGGCTGTTAAGGATCCTATCTGAGGAGGCTTACATAGATTCTAAGTTGTGAAGTGACTCTGCCAGACATTATTGACATTAGCACTCTTTCCCTGCCTGCCAAAGGGGGACCTGGGGAGCTGGACTCCCTGTGTTCTTCCAGTTCTGACTGCCTTGTAGAAATGCTCCCCTTGAAATGGGTTGGGGTCCGGGTTGGGTCTGGGGGTGGGGCAGGCAGACCTGCTGTTGACCATGGTGGACGCTCACACTGCACCTGCCCCGTAAGTGGTTCTGGGATGCGATGTTTGAATCCTCAGTGGCTACTGCGCCCTTGGCCCTGGTTGTGCAAGGGAATCACGAACACAGAGACGTCGTCGTAGGACACCTGCCCTTCCTGTGTGGGACTGTCGTCCTTCCCCTGTGTGCTGTGTATCAGCATTTGGGCCAGCTCCGAGAACCTGTGGGGACCATCCTGCAGATGTACTTCGGGGCCAGAGCAAAGAGGCAAGGCCAGCCCTCAGGGAGAACTTGCACAGTGCTGGACACTGAGGACCCAAGCAATGCAGTCTGACTGTGGGGCCAAGCAAGCCACAAGCCTGGGAAGGCCACAGGTTGGACCATGGGTGTCTGGACCCAGAAATTTTTGGGACCCACAGTCACCCCCAGGAAGCTTGAGATAGCTCTAGTCCTGGCCAACTGTTCTTAGCCGGACTCATCTGCAGTGTTGTCTTCTCAACCATAACTACTTCTTGGTGTTTCTGCTGGCACCAACTCAGGCCCAGGCAGATCCCCAGCAGCTATAGTACCTGTGTGGGTCCTCTCGGTTGCCAGGGAGGAAGCTCCGCACCAGCCGTGCCACCTGCTCATTGGACAGGACATCCCAGAGCCCATCAGTCGCCATGACAACTATATCCTCTTCCTGCGGCTCCAGCTGGTCCATATCCAGCACAGTCACCTGCAAGTTAAGCCTAAGGTTTCCTCACTGGCTCCCTTCCCAGCTCCTGCCAACCTTGCATAGTCTGCCTTTCTGGGCAGATAGAAGCTGGTGTAGGCTATTGCCCCCTCACCTGTGGGACAGAGAGCAAGAAGGGCTTGAGCTGAATATTTGTGTCCAGGACTTTGAGCTGATGGTCTCCTAGGCCCCGGGAGACGGCCAGTGTTCCCAGTAACCGAGCCTGGAGACAAGGGAGGTGTGAGGTGACAGCAAACAGCCCCAGCAAATGTACAAGTAAAGCACACAGAGGTGGACTGTGGCCCTGGGCACCTGGGCTGAGGGAGAAACATCCTCTGACCTCGGAGCAGTCCCTAGGACCCCAGCCAAAGCTCCCCACAAGGGACAAAGAAGCTCCCACCTCTACAGGGGGCAATTTAAGAGAGATTCTTGGAGGCGCCATTCACTGACCTGCCTACCCTGTCCATGAATCAGTGGGTACTTGAGATCCGACTGCTCCACGCACTTGTAGCTCCTACCAGGAGCAAACCCAGCATCAACCCAGGCCCTACTTACCACCTCACCACCCCCAACACAGGGCCCACCCTGCCCAGGTAGAAGGGGACTGCTCCAGGCCACACAGCTGAACCTGGACACCAGGGCTCTCCCCACTGTGTCCCCCAACCCCACCTCGCTCACCAGCCGCTCATGTGGTGATCCCTGAACAAAACCTTCTGCCCCAAGTCATCCCCCTTCAGTCGCCGAGGGAACTCCAGTCTGGTGAACTCACCAGCCAGAAGCTCAGGGTAGAGAAAGGCCTGGAATAGGGAGGCCATGCTCAGATCAGGCTCCCTCTGGTGGCCCAGGAGTTGGGGCTCCACAGCCTCCCTCTGCCAAGGGCACCTACCAGCTGCTGGATCCGCTGCCTCTCAGTCTCCGGGGTGAACTCAGAGCTCAGGGGCCGTACCTCATCCCTCCGCACCAAGATGGCCCTGGATGAGGTTTTAGAGGAGAAGGAGAAGTCTGGGGGGCAGCCTCCATCCTTACCCATAGCCTCCCTCCTGCCGGCCCCTTCTCCAACCACCAGGGGCCAGTTCTGCCCATGCCAATCCCTTGCTCAGAGGCCCCCATGACTGCTTAAGGCCTGCAGGGTAAAGCCTCAGCCATCTGGCCTGGCCCCTGAGGTCCTTGCCCTCCCTGGCATCTGCTGTCTGCCTTCACACTCGACACATGCCAAGTGCACAATTCAGCCAATCTTCCCCAATTCTGTCTCTCGACTTCCAGCCCCCTTTCACTGTCCCCACTGCCTCTGCTGCCTGTCTGCCCACCCCACCCTGCCCACCCTCCGGGCTCACTCACCTGCTATCCCCAGCATTGGCCACATACAGCTTTCCTTGCAGGGTCACAGCCACCAGGGCTGTGCAGCCACCCACCTGTCCTGAGGCCTCCAGCTCTCGCCCGATCACCTCATCCTGGAGCAAACCAAGGCTACTTTAGCTGCTGCTTGTACTGCCAGCATACCACTGTCCCCAACCCTCACCCTACAGTTTACTTCCCCACCAGCAAGCATGGCAGTCCCAGCGCAAAGTCTAGCTATGACTCCAGGATTCCTATGGTCAGGAGATCTAGACATATCCCTTTGGAGGTAGGGAAGTCCTATTCAAAACAGTGAGGAAGGGAAACCAAGGACCAACAGGGTGTGCAAGAAGATGATACAGGTAAAAGCACCTAGCATATAGTAGGCGCTGGACAAATGGGTGGGGTTATGATAACTGTTTAGTAACAAACCAACCAACCCAATCTTGTCCTCCCAATCCAAAGATCCAGGGTGATCACCATCATGTGCAGGGACACCCCACAACCCAGAGTCCCTCAGGTCCCTAAGGGTAAAACCTTCCCTCCTTTCCCAGCCAAAGGTCACACTCACACACTCCTGGAAGGCACTCTCCAGAGCCCCGACAACCAAGTCTTCTGCCCTAATGCCCTTTTCCTCCACAAACTGGGGGTCACTAGGGCGGATGCAGTGGCCGCTGAGGTGCATGGGGGGCTGAGTGGCCACCATGCCCTCTACCACGGCCTCCAGCTGCCGGCGTAGGCAGGAGTGCAGGGTGTTGGCAGCCAGGATAGCTGCAGCTGGACCACCGTGACCATCAAACAGTGCCCAGTAATGACCTGTCAGGAACTGCACAGGAAGGGCTTGGCGTCAGGCTCTGCCTGGCCTCCCCAGTTGTCCCCTGGCTGAATGTAGGGCACTAGGGCAAGAACCTCAGTCTACAGTCCTGGCCCCAATCTTGGCCCCAGCCTGTAAAAGGGGCTCAGGCCCAGTTGCACTCACCTCCTCTGGGCACAAGGTCAGCCATTCCTGGTCCTCTTCAACCCCAAACTCAAATCTCCGGATGCACAGCTTCCCACAGGCTGCCTGATCCTCATTGAATTCAGATTTCTCTGCATTGATGATCCTGAGGCCAGGAAGTGATCAGTGACCCTTTAGGGACACAGCTATGCTCCCATGGGCACAAAGAACAGATTTGGAACACAAAGAGGAGCCCTCCCTCTGGAGTAACAGCCCCCATGCTGTCCCTGACACACACCTGGACAAACAAATGCTGGAAATTTGCTAACTGTTCAGTAACCTCACAGCTAAAGCAAAACTCGGGGCCCAGCCCATCTGGAGCTTACCTGCTGACCTGGGCCGGGAGGTAAGAGCAAGTCAGCCTGCGGAGGTGTGGGGCTTCCTTGCCTATCCCCTGTCCCATCTCAGCCAGAATCCCTGTCCAATGCTGCACAGGCCATAACCCAGGGTGAGATGTGTGTGTGTTTGTGTGTGAGGGATGGGGGGAGTCTCCAAAGCCCAGAACGCTGGAATTCTACCCAGTGTCCCTACCTCTTTTGAAAGCCCCAGGGAGGGCAGGTCTTTCCCGACCTGAGGTGGAATAGGGGAGGTTGTCAAGAGTGCGGAAGTGCCGACAAGAGAGAGTTATCCATAAGGTTGGGGAGGCGGGATCCCTCACTCAGCTTGGCCTGTTTTCTCGGTCAGCACGGGACCCCAGGCAGGATCACAGGGTAGGGGTCGGGGCCTCAGGATTGAGAGTCGCAGGGAGCGGGGAGTGTCGAGGGCAGGGGGGCCGCTCGGGGCCGGGCACTCACTCGGCATAGCCTGCGTTCCAGGGCAGCGCGCGGCCCCGCACCGGGCTGCGCACTGGCCGGGCGTTCGGGCGGCACGAGGCGTCGGCGGTGCCGGGGCTGGAGCCCGAGCCGCGCAGGAAGCGGGGCCGCCGGTAGGGCACGGGGCTGGCGCGGGGCCGGGGTGGCCGCGGCGCGGGGAGCGGACCCCCCGGCAGGAAGCGGCGCCGGAACCAGTCGGCTGACATGGCGCAGCGGCCGGGGGCTGCCCGCGGGGCGCCGGGCAGGAGGCTGGGCCGACGGCACCGCCCGCCCGACCCGGGAGGAGGAAGCGGGCCGGGGCGGGGCGGGGCCGGCTGGGCGGTGACGCCCCCAAACCCCAACCTCCCGCCCTCCCGGACTCTGTGGGCGGCCTGGGTGCCATCCGGCTCCTCAAGCCTCCTAATCAGCCAACGCTGTTATCAACCCCACTTTACAGGCAAGAACACTGAGGCCTAGATAGACAAAGACGCCGGCCCGGCTTACACAGGAACCTGAGCAGGCTGACGTTCACCCACACGTAAGGGGCACGAGTCTTTGCGAGGGAAAAGTCCCTCCTCCCCACCCAGGGAGGCTGTAGGGGTCGATGAGGGCACACGTGGGCCTCCGGGCTGGATCAGTGTCCATGGCAGAGCCTCAGGCCTCTTCTTGCTGGGCCCGGACCTTACGCAAGGGCAAGGGCAAGATGGGAACAAGATGTCCTTGGAGGTGTCAGACTGACACACTGAGTAAGAGTCTCAGAGCACAGTGTTCCCTCAGGAGACCTCCATGCCTCACCCACTCGGCCTGGCACCCTCCACTCCCAGATGGGGCTTGGTGGTCACCCTGGCCTTCCTTATCCTGAGAAGCAGCTCCCACCCTCAAGGCCAGGTCTCCTAAACAGCTGTCCCTCCAATCAAGATGTCCTCTCTAGACAGACAGCAGGGGCCTCACTAGAGTGCAAGTGACTGATGGACAAAAGGAATCCATGGTCCCCAAAAGACTCCAACTGGTCAGAGTTCAGACTTGCGCCTAAGGGAAGTGAAAGACTTTCATCTGGGTTGGAGGCAAGATGTTGCAGCCTCTTAACTCCTGGTTACCTACCACCACTGGGTCAGTGGGGTCAGCAGCATGTTAACAGAGTGCTTTGTCACCCTCTGTCACTGAAGCCCAACTCCCTATGCAGGACTGTTATTTCCATCTCATAACGAGGGGGACTCTGAGGCCCACAGAGGGGAAGTGTCCTGACACCCAGGGCTGTGCTGTTTCCATTATGACAGTGCAGCTGACTCAGAACCCCCCAGAGGGGATTTCTCTTCCCCTTCCCTCCTCCAGGAAGGCAGGCTTGACAACTCAAAGCCCCTGAGGCCCCACAGCCCAGGGCCCAGGGAGGGCTGCAGGAGGAGTCCCTACCTTCGCCTCCACACCCAAGCCCAGCATATGCTCACTAGGCCTTACTTCCTCCAGGAGGCCAGCCTTGCCCCATTGGGAGTTCCCTCCACCCAAGGAAGAAGGTTCCTGGGGCAGGGAGCTGTGCCCAACAGCCCCTCCCTCAAATGACTCAGTTTCAGGGTAGCCTGGGAGCTAATTTACTGACCCCACCATGTGTGTCAGGCCCCAAGCACTGGGCACAGGAGTACAGTACTTATGGAAGTGAGCTCCCCTGCAGTGATGGTGGAAGTCCTGGTGGATGGTGCTTGATCCAGCTGGCAAGGGGGAGGGGGAGAAGTCAGAGAAAGCTTTCCAAAGGACACCTGAGCTACAACCTGTCATCAGGACAGAAATGGACCAGGGACCCAGAGTGGGGCAAACCCAATTCTATCAGTGGGGTAAACTCCTCATCCCACCAGCCAATGGCTAAGAAGCTGTTAAAGTCTAAAACTAGAGGAAACAATGCAAACACAGTCTATTCCCCAAACTCACCATCTTGGACTCCCCTGGGTGGATGAAGATCCTGTCCTCTAGGTGTATTCAGAGAAGCTCCTGGCAGCCAGGTGTCACAGGTGGTCTGTTGCCCAGCTTAACTATTTTAAGTTTTCAGAGCCATGTGGAGCCCTATGGCAATCCCATCCTCCCTGTTCCAAGCTGACCTAAGTGTTCCTCCAGTGCTATCAAGGCTCCTCTGGCTCCCTAGGCTCCTGGGAGCCTCTGCTCTTGCCTGGATGCCAAGCCTGACTCTCTTGGTTTACTCTGTCATTTTGCTGAAGCACATCCTCTAACAACTTTCCAAGAAAGGATGACTGGGTCCTGGTAATTTTCTGGGTCCTTGCAATTCTGAAAGGGCTTGTATTCTGCCTTTGCTTTTGATTGATATTTTGGCTCAGAATTCTTTCTGACTGCTCTGTTCATTGTTTTTTGGCTGTTGCTGCTGCTGAAATCCAGTGCCCCTGTCATTCCTAGGCCTTTGGATTGGCTTCTGTTTGCCTTTTCTCTCCAGAAGCCTCCAGGCTCTTCTGTTTCCAGTGTCTGAAGTTGTAGGTGAGGTTCCTTGGGGTGGGTCTGTCTTCATTTCTGGGTAGAGTCCTCCCTGGAGGTCATGCAACTCCTCACTCTCCAGTTATACCCTTATCCTGACACCCTTCTCCCAACTGCTCGAATGAACCCAAGCCTACCCCCTCCTGGCCGGAGACCTTGCCTCAGCTAACTCAGTCAGCATGTGAGGGATGGAGGCGGGGGAAGGAGCAAGCTTAGAAAAAGGAAAAAGACTTTTATGCTATGTTTTTTTCATTCACCATGAAAATAGCTTTTGTTGAGTCCCATATCTGTTCTTAACAAGATTTATTTTAGATTTAATTCAAAAAATTTAATACATTTCACTATGGCTCAAACAGTTCCCCTCTCCGAAGACAACCAATATTACTAGTTTCTTGTGGATCCTTCCAGAGATGTCAGGGGTATTCTGTGCAAGTTCAAGCAAAAAAACAAAAACATGTAAGACCAGAAACAACAAGTGCTGGCAAAAGAATGTGGAGAAAAGGGAACTGTTGTGTATTGTTGCTGGGAATGTAAATTGGTGTAGCCACTATGGAAAACAGTATGGAGGTTCCTCAAAAAATTAAAAATAGAACTACTATATGATCCAGCAATTCCACTTCTTGATATATATCTGAAGAAAACAAAATCACTACCTCAGAAAGATATCTGCCTCCACCATGTTCACTGCAGCATTATTTACAATAGCCAAGACATGGAAACAAACTGTGTGTCCATCAATGAATAAATGGGTAAAGAAAGTTTTTATATATATATATATATATATATAATATAGAATCTATATATTATATAGAATATATTATATATTCTATACACTATATAGAATACATATTTAATTTATTATATATATTCTATATATTTTATATTTTCAGCCATAAAAAAAGAAATTCTGCCATTTGCAACAATGTGGATGGACCTTGAGGGCATTATGCCAAGTGAAATAAGTCAGACAGAGAAAGACAAATACTGCTTGATCTCTCTTATACGTGGAATCTACGAAACAAAAAACAAAACCCAAACTCATAGATACAGAGACTAGATTGGTGGTTGCCAGAGGTGGCGGGGCAGGAGGTGGTGGGAGGTGGAGGCAAAATGAATGAAGGGGGTCAAAAGGTACACACTTCCAGTTATAAGATACATAAGTCCTGGAGATGTACTGTATACAGCATGATGACTATAGTTAACAATACTGTATTGTAGGGCTTCCCTGGTGGCGCAGTGGTTAGGAATCCACCTGCCAACGCAGGGGACATGGGTTCGAACCCTGGTCCGGGAAGATCCCACATGCTGCGGAGCAACTAAGCCCGTGCACCACAACTACTGAGCCTGCGCTCTAGAGCCCACGAGCCACAACTACTGAGCCCATGCTCCACAAGAGAAGCCACTACAATGAGAAGCCTGCGCACTGCAACAAAGAGTACCCCTGCTCGCCACAACCAGAGAAAAGCCCGCGTGCAGCAACAAAGACCCAATGCAGCCAAAACAAAAAAAAACTGCATTGTATATTTGAAAGCTGCTAAGAGAATAGATCTTAAAAGTTCTCATCACAAAGAAAAAAACTTGTAACTCTGTGGTGATGGTTATTAACTAAACTTATTGTGGTAATAATTTCACAATATATACATATATCAAATCATGTTGTACACCTTGGACTAATACAATGTTATATGTCAATTATATCTCACTTTAAATACATGGATAAATAAAAATTATATAGATATATATGTTAAATCTTTCCTCTTCCCCTCCTTTTCTTTACCCAAATGATAGCATACTCTACACTGTATCCTGCACCTGAAGTTTTCACATAAGATACCTGCAAATATGCAGACTTTATGTAGCTAGCCCGCCAATGATGAACAGTTAGATTGTTTTCATTTTTTTGCTTTATAATTTTTTGTGTGGGCATATTGGTAGGATCAGCCTAGTAATGGAACTGTTGTGTCAAAGGCATTCATTGTTCATAGCAACACTATTCATAATAGTCAAAAGATAGAAACAACCCAAATATCCATCAGCTGGATGAATGGATAAACAAATTGTAGCATATGCACACAATGGAATACTATTCAGCCATAAAAAGGAATGAAATGCTGATACATGCTACAAGGTAGATGAACCTCCAAAACGTTATATTAAGAAGCCATATACAGGACTCCCCTGGTGGTCCAGTGGCTAAGACTCCATGCTGCAAATGCAGGGGGCCCAGGTTCGATCCCTGGCCAGACTGGAACTAGATCCCAGATGCTGCAACTGAGAGTTTGCATGCTGCAACTAAGACCTGGTGCAGCCAAATAAATAAATATTTTAAAAAAGAAGCCATACACAAAAGGTTGCATATTTTATGCTTCCATTCATATTAAATATCCAAAATAAGTAAATCCATAGAAAAAGAAGAGCAGCCCCCGCTCGCCTCAACTAGAGAAAGCCCACATGCAGCAACAAAGACCCAATTCAGCCAAAACTAAATAAATAAATTTATTAAAAAAAAAGAATGTTTTGGAAGTAGACAGAGGTGGTGGTTGTACAACATAGTGAATGTACTGAATTGTTCACCTTAAAATGGTTAATTTTATGCTATGTGAATTTCACCTCAATTTAAAAGGGGGGGAGGGAATACACAGTAATAATTTTGTAGATATTGTCCTACATGAAGGTTGCACCAATCAGTCTATTTCCCCATCCTTTGACCATTGCAATTTTTTATTAAAATTTTTAATCTTTACCTATAAGTAAAAAATATGCAAGTCTAGTTTGATTTCCATTTATCTTTTTTTAATTAATTAATTTAATTTATTTATTTTTGGCTGCGTTGGGTCTTTGTTGCTGTGCGTGGGCTTTCTCTAGTTGAGGCGAGCGGGGGCTACTCTTCGTTGCCACACGCAGGCTTCTCATTGCAGTAGCCTCTCCTGTTGAGGAGCACAGGCTCTAGGTGGGTGGGCCTCAGCAGCTGTGGCATGTGGGCCCAGCAGCCGTGGCTCGTGGGCTCTAGAGCGCAGGCTCAGCAGGTGTGGCGCATGGGCTTAGTTGCTCTGCGGCATGTGGGATCTTCCGGGACCAGGGCTCGAACCCATGTCCCCTGCATTGTCAGGTGGATTCTTAACCACTGTGCCACCATGGAAGTCCCTGATTTCCATTTATCTTAATAGGAGAGGATACCAACTTTTCACAGGTTTGAGAGACATTATTTGTAGTTCCTTTTCTGTAGATGGTCTTTTTGTATCTTGTGCCCAGTTTTCTACTGGGCCATTGGTCTTTTTCTTATTGATTTATGAGAGCTGTTTATATATAAGGGAAATCAGCTCTTTATTTTGAAATGACTTGCAAGTACATTGTTTGTAGCCAGTTACAGTTTTATGTTTGTGTTTTGGTTTTTTTTTTTAATAAAATTTATTTATTTATTATTATTATTTTTTGGCCGTGTTGGGTCTTCGTTTCTGTGCGAGGGCTTTCTCTAGTTGTGGCAAGCGGGGGCCACTCTTCATTGCAGTGCGTGGGCCTCTCACTGTCGCAGCCTCTCTTGTTGCAGAGCACAGGCTCCAGACACGCAGGCTCAGTAGTTGTGGCTCACGGGCCCAGTTGCTCCGCGGCATGTGGGATCTTCCCAGACCAGGGCTCGAACCCGTGTCCCCTGCATTGGCAGGCGGATTCTCAACCACTGCGCCACCAGGGAAGCCCTGTGTTTTGGTTTTGATGGTGGGTTTTTCCACATAGACTTTTTATTTTTAATGTAAATAAATGTTTTTTTCTCTTATGGTTTCTGGGTTTGGTGACATACTCAGAAGGACTTCTCTACTCGAAGATTTTACAATCTTCTCCCTTTGTTTCTTCAGTATTTTTATAGTTCACTTTTAAAAAAAAAATTTAAATCTTTGATCCACCTGAAAAAAAAATATGTTCTAATAATTTCAATGGCTGACTCGTTGAGAAACATCAGCAAGAAAGGAGCAACCAACCTGCTCCTGGACACTCTGATCATCCCTAGACTCATCTGAGGAGCTGTGTGCAGCTTTCTCATCTTTCTGCCTGAAACCAGATCTCAGCCAGAGATGGAGTCTGTTCGGATATTCCACTGGTCCTTAGGCTCCTCGCTTGCATCCTAGGCTCTGAAACTGCGCAGGACTGAGCCCCAATCCCAGTCTCCCAGGAAGTTCCTTTCTCTGGTTAAACCCTCATCACTCAGGTGTGAGACGGTGATGGAGGCGATGAGGGCCACTGCCCAGCAGGATTTCTCATCCTTTGTTCCAATTTGAGTAAAGGAAACTAAGGTTCTTGGGGACACTCACTACCTTGTGAATCTGATCAAATCACTTTATCTCTCCAAACCTCAGATTCTTCATCTGTAAGGAGACAATAACACCTACCCTGTAGGGCTGTCATGAGGATTAAGTAAATGTGCCCAGTCATAGTTAGTGTGCAACACAAACACTCATAGTTCATTCAGACACTTTTTTTATTTGGCAAATATTATTGAGCACCTACTAATCCTGGGCACTGTTCTAGGTGTTGGGGATAGAGCAGGGGCAAAAATTTAACGACTGGTGGGGGGAAGACAATAAACAAATAAGCAAGTAAATATATGAATCAGGTAGTGATAAAAACAAAGAGAATGATGTAGGGTGGGGCCAACCAGGTATCAGGGGAGACCTTGATGTTAAGGATGCCATGTAGTTCACCCAGTGATGGACATTTTAATAGGGAACATAACCTTACTATTTTTCATCAATCTGTTTTCTTGGTTAAGTCCTGTTTCCAAGAGGTCAAGGTTCTTATGGTTCTGTGGAATTGCGAAGTGTTCTTGTGGAGGCCCACTACACAGGCCCAGTCCTCAGGGCGTGCACAGGAAGATGAACAAGAAAATCTTTCAATTTTGTGTGAGTTGGACTCTCAGGAGACCAGAAACCCAGGGTCTGGGGCACACAGAGGAGGGCTCAATTCTGCCTAGTTAGGGTGGGGTAGAGGGACAGGGAGCAGGGAGCTCATGCTGGGGCTAGATACCAGGCAGGCCACATCATCCATCATCAACTCTCAGCAACCCCAGCCCACAAAGCCCGCCTCCTTTCTAATCTTCCCATCCAAAGTCCCAGGACAGGCTCTGACTGGACAGACTGGGGTCAAGTGCTCATCCTGACTCAGTCACAGTGGCCTAGAAGATACATTATGTTGGTAACAGCAGGCAGGGGCTGATGCCAGAGAAGGCAAGTCTGCTGTGTATGGAGCCAGGAGTTGATTAGGAGTTGGGAAGTTTCTCAGACTCACCAAGCTCTGACCCTCCTTCAACCTCCGGGCCTTTGCACACGCAATTCCCTCTTCTCAGAAAACTTTTCCCTCGCTCTACCAGGCTTTCCTCCAGGTCTCCACTCAAATATCACCTCCTCCTAGTGGTCTCTTACTCTGCACAGGGCGCTCGCTGCCACAGACACAGCTCATTTGCTGACTGCCTAGTAGAATGTCGGTCTGGGCTCCCACTGCTAGGGCAGGGCCTGCGGGCCGGGACGCCTCGAGGAGCCCAGGCCCCACAGGAGGCGCTCAAGAAACGTCTCCGAGGAAAGGGATGCCACTCAAACGCACGCGCGCCCATCCACACACAGACCACACCCGCCCCCCGCCCGCTTTAAGGCCACAAGTTGGGGTACGCGTGGATCCCACCCACCTACAAACCCACCGGGCCGGAACTCACGGACACACCCCAGCCACAGACCACTCGGATCACGGTGCACAGGCTCAAACACGCGTGCGCCCACACACGCTCGGCCACACGCAGGCCCTGTTCTCTGCCACAAACACGGCACGCGCAAGCGCGCGGACAAGGCGATCAACTCAGTCACGGGCCCACCCGAAACCAGGCGCCCACTACGCGCACGCGCGGCCCCGAGTCCCCGCCCCCTCCGGGTCTCGCCCGTCAGGGGCGGGGCGCTCTGGGGGCGGGTCTGCGGCACCGCCCGGGAAGCTGCGCGAGGCTGGGCGGCCGCCACCACATCCTCCTACTTCTTTTCCTCCTCCGAATCCAAGCGAGCCGAGCCGGGCCGGGGCAAAGCCTAGGGCTCCGAGGGCGCGGGCGGAGCGGGGCACAGAGTCATGGCGCACCAGACCGGCATCCACGGTGAGGGCGGATGGCGGACGGGCAGGGGGCCGAGGGTCAGTGCTCACGGCTGCGCCCCCTTGCTGGCTCTCGGCCCCTGTTTCTTCCCCGGCACCAGCCTGGGGAAGCTTCCTGTTCTCTTTTGCAGCCGCGGGTCGCCTGGGGTGGGCACATCTTGGTGGGATGCGGACTTACTGTGCATAGTTGAGGGTGGGCGTACATGTACGCACACAGCTGGGGTGGAAGTATCGGTGTTCCCATCTATGTATTTTTGCCTGTGTGTGCCCATCTTTGTATTTTTGTTCCTTTCTGGGGGTGGGTGTACCCGGATGTGCACATCTGAGGGAGTGTGCACGCATGTGCACTTGTCTTGTGTGTACAGTCCTGTGTGTGCACATCTGGATCTGACTGCTTGTGTACATCTAGTGCACATGCACTAATGGCTGATTGGACACTGTCGCATGGAATCATCTTTAGACATCAGTGTTTCGTGACTGTGTGCACATGTCTGTGGGTGTCTGTGTGCGTGTGCACAAGTTGGGTGCATTTCAGTGTTCATTTGTTACCATGGATGCGTGTATGGCTCGTATTGGTTTGTGTCTGTGTGAGGAGGGTGCCCTGACCTTGGGCTCTTCCTGGGACCCTCACGAACTAGGCTGGGAAAAACCTGGGACAGGTTTTTTAAAAAGTGGGATGTGGAGAGTCGCCAATCTGACCTTGACCTCTGATCTCTCTGCCATTTTCCACTCTGATCTCCTGAGTCTGCCCCAGCCAGTGCTGGAAGGCTCCTGCTCCAAGCTGGAGGCAGGGAAGTGGGTCCTGACCCTAGAGATTCCAGGCCAGCTCTCCCGACCCCAAGCTTCTCCAGCCCAGAGCATCACCCTCCTCCCCCAAGGGGCCGGTTTCCTCCTTATACAGGATGGGGAAGAAGCAGTGGCCAGGAGCCAGGTGTCCTGACCCTACCTGGGCCTCAGTGTCCTCCTGTGTCACTGGCCTGGGAGGGCTGCCTGGCCTGTGGGGAAGGCCCAGATAGCCCAGTGGTTTGGCTGTCAGCCACTCCTCCCACCACATCAGGATTCCCTGCCCTGGGCCATCACCATCAAGCAGCCTGACCGCCTGGATCTCTGCTTGTGGTTGTGGCCGCTTGGTGGCTGGCCCTGAGTGGGTTTCCCTGGCCACACCCCACAGGACCAGAAAAGGCAAGGGCCTGGGTCTGGGCCAGCCATTCTCCAAGAAGAGCTGGAGGGGCGGCTTCATGACTCAGCCCCACAGAAGGGAACAGCCCCTCACCGGACCTGCCCCTTCCTTCCCCTTTGTCTGATCATTGCTGCTGCCTCCAACTGAGAGGGGATCAGAAGTTAGGGCTCCTCCTCCCCACTCTAAGCTGACCGGTCCTGTGGCCTGGGCCCTTCCTCACTCCCTCATTTCCCATATGCTGCGATGGGCCTGCCTAGGGGAGTCTGAGGGCTGAGCCCCCCTCCCAGCCCTCCTTCTGCCTGGGAGCAGCCCACTTCTTCCCATTTCTGTCCTGAGGAGGTGGCAGGAGAGATCACCCTGGATGCCCAGGTGCCAGCCCTGACCTGGCCATAGGTGTGGATCTGCTGCCTCAGAGCTGGGCAGGGGAGGGACCTGTAACCTGAGGCTTACTGGGAGGGGGGTGGGAGGTAAGGCAGTGGGGGGTGGGGGTGGGGGACATGAATCTTTGATGATAGAGGCTCAGGTGTCCCAGGCCTGGCCTCTGGATTATTGATGGTGACTGAGGAGGCATGGAGGGGGATGTCTCTTCCACTACTGGGGTGTCATTTTGTTCTGGTAACACTAGAAGGGGCGTGTCAGCCTCTCCCTTGGGAGAGGTCTGAGCAGGTGGAAGTGACAGCTCAGCACGGTCCCGCCGTCATTACAGTAATAAAAAATTAATAATTGCTCGGACTTCCCTGACAGTCCAGTGGTTAAGACTTCGCCTTCTGCTGCAGAGGGTGCAGGTTCATTCCCTGGTCGGGGAGCTAAGATCCCACATGCCTCAGGGCCAAAAAACCAAAACATAAAACAGAAACAATATTGTAACAAATTCAATTAACACTTTAGAAAAATGGTCCACATCAGAAAAAAATCTTTAAAAAATATTAGTAATTGTTACTAGGAGAGGCTCTAACCATGTGAGGGGTATTAGCTCCATGTTATAGATGAGTTTGAGGTTCAATGAGGTCAGAGGTCACAGATAGCTATGGGAAAGGTGGAGCCCCTGAGGTCAGGCTCTTCACCAGGGACCTGCTTGGGGTCCTCTGAGGGGCAGCTCTGTCCTGGCCCAGTGGGGCTGTGTCTCCATGCCATGCTGCTCTCAGCCCCAAGGGCCTGCCGGGCTTAGCTGGGACCCTGCCCACCCAGTGGCCTTGGAGTGTGGTATACAGCGTGAGGTCTCAGGCTCAGGGTCACCCTGCATGATGGGCACCTGAGGACATGACCAGAGTTTGTTTTCCTAAAGGCCCCCCCCACCCCGCCCTCGAGCTGCCGGGGCTGGGTCCTATAAATATTCTCTGACCTCAGCCGTCCAGCTGTGTTCCTGCAGAATTCTCCTGACCCCTGGGCAGCCCCAAGGTCATGCTGGCCTGGCCCTGTGCACCCAGAGACCCAAGTAGGTCCTTCCCAACTTGGACCTTGGTTTCCCTCTCTGAACCACCAGTGGATCTGTGACTTCCATGGTTCCCTAGCTCTGACCATGATCCTCACTTGTGCACTTGGGTCCTTGGTCACTGGCTGTCACCTTTCAGCTCTGTGGCTCAGGGACCAAGACAGGGTCTGTTCTGAGGAGACCCTGAGAGTCACTCATCTTTCCAGCTACCTGGTGGTGGAGGCTTATCGCCCCCTGGCAGGGCTGTGCCAGGGCTGGCCTGGCTCCCCAGGGCCTCTCAGGGTTAGGCAGCGTGGCTGGTGGGCTGGGGCTGGGTGTGCATGCATGTGTGTCAGTGTGTACCTCTGTATTTCTGTGTACACTTTGTACAGCCACTTGCCTGTACACACATGTTAGCCACGCTCTGCATTTGCCTGTGTGTGAATTTATTAGCACCCTGGGGACTGTATCTGTGTGTGTGTGTCTGTGTGTTTGCACGTTTAAATGTGTGTGTCCATTTATGTTAGACCAGCTGAGTGGTGTGTTCATATATGAGGGCGTTTGCATTTCTGTTCCTCTCTCTGTCCCATAGTGTTTATGTGTTTCGTTCACACATGCTGGACTGAGTATGTACCCATTGGCACGTGCAACATGCAATGCATGCGTGCGTGTATGCGTGTACATGTGTGAGTAGACATAGTGGGCAGTGCGCATTGGGAGCATTTGTTCTTGTATTTCTGTCTGTGGACATGATGGTGCTGGGAGTGTCCCAGGCCAGCTCTGTGCTGGGCCTTCTTGGGGGGCAGGGGACAGGAGGGGGCCATTCACTCTGGCTGGTTTGGCCTGTCCCAGAGCCCGCCCCATTCTCGGGTGGGCTGTCCCATCCCCGTGTGCCCTGTCAACAGAGCCATCCCAGCCAGCAGGCCGCCTGCCTGCCACCTCTGCTGGCTAAATTTGGGAGCTTGTGTTCAGCGGCTGTCTCAGGTTCCCAGTCACATGGGGGGCCGTATTTAACCCGGCTCCCAGCTCCGCCACCAGACCCCCAGGACAGAGCGGGCCCTGAGTGTGTTCCTGCCCACCGTGCTCCCTCTGTCTGCTCATCCTCCACCATGTTTCTTGTTCTGGTAGCTACCGAGGAGCTGAAGGAGTTCTTTGCCAAGGCGCGGGCTGGTTCTGTGCGGCTCATCAAAGTCGTCATTGAGGACGGTGAGTGCTTCCTACAGGCGAGGGTACAGGCTGGTGGCTGGACCCCGTTGCTTCTCTGGGAGGTGGGGGGACATTGGCTTCCAGCCCCCTCAGGACCTCAGTTTCCCATCTGAAAATGGGAGGTGTCTTGTAGGAGAGCGTTGGAGGTGGGCATGGTCATTCTGCCTGTTACACTGAGTAGGAAGCTGAAGCTGGGGGGATAGCAAGGAGAGCCCTCCCCGGGGGGTCCCGCCCAGCCTCCCCAGAGGCTCTGTAGTTGGCCGTTGGCCTAGTCAGGGGGCTGGGCTGGGTTAGGTAGGGTGGCAGGGGATGAGTAAGGCCAGGCACTGCCCTGTGTGGCTAGTGCCACTCACCTCCCTGTGTGGTCGGCAAGCCTGGCCTCGCTTGGCCACTGGCTGGGGGAGATTCCTAAGGAGAAGCCAGGGCCCTGCCTTTGGGAAGTGCCCTCACAATGGGGAGAAGGGACTCGTGTCAGCCTCTTTGAGAGCAGGACTAGGGGATTCTGGGCTTGGCTAGGCCTTGACCTGGACCCGGGATACCTGGGGCTTCCGCAAGGGGAGGTGCTGGGGATGTAGGGGTTGGGGGGGCAGGTGAGCTTGAGCTGAGGCCTGAAGTGGGGAGGGGCTTTGAGGAGGTAGAGGATTAGACTGAGGCTTGGGGGGACTTGGGGTAGAAGAGTCCTGGGGTAGAGGACAGCTGAGGGGCTGGCCCTGGAAGTAAAGCGTACAGACTCCAGGACTGGGGGTGGGCCGGGCCGCCACAAATCCTTCCAGCCCTTCTTGGTAGCCATGCAGTAGTGGGCCCTTCTGGGGGCTCCCCGAATGGGGTTGGTGCCCAGCTGACTTTTCACACATTGAATTGGGTCAAAGCAGGGTCTGCCCAGACCCAGAATTCACCCCAGGCTTTAGGGCCAGAGTTGTGCTGGGCTTTGTCCAGGGTCCCCAAATTCAGATGCCCTCAGAGGCTGGGTCAGGGTCACTGGGGTAGGTCAGCCCCCTGGACCCCTCCAAAGAAGGGACCCCAGTCCTCAGCCTTCCCTGTCGCCTCCCAGACAGGTTGTCCCTGTAGACGTTTAGCAGGAGGAGTCTCTAGGTGAGCCCTTACCTGCATTCAGCATTACAGCTGTGGGGGCACCTGGGAGTGCCCAGGAGGGTCCAGGCCTCCTGACAGGCAGCCATTGCCCAGCTCCCACTGAGTGTGGCTTGATCTGATTTTTCTAGAGAAGCCATGAATTCCACTTCTTATGTGAAACTTCCCAGTTTGAAAAATGTTGGCAACAAATTAAACAACTTGGGCAGTGCTGTTGGGGTCCAGTCGGCCCGTGACTGCTGGTTTTCAGCCTTGATCCCATCTGAGCTCTGGGAGGATAGGTGAGGAGGCCAAGGCCAGAGGGAGGCGGCTGGGCTGGTATGCCTGGCTTGTTGGGACTCCTGGACAGCCAGGCCCCTTGCCCCCATCAGGAGGGCCTGGTGGTCAGGTGCCGGTACCTCCCGGCCAGGCGGTGATTGTCCCCTTGCCCCAGTTCTTCCTCTAGCCTGGGCCTGTGCACATCTGGGCTGGTGTTTGGTGCCACACTAAGGCCCTGTGGGCTGATAGGTCAAGTGTATGTCCAGCCTCGATACCCCATTCAGCCACTCTGCACCAGCCAGGGAGGTAGCAGGCCTGGTCGGCCCCAGGCATTAAGAGGTTGGCTGCTTTTGATTTGTTACTTCCGGGGAAGCTGCAGCTGGTGGGGGGCAGCAGGGTAGCTGTTTATACAGTGTCTGGTAAGAGCCCCTGTCTCCCTCTTGCCCATGTGCCTTTGCGCCTGCAGATCCCTGTGGCCTGAGGCTGTGATCCCACTTCCCATAGCACATTCGTTCTGAGAAGGGTGTGCTGGGGGGTCTGCTGGAGCCCCAGGCTGAGGGAGGAGGGGGCAGGAGGTGGCCCAGTGGGGCTGTGTGCTGAGGAGCTGTGCGGTGGGTCTGAGTGTGTGGGTGTCTGTGAGGGGTCGCGTTGTCGATGGCTGTGGGCATGTGGCTGTGTGTCTTGGCTACTCCTTGGCTCACCTGGCCTCTGCCCCCAGAGCAGCTCGTGCTGGGTGCCTCGAGGGAGCTGGTGGGCTGCTGGGACCAGGACTATGATGGGGCCGTGCTGCCGCTGCTGGATGCCCAGCAGCCTTGCTACCTGCTCTACCGCTTGGACACGCAGAACGCCCAGGGCTTCGAGTGGCTCTTCCTCGCCTGGTCACCTGATAGTTCCCCTGTGAGTCCTAGGGACCCCTGCCCAGCCCCCAGATTGGAGGAGGGGGGAAGCTGGGTCTGATTGAGATAACACGGCCCTGCCCCAGGGAGTCTGAACGGGGGAGACATCAGGTCCTGCACTAGAGAGTACGAGAGAAAGGGATGAGGTCCTGCGCTTGGAGCCTGGGGTCTCTGAGAGCGTCCAGCCAGGTCAGCCTGACTCTGGGAAGCGGAGGTTGGGCTGGACAACGGCTCCCCCTGCTGCCTGAGCCACCCTACTGCAGCCTCGCCCCCTCTGCTGGGTGCTCTGCTGCGCCCTCTGCTGGGTGTGTGGGCCCAATGAGGTGACCAGGTCCCCACCCAGAGGCTCTTGCCTGCTCCTGGACGGGCAGCCCTGCCTGGAGGGGTCTCATGGCTTGGCCCCCACCCTTCAGGTGCGGCTGAAGATGCTGTATGCAGCCACACGGGCCACAGTGAAGAAGGAGTTTGGGGGCGGCCACATCAAGGATGAGCTCTTCGGGACTGTGAAGGTAGGCCCCCTCCCCTGGGCACCCCTCGCCCCCTTCAAGGCCAGGACCACTAGGTTGCGGTCATGGACCCACAGAGGGTGAGGTGTTATACAGGCTCACAGAGTAAGTGGGTGCCAGGCTTGGGGATGAGTAGGGAGGGCTGCGAGGGTCCAAGGTCTGCAAGCTGGGGTGCTTAGTGGGCTTCTGCCAGCCCACCCCAAAGTGCTTGTTTACTCCTCTGCATCCACCGGCCAGGATGACCTCTCCTTTGCTGGGTACCAGAAGCACCTGTCATCCTGTGCGGCGCCTGCCCCGCTGACCTCGGCCGAGAGAGAACTTCAGCAGATCCGTATTAACGAGGTGGGTGCGCTGGACAGGGTGGGCAGAAGTCCTGGCCCGAGGCCCTCGAGGTCACGTCAGGCCCTGCTGGCCAAGCCTGTGCTCCCCAGGTGGGCTACACCCTGATTTGGGCAGGTGAGGGCCTCGCTCAATGTTCACCTGTCCCCAGGTGAAGACAGAAATCAGTGTGGAGAGCAAACACCAGACCCTGCAGGGCCTGGCCTTCCCTCTGCAGCCTCAGGCCCAGCGGGCACTTCAGCAGCTCAGACAGAAGATGGTCAACTACATCCAGCTGGTGGGTGTGCGTTTCCTGCCCTAGGCACACACTCAGGGCGTGCTGCACCTCCACCCTGCTCCTGCGCACACGCATGAGCTCACGTCAGCTCACCCATGTACTGGTGGGAACACGCCGCCCTCCATCCCTACCCTACAGTCACCACGTGTGGTGGCTGCACTCTGTTCCCCTGCCCTGCCCGGCCCCGGCTCACCCACAGGGACTCCTGTGAGACACTGTCCCTCAATCCGCCCTCCACGCTGCGTACACACATCACCCCTGGGTTCACCCCTCAGCTCTGAGCCCCTTCCTGTCCCAGACTCCCTCTGCAGCCCCCTGACCAACCCCTTTCCCCAGCCAGGGTCCCTCTGCCCCAGTGGTCCAGCCTGCCCCCTTTCAAGCAGAACGGGTCCCCAGCTCTGAGGATAGGCTGGCCCAAGGGTGATGCCTCCTTGAGGTGAAGGCCCTCCCCACTGTCCTGTCCATTGTCCTTGCTGGGACTTGCTCTTCTAGCAGAGTGTTCAAAGGGGCAGAGTTGGGGCTGCGCCCAGGAGTGGCCTCTTCAGAGGGACCCACATGGCAGGATGGGGGAGGGGAGCCCCGGGAGAGGGAGATGACAGCAGGTTCCCACCTCAGGGAATTCTTGTTGGCGAGGGTGGGCCTGGGCCCTCCCCCGCGCGGTGCCCTCACATCTCCCCCTGCCCCTCGGCAGAAGCTGGACCTGGAGCGGGAGACCATCGAGCTGGTACACACAGAGCCAACGGACGTGGCCCAGCTGCCATCACGGGTGCCCCGAGATGCCGCCCGCTACCACTTCTTCCTCTACAAGCACACCCATGAGGGTGACCCCCTGGAGTCTGTGGGTGAGTGGCCACAGCAGGGCCCCCGCACTGGCCCACAGCTGGGTGGGCCGCCTGCAGGGGCCGTACGGCAGCAGGAGTCCCAGGCCCACTGCGGCTCACCTCCCTGTTCTCTGCAGTGTTCATCTACTCGATGCCCGGCTACAAGTGCAGCATCAAGGAGCGCATGCTCTACTCCAGCTGCAAGAGCCGCCTCCTCGATTCCGTGGAGCAGGACTTCCAGCTGGAGATCGCCAAGAAGGTGGGCGCCCATTCCCTAGGGCCTCGCCTCCCAGGGCCCTGTCACCCCACCCTCCACGTGGGGCATCAGGGTCCCGTGAGAATGGCAGAACAGGGGCATTGTTGCCCTGTTGGTTGGATGGGGAGACTGAGGCCCAGGGAGTAGTGTGCATAGCCCAGGCTGCCCAGGTAACTGATGTCTTGGACAAGCCCCAGCTGTGACACCCATATCTCTCCTTTTCCTGGGTCTGGAAGGCAGGTAGGGGATGACAAGGCCTGCAGGGCAGCAGGCCCCAGGCTCTGTGCTCCTGGAGGTGCGTTTCAGGTGGGGCTCTGAGAGGACACCCCAGGGCTAGAGTGAGAGAGATCAGGGGTGTGCCCCAGGAGTGGTGACCAAGGGTGGTGTGTGTTAGGGCCCTCCACCCTTGGAGTGACCGACCACTGCTTTGCCCTGCACAGATTGAGATTGGCGACGGGGCGGAGCTGACGGCCAGCTTCCTCTATGACGAGGTGCACCCCAAGCAGCACGCCTTCAAGCAGGCCTTCGCCAAGCCCAAGGGCCCCGGGGGCAAGCGGGGCCACAAGCGCCTCATCCGTGGCCCCGGCGAGAATGGGGACGACAGCTAGGTGGCGGGACCCGAGCCCTGCTGGCATGTGGAACTGTGGGGCTGCCCCTACCCCACCCCCACCCCATCCCCGCAGCCACCTCCCAGCCTGGGCTCTGGGGTGGCCTCCTGTGGGCAGGAGGGCTGGTGAGTGAACAGTCTTGCAGCTTCCGAGGACCACTGGGCTGGCATTTTGCGACCCTCCCCCTTTGCTGTTCCTGCCTCTCATCCATGTGCCCAGGGCATCTGGGGACCCTGCCCAGCTGGTTCAAGGGGCTGGGTGGGGGACCTGGCATGAACCTGGCCCCCAGGGGAACTGAGACTAGGGTCCCAGCATGGCCCAGAATCCTTTGCCCACAAGGGGTGCGGTCATTTGGGGCTGGGGCAGGGGGTCATTGCAGGACGAGATGGTTGAATGCTGTATTTTTTAAAGAATAAAATATTTTTAAATCAACAGTTGAGTCTGGCCCTGAGGGACCATCTCTGGCACCGGGAATGGGGAAGCCCTGAGCATAGAACTGTCCCCTCCCAATGCAGAAGGGGCCTGTTGGCCTGCTAGGTGGAGCCCCAGCCCTCCCGGCTGCAGATGTGTGGGAGAACCTGTGTTCCTGTGTACGAGGGCACGGCGTGGAGAGGCCGGCTTGTCGATGGGAGCTCCATCCAAGAGGCAGGCACACCTCTGCTGTGATATGGGGGATCTGGGTGGATTCGTTTTCTGTGGCTGCTGTAACAAAGTACCACAAACTTACTGGCTTAAAACTACACATTTATTCTCTCACAGTTCTTAAGTCTGAAATGAGTCTTACAAGGGCTAACGTCACAGTTTTAGCAGGGCTGTTTCCTTCTGGAGGCCTCGGGGGAATCCATTTCCTCACCTTTTCCACCTTCTAGAGGCCGGTTGCATTCCTTGGCTTGTGGCCTCTCCATCTTCAAAGCCAGGGGCATAGCATCTTCTCTCTGATTCTGCTTCCCTCTGCTTCCGTTGCCACGTGGCCATCAGTAGTCAAATTCCCTCTGCCTCTGTCTTATAAGGACATTGTGATTGTATTCAGATAATCCAGAATACTCTGCCCACCTCAAGATCCTTAACTTAATCCCACCCGCAAAGTCTGTATCACATAAGGGAACATATTCACAGGTGCCGGGGATTAGGACATGGACCTCCTTGGGGGCCTGCCACACTGAGTAAGCTCTGCCCACTAGGTTTCCCGGCTGCCGTGGGGCTGAGGCATGGTGGCTGTTTCCGTGGACCTCTGGATCTTGGTGTCTCCAGCCCGTGTGTGCATGTGCAGACTTCACTGTCAGCTCATTGGCCCTCTCTTAGGTACCTGCGTTCTGCCCCGAAGGGCCTGGGTTTCTGGTCCCAGGGAGTCTGGGAGAATCTCCCTCAGGCTTGGGATTCAGCAGGAACCAGAACTTCATTCTCTGCCTCTGAGAAGTGGGTGGAAGACTCCTCCCATCCTGGGTGGGAGGTGTGCAGGGGTGGGGACATGTGGGGCCAATGATGGATTCAGCTGCAGGATGGGCACCGTCCTTTTTCTTGAGAGTGCACCTTGGGCTGGGACTCAGGGCAGTATTCTATCCCTGGGGCCTCTCTCAGCCCCTACTAAAGCCCTTATTTATTTATTTTTAAAATTAATTAATTAATTAATTTTTGGCTGCGTTGGGTCTTCGTTGCTGCGCGCGGGCTTTCTCTGGTTGCGGCGGGCAGGGGCTACTCTTCGTTGCGGTGCACGGGCTTCTCACTGCAGTGGCTTCTCTTGTTGCGGAGCATGGGCTCTAGGCTCACGGGCTTTAGGCTCGTGGGCTTCAGTAGTTGCAACACACAGGCTCAGTAGTTGTGGCTCATGGGCTCTAGAGCGCAGGCTTAGTAGTTGTGGCGCATGGGCTTAGTTGCTCCAAGGCATGTGGGATCTTCCTGGACCAGGGCTCGAACCCATGTCCCCTGCATTGGCAGGCGGATTCTTAACCACTGCGCCACCAGGGAAATCCTAAAGCCCTTAGAATTGTAGGGAGGAGAGCTGGAACCCTAGCCAGAACCCAGAGAAGGAGGCTGTCCTTTCCCACCCCAAACACTGGTTCTCAGGTGAGCAGGAAGACAATGCCATCACCCTCAGACTGCTAAACCACCTGGGCCTGTGCACCAGCTGGACGCCTGGCAGCTTGGCACCTGCCTGCCATGACACCCATCCAGAGGTGGGCACAGAGAAGCACAGAGAAGCTTCCCCCTCCCAGCAGAAGCCCTATTTGTTTGTTCATTCATTCACTCATTCATTTAACCATCACTCAGAAACACTCTCTGTGCCTGCCCAGGGCTGAGTGCTGGAGACCCATGGATTCAGCAAATATTGAGCACCTACTATGTGCTGGGTACTGTGCTGGGCTCTGGGGACACAGACAAAAAGATCCTTGCCCTCCAGTAGCTGACATTCCAGCAGAGGAATAAGAGAATATACAAGAAACCATGAAAAATCAGTATTACGGTGTGTTAGCAGGTAAAAACTGTTAAGGACAAATTACATATAAGAGCTCAGGAATACCCAATCTGGGGTAGGGGGTTTATAAGAATGTCAGAGAAGACCTCATTGAGAGGGTGATGTGTGAGCAGAGATGTAAAGGTGGTGAGGGAGGGGACCATGTGAGTATCTGGAAAAAGCTTCAAGACAGAGGGAACGGGGACTCCCTGGTGGACCAGCGGTTAAGACTCCATGCTCCCAATGCAGGGGGTCCAGGATTGATCCCTGGTCAGGGAACTAGATCCCTCATGCCGCAACTAAAAGATCCCACACGCCACAACGAAGATCCTGTGTGCCGCAACTAAGACCCAGAGCAGCCAAATGAATGAATGAATGAACGAACAGCACATTCAAAGACCCTGGGGCAGGAGAGTACATGGGTGTGTTCAAGCCACAGCTAGAAGGCCAGTGGCTGGAGACTGGTCAGGGAGGCAGTGGGAGGGCAGATACCATAGGACCTTGCTGGCTATGATGTAGACTGGCTTTGACCCCAGAAAGAGCCATGGAGGCATCTGAGCAGAGGAGGGACCTAATGTGACCTAGGGGTCTAATGAGAATAAGCTGTGGGGCTTGAGAGCAGAATCAGGACAGCCCTGAGGAGGCGACGACTGCACTGGTCTAGGCAAGAGGTGATGGCGGCTCAGACCAGGCTGGTGGACGTGAAGGTGGGGGGCAACGGGCAGATTCTGAACATGGAGCCAGCAGGACTTGCTGAGGGTCCCAGGTCACCTTGAGGCTTTGGGCCTGAGTGATCTGTTATGATTACCTGGGTCAGAAGGATCGTGTGAAAAGAGCCTCAGGGGAGGATGAGCCAGGAGGTCCCAGCTGGTCCAGCCATGGGGTTTGTGCTCTGACGGTGCGTTGGGAATGCAGAGGAGGCCCTGCTTCTAGAGAAAGCGGCAGCTGCAGTGGGGCAGGTGAGCCTGGGCAAGGCCAGTGCTGCCCCCCGACCCCGTACGCCAGGCCCGGCATGGCACACAGAGCCCTGGGGATGGGGCCGCAGGGCAGGAAAGGGCAGTGTGGGAGCTGCTGGCCTGAGAGTGCTGCCTGGGGGCAGGGGCTGAGCAGGCCCTGGCATGGGTGTCAGCAGCCCACCCAGGTCTGGCACAGCCCCTAATTCCACTCTCTCACTGACCTTAGACTGGGCTCTGGGTGGTTGTTTCTCCCCAGACTTCCCAGAGGACCGGTGTGAGGACCATGTGGGTTGTGGCGGATTCTTAGGACAGGCTGTGGAGAAGAGGGCGGGGGGAGAGTGGAAAGAGGAAGAGGTGAAGGGGCCGGCTGCCACCTGACTATGCAAATGGCCTCTGACTCATTGCATCCCCCCGACACCCCTGCCCTGGGCATGGGGTGGGGGAAGGAAGGGGGCTAGGTTATTGTGAAATTCTCACTTCCTCTGTTCCCCGAGCCGTCACCACGGGAAGGGGCTGTGAGTGCGAAGCATCCTTCCCTGCAGCTGCTGCCTAGTCTGCCAGCCAGACCCTCTGGAGAAGCCCCCCTTCCCTGTCATGGTAGGACAGCGGCCCTCAGTCCCCAGGGAAGGGGACAGTGGGAAGTGGTAGGGAGAAAGGTGGGTTTGGTGGCTGCAATGGTGAAAGGGACAGTCACCCAGGTGACCCTGGGGAAACTCACTGAACCCTGAAGACATCAGAGCAGAAGACCTTCTCTGAGCCATGAGACACAAACCCACTGCTTGGGTGAGGAGGCTGGGGCCTAGGGCTGTGCTCAGTGGTGGTGCTGGGCTGCGAGCAAGGGGACCCCCAGGCTGGGCGCTGTCTGCCCTTTGCTGCCCAGCCTCCCCTCCAATCCATTCTGACCCACAGCAGGTTGAGTGCTTGGGCTGGGTGAGGTGAGCAGAGGGGGAAAGAGCTGGGCAGTGCCCACCCTGGCCAGGGCCCTGGGTGGTAGCCAGCCTGAACCCCAGCAGGAGACCCTCATTCCCACCTCTTGGCCAAATGCAGAGGGAGGGCTGGGGGAAGCCTGGTAGAAAGCAGAGGGAGATTTTCAGGGGGCTGGAGGGAAGGGAAGATGCCTCCTTGCTCAGGAGGAAAGAGAAATGACCTCTGAGGAACGGAAGGAGAGAGTCGGGGAGAGCCTGGGGGGCCTGTTGACCACCTACCTGGCTCTCCTGTCCAGTTGGGGTTTGGTTGAATGAAAGCTCTAGATCATGAGTCTGGATTTCAGGTCCAGAACTAGTTCTGACTCCCTGTTCTGAGTCAAAGGCTGGGCCTCAGACCTGAGTCCAAGTTCCCTGTGGGCCTTGGAGGTGGGATGGGCACTGGGCAGAGAAACAGGAACCTCCCTGGAGGGCTGGGAGCCCTGCGGGAGACCCCGGGGGGGCGCAGGAGAGGTGGAGCTGGGGCCGTGCCCTCACACGGTGCCCACCCCGCAGGGCCCCTGCCGTGCCCGGCACCCCCTTTCTCTCCTGGTGCAGGCGGCAGCACTGGCTGCAGCCCTGGCCCAGGGCACCCTGCCTGCCTTCCTGCCCTGTGAACTCCAGCCTCACGGCCTGGTGAACTGCAACTGGTTGTTCCTGAAGTCTGTGCCACACTTCTCGGCCGCAGCGCCCCGGGCCAACGTCACCAGCCTCTCCTTGCTCTCCAACCGCATCCACCACCTGCATGACTCCGACTTCGCCCACCTGTCCAGCCTGCGGGTCCTCAACCTCAAGTGGAACTGCCCGCCGGCCGGCCTCAGCCCTATGCACTTCCCCTGCCACATGACCATCGAGCCCAACACCTTCCTGGCTGTGCCCACCCTCGAGGAGCTGCACCTGAGCTACAATGGCATCACGACCGTGCCCGCCCTGCCCAGGTCCCTCGTGTCCCTGTCGCTGAGCCACACTAACATCCTGGTGCTAGACCCCACCCACTTCGCCGGCCTACACGCCCTGCGCTTTCTGTACATGGACGGCAACTGCTACTACAAGAACCCCTGCCACCGGGCACTGGAGGTGGCCCCGGGCGCCCTCCTTGGCCTGGGCAACCTCACGCACCTGTCGCTCAAGTACAACAACCTCACGGAGGTGCCCCGCCTCCTGCCCCCCAGCCTGGAGACCCTGCTGTTGTCCTATAACCACATTGTCACCCTGGCGCCCGAGGACCTGGCCAATCTGACCGCCCTGCGCGTGCTTGACGTGGGTGGGAACTGCCGCCGCTGTGACCATGCCCGCAACCCCTGCATGGAGTGTCCGAAGCACTTCCCCAAGCTGCACCCCGACACCTTCAGCCACCTGAGCCGCCTCGAAGGCCTGGTGTTGAAGGACAGTTCTCTCTACAGACTGGACAACAGATGGTTCCGTGGCCTGGGCAGGCTCCAAGTGCTAGACCTGAGTGAGAACTTCCTCTATGACTGCATCACCAAGACCACGGCCTTCCGGGGCCTGGTCCGGCTGCGCAGGCTCAATCTGTCCTTCAATTACCACAAGAAGGTGTCCTTCGCCCACCTGCACCTGGCGCCCTCCTTCGGGGGCCTGGTCTCCCTGAAGGAGCTGGACATGCACGGCATCTTCTTCCGCTCACTCAGCGAGACCACGCTCCAGCCGCTGACCCACCTGCCCATGCTCCAGATTCTGCGTCTGCAGATGAACTTCATCAACCAGGCCCAGCTCAGCATCTTCGGGGCCTTCCCGGGCCTGCTCTACGTGGACCTGTCAGACAACCGCATCAGTGGAGCTGTGAGGCCGGCAGCCACCTTGGGGGAGGCGGATGGTGGGCCGAAGGTCTGGCTGCCGTCCAGGGACCTCGCTCCAGGCCCACTGGACACCCTCAGCTTGGAGGACTTCATGCTAAGCTGCAAGAACTTCAGCTTCACCTTGGACCTGTCACGGAACAACCTGGTGACGATCCAGCCGGAGATGTTTGCCCGCCTCTCGCGCCTCCAATGCCTGCACCTGAGCCACAACAGCATCTCACAGGCGGTCAACGGCTCGCAGTTCGTGCCGCTGACCAGCCTGCGGGTGCTGGACCTGTCCCACAACAAGCTGGACCTGTACCACGGGAGCTCATTCACGGAGCTGCCGCTACTGGAGGCGCTAGACCTCAGCTACAACAGCCAGCCTTTCAGCATGCAGGGCGTGGGCCACAATCTCAGCTTCGTGGCCCAGCTGCACTCCCTGCGCTACCTCAGCCTGGCGCACAATGACATCCATAGCCGTGTGTCCCAGCAGCTCTGCAGCGCCTCGCTGCAGGCCCTGGACTTCAGTGGCAATGCCCTGAGCCAGATGTGGGCTGAGGGAGACCTCTATCTCCGCTTCTTCCAAGGCCTGAGAAGCCTGGTCCTGCTGGACCTGTCCCAGAACCGCCTGCATACCCTCCTGCCACGCACCCTGGACAACCTCCCCAAGAGCCTGAAGCTGCTGCGTCTCCGTGACAATAACCTGGCCTTCTTCAACTGGAGCAGCCTGGCCCTCCTGCCCCAGCTGGAAACACTGGACCTGGCGAGAAACCAGCTGAAGGCCCTGAGCAATGGTAGCCTGCCGTCTGGTACCCGGCTCCGGAAGCTGGACCTCAGCGGCAACAGCATCGGCTTCGTGACCCCCGGCTTCTTTGTTCTCGCCAAGCGGCTGGAAGAGCTCAACCTCAGTGCCAACGCCCTCAAGACGGTGGACCCCTCCTGGTTTGGCTCCCTAGCGGGCACCCTGAAAATCCTAGACGTGAGCACCAACCCGTTGCACTGTGCCTGTGGGGCGGCCTTCGTGGATTTCCTGCTGGAGGTGCAGGCTGCCGTGCCCGGGCTGCCCAGCCGAGTCAAGTGTGGCAGTCCGGGCCAGCTCCAGGGCCGCAGCATCTTCGCACAGGACCTGCGCCTCTGCCTGGACGAGGCCCTCTCCTGGGACTGTTTTGGCCTCTCCCTGATGGTGGTGGCCCTGGGCCTGGCTGTGCCCATGCTGCACCACCTCTGCGGCTGGGACCTCTGGTACTGCTTCCACCTGTGCCTGGCCTGGCTGCCCCGGCGGGGGCAGCGGCGGGGCGCAGACGCCCTGTTCTACGATGCCTTCGTGGTCTTCGACAAGGCGCAGAGCGCAGTGGCCGACTGGGTGTACAACGAGCTGCGGGTGCAGCTGGAGGAGCGCCGTGGGCGCCGGGCACTCCGCCTGTGCCTGGAGGAGCGTGACTGGCTACCTGGCAAGACGCTCTTTGAGAACCTGTGGGCCTCGGTCTACAGCAGCCGCAAGACCCTGTTTGTGCTGGCCCACACGGACCGGGTCAGCGGCCTCTTGCGTGCCAGCTTCCTGCTGGCCCAGCAGCGCCTGCTGGAGGACCGCAAGGACGTCGTGGTGCTGGTGATCCTGCGCCCCGACGCCTACCGCTCCCGCTACGTGCGGCTGCGCCAGCGCCTGTGCCGCCAGAGCGTCCTCCTCTGGCCCCACCAGCCCAGTGGCCAGGGCAGCTTCTGGGCCCAGCTGGGCATAGCCCTGACCAGGGACAACCGCCATTTCTACAACCGGAACTTCTGCCGGGGCCCCACGACAGCCGAATAGCACAGAGCAGCAGCCCAGCATGCCTCGTCCCCCCCTCTTCTTGCCTCTCTGCCTGGGATGCCCCAACCTGCCTTGCTCTGCGAGACCGCTGCTCTGCCTCCCCCTGCCCCCAGCCCCTGGCATATAGCAGGTACTTAATAAATGCTACCGGAGGGCCAACAGCTAACCCTGAGCTCACTGGAGGTGTGAGTGGGAGGAAAAGGGGAGAATTCTCCAGGCCTTCCTAAAATGAAGGGGAGCAAGAGGTGATTTGGGGGTAACTGCCATGGAGAAAAAGAGAGGGCCCACGGGGCATGGGTCCGCAGGGGAGGGAAGATGCTAAAGGCAATTGTGTTCACTGGCATCTTTTCAGGGGAGTCTGAGGAAGACCACCGAGTGTGGCCTTGGTCTTTCCCAGAGAGCAGGCTGGGTCTTCTGCCCCTGCCAAACCCTCCCCAGATGCCCAGTCCTACCGAGCTCAGCATTCCTCTGGAACTGGTCTCAGGATCTGCCTCCTTCACCAGCTGGAACTGAAGCTGCCTCAAGGGCAGAGAACCTGCAGGCCCCCTTCATTTCTGACTGGCGCCAGATTCCTTGGAGGCGGCGGCCCTGGGGAATGTTCATTCCTAAGGAGATGGGGAAGATTTGAGGCAAGTTCAGAGGGGTGATTGTGCCCTCTAGTGGCCATGTCTGTGCTGCACCCAGGAGGCTGGTCCAGGCTGGGGAGAGGAAGGCCTGCGTGTGAATCCTGGCAGCAGCGAGCTGAGAGTCAGGGAAGATTCTAGGGTGAGCTCACAATCCATCCCTTTCTGTTTCCACCTAGAGCACATGCTCAGTCTCTCTGTTCTGACATCAAATGGACACCTAGATGAGCCGCCACCTCTCACAGCTGATTGCACTTAGGTGAGAGTTGCAGCCAGGATGGAGTATGTGTTTCTAGTTTTGATACTAGATTTCAGTGTAGATTTTGGGATACTGCCAGGAGCCTTGATGCCCACATGCCCAGTGTTTGGAGGCAGCCTGTTCACGGTCTCCACAAGTGTTTGGGGAGTTGTGGGTCCTGTCAGGCCCAGAGTTCTTGTGGTGCTTTGCCCAGGCCAGCTGCCTCACCATCCCCACAAGTAAATCTGCCCTTTGAGGAGCAGAGGAGACACCTGCAGCCTCTCAGTCAGAGCTGGGGCCTGGGGCGGTGGGAGAGTGGAACCGGCTGAGCTGGCCCAGGCCAGTTTGGGGCAGCTCAGGGGCTCAGGGCCTCTGGGCTGGAAGGTTGGAGCTCATGTAGACTTGGCTAATCTTGCAGCCCTGGTGGAGCTGGGAGGCTGCTTTTGCCCTCCCTCCAGGCCACGGCTGGGAGAGAAGTATAGGTTTCCTTCTCCTTTCTGACCTGGGTATAGGGGCTCCTGCAGGGGGCTGGCATCCCCTATTATCTGCCTGCCTGAAAGAAAGACAGAGGAGGATCTCTGACCCACCTATCAGAAGCCCCACAAGGGCCCTGACCCAATCCGGCTTCTGGAAGGGCAGGCTGAGGTTATAGCATGGCCCCATGAGCTTCCGTGGCCCATGCCTGGGGAGAAAAGAAAACAGGAACCATCCTTCCCCCAGGCTGGAGTCTTGGGGGAGGCCCCTGCTGAGTGGCTCTGAGACCTCTCTGGCAACATCTGGAGCAGGAGCAGGAGGCAGGGCCCTGTCCAGGGCACCACATTTTGCATGTGGGAAGCACAATTTGCCTGTCTCAGACCAACAGAGTCTGCCCTCGGGTAGCTCCCAGCTAGAGCCTCCACATACACGGTCACTCACTCACGCTCCCAGACCTGGTTCCTTTGGGGCTGAGGATTCAGAAGAAGAGCATTTTGGAGATGAAGCATGGGGGCTATGGTAGGAGCACTGTTGGGCTCCGCTTAAGTGAGTCTACGGGTCCATGGTGCTTGGATCAATCTGCAGCGAAAGGCTCTGCTGCTGTCTATGGCGTCGGGGACAGAGCCACTAACCCAGGCCCCACAGGGGGCGCTAGGAGCTGGGCAGGAGATAGGGTGGTCGGGAAGGGTGCTCATGGCTGGCTCCCAGCCCTCTCCTCCACACTGCTGGACATCCATCCTCGCCACTGCCCACAACGCAGCTCTGCAAGGCTGTGGAAGAGATGGGCCTCAGGTCAGGTTACCTGGGGCGATCACCAGCTCTGCCATTCGGGTTATCCTGTGCAGGTGACCTCCCTTGCAGAGCCTGTTCGCTCATCTGAAAATGGGGATGGCCAGAGTTACTCTGCAGGCTGTTACAAGGGTTTGTGGTAATGTATGTAAAGTCTGGGAAACCTAGCGGGTCCTTGGTGGTCATTATTAGGTAAGGGACTTATGCTGAGGACAACTAGCTGATGTGGCTTCGAGATTTTCTCTCTCCACCCAGAGATGGATCCTCCTGAATCAGGGCCCCTGCCCAGAGCACTGAACGGGGTTTGGAGGCAAATGTGGTTGAATCGGAGGCTCGTGAAGCTGGGAGGAGGACCGAGGTGCCTGCGGACCCTGGTGTTTCCTCCTTGTGCTTCTTTGCTGTTGGGGAGCAGTGTGTGCTAGACAAGTAGAGGGCATGAGACTTAGGACAACTTGACGGGAAGAAATGTAAATGTAAGGAAATGCTACCTGCTAAGATTCTAAGCTACAGCTCTCCCTTTCCTCTCTAAGACATTTTATTTAATACCCTAGGCTTCTAAATATTCTTGGGAAACTTCCGTGACATCATACATTTTCACACTTGGATTCTTATTAGAAGCCAAGCTTCTCCTGTGTAAGCAGTTGATAAATCCATCCGCTCCCTCCAGAACATTCCATCATCCTTTGTTCTCATAACCACCAGCAGCAAGGAGGAGTTGAGCTCATGACCTTGTTGACCCAGCTGGCTCTGAGTCTTAATGAGAAGGAAGGTGGGTCTCGTTAAGCGTTCAGGGAGAAACACGACCCAAGGTAGAGGGGAAACCACACTGGGCGGAAAGGAGGTGGAGGGAGTTCTAGGCGTGGGAACGTGGCGGACAATGGAAAGGCCCTGAAGACTCTCGTGAAGTAACAGAGCTGGGAAGGCTGAGTGAGGCATGTTTCCTGAGCAGAAAGGAACCGCGTGGTTTTTCCAAGGGGACGTGACTTCCATCACGCCCAGTGGCCTGCCCAGGTGTGTGGCTTTATCTGATGGGACCAGGACTCAGCGAGCTCTCTCAGTGCCTGGGCTGATTAGGGGCGTGGGGCCACCCCCAGCCGCCCCTGGAGCTGAGAGAGGCCAGTGAGGCCGGGAGGCTCTGTGTCCTCCGGCTGCTTGTTTGAGCTTCGGCTCACCTATTCTTTCTGCTAAAGTAGCCTTGGGTGTTCTCACTGGTCCCTATTATGGGCTGAATGTTTGTCCTCCCATCGGTTGAAGCAATAACCCCCAGGTGATGGCGTTTGGAGGTGGGGCCTTTGGAAGGTAATTAGATTTAGATTAGGGCAGGAGGTGGGCCCCTTGTGGTGGGATTAGTGGTCTTATAAGAAGAGGAAGAGGGAAAGGTCACGTGCATTTATAGTGAGAAAGCAGCTGCGTGCAGGCCAGGGAGAGGGCTGGCACCAGGAACTGAATCTGCTGGCACCTTGACCCGCGACTTCCAGTCTCCAGAACGGTGAGAAACAAATGTTTGTTGTTTAAGCCCCGCAGTCTGTGGTGTTTCGTTACAGCTGAGACAGTCCCCTTTCGT
Source organism: Balaenoptera borealis (assembly GCF_965194805.1). Taxonomy (NCBI): domain Eukaryota; kingdom Metazoa; phylum Chordata; class Mammalia; order Artiodactyla; family Balaenopteridae; genus Balaenoptera; species Balaenoptera borealis. Next base: position 40,615,149 of record NC_138869.1, read on the forward strand.
TCACTCAGCACATTTGCTCAATGTCCACTGTGGGTGTCAGGTACTGTGTATGGCATTGGGGAGAGAGAAGCAAGGAGAACGACAGGGGAACGGTCAACAGGGGTGGTGACCAAGGCTTTGAAGGGAAGCCCGGGGGGAGGCCAAGTGATGGTGAGAACACAGGAGGGGCTGCCTTAGTCTGGGGCCTCAGGGAAGGTCTCCTCGCGGACCCTTGTCCTGTGTGAAGAGAGGCACCCACACCACGATCCAGGAAAGCGAAATCCAGGAGAGAAACAATGGCTAACAACACCAAGGTCTGGAAGCTGGTGAGAACGTCCGTGGGTGTTTGAGGCCCAGGAGTATGTTTCCACACGTGAGGCAGAGCGAACAGATTGGGGTGGGATGGGAGATGAGGTTGCAGAGCTGGATGGGATCCTGATCCCAGAGAATGTCATCAGTCTGTGTGACAATCTAGAATTTAATGAGTGCAATTCGAAGACCCAGAAAAATTTTCTACAGGGGAGGGACAGGATGTGATATATATATTTGTTTTTTAGGCTGCACTGCATGAGATCCTAGTTCCCCAACCAGGGATCAAACCCGGGCTCCGTCAGTGTAAGCGCCGAGTCCTAACCACTGGACCGCCACGGAACTCCGTTTTTTTAAAAAGCTCTCTCAGGCTGCTGTGTGGGGTAGAGGCTGGGGCGGGTGCCAGGATGATGGTGGCGTGAGCAGGATGGTAGCAGTGGGAGGTGACAGGAAGTGGCCTGGCCTGAGGTGTATCTTCGAGGTAAAACGTACATGACTTGCTAACAGTGTCACGCGTGGGCAAGACAGAGTTGTTTTCCACATGAGAGGCAGGAGTAACTGGGTAGATGTGGGACGATGAGGAGAAGGGCAGGAAGGGGAGGAGTGGGCAGACCCAGGGCGCCCTCAGGAGCTGCGTGGTTCAGGTGCTTGTTTGCTGGCCCTCAGTGACGTACAGCTGGAACTGGAAACCCGGGGCTGGGGGAGATCCTGTGCAGGGAGGGGAGGGGTTACATGCAGTTAGAGATGAACCCAGTGGGCGCTCAATGTTCAGAGAAGGACCAGTTCAGGAAGGAGGAGGAAAATCAGGAGAGGTCAGTGGCATGGAAGCTTAGAGAAAGCTGTAAAAAGGCCAAGGACAACCACCTCAAATACCACTGGGAGATCCAATGAAAGGAAAACAGGAGGCCACTGGATTTGGCAAGAAGAAGCAAGACGTGGCAAGGAAAGAGCGGCCTCCACAAGGAACAGGCTGAAGGACCAAGTGGGGAGGGCTAAACAGAAAAGGGGCAGAACAGAGGCAGCAGCTAGATGGGGGTCAAGACTGAGGGAGAGCCTGTTTTATTTTTAGGATGGGTGAGAGCCTGCTGCAGGCCAATGGGGAGAAGGCAAGAGATGGTTGCAGGAATGCATGAGAAGCGAGGGGACCCAGAACATGAGGGGCAGGAGTCCGGGGGAAGGAGCACAAACGCCTCCACTTTCAGGGCAGGGGCGCGATCACAGGTGCAGCTGGTGCTGGAGGACCTGCTGGTGACAGACAAGCCCGACTGCCCAACTTTCACAGGGAAGTGTGAGGGGGAGGAAGTGGCTGGGAAGGGAAAGCGGGAAGGGAGAAGCCGCTGCAGCGCGGACTGCGCGTAAGGTGTGGGGAGAGGCTCGGAGTGAAACAGCCGCCGTGTGGTGCCCTGTGGTGACTGCTCTCAGAACTGCTCAGGCTGGGGTGCAGCTGGGCCACCACCTGGCTCGCATTAAAGACATGCCGGCTTCCTGCGGACTGGGAGGTCCTGCCATCCCAGCAGGGTCTGGAGCCACTACCGGAGGACCAGGATGTTTTTATATACTTCATACATCTCAACAATACAGACCAAGTTTAAAGGGATGAATGATTTTTTGATTCAGGAGCCAATGAAAAGAGGACCCGTGATTTGGACAAGAATTTATTTGCAGGACTACACGTTTACTACAGATTAAAATTTAATATAATTTAATTCACATACAAAGACAACTCTGGAGAACTGACTACCCGGATACAATGTGGCCTGGGGTTAGGTGGAGTAATTGAGGGCGCGACACACTTAGGCCTGAGCAGACACCAACTTGCTCATACCAAAGAAGTAGGATTTCTCTCTTTCGCTCATCACTTCAAAATGCAGCGGCCTCCTGCAAAAGTTGCACTCGGCTGAGGAATGTGGCTTGAGTTCCAGCCCAACTCGCTTCCACGTGGCCAGCAGATTCTCTGTGAGGAGGAACAGTTTTTAAAAATTAAAGGCAGTACATACCCAAGACAAATGGAAACACACGCCCCCCAACAAAAACTTGCACACAAATGTTCACAGCAGCATTATTTTCATTAATAGTCAAAAAGTGGAAATAACCCAAACATCCGTCATTTGATGGATAAACAGAATGTGGTATATCTGTACCAAGGAAGATTATTTGGTAATAAAAAGACATGAAGTGCTGATTCATGCTACAACATGGCTGAACCTTGAAAACACTGTGCTGTGAAAGAAGCCAGGCATAAAGGGCCATATATTGTACGATTCCACTTACATAAAATGTAATGTACAGGCAGAAAGTGGATCAGGGCTGATGGCTGACGGGGGCTGGGGATGGGGAGTGGCTGCTAAGGGGTGTGCGGTTTCTCTTTGAGGTGGCGAAAATGTTCTGGAATCAGAGAGTGGTGACAGTTGCACCACATTACCTAAAAACCACTGAATTTCATACTTTGAAAGGGTGGAATTTGCGGTATGTGAATTCCATCTTAATAGGCTGTTATTAAAAAAAAAAAAAGAGAAACAAAACCCAACTCTGGCTTTCCTTTACATGCCTTCAGGAAAGAAGTTGCTCCCACATGGCTCCACTGTGTCGGGCTGAGCACTCCTAGCAGAGCAGCCCTAAAGGCTCCAGGCAGGGGAGACACCTCGGACGGGGGTGGCGGCTCAGGAGGAGAACGCACCTCTGAGGCAGAGGCAACCAGGAGCAGCCCGTTCGGTCTCTGCCTTTAGGTGGACGCGGGGGGTGAAGGACTGGCTTCTACAGAACTATGAGAATATAAAATGCTGAACAATGACTGTCATCAAAAGGGGTTTGTGTGGAGTTGGTTCAGAGAACAGAGAGAAGTGCAGAGCCGAGCTCTGGAGGCCCAGGCAGACTTAGGCCTTCAGAGGCATCTCTCCTGCGACAGCCGTGACTGGGCATCCTCGAGTTGCACAGACAGGGGCATGGGAACAGTGAGTGGATTAGCAGGCTCCCTCAGCGCTTCCCAAATGACTGCACCCTCCTGAAGTGAACGCAAACGACTAAGTGTCTTTTACAGTTTTATACCATCTGAGAACATTCTGAATTACTTGGAAAAAGAAGAGACAAATCTGAATGACTCTGAATGCCTTCAGTTATAGACACTGAAAAGACAGCTTCATGCCACTCTCCCATGAGGTGCTGGCGGCTCCCCGGCTACTCACCCACGAAGTAGTTCATCATCTGTGGCGTGTGGTGGGGCGTGGGGGCGATGCGCAGCAGCTCCTCCCCCCGGGGCACCGTGGGGTAATTGATCGCTTGGACGTAGATGTTATGTCTGCTCATTAGCTCATTACAGACCTCCGTGTTTTTAGCAGCATCTGCAACCTAAGTTTGATGATAACAGAAGGTAAGGCCAGAACCGGATGGACTACCTCTTAGCAGAGACTAGTGACAGGTGTGCCCACGTGGCTCAGGCTGGAGCCGCGTATGCAAGCCTGGCACAGAGGTAAAGCGCTGCCCAGACACCTGCGATTTAAAGGGTCCAGTTTTGTTCACTACAGACCAGAGAACTGAAACCATATTAGAAGTAAATTTCACACTGATCTCCCACCCAGACTCTGAATGGGGGAAACGGGAGCTTCTGTGACCCCAGTATGACGGTAGTTGGACGTGTGCATCCCGGGGATAAGGCAGCTTTTATACCAGCTCCACTACTTAGATGCATTCAACTGTGACACCAACAGGGCTACCCTTTGTAGCGGGCAGAGCAAGACCCATTTCAAAATTAAATGAATAGAAAGCCATACTTCAAAGCTAGCCAAGCTCAGACTTCCGGAGCTTTCCAGGTACAAGCTCTGTGTTTACCCTGTCAAGGCTAGTGCTCTGGAGAAGGAACCTCTGCTCCAGCCTGCCGGGTTCAAAGGCTTCATTCTCACTGTGAAGTCAACCAAAGGCGGAAACACGGCAGAGGGCCACTGGCTACAGTCCCTCGCCCTGGCAGTCACCCTGCCGCAGCCCAACTTCAGGAAGGTGTGAACCAGGACATCTCCCGTCAAGTGCGGAGGCCCGGCCCCCAGCGAGTCCAATCACAGGCCGCTCATTACCCGGACGGGGATGATGTGACTGGGGCAGTGGACGACTGGGAGGCTGGCGTCCATCAGCATCTGCCTCATGAGCTTGACGTTGCGCTGGTGCTGGCGGCGAAGCACCCGGCCCTCGGTGCTCTTCAAGATCCGCACAGACTCCAGCGCTCCAGCCAGCAGCATGGGCGGCAGGGAGGTGGTGAAGATGAAGCCCGCCGCATAGGACCGGATGGTGTCAATCAGGGAACTCGTGCTGGCGATGTACCCTCCAACACAGCCAAAGGCTTTGCCTGGGAGGAGAGAGGCTCATTTATTACAGCAACTGCCCTAAGTGTGCACAGCCAGGCGCTGCAGAGCCTCAGAGCACTCACTCTTCTCTTCCTCATCTTTAAGTGCCCTAAGACTCAAATCAAGCCCATCTCCGAAAGGGAAAAGGCTGAGAACGTTATGAAAGGGTCTTGACCGAAGTCACAAGGCCAAGCTGGTGTCTGACCAGGATCAAAGCGCAGGTCTCCAGACCAGGCCTGGCACTGGCAACTGATCACAGTGTGCCTGAACCCCACGTGCCACCTCCCTTCCCACCCAGGCTGGCTGCATCCCCCCTCGCTCTGCACTGCGCCTGCTCCAGGACAGGGTCTGAGCGGGGGGCTCACTGTGAGAATCACCCTTGAGGCCAGAATGTCACCCAGCTGAGACATTAACTGTTTTGGCAGGGCTGGTATTAATTTCTACTTAAGTAACCCCAAATTCTGACAAGGAGTGTTTGCTGGATAAATATGAAAACTCAGACCCTGTTAGGGTTGATTTAGGGCCGGCCTCATTTTTCAATTCTTGTTAAGTCCCCTTGTATAATCGGTATCTCGGGTTTCAGGATTAATGACTCCAGAAGAGTCCTCCTCGATCTTAACATTATGTTCTGTAATTAACAGTCTTGCTTGAGCCCCACACACTGCTGGGTTGGTATAATCTCTGACAGTGGAAAATTTCTCTCTCCAGCCCTTTTCATCTCACAGTGACCATACCTTCAAAGAGTCCATGTCATAAGAGCTCTTTACAAGAAAAGGGCTGCTGGAATTAGGACACATGAACAAGAGCTTTCCTCTTGGCAAGGCTCTGCCCTGCGAGGCCCCAGGCTCTACTGGTCTGCATGACGTTCTCACGCCCCTTCACGGTGCTGAAGGACGCTCTTTTTTGCCTGCCCTTCCTTTACCAACTGCAGACTGTAAAGTGGCACTTTAGCTAACCACTACGTGGTCTCCAACTGCCTTACTAACTTTTGAAATCCTCAGATTTGTACAGTTGGACTTGCCTGGTGGTGCAGTGGTTAAGAATCCGCTTGCCAATGCAGGGGACATGGGTTCGAGCCCTGGTCTGGGAAGATCCCACATGCTGCGGAGAAACTAAGCCCGTGCGCCACAACTACTGAGCCCGTGCGCCACAACTACTGAGCCCGTGCGCCACAACTACTGAGCCCTCGTGCCACAACTACTGAAGCCTGTGTGCCTAGAGCCCGTGCTCTGCAACAAGAGAAGCCACTGCAAAGCGAAGCATGCCCACTGCAATGAAGAGTAGCCCCCGCTCGCCACAACTAGAGAAAGCCTGTGTGCAGCAACAAAGACCCAATGCAGCCAAAAAAAAAAAAAAAAAAAATTTGTACAGTTTACATTTTCACCTCATAGACAAAGAGAATGTCTACAGTAATTGTTTGTATACAGTTCATTTATCTTCTCCAAGCTGAGGTGGGTTCTTTTGTTACCTCCATCATATTGATGAGGAAACTGAGGCACAGAGAAGTTAACCACAAACCCAAGGTCACACAGCTAGTGAGTTATTAAGCATGCAAGATTTACACCCAGCAGGCAGCATGGCTATGGAGTCTGGAAGAGTCTGGAGTTGCTCCGAGAGACACGGCCTCTCTATTGGGAGGAGCGGAGGAAATACAAAGTAGCCAGGTGAACTGGAATGTTCCCACCCGGTAGGCACAGAGCTCAGCGCTACACAACACAATGCCTGACCTGCAGCTCTAGGAGAAAAGCACTAAAATTCTTCTTTTTTATTTTTTTTTAATATAAGGGAACAATCTGACGCACAGAGAGTAAAGGCTGTTGCCACGGCGTATACCTAAAGCCACAACTATGTTTGGAATGAGCTCAGATGGCAACAAATGGTACTTCTATCATGTTAGGCTGTGAGATTTACTTTGATTCTGGGGGCCATGCCATGACTCAAGGGATTCTGATAAGCTGTGCCACCACTCACTGAGGAAAGAAAAACTCACTCAAAAAAGTGACCCAGGCTTTAGATGCTATCAGACCATCTCCTCACCTGACCTGTTAGACCAGTAGTCCTTGGCCTTGTTAGGAGAATGTAATTTTAGTGCAGATTACAGACTGTGCAGAGTGTACGTACCAAGTGTTCCAGAAATGATGTCCATTTTTGGCATAACTCCATCCCGATCACCAATCCCTCCTCCTTGAGCCCCGTACAGCCCAACCGCATGGACCTCATCCACAAAGGTGATTGCTCCAAACTCGTGGGCCACGTCACACAGCTCTTCCAGTGGGCACACTGCCCCTAGGAGAGACCACAGACCACACTGAAGTGCTTGCTATTTCATGAATTACTGTTTTGGTAAGAGTTAGAACACAACAATGTACATTCTAAGATATTTTTAATATTGGGGAAACCAATTAACTTCCCCCAGTTTCTGGATTACCTTGGGGTTTGGAGCCTAGTAAAAGCCAGAGTAGAATATCTACATTCATCCCAATCTATACAGTGTCCCGCAACTACAAAATCCTGCCAAAGTGAAAAGAAACTACAAAAATGAAATAAATATCACACTTTTAAGAAGTTCAGGCCTTGTTTTCATTTAAGATTTCAGATTGGCCTCTACCTAGACTTACCGTCCATTGAGTGGACAGTTTCAAATGCGACAATCTTGGGGACGGCAGGGTCAGACCTCTGCAGCAGTTCTCGGAGGTGGCTGACATCATTGTGGCGGTAGATGTACTTTGGCACTCGGCTGTTCCAAATCCCTTGGATCATGGAGGCATGGTTCCCAGAATCAGAGTAAATCTCACAGCCTAACAAGACAAAAATGCTATTTATTGCCATCTGCACCAAAGACAAATTATTTCCTCGACAGTCAAGGACAACAGATTTTGACCTGAAAATGCTGCTTTGCCCAGTAGGAAAAAGACCCTGCGTGCCAGTTTCTTCCTGGAAAAATAACTAACTAGTGCTTCTCCTCTGAGAAGGCCCATAGGTGTAAAATAACCCAGTGGCATGCAACTAATCTGCTTTTAAATCTGGCTGCCTCACTCCAAACTCAATCGAAAGATAACTACAGGGCTTGCCAATGCAGGGGCACGGGTTCGATCCCTGGTTCGGGAAGGTCCTACACACTGCAGAGCAACTAAGCCCGTGTGCCACAACTACTGAGCCTGTGCTCTAGAGCCCGCGTGCCACGACTACTGAAGCCCGCGTGCCACGACTACTGAAGCCCGCGTGCCTAGAGCCCACGCTCCACCATAAGAGAAGCCACCACAATGAGAAGCCCGCGCGCAGCAACGAAGACCCAATGCAGCCAAAAATAAATAAATAAATAAATTAAAAAAAAAAAAAAAAGATAACTACACATGATTAAGAGAATTCTCCAAAGGATTTTCTTAGAGTACAAAGCACACTGGAAGCAATTAGCTTAAAGACAAGCCCTGCAAATCTGATTTTTCATTGTTATCATGTTCTACTGGCATTTATAATGTACAGTTAACACTTTATGCTCAATTCAAGAACAAATGCTCCCAGTTACTATCATAACTCTTGAGTGGTTCTGGTAAGCTTTCTTTGTTGTCAATATTCCTGTTACTACTAAGAAAGCCAGAAAACTCTAAGGCACCCATGACAGGCTTCCTACCTGGCATCATCTTAGCCAGAGTGAAGAGGGTCGAGTCGTTGGCCACAAAGCACGAGGAAAACAAGAGTGCTGCATCTTTCCCGTGGAGGTCAGCCAGCTCCTGCTCCAGGTCCACGTGGAATTTACTAGTTCCAGAAATATTTCTAGTACCCCCTGCTCCAGTACCATGCTGTTTCAAAGTGTCCCTTTAAAAAAAAAAAAAGAGCAGACAGAAAATAAATCTCATGGTTCTGAATACGATGTGAACATTCCTCCCTCCAGGATCCAGGAGACTGAAACTGATGTTGCTGTAGCACCTCTCTCCCTGTGAACCAGAAGTTCACAGAAGTTTCAACCCACTTCATCTCTAGACTGGGCGGGAGAAGGTCTCCACACCAGGGTGATGATGCGTCTAGGGAGCATCAAGAGCAAGTGTCAACAATCTTAGTTAAGTTTTAGTTAACTTACTGAGATTTCTTTTCTCTGACAAACATCTTTTTCTCCAATAACACGACCTCAGGCTCTAGAGGGACATCTTGAATGGTGGTTACCTAAACCCTTTGTGAACCAGTCCCCTAATGTTAGGCTATCTCTATTACTAAACCTCAGACTGGGCTCTCTCTAGCAAGCCTCCTTGGAGAGTTTGACCAGCAACTCTCTCAAGTGTTCCTAGCCATGGCAAACCTCCTGAAGGACATGAATGACAGGCTCTACCAGCACTTTTATTTTTATTTTTAATATTTTATTTTTTTAATAAATTTATTTATTTATTTATTTTGGGCCTTTGTTGCTGCACGCGGGCTTTCTTTAGTTGCGTGGAGCGGGGACTACTCTTTGTTGCAGTGTGCGGGCTTCTCATTGCAGTGGCTTCTCTTATTGTGGAGCATGGGCTCTAGGCGCGTGGGCTTCAGTAGTTGTGGCACGCGGGCTCAGTAGTTGTGGTACATGGGCTCTAGAGCGCAGGCTCAGTAGTTGTGGCGCATGGGCTTAGTTGCTCCGCGGCATGTGGGATCTTCCCGGACCAGGCCTCGAACCCATGTCCCCTGCATTAGCAGGTGGATTCTTAACCACTGTGCCACCAGGGAAGCCCTTTTTTTAAAATATTTATTTATTTGGTTGCACTGGGTCTTAGTTGCAGCAGGCAGGCTCCTTAGTTGTCGCGTGTGAACTCTTAGTTGCGGCATGCATGTGGGATCCAGTTCCCTGACCAAGGACTGAACCCGGGCCCCCTGCATTGGGAGCGTGGAGTCCTAACCACTGTACCACCAGGGCAGTCCCTCTACCATCCAGTGCTGCTCGATTTGTATTTCTCCACCCACAGCCACAAGCCAGGAAGCCTCTGTTCAAGACTTGCCTGTGGAGGGGTAGTAAGTGAGTGGACATGTGTAGTCAATGAGCCCAGAAACTTAAACTCTCACAAAGGGGCTCCACCAACTACTTACACATTAGAGTTTCTCTAAAAGTAACCTGTACATATTTTTAAAGGCTAAGAAGAGCATTTTGCTATGGCACACTTTCAGCTGCTGAATATCCCCCCCATAAAAGATCCAATTCCTATAAATCATCCATGTCTTGCTAAGTCATGCCAGTGATATCTGAAAACTGAAGGCTACTTACATGACGGCTCCACACACCCGTGGGTGGCAACTCATTCCTAGGTAGTCATTGCTACACCAGACGGACACCTGCTTTTTGGTGATGAGACAGTCTGAGTAGTCATCTGCCATGGGGAAGAACTGCGCCCTCCGGTTCACAGTTTTGAAAACTCGATAGGTATGGTCATTTTTTTTCTCATCAATTTTCTTCTCAAAGAAATGATCATACTGAAAAGTGGAAACAGCTAAAAACCGAACAAAAGATGGTACAGTTTGACAGTTAAAAAGCACATCTAGGCTTTGGTGTAAGACCTAGGTTCCAATCCCAGCTTGGCCATTCGGGAGCAAGGAGATTCTGGACAAACTAACGAAGTACTCATCTGGGCAAGTTCCTTGACATCCTTATCTTGAGTCTGTGTATGTCTCAAATGACACTGTCTGACCCCGTGAGCAGACAGTAGGTGTTAAGAGAGACAAGGCAGGCTATCAATAGGATTGGCATTCACTATAGCCAAGAGCATCTACTTGCATCAAGCAAGAGACATGGCTTTTAATCCACAACTCACCATGCAATTATACATTTAATCTGATGTATGTTTAAGTTATAAACTCTCCTGCATCAGGCAAATAACGAGAAGACTCACATTTTGGCAAGTTATCTTGAAGAAGGTGGGACACTCCTTCTGGTCGTTGCTTTCGCATGATATCCTGAAAGTTCTTCAGCAAACCACTCAGCTCCCCTCCATCGGTCTTCACACTAATCACACTGGGATTCACTGAGGTTTGGGCAACCTCTGTAACAAAAGTAACAAGAGGCAAAGGGGACCAATGTTCTATTCTGAGTCTACAATACCTTCCAGACATACTGTCAAAAATGGCTTACTGCCTAGTTCACAAAAATAGCCCATCATAACGAAAGTGAGATGTAACTGAGTGTATGAAGCTTCTCTTCTTCTTTAGTTACTGTTTGGTTTTGTTTTCAGAGCTACCAGCCAGCTTTGAGGAACATTAAAGTCCAAAGCTTTTTTTTTCTGGCTGGTTTGCCTTCCCCATTGCAACCCCCCTACCCTAATTGAGACAATTTTCTTCACAGAAAACAATTTCAGCCACTTGTATCATTTCTGCTGGGGAGAATTTCTGGGGACCTTATGTGTTCCATGGGTACAGCCACAAGTGGAATTAAGGTTGCCACTCAATGACCACCACTAAGACACACAGCTTGGGAGTCCTAAAACTAGCACTCACTGCAGTAACACTGTTTTTTACCTTTTATCCAACCAAATGGTGGGAAAGAAACAAAGGGCAACTGGTAATAGTTTATGCCTGAGGGGTATTTTCAGAAATTAAAGAATTACTGTAAAAGCTGGTTACATCCTACACACACACACACAGAAAAAAAACTCCCACATTTTGCCATATAGTCCTCTATCTTGATGACCTTTCTCCTCGGCCCTAAAACAGGAAGGTGCTGACACAAATACTACCCTAATAATAGTTCACACATAAATCTGAGGGTCTGAAAGAGCCAAAGAATCTCTTTGCTCTTCTGATGGCTCATGTCATCTGTTTACCTTCCCTCACGGCATGCATTTCCTGCACATCCTCCTGAAGCTCTAGGCTGGCTTTGCAGAAGACGCTGCTGCCGCCCTGGCTCATCTGGGCTGCCAGGAAAGGGCATTTGCTCGCAGTGCCCTGGCTCGCGGCAAGGGAGGCGTGTCCAGACGGAAGCTGCGTGCCATCTGGAGTCTGCTGGGATCCATCAGGAGCCTGCTGCACCTTGGCTTTGGCAGTTTTGTCCTCTGAGGGGGGAAATGTTAAAACTGAAGCATCAGATCTGGTTGCACGGTACACAAAAGCCCACTTGTTTCTTTCTCTTGTTGCCTCAAAGACAAACCTTATACTTACTCTATCCCATGATCCAAAGACAAGTTTATTCTTATTAGGTTCTGCTAAATCAACTGTTTTCTCATCTGCCTCACTGGATACAACGTTCCTGTGAAGAGTTAACCGGCACAGTTCACCTACCTCTCAAGCCCATAGTATTTCTCACTTATAAATCCCCAGAGTAGTATTTTCTAGTTCTAGACAGCCCAGCATTCTTGAGTTGAATTATTTCCAGTAAATCTACCCCAAGTACACTCAGCATATTTCCTGCGAGGACACACTCTTGACGGTAACTGGAAGTGGTCACAGTTTTTTTCTCTGGTAATATTTTCTAAACAGATTCTTGACAAAAAAAGCTTGCCGTTGCTTAACAGATAAACTACCAGTTTTCTCTAAATGCCTCAGAGAAGTTCATGACTTATGCAGTTGGCTGGTAATTAAGCTTCTAGACTTCCCTCTCCCCTTGAGCAAATGCATTCATCTTCCTTCCAGAGAAGTCTTTCTTCATCATTCTGGAATCCTCCTGTGAGTCATAGGCTAGGCTCTCCTACAACTTGGGCAGTGTCTCAATACAGTTTGTATTAAAATCTATAAAGGAAAGCAAAAAAATTGCTTTGGGGAATTCCCCAGCAGTTCAATTGTTAGAACTCCATCCTTCCACTGCAGGGGGCACGGGTTCAATACCTGGTGTGGGAACTAAGATCCCGCATGCCGTGTGGTGAAAAAATAAAATTAAAAAAAAAAACTGCTTTCAAGTTCATTTCACTCACTATAAAAGTCAGTAAATACATATTCATTGTAGGAAGTCTAGAAAAATAGAGTTCTACTATTCAAAACGTAACCATTGCAGACAACTTGGCATATTATCTTTCTTTACCCCTTATGTGTAGGTTTAGAAAAAGTTGTACTTATTCTGTATATGCTTGTTTATTCTGCCCTTTTCATTATAAAGATCTATATAAGCTAGTAGATAGTTTGTGAATATCATTTGTGATGGGTGCATGGCAGTCTACGAGGTGGACAAGTCACATTTTCCTCCACCAGGAAGAGAGGAGGAACCTACTGCTAGGGGCAGACTGGTAAAAACCATAACTAACTCCTAAACAATGGGAAAGAGGAAAAGAAATCCTAGAAAGGATTAAATCCTTTCTAGTAAAAGAAAACAACATTCTTTTCTTACAAGTCCACATCCAGAGAACACACCTAACAGAGCCTGTAAGGTCAATTATTCCCTAGAATTAAGTGGTATCTGAAAAGCTTCATTCTTTCCTGGCAAAGACAGACCAAAACTAAATCTCTGATCTCTTTATTAAAAGCAAAATTTAAAAATTCATATACAAAATAAAGATACATGTGTTAAGGGAATTCCCCGGTGGTCCAGTAGTTAGGACTCAGCACTTCTACTGCAGGGGGCTTGGGTTTGATCCCTGGTCGGGGAACTAAGATCCTGCAAGCCGTGCCAAAAAAAAAAAAAAATACATGTGTCAAAAAAATCACTACTTTAACAAATTTTGTATGATTCCACTTATGTGAGGTTTCTAGAGTAGTCAAATTCAAAGAGAGAAAGTAGAATAATGTTTGCTAGGATCTGGGGGAGGAGGATGGGGAGTTAGTATTTAGTTGGCACAGAGTTTCAGTTTGGGACAATGAAAAGAGTTCTGGACACTGGACGGTGGTGATGGCTGCAGAACAATATGAATGTACTTAATACCACTGTACACTTAAAAATGGTTGAGATGGTAAGTTTTATGTTATATGCATTTTGCCACAGTAAAAAAAAAAAATTTAAAAAAGAGAAAAAACCCCAGCATCCGTGCATTTAGTTGGAGCCATGTGACTAGTTCTGGCCAATGGATGTTGTGTGTTGCTTCCTGACTAAAATATCCAAGAGCTGGTGGGGCTGAGTATTTGACGATATTAGGAAATTGCATCATTCTTTAGGTGTGATAATGGTATTGTGAGGGTGCTTTTAGAAAGAACTCATAGGGACTTCCCTGACGGTCCAGTGGTTAAGAATCCGCGCTTCCATTGGTTCGATCCCTGGTTAGGGAACTAGGATCCCGCATGCCACGTGGTGTGCCCCCGCCCGTAAAAAAAAAGAAAGAACTCATATCTTTTAAAGGTGCATACTGATATTTACAGAGGAAATTTCTGGAATCAGTTTCAAGTTAATACAGTGGGCGCAGACGGGGTGAATGGGGACACAAGTGAAGCAAAATTGGCCCTGGATTGATATTGTTGTTCATAATTGAAATTTACTGTTATGAAAAGTTTTAAAAAGATGAGCTGGTTTGAGACCCTCTCACTTTCCCCTTATGCAATAGTGACCCAAAAGCCACCTATTTCAGAGTTAAAGCTGTAGGACACCAGAGTGTGGAACCCCAGGTCACTGCTTAGAACAGAATTGCCCTGATGACCCAAAGTGGACCTTGCGTGAACAAGATAGAAATCTTTATGTGTTAAGCCCTGAGATTTGGGGGTTGCTTGATACCTCAGTGTAGCCTAACCTAACTGAAAAACTCACAGGTAGAGTTGACTTTGAAGATGGGTTAGCCTGGAATAGCCTATATGGTCTGGAGCCAGACAAAGAGATAAGGTATAAGATAAGTGACTGCATAAGAAACTAGCAGGAATTTGGGAAGGCATAGCACAGAAAGGAATTGAGGGCAAAAGGCACAGGTCAGGCAACATAGCAAAGGCAAGGAAAAAAAAAAAAGAAGAAAAAAATCACAACTTTAAAAGCTACAAGCTTCTATGTTCCAACTTTACATAAAGATTCCAACTTTACATTTACATGAATGAGGCACTGACAACTCACAAACTCCAACAGACACTGACATGCAATCCACAAGGTGGAATGCTGGCCACTGTTTCACCTTTAAAGATGTGAAAACTAAAACTGCCTACTTTGTGGGGTTAGGATGACAATTCCATGAGATAATCTATGCAGAGAACTGACCCTGGCACCGAGTAACCTCCTCAGATAGCGTGACCCTCATCAGCACTGTGCATGAGAATTGCTTCCAGGGTCTTGTAATGAATGCAAACATCACCACTCTCTACTTCATTGCTAAGGACACTTACTCTCGTTGGCCGGAGGGGTTTCTTTGACCTGCTGGCAGAGTACTGCTGAAGTGGACAGGGCCCGAGGGGCTGGCTTGGTCCCAACTTCCATCATCTTAGGGCAGTTTTGGGCATAGAACAATAGAGATTTGCCTGCCTTCTGCAGAAAGGCCTGAGGCACTCGGGATAAGAATGGGCAGCGGCGAACAACAGTCTCCATGTCCCGGAGGTGCACTGATCCTGTACAAAGATGAGGAGTGACACCAACACTTGTTAATAATCACGCAAATACCCACTCCAAGGTCACTGGGTTAACGTGTCACCTGAAGTTTATAGCAAGGGTACTGTGGGATACTAACAAGTCTCACTCAAAAACGTCTAAGGACAGCACTGATGAGGGACTCAACTAAGAAGTGGTGACCACACTCTACCCAGATCACCTTCATTCCCCAGCTCCATACAAAGGCACCTGCAAAACTACTTTACCAAATATGGTAAATACTGATGATCAATAACCAAGGGGGTGGGACAGGAGGGACAAGTCAGGAACAGGTTTGGGAGGTCAGAGGCTCCTTGAGGAAGATACACAGTGCAGAAGTGCAGATAACACACCTTGGCACCCACCCAGGTGAAGAAGTGAGGCCAGGGAAGAAGCCACTGTCATCCATCAAGGCAGAGAAGACTCTTAGGGATCCTGATCTTCTCCTGGTCCCTACACTCCCAGACCCCAAGAAGGCATCCAGTCCGGCCCTGGGTTCCTGAGGCCAGGATTTCCCCAAGGTTATGCCCCTACATCTCCGTGAACTGGGCATAACTGAGAAAGGAGGGGGAATAAAGAAGGCCAGGGTTACGAGGGGAAGCGCCGCTGGAGCTAACTGGGAAGAGACAAGGGCTAAAAAATGAGGGCAGTGGGTCTGGCGGAAAGTGGTGGTCCTGGGCAGGGGAGGTCTGTGGTTACCCGGGGCGTCGAGAGCTCGAGAATAACGGGAGGTGTCTAAGAAGGGAATTCGAAAGCGGTCAGTTAAACGGGGGAACGGCGGGAGGGGGCCGATCAGGTAGAAGATCGGGCATATGAAAGTTGACCCCGAGGCGGCGGGTGATTGGAGCGGTGGGGGATGGGGTCCCAACGGCCGGAGTAGCGGGGCGCAGGCAAGCAGGACACGCGGGGGTTGTCCCCGGCCGCGCCGCATCTAGAGCGCGGTCCCTCACCTGCGCGGGAGACTCGGCGGAGGCGGAGGAGGCGGCGGCGGTGGCGGCGTGTACCCAAACAAGGGTAGAAACAAACCGTTGCCCTTATCCGCGAGAATCCTCAGGCCGCGAACCCCGTCGTCCTAATATACACAGATAGACAGCTGCGCATGCGCCATGGGCGGGGGCGTCCTCCGCGCAGGCGTGCCGCGGCGCGCTCCAGAAGTTGGAAGGGCGGGGCGGGGCGTAAAGGCCCTCCTACTTAGGCTCGGTATGTGCTGGTGGGACCTGGGCTTACCGGGATTGCCTGCTGGGAGGACGGAGAACAAGACTGGGGACGGATGACTTCATGCTGCACCACCTTGCCGCTTCCCCTAACTACCCTATGCTTTAGAATCCTTTGTGGAGCATAAAAGGGCAGAGTCGGAGGGGAAGCGCCTCTAGGGCAACCAGGGGGTTATAGGGCTGCAAAAACGGGTGCCTTGGATATAGAGGAGGGAGGGGAAACGAGGGGTTCCGGACCAGGGTCTTAAGCAGGATCTGACCCACCCGGGACTTTTTGCATGGCGGAGGGCTTCCCGGAGGAGGTGGGGCTGGATTGACCAAGGATGGAGTGGTCCTGGGGGTGATGCCCACGGAGCTGGAGGGAGGGATCCGTAGTGAGGAGGACGAGGAGAAGCAGACGGAGACCCAGCCGTGGCACTTTCTGGTCCGAGATAAAGGGACTTAACCTGATGCAGAGAAGGAGCACAAGGAACAGGGCTGGATGGAACCCACACACTACTCACTGGGTGGGGGGTGAGGGTGGAGGCATGGGGCCTGACACATAGTTGGGGTTTGACATATATTAATTATTATTTTTATTTTCCATTGTGTGCTGTCCAGAGTCCCTGCTGGCCACCCTGGCCGGGCACCAGCTGGGTGACTCAGTACTCTCTCCCAAAGTTCAGAGTTGCCCTCACTTCCTTTGAGTCTCCCCCAGGCCACACCTGTGGAGTACAGCTTGGCAAACCCCTCTCAGGAACGCCAGCCTGGCCTCCTTGCTCCACACCCTTCCCAGCTTAACTTGGGCTTGGTTGGTCTGGGCCCGTGCCAGGCTCAGAGTTGCCCTCCTCCACTCTTGAGGAAAGGGCCACCCAGGTTGCTTCCTCCTCAGCTGGGCATTAATAAGAGGGACAAAGTCTAGAGTGATGGTGACCAAGGTGTGTCCAGGTATTTCCCAATTCCCTCTCTTTGAATCTCCAGCCAGCTGCAAGGCAGGTGAGGCGAGTCTCCACCTGAAGAGGAGGCACCTGGGTCCGGAGTGGCACTGGGACCATTCCAGGGGTCCAGGATGAGGGCTTTGCCTGGGAATCCAAAGTTCAGCTCTAACCCATCCTGCTGAGGGCCCCTGGGCAGTGCCCAACAGCCGGAGAGAGGGTAAGAGAAAAGGTCAGACCCAAGTACAGCCAAAACAGGGTAAAGATGGTATTGAGTGCTTTGTCCATCTCTGGGCCTCACTTTTCCTTATCTGAGCAATGGGATCATAATCCCTGTTCTGCCCGCGTCGCAGGGCTGTTTGAGTGATCAGAGGCAAAGCAGAAGCAGAAAGAACTGGACATCGGAGCTGGACATGGGTTCTAACCCCGGTTCAATCTTACTTGGTCTTAAGTAGGCTACAATCTCTCTAAGGCACCATTTCCTCATTGTAAATCTCTCCCAGCCTTGCCACTTGTGGTTGGCAGAGGGTCAAGTGAAGTCATGGATTTCAGAGGTTTATTGTTTAAACCAGTAAGTTTCTAGTCCTCTGGGAGTTTCCTGTTTAATAGAGGGAAAGGTTGGGAAACAAAGCAGATCCACACGGAAAGTAAAATAGGATGTTGTAAATAATTCCAGAGGGAGGAGGAGGCTATTGGGTTGGCCCAAAAGTTTGTTCGGGTTTTTCCGTAAGATGTTATGGGAAACCCAAATGAACTTTTGGGCCAACCCAATATTACTTCAACACAAGCTGAAGGAGAGGGGAATCCCAACCACAAGGAAGGCTTCCAGAAGAGAGGTACTGGCTGGAAGGGTGGGTCTGTATGGGACTGGGAGACTGATGGGCGAGGCATTGAATGGGAAAGGCCCAGTTTTGTCCTGGAGGGCAGTGTGACTCAGTTTGAATAGCTGGGCTCCAGGGGTGCAGCTAGGATGTAGGGCTAGGAAGTCAGACCAGAAAAGCCAAAAGAGAGCCACAAAGCTTCCCAGTGTTAGGTCTCAAAGAACCACCAGCAGGGCACTGGTCAAAATGCATATTCCTGGGCCATGCCCCTTTGATTCTGACCTAGGAATCTGCATTTTAACCAGGCCTCCCTCCTGGTAATGCAGGGGTAGGGTATACTGGGGCCACATTTTGGGAAATGCTGCCTGAGTGGTTTCCAGTTTGAGACATTGCTTGAAGGGCAAAGGCTAAAGCCATGAATTCTAATCTTGACTGTGCTACTTTCTGATTCTGGGATCTTGGGCAAATTACCCCATGCCCTAAGCCTCAGATTTTGCATCTGTGAAGTGGGAGTGCCCCTCCTGCCTCAGTGATGAGTCTGGGTGGGCCCCATTCTGGCAAAGTTGTGGTCCCTCTCCTGGGTTTAGCATTCTTACTCCCCTCTCCCTCCCCCGTGATTTTTCCTTCCCTCTCTTTTCTCTCCCTCAATCCTGTCTTGCCTCCCTCCTCAGAGCTGCAATATAAACTCATCACCCTGGCCCTGGGCAGGGGAGCCCAAGCCTCCGGAGTTCAGGCAAGGTCAGGCTCCGTTCTGGGGATGACGCTGGGATCTGGCCTCCCTGACTTTCTCCTTCCTCCCCACCCTCCACCCCGTCTGCGTCATCTTCACCGTCAGGGGCTGCTGCACACAGCACCTGCCCAGGGACCAAGGCAAAAGAAAAACGTTGACCCTAGCCCCAGGATTCATCCTTTTCCACTCTGGGTTCCAGGAACTATTTTTAGCAGTGCCCCTCTATAAGGATCATGCAGCCCAGGGACCTTGAGCAAGCTTACTGCCTTCCTCTGGGCCTCATTTTCCACATCTGCCAGCCAGCTGAGAAATCTTGCCAGCCTTCACCTCGAGGAGACCCGACTGGACATGAGACAGTTTTAGAGACAGACAAAACCTCCAGCCTGTGCTGCTGATGGTCAGTGTGGCCTTGGCCTTGGCCCAGCAGTGCTCCTTGGGGTGTCAGTCCCTGTCTGAATAGTGGTGGGTGAGGGGCCAGCTTTGCAGAGTGGCTAGATTTTCTAGAAACAGCTCAGGTCTGCCCTGGAGGGTTGGAAACATGAGCTCCAGGGTTTACAGTGATAGGGCCCGGGAGTTATGATAGGAATTTGGGGATTGGGCAGGGCAAGAGGGTTCTGAGGCCCCCAACACCTGCCTTATGCTGGCCCTGCCTTTGGAACCCTCTCAGGCTCTGGCCTACCTGGGGCAGGCCTGGGCCTGTGTTTGTGAAGCCATCTGCAGGTCAAGGGGAGGGCTCCGATTGACTAGTCAGGAAAGAGGCCAGAGTGGAGCAAAGCCATCAAATGCTCCAGGAAGCAGGTCTGGGGTGGTACACAAGGAACAGCACCCCACCCTCTTGCCAAATGAGAGCAAGAAATGCCCCCAAAGCAAACACTATCCTTCCAGAGAGCCCCAGAGGGTCCTGGAACCTAGCCTTCTAGTCTACCACCCACAGACTGTGGCTCAGACATGTTCTGTTTGACCCACACGGTGCTTTTTTTTTTTTTAATTAATTATTTGGTTGCACCAGGTCTTAGTTGCGGCAGGCAGGCTCCTTAGTTGTGGCATGTGAACTCTTAGTTGCGGCATGCATGTGGGATCTAGTTCCCTGACCAGGGATCGAACCCGGGACCCCTGCATTGGGAGCATGGAGTCTTATCCATTGCGCCACCAGGGAAGTCCCCACACAGTGCTTTTAAATATGTGAATTAGTTGTCAAGATTTTGCAGTCAGGAGATTGTTAAATTGAAACTCAGATTTCCAGCTTCTCTTGAGGACTCAGCAGACCTGGAGCCCCTGGGCTGGCCCAGGCAGGACGTGCTCTCTCCACTTCTCCACCAGCACTCCCTTCAGTGGGTCCCCAACCCTGTGGACATGTGATGTCCAAGCAGTGACAACTGTCTGGCCTTGCAGACATCTGAGTGTGTGTCTGTAGCCCTAACCCATTTTAGAGCCGGGATGACTAAGACCCAGAGAGGGGAGAGGACTTGCTCAAGGCCACACTGCAAGTGAGGTTTGTGCTGCGAAGGGATCCAGGTGTCCTGCTTTCTAGCCCACACACTGGGCTCTTTTGACCTCAGCCTCTGGAGGAGGGTTGGGGGGCGAGGGGAAGAATCAGGCTGGCCCAGAAGTGGGTTCCGCAGTGCTTGTCCTCACCCCCAGCCCCTGCCTGCAGGTCAGGCCAGAGCAGGCCCCCTGAGGTGATGGAGTGGCGACGAGGGGTGAAGGGAGCAGGCTAAGCCTGCCTCCTCCAGCTGGTGCTGGATGCACAGTGTGAAGGAGCCTCGCTCCCTGCCCTGGGCTGCTAGACAGGCACCCAAGGAAAGGAGCCATTACAGGCTGTGACCAGTGTGGGCAAGGGGCCTGGGATGGACAGTGGTGGGGAGGGGGGACCCACCTTGGAACTGGGACCTGGTATCAAGGAGATACCGCCTCTGATGGAGCAGCCAGGCTGAGGGGCCCTCAGGGGAAGCTAGAGGAGCCTGGTGTGGAGGGGGGACTAAGGGGGCCAGGGAGGCTGGAGGCAAGAGGGAGAAGGAGGAGGTATGTGGCAGAGGGGAGGGCGGGGGTCAGAGTCCCAACCAACCATTGCCAGAATCCCACTGTTATCAACACTGTGATTATCAACCAAGGCAAGGGCCTTCACTTCTCTCTGGCCCTGGAGGCATTTAAAAGCCTACCCAGCACACATTCTGACCAGAAGAGGTGGAAGCTGGAAAAATGAAGGGAGGATGGGGGAGAGAGCGAGCGAGGCTCAGCGAAGTGGTGCTCGGTGGACAGGGGCAAAAAGAAGGCCGGGGAGGATGATACTATGATGAACAAGTACGGCAACAAGTAACAGCTCTATTCAGATGTTTGGCAACAGCTCTATGCAGATGTTTGGCCTGGTTCCGGCGAAGCAGCCCTCTAGGTCTGTGCAATGATTAGCCACATACGTTGGACAGAAGTTCAAAGTGGTTAAGTAACTTGCCCAAGGTCACACAGCCAGCAGGTGGAGAACATGGCTGACCTGCTGGCCTTCTGCCTCTGATCTAGCGCTCCACCCCGGGGAGATTAAGGAAGCTGGGAGGAATGAGGCTGGGACTGTGTCGAAGGGTTTCAGGTCTCAGTGGAAGCTTTTCTCTACCTCTGGGTGTTGGTCCAGTTAGGGTGGGCACATGGCAATGACCAGCCAAGGAGCCAGCCAGCCGGACCCTTAGGGGAAATCACCCACTTCCAGGAACCTCCGGGCAACCAGCCACAGCCTCAGGAGGTGAGACTTCTTTCTGACCCCACACGCTGGCGACACTGTGCTCCCTCTCTGTCCCCTGCACGTGGGTCAGAGGCTCTGGGCTTCGTTGCCTGGCGCGGGAGAGCACAGCCTGCTGGAGTCCACCTTCTGCCCCCCCCCCCGCTCCTTGGGGGGCCCGGGGGCTGTAGGTTCTCTGCCCTGCACTCTAGAACCCCTCCCTCATGGGGTGGAGCAACACTCCTCTGCCTCATTTCCCTGTTCCCACGCCGTTCTGTCCTTTCTCAGTACTAACAGTAATTCCCTAATACCACCCACTGCCCTATTGACTTCTGTCCCTACCATAGACATGGTCCCAGGCACTTCTGTGCATTTTCCTATCTGATCCTCACACGCCCCGCCCCGTGTGGAGTAGCCACCCGCAGCCCTGTCCTCAGAGTGGAGCCGACTCGGGCTCGAGTTCACCTCCCAGCTCCATCCCTCTGTGTGCTCCTTAGCCTTAAGCGTGTGGCACAGCCTCTTTGAGCTTCAATTTCCTCATGCGCAAAAGGAAATAATGCGTTCTGTGGTGGTTAAATGTTATGTATCAACTTGGCTAGGCGATGTTGCCTATTGTTTGTTGAAACATCTTTATTGAAGTATAATTGCTTTACAATGGTGTGTTAGTTTCTGCTTTATAACAAAGTGAATCAGTTATACATATACATATGTTCCCATATCTCTTCCCTCTTGCATCTCCCTCCCTCCCACCCTCCCTATCCCACCCCTCTAGGTGGTCACAAAGCCCCGAGCTGATCTCCCTGTGCTGTGCGGCTGCTTCCCACTAGCTATCTATTTTACATTTGGTAGTGTATATATGTCCATGCCACTCTCTCACCCTGTCACATCTCACCCCTCCCCCTCCCCATATCCTCAAGTCCATTCTCTAGTAGGTCTGTGTCTTTATTCCCATCTTGCCACTAGGTTCTTCATGACCTTTTTTTTTTCCCTTAGATTCCGTATATATGTGTTAGCATACTGTATTTGTTTTTCTCTTTCTGACTTACTTCACTCTGTATGACAGACTCTAACTCCATCCACCTCATTACAAATACCTCCATTTCATTTCTTTTTATGGCTGAGTAATAAACACTGGTCTGGATGTGGCTGTGAAGGTATTTTGTACATGTGATTAACATCTGTAATTTAAGTAAAGGAGGTTATCCTTGATAATGTGGGTGGGCCTCATACAGTCAGCTGAAGGCCTTAAGAGCAAAACCTGAGGTTTCCTGGAGAAGGACTTATGCTCCAAGCTGTAATATAGAAATTCTGCCTGAGTTTCCAGCCTCCTGGCCTGCCGTACAAATTTCAGATTTGCCAGCCTTCACAATCATATGAGCCAGTTCCTTAAAATGAAATAAATCTCTCTCTCTCCATATATGCTAAATATATATCTTATTGGTTCTGTCTCTTTGGAGGCTCCTGACTGGGATACTTTCTATGGACAAGGTTGACACGAGGACTCCCTGAGACCCTGCCTCCATGCTTGGGGGAGGGACCAGCCCCTGGAAACGGTATGCAGTTAGTATTTGCTGTTGGCTACAGATGAGGGAACGGAGGCTTGGAGAAGTGACTTGTGCAAAGTTTCAGAGCTGGAGTCAAGATTCGAGCCAGGCCTGCCTTCCTGCCTCTCTCAATGTGTCCTTGCCCTGTCACCCACCTCATTGCCCAAGGGGCTGCTGGTGGCTCCCTCGCTCCAGGGGTTCCCTTTGGGTTTAATTAAAGCCCTCAAGCCCTGGTCAGGGGTGAGACCAGAGGCACTGTTGCGGCCTGGCGGGTACTGTTAACTGATTCTTGTGCAAGACTGGCCGGCTTGTGACGTGTCAACATTCACCAGCCCTAAAACTGTGGTGACCGTGCTGTGGCTTTTAGAGTCATTGTGAGTAAAATCAACCAGGAGAGATGGCTTCCCTTCACCTTAGGGAAGCCTTCTCAGCCCCACTGTGTACTCTGCAGACCTTGCAAGCTAATCTCTTTGCAGCATAGACCTGGGGTCAGCAGCACAGAGGCCCACAGAGGCCAGATGGGGTGAGGCAGTTCATGCCCTGCACCCCCTGGCCTGAGGGGAGGCCCCATCTCAGCTCCGGCCATTGTCATCTCAAGGAACACAGCCCAGTGTGACCAGGCCTTCCATTTTGGCCAGGCCTTCCTCCCATTTTTTGAGAAAAGCCTCACATCCAGATTTTTATGTGAGCACTCTAAATTCTTATTGTTTTTTAATAGCAAAAACTTATTTATTTGAATAGATAATATTTGTATATGCTAACAATGCAAATAGTATGACAGGGTAAACAGAGAAATTCCCCTCGTCCAGGTCTTTCCCCAGACACTACCACTGCTCCTAAGTTCTCACGGATCCTTCCAGAAAGATCCCTCTCATTTATTCAACATTTATCAGTTGATTGTCTACTACATGTCCAATGCTGCACTTATGAAATATATTCCTCTTCGCTCTTTGTACTTAATACTATAGCTTGGAGAGGGCCCTGTAAGTGAACAGGGAGTGCCCATCCTTTTTCACGGCTGCATAATACTCCACTGCACTGTTGCTCATGGTTCACGTGCTTAGCCCCTTACTGATTATTTGGTGGTTTTCAGGAGGTTGTGCCTACAAACATCCTTGAACATGCCTCCTCATATGGGGTGAGGACCTCTATGGGATATTTAGAAATGAAATCACTAGGTCAAAGGTGAAATCGAAGGTCAGAATCTTCATTTTTTGGTTTTTTTAATTTTTTAATTTTATATTGGAGTATAGTTGATTTACAATGTTGTATTAGTTTCAGGTGTACAGCAAGGTGATTGAGTTATACATAGTCATATATATATTCTTTTTCAGAGTCTTTTCCCGTATAGGTTATTACAGAGTATTGAATATAGTTCCCTGTGCTCTACAGTAGGTCCCTGTTGATTATCTAGTTTATACTGGTTAGCCAAAAAGTTCGTACGGATTTTTCTGTAACATCTTACGAAAAACCCAAACAAACTTTTTGGCCAACCCAATATATAGTAGTGTGTATATGTTAATCCCAACCTCCTAATTTATCCCTCCTCCCAACCCACATTTTCCCTTTGGTAACCATAAATTTGTTTTCTAAGTCTATACATCTGTTTCTGTTTTGTAAATAAGTTCATTTGTATCATTTTTTTAGTTTCCACATATAAGTGATATCATATGATATTTGCCCTTTTCTGTCTGACTTACTTCACTTCATATGATCATCTCTAGGTCCGTCCATGCTGCTGCAAATGGCATTATTTCATTCGTTTTTATGGCTGAGTAGTATTCCATTGTATATATGTACCGCATCTTCTTTATCCATTCCTCTGTTGATGGACATTTAGGTTGCTTCCATGTCTTGGCTATTGTAAATAGTGCTGCAGTGAACATTGGGGTGCATGTATCATTTCGAATTATGGTTTTCTCCGGATATATGCCCAGGAGTGGGATTGCTGGGTCAAATGGTAGCTCTATTTTTTGTTTTTTAAGGAAACTCCATACTGTTCTCCATAGTAGCTGTGCCAATTTACATTTCCCCCAACAGTGTAGGAGGGTTCCCTTTTCTCCACACCCTCTCCTGCATTTATTGTTTGTAGAGAAGGTCAAAATCTTTGATTCCAACTTTGTTTTTTCTCTCGTATAGAATTGTATGCATTCTTATAAACAACCTCAGATTCTTGCTGGAGTGAGGTAGTTTTCAAGAAATAGATAAATAGGTTTACTCATTCAGCAAATACTTATTGTGTACCTACTGTTTACCGGGCATTGAACTAGGTCCCAGGGTGGCGGCTGTGAACAAGACAGATGCAGTCCTGCTGTCATGGAGTAGACAGTCTAGTGGGGGAGACAGATGTAAACACAAGCCCATCCAAACACGTGATCACATGAGAGTGAGAGCTCACACAGGTGGTTTGAGTGGCCAGAACAGGGACTGCTTTATTTGGGGGCTTGGAGAGGACTCCTGAGGATGGGACATTCCAGATGAGTCCTGAAGAATGAGAAGAGCCAACCAGGTGATGTTGGGGAGGAGGAGGTCGGGCTGGGGATCCATGACCTTGGTTGCTTCCAGCTCCGGTCACTACACTTCATGATATAGGCAGTTGGAAATATCACCCATCGTGCCAGGCACCAAGGAGGTGTTGGGTATGTCTCATTATATTGCTATCATTATGAGCAAAATGCAAACGAGGACGCATGGATGAGAAGTTGGGGGAAGTGGGCAGTACTTGGAAGATGGACTCGGGCTCTCTAGGCCTTTGAGGACCCTGAGGAGGGAGAGTGGGGAGGAGCTGGAAGGCCTCCAAGCCCTCGTTGAGGTCACAGAGGCTGGTGTAGCTGGTGGGAAGGAGCATGAGGGGCAGCAAAGGCAGTCTGCGCCCAACTGAGGGGACCCCCGAGAGCTAACAGAGAGGTGGACCTTGTTCTGTGGGGTCTGGGATTGGGGGACAGCTCTGAAGCCTTGGAGTCAATCCGAGGTGAGACAGACCCTGGGCTTCAGGCAGAGTGAAGTGCCAGGTCCAGTCAGGGGAGCCTGGGGTCAGGGGAGGGCAGTTATGGCATTTACCCAACCTCCAGAGCCCATCCGGCTTGATACAAAGACCTGGTTGTGACACCAGCTCAGAGCTTCCCTCCAGCTAACGGCCACCGTCCCACCCAGCCCCTAGGTTCCTCTTTTCTGAGCTACCCACATGGAGGTCCGTTGGGACTTTGCCTTCATTGCTTTGACTTGGGGGGCCTGAGGGGCTAGAGGGGTCAGCAGAGC
Source organism: Balaenoptera borealis (assembly GCF_965194805.1). NCBI lineage: Eukaryota > Metazoa > Chordata > Mammalia > Artiodactyla > Balaenopteridae > Balaenoptera > Balaenoptera borealis. The sequence goes on from NC_138869.1 coordinate 40,641,367, forward strand.
TGGTGGTTCAGAGGAGGTGCTCCATGAGCATTTGGTGAATGAATGAATGCATGCACACATGCATGAATGAATGGAGTGGTTAAATAGACGAGGATTCTCCTTGGACTGTGTGTGAATGCATGTGTGTGGTGGTTTCTCAGGCCCCAGAGCTGGGGGCAGCTTGTGGGCAAGTTGTGTCAGCAAAGAGGTAAGTGTGGTAAGTGGGAAGCCGATGGCTGGTCAGCAGATAGTGCAGAGATGGGCAGGAGAATCTGAGCAAGGTCGTTACCAGGCACTCGGTTGCTTGGGCACTTGCATGAGTCTGCCCCTGGCGAGATCTGCGAGCACCCTACCACTGCACCCCATCTCGTCCATGCACAGACTCACAGGGCCCTCCCCGGGGTCCATGCCATCTTCCTCCACGCCGTCCTCTGTGTTCACCCTGGAGCTGGTCGTCTTTGATCCTGGTCCTGGTCTGTGGACTGCATGTGTGGTCAGGACCCAACTGAGGCCCCGTGGGGCTGGGCTGGGGTGAGGGCTGCGGGACAGATGGAGGGCAGGTGGCAAGTCTTCCCCATCGCAGACCCTAAGCCTCTCTCCTGGTCCTTCTCCTGTTGCCTCTGTGGCCAGCACATCAGATGACCATGGCTCTGCGTGGCAGCACTCCCACTTTATATCTGGGTAACTACATTTAGAAAATAGTTTTCCACAGCCTGCCCATGTCTTAGTAGACAGAAAATTGCTGGCAGCTCTGAAGTGACAGTTCAGGTTTGGGAGTTCTGAGGGCCAGAGCAGCCTGCTGGTCACATTCACAGGTGCACACGCTGGATATCTCTCAAATTCACATGTGGTCCCAGGCCCACAGGTGCCAGAGTCACTAACACCCCCTCGTGCACAGCCACATGCCCAGCCACTCTAGTCATAGGGACAGCAACACACTTAAAAACAGCCACATGGGGCTTCCCTGGTGGCGCAGTGGTTAAAAATCCGCCTGCTAATGCAGAGGACACAGGTTTGAGCCCTGGTCCGGGAAGATCCCACATGCCGTGGAGCAACTAAGCCTGTGCACCACAACTACTGAGCCTGTGTGACACAACTACTGAAGCCCACGTGCCTAGAGCCTGTGCTCCGCAACAAGAGAAGCCACCACAATGAGAAGCCCACCCACCACAAGGAAGAGTAGCCCCCGCTCACCACCACTAGGGAAAGCCCGTGCGCAACAACAAAGAGCCAACACAGCCAAAAATAAATAAATAAAATAAATTAAAAAAAAACAAACAGCCACATGTAGGTGCAAAAGTCACACTTGTTGCCGGCAGACATACAAGGACCGCCACCATGCACCATGGTGATACGCGGTGTCACACACACGTGGGCTGGGCAGTGTAGGGTCATAGGGTTGTGCATGGTCCTTCACCTCTCACCCTTACTGCCCCCCCCCCACCACGAGTGCTCACTAGCTCCCTGGGTTGTGTCATTGCTGTCCCTTCCCCCACCTGCATCCCTGATGAGGTCAGGGCTATGAGGTCAGTATGTCCCCCTTGGGAGCTTGGGAAACGTTAGTGGTTTGTAAATCACCCGAGTCCAGTCAGGGTCACCTTGGGACATTCGTGCACTTTCTAAAGGGCAGTTGCATGTTAGGCACAGGCAGGAGACCAGAGAAGATACATCGAAGTGCACCTGAGGTGGCTCTGGTCTGCGTTCAGGCTGTTTAACAGGTGTTCTCTGAAAAAAATGTTCTGTGGTTAAGTAAGTCAGGAAAGCATATTATATAATTCAGCTGGGCTGAACAAAGGTGAACCGGTTTCTTGTTTGTGGGTTTTGGCAGGGCCGTGTGCTGCCAGAGCGTTCAGGGCAGTGTTGGGGGGGTGATAGTGTGGGTCCCATTTCCCACTGACGCTTTCTTCTCAGAGCCTCTGGTGGGCTGGGAGCACTGGGGCAAGGCTGCTTGGGTAGCACCAGCAATCCCTGGACCACTCACTCTGTGCCCACCCCAGGGCTCCAGATTCAGCAGCGCACCCGAGAATCTGCATTTCTACAATTTCTCAGGTGGTGCTTCTGGGACCACACCTGGAAAACAGCAGACCTTAGAGCAGCCAGAGGGATCTTTTCAAAGCAAAAATTGCCTGGGGTTCCTCCTCTGCTCAAAGCCGTCTCACTCAGTGGAAGCCAAGTCCTCATGGGAGTCTGCAAGGCCCACCCACCTAGGTGACTGCCCCCCCCAAGTCTGTTTCTCTGTCCCTTAAACCCACCCAGCAAATCCCCACCTCGGGTCTTTGTGTTGCTGCCCCTTCTGCCCTGAAATGCTCCTTCCCCAGATCTTGGTGGCGACAACCCCTCCTGCCCTATCCTTTCCTTCTCACCCCTCCAACCCCGTGCTTGTACCCCTACTCTTCCAAGAGGCCTGCCGTGACCACTATAGCTTCTGCAGCCCTCCGAGTCCACTCCATGAGGCCAAGGCCATGCTGTCTTGTTCTCGGCTCCATTCCCAGCGCCGAGCACGGCGCTGGGGGGCAGGGGGAGGGGTTGGGTGCTGTTAGATGAACAGAGCTGGAGCAGCCCAGGGGCCAGCAGGGCTGAAGCTCGGGCCTCCCCGGCCAGCCAGCCTGAGCAACTGGAGCCCTCACACAGGACGACCCTAAGTGGCACTCTCTGGTCCGATGGCAGGTCTGGTGCCCTGGGAGGGGGTGGCGAGGAGGGGAGAAGTACCCAGGCTGGGGTAGTGGGGAGTGGCCCTGTGGGCAACCAAGCTCTGTCACTGGCTTCATGCTCCTTATCAGTGCTGACCTGTGTCCTCTCCTTGGAGCACTTGGTGTCCTGACACGTCTCTCCAGAGGTCATGGAAGCGTGGATGAACTTGGCTCACTGGCACCTCACAGTGACCCAGGCGAGGTGAGAGGGTGTCCTGTGGCAGAAACCAGAAGGTTCTGAGGAACAGGGGCCAGGCTTGTTTTCCCCATCACACCCTCTATTGGCTCTGGCCTGGCCTAGAGGTGGCCCTAGTGGGCAGCTGGGAGAAGGAGGGTTAGCCCAGGCCTGTCTGGCTGCCGGGTGCATAGGAGTGATGGGGAGGGGGTGGGGGAATGGCAGACTCCCCTCTGACCCAGTCCTCTGTGAGGTCTGCGGGGTGGCTGCCCAGAGTCTGCACTGGCGTCCCTGGGGCCTGTCTGAGTCTGTGTTCTGCCTCCCTCCGAAAGTGGCTGTGCTGGCTGCACACCCACGGTCCTCCCCTGTCACGTCAAGGCTGTGGGTTTAAGCGGCCTTGGGTGTTGGGATAGTCCGTGAATTTGCCCATGATGTCAATGGTGGCCTTGCTCAGGACTCCCAAGGAATCTTCTGACAAACAAGGCTTTTAAATTTATTTATTTAATTATTCTTAAATATTTATTATTATTTTTTTTGGCCGTGCTGCGTGGCATGTGGAGTCTTAGTTCCCTGACCAGGGATCAAACCCGTGCCCCCTGCAGTGGAAGCGTGGAGTCTTAACCACTGGACCTCCAGGGAAGTCCCTGACAAGCAAGGCTTTGACTTTAGGGTCCTCCTGCCCAGGGAGCTGGCATCAGACTCTGAGCCTTGCTCTGAATGGCTCTGCCTGGCCAGTGGACTGCAGGCTGAGGTCTCTAGGTCACTCATCCCGGCCCTCCTGGGTGCAACTCCATGAGCAGTGTCCTGCTTCCCATGTGCCCATATCTGCCCACACACGTGTGCAGGTGCAGGAAAAGTCTGCAGTCTGCGCTCCTGCACCTCCACCCCTGCCTGCCCTTTATTTTTTTTAATTGACAAAACATTATATTAGTTTCAGGTATACAATGTAATGAGTCGATATTTGTACGTATTGCAAAATGATCACCATGATAAGTCAGTTAACATCCATCACCATACACAGTTCCAAAAAAATTATTTTTCTTGTGATGAGAACTTTCAATATCCACTCTCCTATCTATGTTCAAATACGCAATACAGTATCATTACCTATAGTCACCATGCTGTACATTTCATCCCCACGAATTATTCACTTTATAACTGGAAATTTTCTTTTTTCAGCTACAAGTTATTTATTTTTAAAAATTTATTTATTTATTTATTTTTGGCTGCGTTGGGTCTTCGTTGCTGCGGGCGGGCTTTCTCTAGTTGTGGTGAGCGGGGGCTACTCTTCGTGTTGGTGTGCAGGCTTCTTATTGTGGTGGCTTCTCTTGCTGCGGAGCACAGGCTCTAGGCAGGTGGGCTTCTGTAGTTGTGGCACGCGGGCTCTAGAGCGCAGGCTCAGTAATTGTGGCGCACGGGCTTAGTTCCTCCGCAGCATGTGAGATCTTCCTGGACCAGGGCTTGAACCCGTGTCCCCTGCATTGGCCGGAGGATTCTTAATCACTGCGCCACCAGGGAAGTTCCTACCATTTATTGAGAGCTAACTAGGTGCCAGGCCTGTGGTTTAATCCTACTGCAACCCTATGCTGTAGGGTTGTGTTCCCCCAAAAGATATGTTGAAGTCCTAACTCCCCAGTACCTGTGAATGTGACTTTACTAGGAAATAGGGTCGTTAAAAACGTAATGAAGTTAAAATGAGGCCATACTGGATGAGGGTGGGCCCTAATCCCATAACTGTGTCTTTACAAGAAGACAGAAATTTGGACCCAGAGGCACATAGAGAGGAAGGCCATGTGAAGAAGGAGACAGAGATTGGAGCTACGCTCCACAAGCCGAACCCGTGGGTCTACCAGAAGCAAGGAAGGGTCCTCCGCTAGAGGCTTTGGAAGGACCCTACCAACACCTTGGTTTGTGACTTCTAGCCTCCAGAAGTAGGAGAGGATAAATTTCTGCTGTTTTTAGCCACCCAGTTTGTGGTGTCTTGTTACAGCAGCCCTGGGAAACTAATACACCTAGTTTCTGTTAGGATATCCATTTTACACGAGGAAATAAAGCTCAGAGAGGTTAAGCTCTTCCCCACAGGTACAAAACAAGTCAGTGTTGCACATGGAATTGGAAGCCAGATCTGCACAACTCCAAGCCTGTGGGCTCAGCCTCTCCCCTACGGACCCCCCTTGGCTCCATTCCCTGACCCACTACAGCACCCCACCCCCTGCAGCCTCAGGGGAGACCCCATTCCCTCCCAGCTGGGGACCACTGGTCTTCTTCAGTAGATCCTAAAACTCCTCCATGTCCTGGCTTCCCCAAGCTCCAGTCTTCCCTTCCCCAGCAGACTTCAGGGGTGCCCCTCACTGTCCCCCCGGACCCCACGTAGCCTCAGTCCTTGGTGCTGCTCTCAGCTGTCCATGTGGGAGTTCTGGTTCCCCACATCCCGGACCCCTGATCCTCCTGTGCATCTCTGTGCAGTCATGATCTCCTCATGGCCACACCCCTTCTTCCTGCTGCTCCCAGGTCTCCACGGCCAGGCCTCTGTCCCCAGACCTCTCCCGCTCCAGCCCTGTTCAGGATGGACCCTCTAAAGGGGAGCGCTGACTGCACCGCCTCCCTGGCACCACAAGCTACCAGCAGGCCCCACTGCCCCCGAGTGGCATTTGAGTCCACTGTCCAGGCCCCTGTGGGCAGCAAGGTTCAGACAGAGGAGGCCCCGGTTGCCTTCTCTGCAGTAGAGAAGGTCTCCCCCATCTCCCTGCCCCCAGCCCATTTGACTCCCCGCTCCGCCACCTCCACCCTGGCGCAAGGGCAGAAGCTGCCACTGCCCAAAGCAGGTCCAGGTTTGCTCAGCCAAATTTGGCGGAGGCCTGGCATGGTTTGACAAATCCTGAGCCAGCCTGTTCAGGAAAGGGAAGGAGAGCAAGGCCATACATAGCTCATTTGATGTTGTGATAGCCTTCCCCTGGCCCAGTGGGGGTTTGCACAAGGAAAGGTCATTGGAGTCCATGCATCCATGTGATGTAACCGGGCAGCGGCTCATACACAGGAGCATAGACATGTGGTGTAGCAGCTGGTGTTGGCGCTCTCCCTGCTCCTTCCCACTTACCGTTTTGGGGCACACAAGCCTGACTTCTTACTGCCAGTACCAGAGACCCTGTGCTGAGGGCTTTCTTTGCCCCAGAAGACCCTAGGCCTGGTGTAGGACTGGCTGGAAATGCCAGGCTGTCGAGTGTGGCTGGATAAACCCTCAATTCCCTCACCTCAGGTGAGATGACCCTGAGGCACGTTCTGTATTGGGTCACAGGCTCTCCAGCGACCCTGGGCTCTGGTCACCTGAGGTGGTAACTTGCTTAATAATGCCCTTCACTGGCTGCTCTCCATCTTTTGTCTCACGCTCCCACTCCCTACTGGTGTTTTCTAGAGTCACCTCCCAAATAAATGAATTAACCTTGAATCCTTTCTCAGCTTCCGGAGGAACCCGAACCAAGATACACAGGCACAGGTACACACGTCAAGTATCTCCCATAGGCATGCGCACATGTGCAACAGACACACAATCACGTACAAGCACTCAGAGGCACACGTGGGCACACACAGACACATAGTCACACACCTTCATCCATTCCATATGCTCTCGAGAGGGGACCAGAATGAACTGACAGGACCCTCCCTCTGAAAGCACTTGGATCCTCAGAAGAAAACCCTGTCCTGCTTGTACTTCAAATCCCCACACGCGCCTTCTCCTGGAAGCCCCCCAATCCTGCCAACAGAGGGACACCATCAGTGCTGAGCCGGAACACCTGGAAGGACACACAGAGGGCTCAGCCTGATAGGTGGCCCTTTCCCTCTCTGGTTCCCTTGGAGCAGAGGCTCTGGTTCATCACCTGCCTCCCCCATGACCCTCCATAATGCCTGGGGACCCCAGAACAGGGTGGGGCATGCAGCTGGCATTCCACAGACGATTGTGGAATAGAATTGTCTGCTCCTGACCCCATAGCAAGCCCCTCCCTGAGTCCCAGCATCACTGGGGACCTTGGGAAGGATTTCCTGGTGTTCCCCAGGCCCAGTGGTGGTTCCAGATATTGAATTGTCACACAAGTTTGGTTTTTTTCCTGTGCCAAGCCAGGGATGAGTGCCCAGGACCCCCCTGTGATCAGCAGGGTGTGGTCCCTGCTTGCACAGAGCTCATAGCCCGGGGGAGATAGATGAGAAAGCTCCAGAATATAAGCAGTGAAGGGGATGGAGGCATGAGGAGTGTCTGGGTTGGGGCCGGCAGAGGTGTCTCTGAAGGGGTGATGTCCAGACCAAGGCCTGAAAGACCATGAGTGAGCAAAGCGATGAGCTGGGGGAAGAGCAGCCAGACAGAGGGAACAGCCAGCACAAAGGCCCTCAGGAAGGTCTGAGCACGAGGGAGGCCAGTGTGGCATGATGAGGAAGGGGAGACCAAGGGGGCCTGCCTACGATTGCCTCCAGACCTTTCTCTTCCAGCTGACCACAACCACCCATTGAGGCCAGAAGTGCCCTACAGGTCACCTATGGATATCCTTGTTGTACCGTTGGGGAACCTGAGACCTGAGATGGGATCACAGAGCAGGTTGTGGTCAGAGCTAGGACTTGTCGAGTCTGGGTCCCTGGCCAAGGCATCGTAGCTGAGTGACAGCCCCCTGGCTCCTTGAGGGCAGGATGGAGCTGTCCAGGCACTATGGTGCCCAGGGTTTCTTTATCAGGTCCTGGGGCCACCATATCACAATCCCAGGGGCTTGTTATAAATGTGGGCTCCCAGCCCCACCCAGATCCATGGAGTCAGACTCTATGGCCGGTCTGGGAATTGGCATTTAAACCAGCTGCACCTAGACTCTGGAAACCCTGTGCCCTAGGCCCCCTGTGGTCCTGGTCTTGGCAGTCCCACTCCCTTTGATAAACAGCTGAATGACCCTTCTACGGCCCTGCTTCTCAAACTGACGATGGGGGCGGGTCATAAAACCACAGGATAAACTGGGGCATCTTCCTGAATATCAGTGTGACTTGGCATTAACTAGTCCATCATTAAAACATTGATTTGATATTAAAAAGATATTGAAAAGAAGAGTAGATGCTAAACTTACTTGACAGTTTAAGATAAAATATGAGACAACAAAGGACTTTCTAATGTGGGGTTCACTGCCTTGGGACTGTTTCGGCCTCCATCCCTGCTGTTGGGGGTAAAGTCTTGAGGTCCTCTTAAGTGTTACCGGGCCCTGAACTGTTTAAGGATTCTTAGTTCTTCTTCCTGTATTTGTTAGGATTAAGGGTTCAGGCTGTGCAGACAGATAGACTTGGGTTCGAATCCTGGCTCCCCATTTAGTAACTCTGTGCCTCAGTTTCCCCATCAGTAAAATGGGCATAATATTGTACTACTCCTGGGGTTGTAGCTAAAACTTTACATGGCTTTTGGTGTACAGTGACTCTTTGGTAAATGAAAATTGTCAGTTATTTTATTGCTGGCACTATTCCAGGCTGGTTCACCACACCACAATTCAGGGCTCCCTGGAGGAGGGAAATCTGATTATCCTCTGGTTTCATGGGTACCTGGCCCTATCTTCCCACCCCAAATGCTCTGGGGGCAGCCAGCAAAGATCTGCTAGGGGACCTGAGGAGCTGTGGCCTGCATTCTTCTACCTTGACCAAGTTCCCTAGGTTTGGGCTGGTGTCACCCAACCCCCCTCAGGTGGGCAGTGGGACATGGGGACCAAGATTTGCTCTGGCTACTGTGGACAGGACACTGAGCTCCTTACCGGCCTCACCAGGAGACTGAAGTCCAAGAGGCTCCATGACTTGCCCAGGGCCACAGAGCCAGTCCATAGCCTAGGGCTGTGCAGTCCAATACGGTAGCCACTGGCCACATGTGGCTGTTTACATTTCAATTAATTAAAATTGAATAAAATTTAAAATTCTGTTCCTTAGGCATGATAGCCACGTTTCAAATGTTTGATAGTCACATGTGACCAGTTGGTCAGTGTGGATACAGAACATTTCCATCGTCACAGAAAGTTCTCTCGGTCACACTGATCTAGAGGGGCTGTTCTCAGCCTTGGCGGCGCACTAGAGTCACCTGGAGAGCTTTTAAGAAACACTGGTGCCTGGCCCCACCTGCAGAGGTTCTGAATGGCAGCCAGGGCTGAGAACTGCTGCTCCGAAGCCCTGTTTGCATTGTCTACTGGAAAGGTTTCTCTAAACGGTTCAAATTGAATTCAGACTTTTTGTGAGTGTCTGCATCCCACTTCCAGCCCATGTGTGCAGAGCCAAGGTTGGGGGGGTGGGGCTCAGTTTTGTGGAATTCCCTCTCTTACCACAGTTGGGCTGCCCTGGCCCCTTCCCCTCTCTCTGAACAATGTGAAAAGGAGGCCCAGCATCTCTCACGGGGTCGCTTGAGGCTATGGGAGAGAGGCCATGCATCATGCCTGTCATGCTTATGGGAGGTGGGTAGAAGTACCCAGAGGCGTCCCTATCTGACATGAGTGGATGGTGTGGAATGTGGCTACTGGCCAGCTCTGTGTCTTTCTGGAAACTGGTCCCAGGGACCCCTGGGTCCCTTGACATCACTGTCCCAGGAATTGCCATGGCAACTTTAGTCATGCTACCCACTGTTTGCAACATGCAAGGACAGGCCCAAGCTGGATGCTTACCCAGAGTGGCCACTGCTATGGGATGGAGGAGCAGGGCTAGGTGAGGTTGAAGGCTTGGGGCTCCATGGGACCTCTCCCCACTTTGGGGTGGGCCTGCCATATAGAAGGCTGACCTGCAGGGGCACGCCAATTTCACAGCAGGTTCTCCTGAGGCCCAGAATTACAATGGGTCTTCCTGGGGAGGGTCATCCTGCAGGGGTCACTTCCACAACAGGGAGACCTGGTACCAGAGCTCCATCTATGAGCGGTCTCTTTTGGCTCACCTCAGCCCTAGGAGGGGACATGCGGCCCTTGGACAGGGGGTCTGGGAGTGATGACAGGGTGAGAGGCCCTCACAGGGGGCCCTGAGTGTGGGCTTTGTACCGGGACAGAGACATCTCTGCCATAGTGGGGCTTGGAAAAGAAGCTCTCTTTGAGCCGCCTCAACATGGAGCCCCCCCACTATTAAACGTCTTCCAGCACTGAGCGTTCCCCCTCCCATGGAGGCCCCAGTCAGAAATGGAGTTCAATCTGGTCGAGGTGGCATGGGGTGAGACTGCTGCATCAGAACATGGAGGCACCAATCTTGGTTTATGCAGGCTGTGCCAGTGTTGTATCCTAGGTTGTCTATGTGGTTTTGGTAGAGCTGAACTCTGTGTTTTTATGGCGAGTAAATGAGCAAGATGGAGTGGGGCATCCCCAGCTGCTCCTCCCTGAGGGGTAAGGATAGCAGACAGTGGGATCTGGAAAGACTAGCAAGGATGAGTAAAATCTTCCAGTGCCTCTCGCTTTGAGCAGACCTGACATTTGAAAATCATTTTACAAAGGGTTTCATAAATTTAGTTATGTAGATTATGAACTCCTGTAAACCATGGGTGTTCTATAGCTAAAATTGACAACAAAACAAAACAAAACCAAAAACGCCACCCAACAAGAATGAATGAACCCTTATGTGTAATAGATATATTTTTCTGTATTTAATTTTTTTTCTTCCTTAATGTTTTAACTGTAAATGTTTGTCCAGTAGGCAAGAGAATAGCTGAATAAGATGCAAACATTGGTGGGAAGGCTTGAAAATTGTCATTTGAACAGTGCTGAACAATTTCGGGTGTGTGTAAGCGATACTATACATGTTTTAAGTGGAATTTTATATTGTATAAGTTAAGTGAGCCTGAACATTTCTAACATACAGGAACCAGTTTTAAGCCAAACCACAGCGAAGATGGGATTAAATGTATCTATTTCTTGGGTCTGGCCCCAAACCTTCCAGGTCCAAAGAAGAGACTCACTCCTCCACATGCCAGCTCCCCCCCCACTGCCAGTCTCTGAGTTCACTGAATTGGGCTCTGGTTTGCAGGTCTAGGGACACACCATCTTAGGTCTCAGGATGTCCTGAGAAACCTCAGGGCCTGGCCAGATCTTATTCAGTGTTGAAGTACGGCCAATCCACACTTAACCAGAGAGGTGACACAAGGTTCCCAAATCTTTACAAATGTCCAGTCCAGATCAGGTCCAGGTTGGGAAGATGCCCAGAGTGAGGCGTGTGTGTGTGTGTGTGTGTGTGTGTGTGTGTGTATGTGTGCTGTGGCGAGGGCGGGGGGGGGGGGGGGGGGGGAGGTCGAGCGGGAAGGTCTAGAGACCCCAGAAAGTGAGCAAGGACGACCTCTGGCGGCCAGGCCCTTGGATTATCTCCTTCTCTTTTAAACACGTAATTTACAACGGCTGCTCAGGGCTGAGGGTCCTGAGAGGGCCAGGCTGCGTCACACCCTCTCATGTCACGAATGGGGAAACTGAGGTCCACAGAGCAAGGTTATTTTTTCCGAGGTCACGCAGCGAATCAGGGCAAGAACTGAGAATAGAACCCAGGCCTCTCCGCTCCAAGGATGTGATTCCGGGTGACTAGTGTTCTTTTAAATCGACACCTGTTTTAAGCGCGTTCGGAGGAACGAACTACTTAAAGAATTCCCGAAGGGTGAATAATTGGCTTTTAATGGGGTACTGAGAGAAAAGCCGGCCTCGCGGGCGCTTGAAGAGGACACAAACACAACGAGCCACAATTAACAACCCAAAGCGAACGCTTTAAGGATCTCCACTTCCGGGATCCTTAAGGCGTTCACTTCGGGTTGTTATTCACGGCCCCGCCCTCATGGCATCTTGGGAAATGTAGTCCCACTTTCCTCCAGACACAAGGATGAGGGCGTCTTGGAACTGCATTTCCCAGAAGGCTGTGCTCGCCGTCTCGTTAGCCGGGCTACGGGTCGGTGGGGCGAACCTCTCATCCTGGACTTTTTAATTTCTCAGGGGGAATGAGTGACGGTGGACAGAGGCCTTTGGCGGCGTCGTCTGTAGGCTGCCTGGCCTGGGGGCGCTGGACGCGGAGACCATGGAGCCGGCCATACAGCTCTCCTTCCAGTCGGGGGACAAAAAGCCGAGGCGCCGCGTCTCCTTTAATCGCGGTGGGCGGGGCGAGGCGAAGCGACCCGCGTTGCTATTGGCGGCGGTTGGGGGCGCGGAAACTGAACGGGACGCAACTGCAGCCGCTGCTTCCTCAGGCTCCTCTGGCGCCTTGGGCGCCCCTGGCCCCGCCATGGCAGCTCCCTGCACGGTGAGTTCCTGCCAGCTGCGGCCGCCCGGGCTTTAGTCTCCCCGCCTAGTCGGACGGAGGGTTCCGGGCCGGTCTTCTGTGGCCCCAGTTTACCGTCTGTGCAGGGGGCGCTGAGTCCGGGCACCTGGTGAACGCCTCCTGCGAGCCAGGCTCTGTTCGGGCTACCGGGGCTAACAAACCAGCCTCTGCCCCCAGGATTTGCATCTCCCCCTAGCGGGGGAGACACTTGTATGGCCTGACTGGAGGTGTGACCTGGGGCCAGCGCCGGGCCTCTCTGGCTTCTGTCTCCTTATCCTGAGCAGTGGATGGCTGAATGGGGGTTTGTTGAGGGTGCACCCTGTTCCGACGTGTGGGAACAACAGGCCCCCGGGATGCCTGGGACGGCCCAGGCCTGCAGTGTGACCTGGGCCAGACTGCCGTCTCTGATGAGTCCCAGGTTCTTCCAGAGGCCAGAGGGGAGCACTCCAAAGCCCCTCTTTTTGAGAGGTTGTTTTGAACCTGAACCTGCCTGGTCCTCTGGCTGGGTTGAAAGTCAAGGACGCTGGGTGGTGGCCTGTTGGCTTCCTTGGGTGTCTGGGCATGTGAGCAGAGGGCCCAGACTAGGAACTAGGCCTTTTGATCTCTAATGGTGTTTCACCCCCCACCCCAATATATAAACCACCTTTGGGGGAGATGAGGAACCAACAAGCCTGTGGGATTGGAAGAGAGAGTGTCGGGAGATTTCAGGCATTCCCTGGTTAGGGGCGGATCTGAACTTGCCTCTAGAGGGTGCACTGTTTTACCCTTATTCTTCCAACAAGCTCAGGTGGAGCGGTTTCTGCTTAGTTCCCCGCCCTCCTCCAGCTGCCATTCCTTCTCTTGTTGAAAGGAGGACTCAGGCTGGTGTGTTGGGGGGTGGAGCTGGGCAAGGGGCCACGGGAGCCTTTGTTCTGGTTACAGCTCCCTGCAGCCCTTGTTCTGCCCCAAGGCCGTTTTTTCCTCAAGAGGAGGCTTTGCTGGGCTCCCTGGTGCCCCCAAAATGTTTCTTTGAGGTTTAAGATATTTGGGGTAGGGGGAGATGTCTGCATGGCTGGACTGTAACTCTCCAACATGAATTGCTGTTGGATGGAGAGAATCTCTGGAATATTATCTCCATGTCTTCCTAAGCTACTTCTTCTCTGATGTTGGGTGGAGTGGAGGTGGTCGTAAAGCCACTGGGGGCTTATTCAGGGCTGACCTTTGGGTTCACTGGCCGGTCCGCAGTGGGATTGAAGGTATGGGATCTGATTCCTGAGATGGGGGTGCTGAAAGTCCCCATTTTCTCTTCTTGGGTCTTTTGAAAAATAACTTTATTGAGATATTATTCACATACCATAAAATTCACCCTTTTGAAGTGTAAAATTTAGTGGTTTTTAGTACACTCACAATATTGTGCAACCATTACTGTCTATTTCCAGAACATTTTTGTCACCCCAAAGAGAAACCCATACCCATTAAGCAGTCGCTCCCCTTCCTGACTGCCCCCACCTCCGCCGCCCCCGCCCAGTCCCTGTCAACCACTAATCTATTTTCTATCTTTATAGATTTGCCTATTCTGGACATTTCATATAAATGGAATCAGACAAAATGTGGCATTTGGTGTCTGGCTTCTTTCACTTAGCATAATGTTTTCAAGGTTTATCCGTGTTGTAGCATGTGTCAGTAGTTCATTCCTTTTTATGACTGAATAATATTCTGTTGTATGGATATACCACATTTTGTTTATCCATTTATCTGTTGATGAACATTAAGGTTTGTCCAATTTTGGGCCATTATGAATAATCCTGCTATGAACATTTGTGTACAAGTTTTTGTGTGAAAATGCTTTCAACTCTTATGGGTATTTACCTACAATTGCTGGATCGTTTGATAACTCTGTGTTTAACTTTTTGCAGAACTACCAAATTGCTTTCTACAGTGACTGGTTTTTGTTTTTATTTTTAAACATTGTTTTGTCTATTCTGGCTGTTCTACATTTTATGTGAATTTTAGGATGAGCTTGTCAATTTCTGCAAAAAAAGGCATCTGAGATTTTGAAAGGAATTCTGTTCACTCTGTAGATCAATTTGAGGAGTATTTCATCTTAACAATATTAAGTTTTCCAAACTATGAACATGGGATGTCTTCCCATTTATCTAGGTCTTTCTATACTTCTTTCAATGATGTTTTTTAGTTCTCATATGTCTTGCACTTCTTTTGTTAAGTTATTCCTAAGTATTTTGTTCTCTTTTATGTATCATAAATGGAATTGTTATCATACTTTTATTTTTCACATTGTTCATTGTTGGTGTACTTGATTTTTGTATATTGATTTTGTATCCTGTAAGCTTGCTGAACTTGTTTATTCTAATAGATTTTTTAGTGATTCCTTAGGATTTTCTATATACAAGATCATGCCTTGAGCATTTTTAAATGCTGCTGGCTGTTATAGGAAGAGTCTTGCCCCTGGGGAAGCCCCTTCCTCCTCCAGGCTTCACATATTTGACCCTGGCTCTCCCTCAGGAGGACCCCTCGCTGGAGAGGCATTTTAAGGGCCACCGGGATGCAGTTACCTGTGTGGACTTCAGTCTCAACACGAAGCAGCTGGGTAAGAAGAGGCATCTTGTCCTAGGCACTAGGTTATGAGCTGAGAAGGTCGTGTTTCTACCCGGGAGGTGTGGCGTGGGAGGAGCAGGGCATAGCGAGGACCCAGGTGCTTTGTCTAGACCTACCTCCTGCTTCAGCCGGCCAGCTCTCTGGGCGCTAGGCTTTATGAGCTCCATTCTGCATGTGGAGTGTGAGGCTCAGAAAGGTTGGGGGCCTTGCTAAGGTCACACAGCCTTTGAGGTTAAGACCCGGTTCTGGGCTCTTCCCTGCACACCCCATCCAGCTCTCAGGTCTGGCCTGCAGAATGAGCCCTAAACAGTGGCTTTTTCCTTGGGTCTTTATTGATTCTGTTGTCCACAGTACCATGGGCACACCTTCTTGTTGAAGACGCCCACCACTGAGAAGGATGGGGAGCAGAGCCGGGTGCTTCCCTCCCCCCATTGCCCTTATGCTGCAGCTGAGTGCTCGCTCCTTGGCCACCTGTGGTTTCATACACAGCTGTCACGGCTGCAGCTTTCTTGTTTCTATGGACGAGGCTCCCCGTTCATCCAACGGTCAAGGTCCCCTGTCAGAAGCTGCTGGTCTCGTGATACACTGGAGATTAAGAGGAAACTGAAGTCAGTTTTGGTCTGTTCTGGGGACCTCCACTAGGCTTCGGATGGGTCCTCTTAATGGTAAAAAGGCCACTGGGTTGAGCTGGCTCCCCAGTTTTGCGAGGACTTGCTCTCTCGAGCTGCAGAGTGTGTCTGTGGGGAGACCTGGGACCCTCGGTTACAGCCCAGGGCTGGTTGCTGTGTGGGCCTGCTGCCTGGAGTGGTGACAGGCCCTAGGCTCTCCGAACTCCTGCTCAGCAGTCACTGGAGGTGTGGCCTGTCCCCATGGGGAAGGCAGAGCTGGGCTGTCCCTGCTGCCCGCACCCCATGCCCCGCCCGTCTCCAGCGTCCTGGTGGAGGCTCCGGGCCCGCTTGAGCCGAGCGTCGTGGCATCCGCTCTCTCCTCAGCCAGTGGCTCCATGGACTCATGCCTCATGGTGTGGCACATGAAGCCCCAGTCACGTGCCTACCGCTTTGCCGGCCACAAGGACACCGTCACCTGTGTGAACTTCTCCCCTTCGGGACACCTGCTTGCCTCGGGCTCCCGCGACAAGACTGTCCGCATCTGGGTACCCAACGTGTGAGTTAAAGACTTGGAGGGGCTTGTCTGAGTCTGGGCCCTAGTACTGGACTGGTCACAGTGGGACATCTGCCCCACTTCTGAGGAGGTACCATCAGAAGCTGGGGCTTCAGTCGGGGCCCTCCCCTCAGGGCCAATAGGGAGGTTCTGGGCTGACCTCGGCCATCCTGGAAGGGATCCCACCTGATGCTGCTTGCACGTGGGTGAGGCTCTGGCTTCCCTTTTTGGGGACTGGGGCACTCATGCCTGGATTGACTTTGGGAGGGTTCTGAGGGGTGGGGAGGGCTTCGATGTGCCCTTATGTTGCTGTTATGGGTTTATGGGTTTCCTGACTCTGCATACCCATCCCTGCAGCAAAGGCGAGTCAACCATGTTTCGTGCACACACGGCCACAGTGAGGAGCGTCCATTTCTGCAGCGATGGCCAGTCCTTCGTGACAGCCTCCGACGACAAGACAGTCAAGGTGTGGTCAACTCATCGCCAGAAATTCCTGTTCTCCCTGAGCCAGCACATCAACTGGGTCCGCTGTGCCAAGTGAGTAGTGTCCTACCTGGAGACTGCTGGAGGGACCCCGGGGGTTGGAGGGCACAGAGGAGTTGCCAGGTGCTAGCACCATGACCTTGGACAAGTTACTTAGCTACTCTTTATCTTCCTGAACCTCAACTTCCTTATGTGTGAAAAAGAACAATAATAGTTCTCACATTGTAAGTTGTCCAAGCTTCACTGAGCTAATGCATGACAAGTAAGTTAGTCCATTGTCAGCCACGACTGACCCCTGACGTCTGTGCTGATGCAGCCCAAGGTGAGTCATCAGGGGCCACTTATTAGCAATAGCAACAACAACAAGATAACGTCAGTGCCACCACTAGAAATTTTCTTCTAACTCCTCATGGCAGTCCCGCAAGTAGGTGGCATTGTTGCCATTTTGCAGATGAAGAAACTGAGGCTCAGAATAGTGTAGTATCTTGCCGCGGGGCACATCGGGAGTAAGTGGCAGAGCTGGGGTTGGAAGCCGAGTGTCTGGCACTAAGTCTTGCCTACTTTTCTCTGAGAACGTTCTGCTCCTCAGAGGTTGATTTTGCTTCAGAGGTGCCAGATGGGGGCCCAGGCTTCTGAGAGGGGTTGGTCTGGAAGCCGGTTCTCCCTTTGGTGTGGGGGCCGGTGCTTTGGGGATGGGGGCCAGCTGATTCAAAGCACCTTTCAAAGTCTTAAGAATTGCAGACACAGCTGTGCCTGCTTCTAGCTTATTTTGTTCCTTTCAACAGAGATCTCACATGTCGAATCTCTGTGCTCTGGAGGAAGAGGTTGGGGTGTCTGGGGACACTGGGAATCCATGGGAGTCAGAGGTTGGGGACTGTTGAGCTGTGTTCTTCTGGGGACCCCATGAAGTTACTTATTCTCCAGGGCCCTCATTCCTCTGTCCTGGGAGGTCCCTGATTGCTCTGAGAGGCCCTCACCATTGGACTCCTGAGAATAGGAGGGGCCCCGCCAGCAGACAAGTGTTGAACTCACACCAGGCCTTTGGTGGTGGGTCCCCAG